>NC_047112.1:85370007-86006229 GCF_902500255.1 Thalassophryne amazonica
AGATGAACATGACAGAATTTCAAACTCAGTCAGCATCAGATATTCCTTTCTGTTCCACAAAGTTATTTTATTTTAGCTGAATGCTGCGTCCTGCCCTTTTTTTTAGCTGAAGATGGGATTGTTGAATGATTACAGCACAACTGATCTCTATTATGCAAAGACTTCTGGCCTGTAAACCTTCAGAAGTGGCAGCGACTGCTTATTTTGGAGTGCGTCCACAGACTGGCTTAGAGCTGAAGAAGAAGAGTGTTTACACGTCTCCAAGTACTCTGGCGCCCCCCCCCCCCCCCACAAAAAAAAAATCCACCGGATATTATCCTTCAGTCCACTGCTGATTTAGTGTGAAAATATTTTTTAGCAAGTGTATGAAACATTACTCACTACTTTAAGAAAGTAATGCCTTACTTTACTTCTTTACTGTGTGTGGGAAGTAACCCATTATCGTTGCATTACTCAGAAAGAACCAAACCTTAAGCTTATGTGTACTGTATATATACGTATAACAATTTCCTACTGTTATAAGGAAGTCCCTCTCTCTTTCATTCTCTCCATTTGTCTCTCTCCCTCTGTTTTTTTGCCTGCATCTTATAATTATAGTGGGCGATTTTAACATCCACACAGATGCTGAGAATGACAGCCTCAACACTGCATTTAATCTATTATTAGACTCTATTGGCTTTGCTCAAAAAGTAAATGAGTCCACCCACCACTTTAATCATATCTTAGATCTTGTTCTGACTTATGGTATGGAAATAGAAGACTTAACAGTATTCCCTGAAAACTCCCTTCTGTCTGATCATTTCTTAATAACATTTACATTTACTCTGATGGACTACCCAGCAGTGGGGAATAAGTTTCATTACACTAGAAGTCTTTCAGAAAGCGCTGTAACTAGGTTTAAGGATATGATTCCTTCTTTATGTTCTCTAATGCCATATACCAACACAGTGCAGAGTAGCTACCTAAACTCTGTAAGGGAGATAGAGTATCTCGTCAATAGTTTTACATCCTCATTGAAGACAACTTTGGATGCTGTAGCTCCTCTGAAAAAGAGAGCTTTAAATCAGAAGTGTCTGACTCCGTGGTATAACTCACAAACTCGTAGCTTAAAGCAGATAACCCGTAAGTTGGAGAGGAAATGGCGTCTCACTAATTTAGAAGATCTTCACTTAGCCTGGAAAAAGAGTCTGTTGCTCTATAAAAAAGCCCTCCGTAAAGCTAGGACATCTTTCTACTCATCACTAATTGAAGAAAATAAGAACAACCCCAGGTTTCTTTTCAGCACTGTAGCCAGGCTGACAAAGAGTCAGAGCTCTATTGAGCTGAGTATTCCATTAACTTTAACTAGTAATGACTTCATGACTTTCTTTGCTAACAAAATTTTAACTATTAGAGAAAAAATTACTCATAACCATCCCAAAGACGTATCGTTATCTTTGGCTGCTTTCAGTGATGCCGGTATTTGGTTAGACTCTTTCTCTCCGATTGTTCTGTCTGAGTTATTCTCATTAGTTACTTCATCCAAACCATCAACATGTTTATTAGACCCCATTCCTACCAGGCTGCTCAAGGAAGCCCTACCATTATTTAATGCTTCGATCTTAAATATGATCAATCTATCTTTGTTAGTTGGCTATGTACCACAGGCTTTTAAGGTGGCAGTAATTAAACCATTACTTAAAAGCCATCACTTGACCCAGCTATCTTAGCTAATTATAGGCCAATCTCCAACCTTCCTTTTCTCTCAAAAATTCTTGAAAGGGTAGTTGTAAAACAGCTAACTGATCATCTGCAGAGGAATGGTCTATTTGAAGAGTTTCAGTCAGGTTTTAGAATTCATCATAGTACAGAAACAGCATTAGTGAAGGTTACAAATGATCTTCTTATGGCCTCGGACAGTGGACTCATCTCTGTGCTTGTTCTGTTAGACCTCAGTGCTGCTTTTGATACTGCTGACCATAAAATCTTATTACAGAGATTAGAGCATGCCATAGGTATTAAAGGCACTGCGCTGCGGTGGTTTGAATCATATTTGTCTAATAGATTACAATTTGTTCATGTAAATGGGGAATCTTCTTCACAGACTAAAGTTAATTATGGAGTTCCACAAGGTTCTGTGCTAGGACCAATTTTATTTACTTTATACATGCTTCCCTTAGGCAGTATTATTAGACGGTATTGCTTAAATTTCATTGTTACGCAGATGATACCCAGCTTTATCTATCCATGAAGCCAGAGGACACACACCAATTAGCTAAACTGCAGGATTGTCTTACAGACATAAAGACATGGATGACCTCTAATTTCCTGCTTTTAAACTCAGATAAAACTGAAGTTATTGTACTTGGCCCCACAAATCTTAGAAACATGGTGTCTAACCAGATCCTTACTCTGGATGGCATTACCCTGACCTCTAGTAATACTGTGAGAAATCTTGGAGTCATTTTTGATCAGGATATGTCATTCAAAGCGCATATTAAACAAATATGTAGGACTGCTTTTTTGCATTTACGCAATATCTCTAAAATCAGAAAGGTCTTGTCTCAGAGTGATGCTGAAAACTAATTCATGCATTTATTTCCTCTAGGCTGGACTATTGTAATTCATTATTATCAGGTTGTCCTAAAAGTTCCCTAAAAAGCCTTCAGTTAATTCAAAATGCTGCAGCTAGAGTACTGACGGGGACTAGAAGGAGAGAGCATATCTCACCCATATTGGCCTCTCTTCATTGGCTTCCTGTTAATTCTAGAATAGAATTTAAAATTCTTCTTCTTACTTATAAGGTTTTGAATAATCAGGTCCCGTCTTATCTTAGGGACCTCGTAGTACCATATCACCCCAATAGAGCGCTTCGCTCTCAGACTGCAGGCTTACTTGTAGTTCCTAGGGTTTGTAAGAGTAGAATGGGAGGCAGAGCCTTCAGCTTTCAGGCTCCTCTCCTGTGGAACCAGCTCCCAATTCAGATCAGGGAGACAGACACCCTCTCTACTTTTAAGATTAGGCTTAAACTTTCCTTTTTGCTAAAGCTTATAGTTAGGGCTGGATCAGGTGACCCTGAACCATCCCTTAGTTATGCTGCTATAGACGTAGACTGCTGGGGGGTTCCCATGATGCACTGTTTCTTTCTCTTTTTGCTCTGTATGCACCACTCTGCATTTAATCATTAGTGATTGATCTCTGCTCCCCTCCACAGCATGTCTTTTTCTTGGTTCTCTCCCTCAGCCCCAACCAGTCCCAGCAGAAGACTGCCCCTCCCTGAGCCTGGTTCTGCTGGAGGTTTCTTCCTGTTAAAAGGGAGTTTTTCCTTCCCACTGTAGCCAAGTGCTTGCTCACAGGGGGTCGTTTTGACCGTTGGGGTTTTACATAATTATTGTATGGCCTTGCCTTACAATATAAAGCGCCTTGGGGCAACTGTTTGTTGTGATTTGGCGCTATATAAAAAAATTGATTGATTGATTGATTGATCTCCTTCTGTCTGTCTCTCTCTCAAATTTAAATAGCTTTAGCAAGTACAGTGTTGCCAAAGCAATGACAAAGTAAAATTTAACGCAATGCTAAAATACCCTTGGCCGTATGAGCATTGTGTTCTTTATAATTTTCAGCTGTTTAATTCATTATTAAGATCATATTGTCTTACAATTTGTACATGTTCAATAAAGCCCCTCTATCAATAAATCACACAAATTGCTTTGTAAATCAGTTCAGAGCTGTTATTAGCTTCCAAAAACAACGTTTTCAGTTTTAGAAGTGTTTATTTCTCGCTAGTTTTTACATAACATATGACAAAGAGGTTATATTTACACACAAACAAAAGAGTTTCCACCTAGCTAGCAGCATGTGACGTCACCACGCTAATGTGCGCTAAATGGTTTGTAAATCTCTCCAGAGATGTTATCAGGCTACAAAAACAGCATTTTCAGTTTTAGAAGTGTTTATTTCTCACTAGCTTTTACATATGACAAAGAGGTTATATTTACACACAAACAAAACAGAGTTTCCACCTAGCTAGCAGCATGTGACATCACCACGTTAACATGCGCTAAATGGTTTGTAAATCCTTCAACATGTGTTACCAGGTTAGAAAAACAGCGTTTTCAGTTTTAGAAGTGTTTATTTCTCACGAGCTTTTACATAATATATGACAAAGAGGATATATTTACACACAAATGAAACAGAGCTTCCACCTAGCTAGCAGCATGTGACGTCACCACACTAACATGCGCTAAATGATTTGTAAATCCTTCCAGAGGTGTTATCAGGTTACAAAACAGCATTTTCAGTTTTAGAAGTGTTTATTTCTCGCTAGTTTTTACATAACATATGACAAAGAGGTTATATTTGCACACAAACAAAACAGAGCTTCCACCTAGCTAGCAGCATGTGATGTCACCGTGCTAATGTGCGCTAAATAGTTTGTAAATCCTTCCAGAGGTGTTATCAGGTTACAAAAACAGTGTTTTCAGTTTTAGAAGTGTTTATTTCTTGCTAGCTTTTATATAATATATGACAAAGAGGATATAATTTACACACAAACAAAACAGAGTTTCCACCTAGCTAGCAGCATGTGATGTCACCACGCTAATGTGCGCTAAATAGTTTGTAAATCCTTCAGCATGTGTTATCAGGTTACAAAAACAGCATTTTCAGTTTTAGAAGTGTTTATTTCTCACTAGCTTTTACATAATATATAACAAAGGGGTTATATTTACACATAAACAAAACAGAGTTTCCACCTACCTAGCAGCATATGACGTCGCCACGCTAACGTCCGCGAGATTGTGCCATAAAATTAGGTACAGAATGCAACTTTTTAACCTCTTCAAATAGGTCAAGGTTAGTCATCTTCGAACTTGTCCAAGGTCTGTGTCCCAAGAATGTTCCCTGTGAATTTGAAGACTTTAGCAGTAATAGAACTGGACCTATGCTGTACACAGACAGACAGATGGATGGACTCCAGGTCTTTGCAATGCCGATGGCCATATGTTGGGCTCAGGTAAAAACAAAAAACAACTGTCATTTTAAATGCCATTTTTGATAATATTTTGATAAAAGATATCTACTACAGGAAACCAGCAGATCAGTTTGTGAATGTTTGTCTCATGTCTAGGGTCATGTGAAGTCAGATATACGACATTCTTCAAACTCTCACTGCACAGTTTATGTTCTACTCAGGGAAAAGCGACTACTTTTTGCAGATGTTGAATACATGGTGACGAAGTTACTGTTTTCTTTACTGAGGACCAAATAAGCATGAATGAGTGAAAAAGGACCTAAACTAGCAGAGTCTACCTGAGGTACGGTAAAGGCAATGCAATGTCGTCTGTCAACAGGATGCGTGTTTGTGTCTGTGTAGCAGTAGAGCGTATTTTATTGTTTGAGACAAAGAGACAGAGTGTGTATGTGTGTACGTGTATGGGGCTTGGTGTAAATGTAGGACTGGCCGTGTGCCAGCAGCAGGGATCTCTGAGAGCAGACGCAGGCATGATGTCATTACCAGCCAGACCCAGGAGCCGCAGTAATCTGTGACTTTGAGTCTTCGAAGGAGCGAGCCAAGCGTCCAGTGGAGACGTTTGTGTGTGGAGCAGTACACACTTTGTGTGTCACTCTCATCATCAAAAGTGGAGCCTTAAATTATCCGCCACCTCCTCTCAGTGGGTCCATCACGGGCTATCATGTGATTGTGTGTCGCAAAGCTGAAATATGACACTGTCTGTGCCGTTTTCTTTTTTCTATTTCAGGGTTATGACTTTGGGTGGACAGACAGACAGACGTCTGACAGGATGACCGTACACAGCGACCAGTGGCTTTATAGCAGATGTGATTTGAATCAGGCTGGATGCTGAGGCGGTGACAGTCCAGAACCGACGGCGGGGCTTGATACTCACGAAGAGGGCAAGTGATAATAATTACAACATCCACTGACTGAAACTCTCCAACGCTGAAATAACCAAGACACATTTGTATGTATTTTAAAAAGTTATAAAGGCATTTCTTTGAAATTTTTTAAAAAATAATAAAATAATAATCAGGTTTGTGCTCATGTTCTTGTTTTATGCCCCAGCTGACCAGTTTCACCGTATGAAGCGTTACTTAATAATTGGTACACAACAACATGTGACAGAGACTACGTTTACATGCAGCCAATAAACCTTTCATAACCCTTTCATAACCGGAATATTAGCAATAACCCGGTTGCGCACGGCCATGTAAACACCCGCAAAAACCCGAATATGCTCATATGCCGGTGTTTAAAAACCCGAATATGACCCCTGGGTTACTCCTTTTCTAACCCAAATATCAGGACATATAAACGCGCATTGGAATATCCCCATAGAAAGGAACATTATTTTGTGTTCTGCGCATGTCCTATCCGCAAGGAATCTCGGTCTTTTGAGTACGGCAACTACTTGTATGCGGCGCGCGCAACCCACCGGACACCACAGAAGCAGAGGTAAACAAGCATGGGGAAATCCAGATGCGGCAGCACAGCACCACACTTACTGTATATCGTGAAAGACATGAATATAATGTCTTTTATTGATGGTAGAAAGTACAGAGATAGCGACATTTAAAAGAAGGTGGCCAAAAAGTTACGCAAAGCAGGATTTGCACGAACGCCAAACTAAATCAAGCACCGGTGGAAGACGTGCGTCGCTGTTTAGATGGGGATATTCCAAATGATACCAGTGAGCATATATACAGGAGTAACTCCGGTAAAACCGGAATATTGACCTTATCCCGAATATTAACGGCATGTAAACGTAGCCACTGTCGATGTTGGAAACCCAGACGTGGATGAGCAACAGTGTTGCTGTGTGTTTATTGTGTATAGCACACACACACACACACACACAAAAACCTCACAGCTGCAATTCCAGCAAATTATTTCAACAACTTTCATACCTTAATGATGAATTATGTGATGGTTTTCAGTTGTGGATCAATTCAAAGTTATTCCTGTTCATCACACACCCACTCTCTCCACTAATCTCTCTCTCCACTAATATCGATGTCGACGCTGTGGGTGCCTCTCAGGAGTCACTGCAGGTGGTGTTACTGGAGAAATGATGAAGTTTCCTCCCCATGGAGGATGTGTTTGCGGGTATTTGTGTGAATTATTTTGGCCCACAACATTTTCAGATGAGGTTAAGTTTGTAGATGCCGATATCTTTGCAGGGTGAACAAAGGTCCAAGACTTTAGGGTCCTGGTGCTGCCGATCTTGCTGTATAGTTGGGAGACTTGTATCCTAACCAGTGACCTAAGGCGACCAGTAATACACTTCATGATGAAGTGGCATAGAGGAGGACTTTTTTAAAAAGAAGATCTGAAAGTTCAGCTACAATGTCTGAGATGCAAACCTAGATTTGATCTGTTTTGGTGAAAGAAAATCCTTTCTTCTTCTTGTCCGAGCTTCATACTCCACTATGAAGCTCAGAGTGGTGATGCAAAATGCAAAATTTGCACTGTGAACAATTTCTCCAATCACAGCCAGAGAAGCCTATAACTTCTTCTTAGTTGTCACTCAGTTTATGAGAACTTTCTACTCCATGCAGGTTTACTACAGAGATAACTGATGTAAATAAAGTCCAAGACATATTCAGCGGCAGCTTCACCATCAGAGAGCCTCGTCCACAACGACCACAAAAGACTCCATGTTGTCACTGATGTTGAATGGGGCAACACACGGTATTAAGAAAAAAACAAAAAAAACAACAATTATGCCAGGGTATGTAAACGTTTGAACACAACTGTAAATGAATGTTGCCAAATACACCCAAGCACACGATTCCCACTGTGCTACTTCCATGTTTTCTCTACACTTTTCCAAAAAGCTAAAATGTTTCTGTTAACATCCAAATACTGTATTCTGTTGACGGGCACTACATGCTTTTCATAGTTTTTATGTTGCAGAGGAGGATCAGAAGGAGGTTTCTAGAATGTGTGGTCCCAATTACTGCATATTGCACCCCCTCATCCACTTTCACCTGCTTTTAAACAAGAGCGCCCCCCAGTCTGCAACAGTTAAATCTGACGATTAACATTTTGGAAATCACAATTTAACCCAAAGTCACAAATATTTTAAAATATGTGTAAACTTTTCAGACTCTTTTCCTACAGTTTTGTCCCAAGCTGATTTTTACCACAGATCACACCCGTTTTCAGGCCCGCATGGGCGCAATTTGGTGGGGGATAGGGAGGACATGCCCCCCCCCACCCACACCTTTTCAACCAGGGGGGACAGAATATGGTATGTCTCCTCCACCTTCTGACATATATGTGTGTACTTGAAACATGCTATGCCAGTCTTATGTGCAAAACCATGTCATAATAGTATCTTTGTTTCTGCAAGTTTGTATTTTTAGCAGCATTGACTTGTTTACAACACCTGTTTCTTGTTTGTCACATTCGGAATTTTCTGGGACTGCATTTGCCCAGATTTGAATCCAAAAATAGTTGCCTCTAGGGACTAGTGTCTACACATACAGGAGTGTTCAGAATAATAGTAGTGCTATGTGACTAAAAAGATTAATCCAGGTTTTGAGTATATTTCTTATTGTTACATGGGAAACAAGGTACCAGTAGATTCAGTAGATTCTCACAAATCCAACAAGACCAAGCATTCATGATATGCACACTCTTAAGGCTATGAAATTGGGCTATTAGTAAAAAAAAAAAGTAGAAAAGGAGGTGTTCACAATAATAGTAGCATCTGCTGTTGACCCTACAAACTCAAAACTATTATGTTCAAACTGCTTTTTTAGCAATCCTGTGAATCACTAAACTAGTATTTAGTTGTATAACCATAGTTTTTCATGATTTCTTCACATCTGTGAGGCATTAATTTTGTTGGTTTGGAGCCAAGATTTTGCTCGTTTACTAGTGTGCTTGGGGTCATTGTCTTGTTGAAACACCCATTTCAAGGGCATGTCCTCTTCAGCATAAGGCAACATGACCTCTTCAAGTATTCTGACATATCCGAACTGATCCATGATACCTGGTATGCGATATATAGGCCCAGCACCATAGTAGGAGAAACATGCCCGTATCATGATGCTTGCACCACCATGCTTCACTGTCTTCACTGTGAACTGTGGCTTGAATTCAGAGTTTGGGGGTCGTCTCACAAACTGTCTGCAGCCCTTGGACCCAAAAAGAAAGTTTTACTTTCATCAGTCCACAAAATATTCCTCCATTTCTCTTTAGGCCAGTTGATGTGTTCTTTGGCAAATTGTAACCTCTTCTGCACGTCTTTTATTTAACAGAGGGACTTTGCGGGGGATTCTTGCAAATAAATTAGCTTCACACAGGCGTCTTCAAACTGTCACAGCACATACAGGTAACTCCAGACTGTCTTTGATCGTCCTGGAGCTGATCAATGGGTGAGCCTTTGCCATTCTGGTTATTCTTCTATCCATTTTGATGGTTGTTTTCCATTTTCTTCCACGTGTCTCTGGTTTTTTTGTCCATTTTAAAGCATTGGAGATCATAGTAGATGAACAGCCTATAATGTTTGCACCTGCGTATAAGTTTTCCCCTCTCCAATCAACTTTTTAATCAAACTATGCTGTTCTTCTGAACAATGTCTTGAACGTCCCATTTTCCTCAGGCTTTCAAAGAGAAAAGCATGTTCAACAGGTGCTGGCTTCATCCTTACATAAGGGACACCTGATTCACACCTGTTTGATCAGTCTATGCAAGCAAAATTATGTTCAGTATGAGTGTTGTCATTAGTGCTAATTCGAAAATTAAATTCATGATAAGTAATTTATCCTAAACTTATGATCTGTTGTTTTTTCAAACTTATGCAAAAACAAATCTTGAGAAAAAAAATACAGTATGCGAAAGTTAATAATTAATAAGAGCCTGTTCTTTCATATTTATGAATACATTTTACCACATTGCAGTTGTTTTTTAATGAAAACTCAACCTATCATTCTTTTTGAGTTCTACACATATGGTGATACCTTATTTACACCAGGATGTTAATAAAATCAATGCTGGCTATTCTCAGAATAAAGTACTTATATCCACAGTTTCAAATTGCATAAGTCAAATGGTGTCCACTTTATGGTCTTCTCAAAACATTAAAATTACTGTTCTGGATGCTCAGAATGCATCTGAGTTTATCTAGAAACCGTTGGCTTCTGGGGGCCAAAAGCAGCCCCCACACCCCCCCCCCCCCCCCGCCTATGGGCTTCGGCCCTGCGGGCCTCGCACTTTGTCCCCCCCCATTTCTAGTTCTAAATTGCACCTTTGCAGGCCCTGATTGTTTTTATTCATTCATTCATTTATTTATTTTTGCATTAAAAAATACACAATCAGGTATCTAAAATCAGCAATGGAAACCACCCTTATTACACAATAAATAAAACTTATTTTAGCGCATAAACAATGCAGAAAAAACAGTTTGGCTGTTTGAAATAGCTTTTCCATCATAGGACTGTCCAACTGCATTTTTTGCAATACTGTCAAGCATGACTGGGACCCCCACCACCCCTTGGTCACATTAGCTACAGACGACAGAGGCACAGCAACCAGTTGCTACACATTTTCAATCAGAGTGGGCATTTTACAGTGGCAGGTCAAAAATAGACACGGTCACAGCAACATACATTGGTTGTTTTTGTTGGGAAAGTGTAGGAACACGGACCCACAACAGGGGGCGCAAATGAACGGACAATGGAGTAAGTCAAATAACAACGCTTTACTGTTGTGAATGTGCACAACGAATACAACCAATCACAGAAATGGACAACAGTCATTTACAAAAGTGTCGTGTGGGCAGGCTCGAAGATAGGAGACGCCTCTCCAAGGTAAGACCGGTACCACACGGCTTCCTCCGCCACAGGACCCCGGGTATACTGGAGCCGCCAAGTCCCGAACTCCCAGGTGGCCACTGCCTCCGCGTGTCGGACCTGGTACTGCTGGCGAGGAACAAAAACACAATTAAAGGTGGGCGCGTTTGCACCCAGTAATCCACACGGCAGGAAAGCTACCTCCACCTCTCGTTGGAAAAAAGGTCTGTTATCACTCACAAAAGTCACAAAAGGTTACTGTCAAGCAGTCAGCTGAGAATATTACCTTCCAGGTAGAACGATATCTCGGCAATGAGGTGGAGATGCCGTCCTGCTGATATACCCCACTGATGATTGCCGTCAGCTGTCTCAGGTGATGGGTGACAGCTGTCACCGAGGCTGCTCCCGTGAGGCGGCGGCGCCCTCTGGTGCCTGGAGCCCGCACTCCAGGCAGGGCGCCCTCTGGTGGTGGTGGGCCAGCAGTACCTCCTCTTCAGCGGCCCACACAACAGTTTTAGTTATTTATAATAAAGTTTTTGTTTGAAATGTAAAATATCAAGCCTCAACAACATTTCTTTGTCATAAGCATTTGATAATGAAAAGAGGACGGATAATGAGGAAGGAATAATTGTCATTTTTAATGTATATATCTGTAGATACATCAGTATCATAATTTTTTATGACCTAACATCAAAAATGTGTCAGCCCCCAAAAATTCCAAATCCGTCAGGCTCTACCAGATACCATAGCACAACACAGATGAGAGTCTAAAGTTGGTACCCAATTACAGCTGAGTAAAGCGGCTATTTAATGTAGCCAGGTAGTAGTCAAACCTGGAATTCAGCATCCGGGCCCTCATTTATCAAATTATGTGTCAAAAAGGGTGTAAATTTAGTATGTGTGTAAGGACAAAAAAATCTGTTTTTATTAAACAGGTGGCTGCCAGTCGAACATTCATCAGTAAGTAAGTATCATCTGTTGATAAATCCCATATGTTCTAAAACACATGCTCGTGCATGTTCATGGTCATTTGATTTTAGAAACAGCCTGTTTTAAATCATATATGATAACCAAACATCTGTTTGTTGCTTGTATTCATCGTCAGAAGAGAACAAGAAAAATCAGCTTTTGTCAAACATGTCATAGGGGATTGATGGAAAAATATGAAAAATAAATAAAATAAATGTGGCCTTAGGTGGTTAGAACCTGTCCACCACTAGTTTTGAACACCACCACCACGCTTTAAAACATTCACTTATTGTCTCATGTTTCTTAATTTAGACAACAAAATCATTAATGGACATAATTTTAGCGACCTTTAACACACTCACCACAACAACTACCATAAAACCTTCCAGTTAACACAATATGTCAACAATTATTTATTGTGGGAGTGGTCCCAGAATCCTTTGCACTCCTGTGACATCACCCACTTTTATTGAGATAAAATCTTTCCTTCATCAAATCTGTCCAGTAAAAATAACGTGCCGGCATTTTTAATAAAAATCTGCAGCAAGTAGAAAGTTCGACCACATTTTGGCATCACTTCACTGCCTTCCTGTCTCTGTGTGGTTGGATTTTAAGGTTCTGCTATTAACTTAGAAAATTATTCATGGACCAGCACCTCCCTACTTAGCTGACCTAGTCAAACCCTACGTACTGGCCCGGGCTCTGCGTTTTCACGGTGCAGGCCTACTTTGTGCCCCTAGGGTAAATAAAAAGTCTACGGGTCACAGAGCTTTCTGTTATCGTGCACCTGCTTTGTGGAATGATCTCTCTGCATCAATAAAACAGCCCGATTCTGTGGAGACTTTCAAATCTAAACTTAACATGCATCTATTCTCCCTCTCGTATGGCTAGCACACTGGCATAGTGTGGTACTATGCTTCCTATCTTTTTAAAGTAATTTTTATTAGCAACAGAACAGGTCTCGACCTCAACTTTATCTACATTTTGGGTCTGTGAGTGAAGCTTAGGGCTAGTGGCTGGAGATCACCTTACTCATTTCTGTTTTTCCATGGATTGACTGCTGATAAATTATACCGTAGGTGTAGTTTTTTTCCGTCAGACTGATTCTATTCTTTTCTCTCTCTGTCCGTAGTATGAATGACGTACGGATCCAAACTGAAGGGTCTGGATGGACTGTAAGGTGGAAGGCCTGAGGTGGGTGATGCATGCTGCAGTCTGCGTTTTTCAAAGTGACTGTGTCACGGGGACATGCTCACTGATGGCGTGGACAACCCCTGCCTGTGGTGCTGACCCTTGTGTGGACTTCTCATCTTCTTTATATTATTATGTTGTTTGATTTTCTATTTTCTGTTTCTTCAGCTTTGTAAAACCCTGTAATTGTTAGAATGGCCTACGCAGTGGGTCACTCCTTTGAGTCTGGTCTGCTTCATGTTTTTTCCTTAATATCATCAGTGGTAGTTTTTCTTTAGGGCTCCTTCACACATAGTACGACTCTGGGCGACTCACGGCAAAACAGCTCGTATGATCGAACCACGAAATATTGCGCCGACGGGCAGGCATGCACAATGCTGGTGTGACAGTTCATGCACGCGGGAACACACTGCCAGCAGCTGCATGATGTTGTTACACATCGTGCAGCTACTGTGAAGAAAAAATAAATAAGAAATAAAAAAATACATGCTGTGACGGTTTTGTGCATGTGGGAGCACAGCTGCTTTTCACAGCAGCTGCTGAAAATTGAAAAAAATAAAAATTACACCACCCACAGAACTCAAACCCGCACCTTCCAAAAGCTCTGATTGCCAGTCAGAAACTTTACCACTGAGCTATGATCACTGTCCTGTGAAAGCTAAGGGAACCTGCCTGACACAAGGAAGGAGATGGACGCATTTAAAATGAAATAAACCCACACATATAAAATACTGCATTTATCAAGCGAGCAATGCAAATATGACCCGTCTGTTCCTCTGTAGATGACCCATGGTCACAGACATACAGTCATGAAATAACATGAATGAGAAGCAGTTGGCTCTTCTCATGCCCACATCTACTGGTCCAGTGCATCCAGCCGGCCTGTGCGTGTTCTGCCTGACATGTGTATCTTGTGGATGGCGCGCTGCAGCACAGACACCGCGTCATGGGGAACAGAGCTCACGTGGGTGACGTGACAGTCAGATCGCCCGCTGCGTGTTCTGATCTGACGGTCTGTTTCAACCTGGGGATAGCCTGTCATTGTGCACCACATGAGCTCGCTTGCTTGCTGCAGCCCATCTCCACAGCGATATATGTTTTTTTATGTCCACGTGATGACAGCAAGCAGACACACGCGTCACAGTGGGCAGTTGTTAGTCCATGTCTGTCCAAACACAGTATGTGTTGTCCAGTTGGGATGTCCAGGTCGACAGATCTCCACAGCTACTTTCGAAGGCCACACCTCCTGTCAGTTCAGCGCACACACCAAAGCCACACTTGTGGGGCACTTAGACAAATTTCACTGCCAGCACGACAGTGATTGTCTGCTGACTGTTGTCGTGTTAATAGTGTGAATGGCCACACATGTTGTAAGTGATATGCGAGCGGTGTTAGATGTTCGTGTGTGTCACCTGGAATTTGTCCGACACCTGCCGGGAGAGGGTTCAATGGGCTTGCACAGCGCACACTCTGTCTTTCAGCCGCTGGTGTGCACAAATGGTTGTAGCAAGTGGTGTATGAGGTGTTGGAGTCAGGGACGATTTTACACGTTTTGCACACGATTCCTGCTTCATGTGCCCTTTATGTGCAAATCGACCAAATTTGCACTACGCGTGAAGGGGCCCTTAGCACTGTCGCCTGTGTGCTTGCTCTAGGGGTTGGTAAGGTTAGACCTTACTTGAGGCAGCTTTGTTTTGATTTGATGCTATAAAAATGAAATGAACTGAATTGAGGGAAGTAATTTCCTGTATGTTGTAGTAACCATTGAAGATCGAGGTGTTTTTTGATGGTAAAAGTTTTTATTTGCTGTTTTTTATTATTTAAATGCTGAAGTTTAAAGCTGCTGTTTAGTTCACGCAAGTGTCTTTAGTAGGTTTTGACACCGATGAGGCTACGCATCTGTTTCTAACTTGACATAATTACTGTTTGTGTACTTATCAGTTCGAGGAAATAAAGAATGTATGCTTTCTAGTTGTAGTTTCCCTGATCTGCCACTAGATGCTGAATGTACGCACCGTCAGGGCTGTTGATGTATTTACACACATTTCTAAATCTAAGTGCAAGGTGATAAACCATGCATACAAACATTTCTACACAAAGCACGAAATTTAAGTAGAAATCTCTGCGTATGACTAGTCTCGGGTCTGTTGGCTGGGAGACCTACCACAGGTCCACCTGCTCTGAAGATGCTCCCCACAGAGGACTCACTGATTTGAATTCTGCTGACTCTGCTGACTTTTTCTAAACTTGGCATTTTCATCATTCAGTCAATACCCTTAAGACGTTCGTCATTTTTATACTTTTCTAAAACTGACACAGGAAAATATACTTCAGGCTGGAAGCGTAACTGAAAGCGTAACTGAAAAGAGATTAATGACCTGAAGGCCTCGGGATTACATCCAAGTTCTCACACAACTATGAACTGTTTTTGCTCTTAAAATGTTTTGTGAATTACCCTGAGATCACATTTTTAGAAGTCTGACAGTTAGAAGTCTCTCTCACACACATGCACGTGCACACACACACACGTGCACACGTGCACACACACAATTTTTAAATTGTGCAGCTTTTCTCTTAAATGTTTTGTGAAAACAGCCACTACCATTGCATTAGCAGAATTTAAGATGCTGTTGTTAGTTTTGCTGAGGTTCTGTGCACACAAAATGTACCTTCTCTTTTCCTTTATGTTTTATTTTTGTCAGCGCTACAAGAGCAGAGACGTAAGATAGATGTATCAGCTTCTCACAGCCGTGTTGATTTCTTCTCTCTATAGTTGTACATGATGATGAATACATACTACATATACATACTACATCCATACTTAGTTGGTTCTGTTTGGGAAGCTAATGTTAATAGACACTTTTGTTTACATTTGTTGTTATATGTATTTGTTGTTACGACTGTTATTGTAGGGTGAAGAAGAGATACGATTGTGCTTTTACTATAGTATTTAGCTTCGTTGGCTAGCAAGGTGCGCTAGGCTAGTTAACAGCTAAATTAACGGTCTTCCGGCTACAGTTAGCGTACTTTCGGGATTTACACTTTTTTTACATGATGTAGATTTTTAATGGATCTTCAGTTTAAATGGTTCTTTAATAGATATCAATAGAGAGCATCTAAATTTGGGGTTTCCATTAGAAAGCATGTAGAGTATAGAATTTCTCTTCCTATTGTAGCAATCCATAACCTAGCTAGCACGATGAACTTTAGATGTAAACCTAAATCATATTATATCATAGCTTCTGTTTCGATAATAACATAACCAGATTTATATCTTAGCCTACTAGCGATAATTTAGTTTTACAACAAGTCTACAGACTAGGTACAACCCCAATTCCAATGAAGTTGGGACATTGTGTGAAATGTAAATAAAAACAGAATGCAAAGATTTGCAAATCCTCTTCAACCTATATTCAATTGAATACACATCAAAGACATGCTGGCTTTTGAACTTTGCACTTATAACAATCTGGATGGTCTTTTTCTTTTCATCCACGATTTCCAAAAACAATTTGAAACATGGACTCATCAGACCACATCACACTTTTCCACTTTGCATCTGTCCATTTCAAATGAGCTCAGGCCCAGAGAAGGCAGCGGTGTTTCTGGATGTTGTTGATGTATGGCTTTTGCTTTGCATGGTAGAGTTTTAATTTGCACTTGTAGATGTAGTGACAAACTGTGTTAACTGACAATGGTTTTCTGAAGTGTTCCTGAGCCCACGTAGTAAGATCCTTTACACAATGATGTTGGTTTTTAATGTAGTGCCGCCTGAGGGATCGAAGGCATTAAATGTTGGTTTTCAGCCTTGTCGCTTATGTGTAGAAAGTTCTCCAGATTCTCTGAATCTTCTGATTATATTATGGACTGTAGATCATGGAATCCCTAAATTCCTTGCAACTGAACATTGAGAAACATTGTTCTTAAACTGTTGGACTATGTTTTCACTCAGTTGTTCACAAAGTGGTGATCCTCGCCCCATCTTTGCTTATGAATGGCTGAGCCTTTTGGGATGCTCCTTTTATACCCAATCATGACACTCACCTGTTTCCAATTAGGTGTTCTTTGACCATTCATCAAATTTCATTCAGTCTTTTGTTTCCCCGTCCCAGCTTTTTTGAAACGTGTTGCAGGCATCCATTTCAAAATGAGCAAATATTTTCACAAAAACAACAAAGTCTATCAGTTTGAACGTTCAATATCTTGTCTTTGTGGTGTATTCAGTTGAATATAAGTTGAAGAAGATTTTCAGATCATTGTATTCTGTTTTTATTTAGATTTTATACAATGTCCCAACTTCACTGGAATTGGGGTTGTAGATGTATACTACAATCTTCTCCTCTATGAACACTTAGGATTCAGGAACTAACTCCTATAATATTATGTAGTAACTATATTTCTTGTACATGTTGTTTGCTACCCTGATTGTGTAAATGTCACTTATATACATGCTGTCCCTATTCTTGGGCCGCTTAGATGGGTAGGGAGAGTCCCCATGGGATAAAAAAGCTTTTAAACCTACCATCCCTGGTTCTCAAGACTAGATACCTACAGTAAATGGCTCTCCCCCCCTTTTTTTTAAAGATATTTAGGTGTACCTTAGTATACACTAGTAGAGTTCCACCTTAGATTTGGAATGTATAATAGAAGATATACCTTACTGAATTTTCATGAATGCACCATATATCGTGTTGACTTCGTTTTTTCTTAAAAGTCACTTATCCAGCTGGAACTCGAATAAAAATTGGGTTTAGTCCAACAGTAGGCCACACTTGCCTTGAGCAAGCGGGCCACTGGGAATGTTACGGCTTCAATCGATTTCATCCAGTTGGTCTTTTTGTTTTTATAGAATTAACATGACAAAATACATCTCCCCAGCATGATTTTCCCTTTTCTCATTCACTTTAGACGCTTTCTCTGAGATATATGGGGCCAGTCTGATGCTTTCCATGTTATATTTGTTTATGCTTGGCTAATGATGGTGGGAGGAGGCGGCAGCCAGAATGCCAGAGAGGGGGAAATCATTGAAGTTGTAGCCAGTGTTTATGTTTGTGTCTGGTTTTCTCTCTCTCTTTTTCCTTATGCCCACAACAGTAAGTAGCTTCTTTTTCCTTACCACCCCTCTCTTTCCATCTTTTCCTCTCTCTCCTCCTGCTTGTCATCCCCAAATAAACCTGTTCACTTTGCCTCTGCCCTACTGTCTCAACACACCTGCCAATTTTTACTGCGGAGCGTCGTACTGCCAGTGCCGCCTGTGTTTGTGCTGCAGTCTGGCTCTTGGCGTGGTCAGTCTGGACACTGAGATGGAGGAACAGCTGTCAGGTGGAACGCAGCCTGGGAGGAGCTCGCAGACTGAGAAGAAAGAGCGCCTTTGGTACGGGCTTCAGGATTTTCTGTTGGAACGTTGAAATCCAGACATCTGTACACGCTTTATCAGGAAGGAGTCTAGGACATATGTACATGTTGTACATGAAGGAATACTGAGCAGAAAAGGTGTCGGTAAACGTAGCGTTCCAAACACAGCACATTGTAGTTACGGAGCGTTTAGCAGCCTGGTTGACTCGTGCTCTTTCTAACATCTTTCTTTGCAATTTGTGTGATTGTGGCTAAACTGAATCACCTCTTCAGGTTTCACATATCAGCAGGGAGCTCTGTTTTCAGATGACAGGTCTCAGATAACTTCCGTCCACTCAGTTCATCCCGGCAAACACTAGCACGGTAGCATGGTAGCACTCACGCTGCGATTCCAACAATCCCTCACTTATTTCACAGCAGAGCTACCCTAGGTCATAACTCTGAGATTTACACTCGGGGGAGGTGATGGTCTAGTGGTTAAGCGCTGGGTCTTGAGACCAGAGGATCTCACTTCAAATCCCAGCCTGACCGGAATATCACTAAGGCCCTTTGGGCAAGGCCCTTAATCCCCTAGTTGCTCCCGGTGTGTAGTGAGCACCTTGTATGGCAGCACCCTCACATCAGGGTGAATGTGAGGCATTATTGTAAAGCACTTTGAGCATCTGATGCAGATCGAAAAGCACTATATTAATGCAGTCCATTTACACTCCCTTCCAATGGTAATGCAACAATCGGGCAAAAATTTATAACTGTGGAGCCATTTGTGTTGGAGATCAAAAGCTGAATATAAGAAGACAGTACAGAATGTCTTGCCTTTATTTCCTGGTATGTAGATATAAAAATGCTAACACAGAAGTGACATGTGAGGGAACATCAGCTCCAACATTTTGTGTATGTGGTGCGTTTCTGTGGGCTTAATCATGCGTGAAGGTGCTTCAGTGTTGAAGACGTCACCAACTGGAAAAGGGCAGACCAAGGGGAAGCCCATGTCCATATAATAAAAGGCAAGTAGCTTCGTGTGTTGTGTATACCGGACAATCATTTGAATCCAGAAAGCGCTGACTTTCGTCCAATTGGAATTCTTATTTATTTTTTCATGAGGAGTCAAGTGGGGAAAACAGCAAGGTGATCGGACCAATATGTTTTGAAAATCAGTCATTTTTGTTTTGAATTCAAGCCTGTTCATGTTGCACTTCCTCATTGAGTCCATATTCAAATAAAAGCCTGTGAGGTTGCTGCAGACCTGACAGAATTCATAGGTCTGTCCATCCTCCAACGCCCATACACGCAGAGGTCAAATGTGAACATTTTCTGTGTGCATGTGACCCCAAACCCAGAAATAACATGTTTCACAACTCGGGACAAAACAGCAGAATTGTGTCTCAACAGTGTCTCACACAGGCCACAAAAAAAGGAAACGAAGAAACAAAAAATAAATAAAATAAAGAAATTTGATCTAATGTGAACACTGTCAAAGTGCAAATACTAGAGCACAGCGCTCGTAGAGGACAAACCTCCACCAATACTATAGTTTCTAATTTATCAAATGTTACCTTGGAGAAAATTTTAAAGGTCAAAGTTTCTGTTAGAAGTGGCTTTTCAGAACGTAAAATATAATACAAAATGTGGCTCAAACTTGAGAGTGTCCGTTTGCACCCAGTGTCACAAATGAGAGTTTGAGGCACTTTTGATTAAGATATAATGCAAAATGTCCCCCAAATGGGCTTTTCAATATTAAATTCTAATGTCCACAAAATCCACAATCTAGATCAGATCTGGATCAAACTTTGTCAGGTGATAGTGAGTGTTAGTCTGCACCTCACTTTCAAATATGAGAGTAATTGGGGCATGTTTGATTAAGATATAATGTAAAATATTCATTAAATGGGGTTTTCAATGTTGAATTTGAATGGCCACAAAATCTGTAATCTGGATTAGGTCCAGATCAAACTGTGTCAGTTGATAAGGATACCATCCTACATAACACTTTCAAATGTGAAAGAAACTGAATCTTTTTTTGACAGAGTTATGAATTAAAGATAGGGATTTTTCCAGTTTTCCAAGATTTTTTTCTGACTTTCACCTGTGACCTATGATCTTGAAAATTTAATTAGTTCTTGCCTATCAGGATATAAATCATCAGTAAAAATTTCATAACGATGTATGAAAAATATGAACGTGGAGCCCACCTCCATGCTGTTCACAAACAGACAAAAAACAAACAGGTGAAAACATAACCTTCAGTTACTCGTAATTTCTTTACATGGAATATTGTTCTGGTTAAGCAGCTTCAGAAAAGATTATTGATGACAAAAATTAATTTTACAAAATTTAACACAACTGAAAAAAGATTAAACCTTCAAAAAAAAAAAAAAAGTTCATAAAAGCCGTTTTTCTATGTCAATGAAATTTCTAGACAATAAAAATGTAGCATAACTGTAAACAGATTTTCCCCAAAAGTCAGCTGTCCTCTATATATAGTACAAATGACCACATCTAGAATCTGTGGTTCCCCATCAGTCAACGTCCTAGTTGGACTTTATTGCGGCAGATAAATGGCTAATTTGTAGAGGTGGAGCAGGACCAGTTCTCTTGTGTGGTTTTCTATCGAGGACATAAGGATGATTCTGTAGTGTGGTGAAGGTGTAATGTGTCACACCAGCATATGCTCCCAAACCTGACCTGACATCTAGATGTGTTAAACAACATGGAAGGAAAATCCAACCCAGTCTCACCTCGTTTTTTTTTGTGAAATGAGTCACATTTTCACGACAGGGTTTTTTTTGTTTTTAATGAACCATACCCCTGGTTGGTTTATCCTTTGGTGTTTTATATATATATATATATATTCAGTCACCTCTTCAAAAGTTATGCTCAACCGAGTTTAGGTCCCCACCCCGATGAAATCCTTGTCCTTCTCAGTTGGTGTGTGTTCAGCATTGCTGTCTTGCTGCATTATGATTTTCCATTAATTTAGATGCATTTCTCTAAAAAATAGC
The DNA here is from genome assembly GCF_902500255.1 of Thalassophryne amazonica. Lineage (NCBI taxonomy): Eukaryota > Metazoa > Chordata > Actinopteri > Batrachoidiformes > Batrachoididae > Thalassophryne > Thalassophryne amazonica. Next base: position 85,391,319 of record NC_047112.1, read on the forward strand.
AAAGTATTTCACACCAGCTGCTGCCGTTTCCCTCGGTTGAATCATTTCATGTCTGTCTGGTGTTTTTTTCGTATGTCAGGTTATTGAAAAGCGTTGTATTGGCTATTCTAAGTGTTTATACAATGTCTCTGATTTTCTCTGTTTTCTCAACTTCACAATGTATCACTGTGGCCTTCATGTTGCTTTATCCTTTTAAACAACACTTCAGTGGTCTTCTCGGGTGACACCAAAGGCTAAAAAACAAGAGTAGACATTCAGAGTTATTCATTTTCTGTCACTTATCAGTGTCAGGTTTGTGGTGCCAATAGACCAAGTAACTCATCCCCACACTTCCCTATTATCAGCCAAGTCCTCTAACTTTTCTTGAAGGATCCTGAGGCTTCCTAACCCAGCTGGGTAATATAATCCCTCCACAATGTATCCTTGGTCTTTCTCCAAGGTGGACATGCCTGGGACACCTCCCAAGGGAGAAAACCAGTGGGCATCCTCACCACAACCACCTATATTTGATATTTGATTTTCTCAAACGCTCCTTAAGTTTGAGCCTACATTTTCGACACAGGAACCTCATTTCCACTGCTTGTATCCAGTTACAAATTCAGAGTTATTTCATGTTTAAATGATAAATCTGGGAGGTGACGGTCTAGTTGTTAAGCATGGGGTTTGAGACTAGAGAATCCTCGGTTCAAGCCCTTGTCAGACCAGACGACCACTAAGGGTCCTTGTGCAAGCTTCTTAACCCTTGAGTTGCTCTCGGTGTGTAGTGAGCGCCATGTAGACAGGTGAATGTGAGGCATCATTGCAAAGCGCATTGAGCTCCTGATTCAGATGGAAAAGTGCAATATAAATACAGTCCATTTGCCATTTCAATCTGACAAGACACCACTGATCATCAAAAAAAATCACCAGTTAGATGTATTTTTCAGTATTTTTGTGCACAAAAAGATTTCCTTTTTTCCTCATAAAAAAAGGTGCTGAGCTTCGTGTAGTTTAGCACATCTAGATTTATATTCCAGTAAATAGACCTTTAGATTCTTAATAGTCCTCATAGTCATCTGTTGATCTCAAACAAAATAGTCTTGAGTGTATTGCAAAACCAAATGAATTGGTCTTCTTGTTTCAAAACTTTGGGACAGGATTGTGCAATACCACTAACATACTTACACTCGGTCCCTCCATCTGGTGCTGCCTAAAAACAGTGTGGAAAATGTATGCAGGTAAGAGCTACACTGTTCAACAATAAATGCAAATGCAATACTAGAAGTGCTCCGAGAGCACAGAGCTCTTAAGATTTTTTTCAGATTGTAACGACAGGTTCAATAAAAATATGTAGGATTTTTTAAAACTTCTTTAACATTGCAGTGGGAGGGTGTAAGAATACAGACTGGACTACAAAAATTCAGTATTTTTTGTGTAAACCTGCCGTCGGGAGTAATTCTGCCTACAATACTTTCTGTGTGCTAACACTTACTGCGGTGTTTGTTCCGGATGTACGTATTTTCATTCTGAGCACGTCGCCGCGGCCGCAAATGATTGCAGTAATATATGCCATTTCCCCAACACACTCTTACTGCTGCACTGCTTTAAGGAAATGTCATTGGCAACACTTTCAGAAAGGGTGAGCATCGTTTTCCCAGAAGGCAAACAAACAAAAACCTGGTGGTCAGGAACCACAAACCCCCCAAAAAACCGAAGGTTACTGGAAGCAAAGTGGGTCATTTGTGCTTTCAACCGTCCTGTTATATTTATAAAGGATGATTTGTATTTGCCTAAATTAATGATCACTAAATATGATCAATGGTCAGAAAGTTTTGTAACACTTTGCATATTTAAATAGACTTGTTATCTGCACTGTGTGAGCAGTTTGTGGTTCAGGTTACTGAAATGATGGCTGTTTCTTCTGATCAGTCGAATGTAGAAAAATTCTTCTTCAACATTCTTGGGATTTTTGCTGTAGTTTACCTTGAGAAAGTGTAAACATGTGAAGAAACCTTTGACCTTTGGGTTTGCACTTTTCTACCCACCTGTGAACCAGCTGCAGAGCTCGTTCACGCTGGCTGGTGTTCACCATGTGCACTCATCTGTATCCCCTCAGCTTCACCACGTCTGAGGGATTCCCAGCGACTTCATGCTTAGTTTACTCCATTTCATTCGCTCTCACCTCCTACCTACCCCCCCTTTCCCCCGTGGTTTATCCTGCCTACGAGCTGCTGAGGTTTTCGGTGTGCATGAGTCAGTTATGCTGCGGTTAGCTGAACTTTATGGTCTCCCCGATGAGTGTCCTTAAGAAAGAGACCCCTGCGATGGCTCACATGCTTGAAACACACACAAATGTCTCCAAATGTCTCATTTATGCAGAAGTGAAACGAAGAACACTGAGATCTTCATGTGGGCTTGCGAGTGGTAGACAGTGTAGCAGCATTTTTCCGTGACAATAAAGATGTCTCAGACTGCATCATCAGCAATCAGAGGAGCCTCTTCAGACACAGACTGCTCCTTCCTAAGTGCAGGTCCAACAGACTGAAAAACTCCTTTGTCCCTCAGGTCATCAGACTGTACAACTAATCACTCAGGAAGAAGAGTAACAGGAAGACAGAGGACAGGAATGAGAGAAACAGTAGTAGCCAGTAAACCAGTATTGATCAGTATGTCTGGTATTTATATTTACATTTGCAAACTGTTTTGTTTTTTACTTTAACTTTTGATACACTGTGTGCTTCTTACCCTGTGTTCTGCTACGCAATGCTGCTGGAACCTCAATTTCCCTGAGGGAGTTTTCCCAAGGGATTAATAATGTTCTATCTAATCTAATCTAAAAAAAAAAAAACTGCGAATAGTAAGTGTGGGCAGTAATTTGGAAGGCACGAACGCTGAGGACATTTAATTATTTTAAACAGTGTATTCATCACAGACACATATATTTACGCTTACACACGCTACAAATCTGGACTTTTGATCAGTGCAGAAATTTGAGTTGCTGTTTTAGCTGCATTTCACAACCAGCTTTCCAAAGGAAGCAAAGGATTTTCAGACAACAGATCAATAAATCCCGGGTGGGTCTCCCATATTCTTGGCTTTAGGCCCCATGACCTTTCGTTAACATAGCATTGGCGTAGTGATAACATAGCGTTGTGCAGAAATTCATTGGTTCTTTGCAGTTATCGGGAATAAGGACTTCTAAAATGTGATTATCAATGGGTGTGATTTTTCATAGGATTAAATAATAATAATAAAAAAAATAAAAAAAAATCTATGTAACCATTAACTTTCATTTGAAGTCCTTCGGTGACCGCATTTAATGCTGGTTTGCATTTTTGTTTCCCCTTGTGCTTGACAAGCGCTAATTCATTGTTTACAACGGGTGAGTTGAATTAGAACCCCCCCCCCCCCCCCCCCGCCCCCCCCCCGCCCGCCCCCCCCCCCCAAAAAAAAGACCCCATTGCCTTTCGGTAAACTGTAGCTGAAGTTTCATATCTTTTTAAGAAGATCCTGTTTTCCACTCCAACAGGAAACAGTATAACTGAACATGCAACAGACAAAAGTTACATTATTGATTGATTGATTGATTGATTGATTGATTGATTTTTATTCATATAGAATGTAAACATGCATAAAATAATACAAAAATGTATTAACTAAGACACAAATACATAAAATACAGGGTAATACAAAAAAAAAGCAAAAAAAAAAAAGTTTGTTTCCATTGTGGTCCTACATTATGCACAGTTAATCCAGTTGTATCCACGGACGTTCTTCATCGATGTTGTCTTCCCTCACTCTTCTCCTTCTTGCACTCACTCACTTTTTGAGACCTGTCTGCTCTCAACAGATTTACCACACAGGACCACACAGTTTGTATTTCTTAATGACTGATGTAAATAAAGTCCAAGACACAATCAGTAACCCTGGACTTGTCTGAAGATAGGTGGTTGTGAAAGTGATTATTTTGCATTAACAGTCATGATTATCTTTAGTTTGTCTGATTACATACGGACACTGAGATTTATATAATCCCTAAACAGTTACTGCAATAGTTTTTTTTAAACCCCTTGAATTAAAGCACATATTAATTGTGTCATTTTAACTTCATTGTGATGTCAACAGAGGCAGAGTGACAACAATGATGTTGCTGTCCAATGACTGATGCACCTGAAGAGAATAAATACTGAATAAATTAGATAAATGAACAGGCAAATAATAATAGTAATAATAGCGTACAAGCAAACTACAACCGCCCTTCCAACCTTTTGTGAGACCACAGCATTTGTTTATTCAAATGTCATTATTTGGAGCGTTAATCGAAAAGTTGTGAGCAGTGTGGGAGAGGGGATCCTGCCTTTGACTTGCAGCCCCAGAGCGTCATGCACAACACACAAACGGCCTCCCACAGTGTGTGTGGGCAGAGTGCTGCACATCATCCCAGCTGTGGGGAGATCCTCATACTGACGGTTGACAATGAAGTTGAGGTTACAAGTATACACCATGTTGACATTTGGTGGTCTTTATCACACCCACACATTTTTTTTTTTTTTTTGCTCTTTTTTTCCAGCCATGAAACTGCTTTACTTCATGTCTTCATGGCTTCAAAACAGCAGTTTTGTTTTTCAATAGGTTTTCTACAAGCAGAGTTGAGTTTTGGGTTCCACCTGCAAATGATTGTTCCAGAACCAGTTAACGCTAGACGAAATGGCAATTAATAACTAGAAGCACTCAGAGAGTGCAAACCTCCACCAAGGCCATGGGGTCACTGACGCCATAACATCTACACGCCGTGGAATCATTGAACCTAAAAAAGTCTAACAATGATGTTTGCTCAGTAGTAAAAAAAAAAGTTTCATCTGCTGTGACTGGATAGCATGTATCCTTAGCGCTTGGCAACACAGTTTATTGTAACTTGCACCTTTCCCAGAAGCTACTGTCATCTGAGCACTGATATTGATATTGCATGTGCTTATAGACAAAAACAAATAAGAGACAAAATTCAATTATTATTCCAACTAAACTGCAAATATATGAATTTTTTTAACATTTATGAAACACTTCTCTAAACAAGGCCATAGGGTCACTGACCCTAAAGAGATTCCCTCCTTGGCACAGTGATCTATTCAACAATTCAGTGTTACAACCAAAACTATGATACATACACTTTTCTTTCCTTTATATTTGACATCCTTGACCATGAAAACATACCACTAGAACTTGGAATCACTTTTATGTCTTTATTAGTTCAAAAGTTATTGTATAAAAATTATTTTTCGGTAATGGCGGTTTTCTTCTGGATCTAGCTCCATAACATTTGCAGCTACATCAAATCTGATGACACCTTACTGAATCAGTACAGATTCAGCTACAATTTGATGTTAGTTGTGCATCTCTAGCTTCATTTGTCACCTCACACTGACACATTTTCTATTTTCCCTATATTTTTGCATATTCTGGATCACCAGATCCGGAATCCGGATCCGATCATCACCAAACTTTGTTGTTTGATAGAACATTTGACTATGTTACATGCTAATTTTTTTCAAGCCTTTCTGCCTTGTTTTTGTGTTGTTAGAAACTAGAATGTCAAAATTCCCCCTATCCCGCAATGGTGAAGAATCCTTTAAAAAATTACTGGATCCGGATCATGATCCGGATCACCACTAAAATTAAATCACTTGTTCCTCTTGTCATGTCCAACCACTCCACAAAATTTCATCAAAATCCGTTCAAAACTTTTTAAGTTATCCTGCTGCCACCAGACAAACAAACAAACGCGACCGAAAACATAACCTCCTTGTCGGAGGTAATGTGTGAAGATAGCAATATGCAACTTTCAGACATTACAAAAATGTATAGAATAGAATAGAATAGAATAGAATACTCGACTGTCATTGTACGGGGGGGGGCAACAAAAGTGGGGGTGATTTGATAACCAGAAGGTTATCAAATCAAATCAGTTTTATTTATATAGCGTCAAATCACAACAAACAGTTGCCCCGAGGCGCTTTATATTTATATTGTAAGACAAAAGCCATACAATAATTACAGAAAAACCCCAACGGTCAAAACGACCCCCTATGAGCAAGCACTTGGCGACAGTGGGAAGGAAAAACTCCCTTTTAACAGGAAGAAACCTCCAGCAGAACCAGGCTCAGGGAGGGGCAGTCTTCTGCTGGGACTGGTTGGGGCTGAGGGAGAGAATCAGGAAAAGACATGCTGTGGAAGAGAGCAGAGATCAATCACTAACAATTAAATGCAGAGTGGGTGCATACAGAGCAAAAAGAGAAGAAACACTCAGTGCATCATGGGAAACCCCCCAGCAGTCTAAGTCCATAGCAGCATAACTAAGGGATGGTTCAGGGTCACCTGATCCAGCCCTAACTATAAGCTTTAGCAAAAAGGAAAGTTTTAAGCCTAATCTTAAAAGTAGAGAGGGTGTCTGTCTCCCTGATCCGAACTGGGAGCTGGTTCCACAGGAGAGGAACCTGAAAGCTGAAGGCTCTGCCTCCCATTCTACTCTTACAAACCCTAGTAACTACAAGTAAGCCTGCAGTCTGAGAGCAAAGCGCTCTATTGGGGTGATATGGTACTATGAGGTCCCTAAGATAAGATGGGACCTGATTATTCAAAACCTTATAAGTAAGAAGAAGAATTTTAAATTCTATTCTAGAATTAACAGGAAGCCAATGAAGAGAGGCCAATATGGGTGAAATATGCTCTCTCCTTCTAGTCCCCGTCAGTACTCTAGCTGCAGCATTTTGAATTAACTGAAGGCTTTTCAGGGAACTTTTAGGACAACCTGATAATAATGAATTACAATAGTCCAGCCTAGAGGAAATAAATGCATGAATTAGTTTTTTCAGCATCACTCTGAGACAAGACCTTTCTAATTTTAGAGATATTGCGCAAATGCAAAAAAGCAGTCCTACATATTTGCTTAATATGCGCATTGAATGACATATCCTGATCAAAAATGACTCCAGGATTTCTCACAGTATTACTAGAGGTCAGAGTAATGCCATCCAGAGTAAGGATCTGGTTAGACACCATGTTTCTAAGATTTGTGGGGCCAAGTACAATAACTTCAGTTTTATCTGAATTTAAAAGCAGGAAATTAGAGGTCATCCATGTCTTTATGTCTGTAAGACATTCCTGCAGTTTAATTGGTGTGTGTCCTCTGGCTTCATGGATAGATAAAGCTGGGTATCATCTGTGTAACAATGAAAATTTAAGCAACGCTTTCTAATAATACTGCCTAAGGGAAGCATGTATAAAGTGAATAAAATTGGTCCTAGCACAGAACCTTGAGGAACTCCATAATTAACCTTAGTCTGTGAAGAAGATTCCCCATTTACATGAACAAATTGTAATCTATTAGATAAATATGATTCAAACCACCGCAGCGCAGTACCTTTAATACCTATGGCATGCTTTAATCTCTGTAATAAGATTTTATGGTCAACAGTATCAAAAGCAGCACTGAGGTCTAACAGGACAAGCACAGAGATGAGTCCACTGTCTGAGGGCATAAGAAGATCATTTGTAACCTTCACTAACGCTGTTTCTGTACTATGATGAATTCTAAAACCTGACTGAAACTCTTCAAATAGACCATTCCTCTGCAGATGATCAGTTAGCTGTTTTACAACTACCCTTTCAAGAATTTTTGAGAGAAAATGAAGGTTGGAGATTGGCCTATAATTAGCTAAGATAGCTGGGTCAAGTGATGGCTTTTTAAGTAATGGTTTAATTACTGCCACCTTAAAAGCCTGTGGTACATAGCCAACTAATAAAAATAGATTGATCATATGTTAAGATCAAAGTATTAATTAATGTAGGCTTCCTTAAGCAGCCTGGTAGGAATGGGGTCTAATAGACATGTTGATGGTTTGTAGGACGTAACTAATGAAAATAACTCAGACAGAACAATCGGAGAGAAAGAGTCTAACCAAACACCAGCATTACTGAAAGCAGCCAAAGATAACGATATGTCTTTGGGATGGTTATGAGTAATTTTTTTCTCTAATAGTTAAAATTTTATTAGCAAAGAAAGTCATGAAGTCATTACTAGTTAAAGTTAAAGGAATACTCGGCTCAATAGAGCTCTGACTGTCAGCCTGGCTACAGTGCTGAAAAGAAACCTGGGTTGTTCTTATTTTCTTCAATTAGTGATGATAAGTAAGATGCCCCTAGCTTTACAGAGGGCTTTTTCATAGAACAACAGACTCTTTTTCCAGGCTAAGTGAAGATCTTCTAAATTAGTGAGACGCCATTTCCTCTCCAACTTACGGGTTATCTGCTTTAAGCTGCGAGTTTGTGAGTTATACCACGGAGTCAGTTATGAGTTCGATTCCCACTGTGGCCTTTCTCTGTGTGGAGTTTGCATGTCTCCACGTTGTTTGCGTGGGTTTCCTCTGGCTGCTCCGGTTTCCTCCCACATTGAAGACATGCATGTTAGGGTCCGGTCACACGGCACACAGTGATAGCGGAAGAAGGAAAAAAACATCACCAAATGAGCCGGTGTCACAGACCGAATGGTCGCCCCTAAAAATTGGTCCAGCTTTGCATCTGTGCATGCGTCATTTTGGTCCACAGCAGCTCGTCTGAGACGGAGTCTCTTCACCCAAAGCAATCAAATGGATTAATGGGATTATTAACCATCAGATGATAAAGGTAAAACCTGTTAAATCAGCAGAAACAAGGCGAAATTCCGTGATGATTTGAAATGTCCGACATGAACGCATCAGCTAGCAACTCGTTTAGCCGCAGCGCTCTGATCACTTCTGCCACCTTTTAGAATGAAATAATGCTGAATTTATGTGGAAATGATTGCTATACAAAAGCTTCAGATATCTGTCGCTGACTGGAGTGCAGTTCGCAGCAGAAACAAGGTGATAATCCGTGAACCGCATCATTAGGGGACTGATTTTGAGGGGGCCATTCAGTCTGCAAACACTGGAACTTCACCCATCACCGAAAAGCCTGTGAGTCCGAGCACATAAAGAATGAAACAAAACAGAAACTATCAAAAGAAAAACACAGCGAATGGCAACCTCGACGCTTTAAACAAAATCAAAACGAAACATTCAAAATGACGTACGTGACTTGTCAGCGGGTATCAAAGTGCCAGCCAGTGAGCATTTCTGCTCTCTGCACAGCACCTGCAGGGCTGAGATCTGGTTGTCTTGACAACAGGTGTGTCTTCAGATCAACAACGTGTGTGTACACGCATGCACATTCCAACCACAGACAGCATGCAAATGTGAGCACAAACATTTGTGGCACACTACCGTCTGTGGCTGATGAGGCTGTGCGCACACATGCACGTGCATGCACACATGCACGTTGCAGCCAGAGATGACTGGAATTTGCATAAATACACAGTAAAATCACCAGTGTAAAACTAACACTGACAGTGTTGAATTAACATGGGGGTACATCTGGTCTTACTCGAGTCAGAGTGGGATCAAAATTTCACTGTCAGTGTTAATTTAACACTGGTGATTTTACTGTGCAGCTAAAGTAGTTGAAAAAATGTTCTTGCCGCTATTGTTTCTGTATGAAAATGTTGCTTTTCGTCCCACACGTGGACGAGTCACGTTCAGCTTGTCGGATCTTTAGTTATTGATCCGTTCAAATATCGTCAGCGTTCATGCAAGACGTCAGACTTGGGAGGTTGGGCGAAGTTGGACAACAGTCAAGTGGAACGATGACGGTACGGGAACTACACAAACGATGAGGAGCCATCAAGACAGAAAGCAAAACAGAATACTGACGAATTGAAGTTGTCGTCAGGATTTGTTCACATTTTTGAAAATTCTGACAAAGCGCCACCTACAGGAACGAAGCTGGACGACGGTTAAACGATGCCTCCGAAAGTCAACATAAGTCCAGATATCTTGTTTCTTTTTGGTTCGGTGTCCTTCATTAATGCCGTGTGACCGGGGCTTTAGGTGGATTGGAAACTATAATTGTCCAGGTCTCCTTTGCAAAAGACGTCCCGATCTCGGCAGCAACCTTGAGGGTTTTGGCAGCAACCTTGAGGGTTTTTTTCTCTTCCTTACCTTGTGTGTGCTTTTTTATATGTTTATGTACCGGGCCGGCCTATGTGTGTTGTGTGTTATGTGTGTGTCGTTTGGTCTTGGTTTGCTCAGCCCTGTGGTTGACCAAGGCAGGGATGTACATCTGAGCTGGTCCCCGGGCGCCTAATGGCGACTTCTGCTCCTACTGGCAGTTAGGATGGTTAAATGCAGTAGACACATTTCATGTGCAGGGAACATGTTCTTCTGTGCATATGACAATAACATTCTTTTGAATCCTTTGAATCCTTTGAATCTCAGTGGGACTAACCTGGTTTAATGAAGGTTAAATTAAGTTAAATGATCAGTTATCTAAAATGTAACTACCACCATGTTTAACCTATACTGGCTCCAAACTCACTCACTCACTCATCTTCAATTGCTTACTCCAATTAAGGGTCACGGGGGGCTGGAGCCTATCCCAGCAGTCATATGGCGTGAGGCGGGGTGCGCCCTGGAGTCTGTCGCAGGGCCACATATAGACAAACAAACACATGCACACCTACGGACAATTTAAAGATTCCGATCCACCTAACCTGCATGTCTTTGTATGTGGGAGGAAGGCGGAGCACCCAGAGAGAACCCACGCAAACACGGGGAGAACATGCAAACTCCACAGATGGGAATCGTTCCCATGACCTTCTTGCTGTGAGGCAACAGTGCTAACCACTAAACCACTGTGCTCGAGTTCGACCTTTCAAGGTCACATGTCATGTGCTTTGATAAATGCTGAAATGTTCTTCTCGGAAGGGGCATATTAAAGTGTTCAGCTTCTAAACACTGGTTAGTATCTTTGCAGGTGATCAAAGGCCCAAATCGTTTAGGTTCTGGTGCTTCATGTCTTAGTGTATGGTTGGGAGACTTGGACAGCATTTTTGATGATCCCTGGGTGCCACTGTAATGTCAAGTGAATAGTTACAGAGGAAGACTAAGATAAAGAACATTAATTGTATTGTGAGGGTACATCAATGAGAACATTTTAGCTATGTGGAGCATTTCATGACATGATCCAACCTGCAGATGCCTCATTTTTGAGGAACCCAGTGGTTGGAAAAGACCACATTTTACCATACCTGCCAACATTTGAACATACCAATGTGGGATACCCATGTGTGGCCACGAGGGGGCTGTGGGACTAATGGGCATCCCGCACACACCCATGTGGGACGTGGGACATGGGGGTAAATACCGAGAATGTCCTGCTCAATGGACGGTTGGCAGCACTGCTTAACCGGCCTGGGTAGATAGATGGTGACTTTCATGGTAGGAGATAGACCGGTTGCCTGCCAGGGTGGTTTTCATTAGTGTAGATTAGATTTGATTAGATAGAACTTTATTAATCCCTTGGGAAGACTTACTCAGGGAAATTAAAGTACCAGTGGCACTGTATAGCAGCACACAGGGTAAGAAGCACACAGAGTATCAAAAGTGAAAATAAAAAATCTATTTGCAAATATAAATATAAATACAAGACATACTGATCAATATTGGTTTACTGGCTACTACTGTTCATCTCCTTCCCGTCCTCTGTCTTCCTGTTATTCTTCCTCCCCCTGAGTGAGGAGTTGTACAGTCTGATGGCCTGAGGGACAAAGGTGTTTTTCAGTCTGTTGGTCCTGCACTTAGGAAGGAGCAGTCTGTGGCTGAAGAGGCTCCTCTGGTTGCTGATGACGGTGTGCAGAGGCTGACTGGCATCGTCCATAATGTCCAGCACTTTGTAATAGTCATAGTGTGGTGGATGTGACAACACAACACCAGTTCATGCTCTCAGAACTGACCTGATCTAAAGAGTGGTGGGAAAGAAAACATTTGACAACAACCACTTGACAAGGTAGACAGCAGAATGACGAGAAGCTTTATGAGATTTATGCTGTGTTCACACCGGACGCCACGCAAGTGACAGCGGCAAGAGGTCGCCATGTAATCCCTATGGAAGGACGCATTGTAGCGCCAGAAAAGTCCAAGCCACGCAATGCGACACAATGGACCCGAATAAAGTAATGTTGAGCGATTGGCGCGCTTGTGGCGCATCGCATTGCGTCGCCCTCTTCCCCAAGTTGAAAAATCTGAACTTTTTCATCTTGTCACGCCACGATGACCAATCAGGGACTGGATATGTAGTGACGTGGAGATGTCTGGAGTTTATACCTGTCTCTGGCAATCAGCCTGTGAGCAGGACTTATGTCCATTTTGTCCTTTATTTATTTAACACAATTATGACAGAGTTTGAGGAGAGAGCGATGAACTGCAGCAGCAGCCAGTTTTCTTTGTTGTTGTTGTTCAAATGTGCGCGAGCGAATGGGACAGGAGGTCCTCAAACTGGGTCCTGGAGAGGCGGAAGTACCGCTGAAAGGGTCCATCATCCAGACGCAGCTCCTGCAGCAAATGATGAATTTGTGGCATCGCATGGCGTCCGGTGTGAATGCGGCTCAAGCAGAGCGACACACCAGGCGATGGTGGCGCATCCATCGCCAGACGAGGGACGCAAATTTGTGGTGTCACGTGGTGTCCGGTGTGAACGCAGCATCAGGCTCATTTGGATTCAGGAGGCTCAGGCGGAGGCCACTTAGAGAGACAGTGTCACAACGCTGTACTGTAACGAGTCACAGATACAGGGCGTTAGCATGAAGCTGTGAAGGCGCTGTTGTTCTCAGCAAGACGGTTTCCTGGTCGATAATTAGGTCAGCACAGCCCCCTGGGAGGAGAGGGCAGAGGGGACACTGTAGAAAGCCCTGAGCCTCATCATGGCTAGATGAAAAGAAAACATTCCCATTACAGGTTCCACATGTCGGGGCAAAGGGTGCAAATGTGTTTTAGATTTTCTCCTTTTCCTCTCCTTGCTGGTCTTGTTTGATTCCGAGCTGGAAGGGAATAAGCTCTTCTTATAACACCTCTCTGTCCCGGCTCTTCTTTTTTTACACTACAGATGAGTGTGTGCAGTGTGATGTGGTTCACCATATCACTTTCTTCCTTCCTTTGGATTTTAGCTAATCCACTTTTCTAGACTTCCTTCCCAGAACAGTGAAGCCTTTCTTATGAAAACAAGGCAAAGCAGCACTTTAGACACCACTCCACACCACTCCACATCCCTCATTAACGATCAGGATATAGACAAATTACTGATTTCAATTAATGCAACTGAAAGTGGACTTTGGCCACATTTCTAAGAGGGTGATTAAACAGGGGTCCCTTAAATAAGCGAGAAGGTCATGGGTTCAACCCCCTCGACCCTTAATTGGACTAAGCGGTAGAAGATGAATGAATGAATGAATCTCACTCATTAAGTTCCTTTCTTCAGATGTGGCCTTGGAATGCTGGTTTGGTTTCTGTACGCCACTTGTAGGTATTTGTGTGGGGTAAAGTGACACATGACATTGCTAACACATCATGTGATGTGTGTGTGTTACTTCACCCTGCACGTGTCCAGGTATGTGCATGTGCAAACATGTTTGCATGGGGTTGTGCACAGCAAAATGAGCCACCAGCATAAGTGCATGTCAGGAAAATGATAAGTCTGCAGAAATAAAGACTGCTCTGATGTGATTCAAATAGTAATCTGCGGTGGACTCAGGAATCCTGCCAAACTGCCAATCTGTAATCGTTTGAAGAGAGGGGAAAAAAGACAATTCCTGTTTTCTAGGCTGTCTTCTGAATTGAACATGAGTAGCTTAAACCAACAAATGTAGTCGCTTTGAACTCAGTCACTTTGAACTGAGTCAGGAAAGGCAGGGAGATCCTCTCTCCTCATATTACCACTGCTCTGTAGCATTTATTAATCTTTTGACATCACAAAGAAAAGCCTATTAGGGTGGCCTGCCATTGTCGACGTTTGGCCCCAATGTCCACCCCAATTTTAAAATTAAGGAAATCTGGGATGTTTTTTTAATTCAGTAGGCAAAATTTGTATTACCGAATATTTTATGTACACTTACATAGAAGTGTAACTAAGTACTGACAAATACACCCAAGTAAGTATGGTTTCTATTGCAGAATTCAACACTACTTCCATGTTTTTAACATTTAAAATCTCTCTTTCATGTTGGGGAGGATCAGAAGGAGGCTTTTGCTCAAAGAACTGTAGATCCTGATTACTGTATATTGTATCTGCTTGTACACATTTATACAAGAGAACTCATTTAAATTTGATTATTATGTTAAATTTGTTTTAACATGTTAAAAACTCTCCTGTTTGCTCACAGTGCTCTGCGATGCTACTTTTACCACAGATTACACCCATTTTAAGGCCCTGATTGGTTTCTGATTTTATTTCTTTATTAATCAAAAAATGTACACAGTCACTTATCAAAAATCAGGAATGGGAGATCGCTCTTCAAAGGCAACAGACATAACAAAGAACTAAACTTAGATTCAGGCAACTTCCATCTATCTCTATTATTTGCAGTTATCAGTGTTCCATAGTGTTAACTACTGTATTTTTTTAATGAGTTTTTAAACATGGCTTCAATGGACACCTTTTTCGGCTTGTCGTGGATCACTCTATCAACCTGTGACATCACATGTGCAATTTTGAAATGTTAACCAAGAAAATAGAGTGAGGGCAGAGGATGTAGATGATCCATTGAGAGGAGAAATTCACTTTGGTGCAAGAGTGAATCAGCTTACTGCATTTGGCACAGTGCAATGAAGGCGAGACACAACCTATGATTTTTTTAATGGCTGGACATCTTGTGCCACTGACTCATACAGCAGAGTGACAGCACACCATATTAATGAGGAATGGGAAATGCAAAATGTTGTTCTACAGACCAGAGTGTTCCACGAGGTCCACACAGGAATAAATCTGGCAGAACTACTGTGTGATGTTTGCCTCGAGTGGATTATTGGCGATAAGAATCCTGCCTTGGTCACGGACAATGCTCGAAATACGAGGAATAAATCTGGCAGAACTACTGCATGATGTTTGCCTCGAGTGGATTATTGGCGATAAGAATCCTGCCTTGGTCACGAACAATGCTCGAAATACGAGGTCTGTTAGAAAAGTAACGGACCTGTAATGAAAAAATGACGAGAGGGGTGGACCAGTGCTCACTCAAAGCCTTCCCACAACCGCAACCGACAGGCGTGAAAAAACGCATGCGCACGAAGGTTCAAGCTTGGCTGACGTAAAAACATATGAATCAAATCCATATATTTTTGGCATAAAATAAAAAGGTCCATTACTTTTCTAACAGACCTCGTATGATACAGGCTGGAACAGGTGCAGAAATGAAGCCGCACATGCAATGCATCGCACACACACTTAACCTGTCCTCGCAAAAAGCTCTGAAGGTGAGCACAGTGTCAAATCTCCTGGTGAAAATAGGAAGGTGGTGACGTTTTTTCACAAAAGCTCCAAAGCATGTGATGCCTGCTGTGGCAGTGGCAGCAAGGAAAGTCAAGCCAACCCGGGGGGAAGGCCCGCCTTGCCTCACAGAGGATGAGATGACATTGATTCCAGAAATTGTTAAACTGATGACGCCCTTGAAATTGGCAACCAAGCTCCTCAGCGAGGAAAAAAACCCCACTATCTCCATCATTGCCCAAATACTGGCCAAACTGCGGGTGGATTTTCAGCCAGATGACAGTGATCCACCAGTCATTGTTGAGATGAAGGAGAAATTCGGACAGGACTTTGAATCCCGTTAAACCTATACGAGGTCTGTGAGAAAAGAATCCGACCTTTTTATTTTATGCAAAAAATAAATGGATTTGATTCATATGTTCAGACAAGCTTGAACCTTCGTGTGCATGCGTGAGTTTTTCCACGCCTGTCGGTTGCGTCATTCACCTGTGGGCAGGCTTTGAGTGAGCACTGCTCCACCCCTCTCGTTGTTGTTTCATTGCAAGGAAATGGCGGAATGATTTGGGCTTTTTTTCCATCAGAATTTTTTCAGAAACTGTTAGAGACAGGCAGCTGGAAACCATTTGAAAAATTTATCTGGCTTTCGGTGAAAATTTTACGGGCTTCACAGAGAATAAGGAGTGTTACTACAGCTTTAAGGACAGCCCACAATGGCGCTCAGTGCGCCGCGCTCCGAGCCGCCATCGAGAGGCAGAAACCACCACATCATTTCTAAACGGATGGCTGTGTGGAGCCAGGACCGTCGTGTGCAGTTTCTCTGGTTATCACAAGAGCAGATTTCACTTTTAACAAGAGATTTTGTCATGGAAAGCCGCGCGGAGGCTTCGTGTGTTAAAGGACAAGTTGGGACATGCCTATCTCGGCTTTCAGTGCTTACCAGTCGAGTGAGTATAAGAGAAATTGTGGAGAGCTGGGCTTGTCCAAACTTGTCCTTTAACACTCCGAAACGGAGGTGTTCCTTTGTCTCGCTCCATCAGCGAATCAGTTGTGACGCGCGAAGCCTCCGCACGGCTTTCCATGACAAAATCTTTTGTTAAAAGTGAAATCTGCCGGAAAATGGCTGATGTCCAGCTCTTGTGATAACCAGAGAAATTGCACACAACGTTCCCGGCTCCACACAGCGATCCGTTTAGAAATGATGTGGTGGTTTCTGCCTCTCGATGGCGGCTCGGAGTGCGGCGCGCCGAGTGCCATTGTGGGCCGTCCTTAAAGCTGTAGTAACACTCCTTATTCTCTGTGAAGCCTGTAAAATTTTCACAGAAAGCCAGATAAACTTTTCGAATGGTTTCCAGCTGCCTGTCTCTAACAGTTTCTGAAAAAATTCTGATGGAAAAAAAGCCCAAATCATTCCGCCATTTCCTCGCAATGAAACGACGACGAGAGGGGACGAAGGTTCAAGCTTGGCTGACATAAAAACATATGAATCAAATCCATATATTTTTTGCATAAAATAAAAAGGTCGGATTCTTTTCTCACAGACCTCGTATATCCAAGACCTTCTCAACCCTGCCTCAGAACTTGATCCCCGCTTCAAAGACCTGGAATTCCTGGATGATGACAACACTATGAGAGACATGATATTCCTGGGGATAACTGCAGACCTGGAGAATATGGTAAGAAATAGAATATGCTCAGTATATTGTAATGAGTGTCTCTGTCTCTATTTTTGTTCACTTAATGCTTTTTGTTTTAGGTTGTAGAAATCTGTTATGTTTATTTATTTGACATAGACATCACACTCACATTGTAAAGTATTAATAATAAAGTCATTTATTATTAGTAGTAATAAAGTAATAGTAATATTACTTAGTATTATTAGTAGTAATAAAGTAATAGTAATATTACTTTATTACTACAAATAAAGTAATTTATTATTAGTAGTAATAAAGTAATAGTAATATTACTTAGTATTATTAGTAGTAATAAAGTAATAGTAATATTACTTAGTATTATTAGTAATACTATTAATACGAGGTCTGTTAGAAAAGTATCCGACCTTTTAATTTTTTGTAAAAACCATATGGATTTGAATCACGTGTGATTGCATCAGCCAAGCTTGAACCTTTGTGCGCATGCGTGAGTTTTTCATGCCTGTCGGTTGCGTCATTCGCCTGTGAGCAGGCTTTGTGTGAGCAGTGTTCCACCCCTCTCATCGGATTTTTATTGCAAATAAAATGTCTGAATGATTTGGAGCTTTGCTGCATCAAATTTTTCCAGAAACTGTGAGAGACCTCCAGGTGGACACCATTCGGAAAATTCAGATGGCTTTCAGGGACGATTTTATGGGGATTACACAGATTAAGGAGTGCTCCAGCCGGTTTAAAGACCGCCCACAGCATCTGAGAGCGCGGCGCGCTCCGAGCGCTGATCGACAGGCTGACACCCCGCTGAAACAACCAGATCATTTCCAACGTGAAGGCTTTGTTGATCCGGGACGTCGTCTGACTTCCACAAAAATTGAAGAAGAGGTGGACATCAAGACTTTTTTGGCACATTCCACTGTTACAGGAGTTTTTTTCATGGAAAGAGAAGCGGAGGGATGCGCCATGGAGCCGCGAATGGCGCGGGACAAAAGCACCTCCGTGTTGGTCTCACAGGACGGCTTTCAGATGGCTCAGATGGCTTTCGGTGGCTTTTCAGTCGTGTGACTATCAGAGAAATTGTGCATGAGCTAGACATGCCAGAAGATGTCCTGTGAGGCTTCATCACCGCGTTGCTTTGCGCCATGAGGCTCCACCGTGACACACGGAATTCCTCCCCTCGTCTTTCCATGACAAAAACTCCTGTAACAGTGAAATGTGCCATTCATTTCCACACTGGACGCTGTGTTCATCCGGGACGTCGTCTGACTTCCACAGGAATTGCAGAAGACATGGACATCTGCACTTTTTCGGCACATTGAGACAGACGTGCGGAGGAATTCCGCGCGTCGCGGTGTAGCCTCATGGCGCAAAGCAACACCGTGATGAAGCCTCACAGGACATGTCCTGGCATGTCCAGCTCACTCTCAATTTCTCGGATAGTCACACGACTGAAAAGCCACCGAAAGCCATCTGAAAGCCATCTGAAAGCCGTCCTGTGAGACCAACACGGAGGTGCTTTTGTCCCGCGCCATTCGCGGCTCCATGGCGCATCCCTCCACTTCTCTTTCCATGAAAAAAACTCCTGTAACAGTGGAATGTGCCGAAAAAGTGCTGATGTCCACGTCTTCTGCCATTTCTGTGGAAGTCAGACGACGTCCCACATCAACAAAGCCTTCACGTCGGAAATGATCTGGTTGCTTCAGCCTGTCAATCGGCGCTCGGAGTGCGCCGCGCTCTCAGACGCTGTGGGCGGTCTTTAAACAGGCTGGAGCACTCCTTAATCTGTGTAATCCCCATAAAATCGTCGCTGAAAGCCATCTGAATTTTCCGAACGGTGTCCACCTGGAGGTCTCTCACAGTTTCTGGAAAAATTTGATGCAGCAAAGCTCCAAATCGTTCAGACATTTTATTTGCAATAAAAATCCGACGAGAGGGGTGGACCACTGCTCACACAAAGCCTGTTCACAGGCGAATGACGCAACCGACAGGCGTGAAAAAACTCACGCATGCGCACGAGGGTTCAAGCTTGGCTGATGCAATCACACGTGATTCAAATCCGTATGGTTTTTGCAAAAAATAAAAAGGTCGGATAGTTTTCTAACAGACCTCGTATAGCAATAATAATATCAGGCAGAGGAGGACACCACACTAACTGAGAGCCAAGCAGCTGAACCAGAAGGTGATGAGAGATGCCACAGAGAGGAGGAAGAAAATGAAGTGCAGGAGGAGATGGAAGAAGAGGAGACAGGTTTGTTTTGCTTGGCTGTTGGGACTTATAGCATAACTAGTGTGTTGATTTGAAAACGGGATGTGATATTTTTGCAGACACATTGTAACTTAACTGTAGTTTATAATAATGTGTTGATTTGACAATGGGTGTGATATTATTGTAGATATATTGTTACTCATGTCTCCTCTTTTGTCTTGTTTTGTCTTGTCTACCCTAGAAGGTGACCCAGAGTCTCCCAAGAAGAAGTCAGCCTTGGACCAGATGTTTGGAGGTTTCCTCAGTCCTAGAGCACTGGAAAAGACTATGAGGGAGAGAGCTAAGGAGGAAATAGCAAAATACAGTGGGGAGGATAGCTTAGTTCTGAATGGCAATGTGTTGCAGTGGTGGAAAGAACAAGTGGATCTTCTACTGCTTTCAAAATTGTCCAGGAGCTACTTGTCCATCCCTGCAACAAGTGTTCCCTCTGAAGGAATGTTCAGCACACAGCAGGTGATATTGTGACAGCAGAGTGCAGTCTGCTTCTTCCTGAACATGTGGACCAACTAATATTGAAAAAACAGAAAAAAAGCCACATGAAATAAACCACCACATTAGGTGTTAGCAGTGAGAATGGCATTGAATGGCAAACAAAAGAATCAAATAAAATAAATATATTTTATTTGATTCTTTTGTTTGTCTTATGGACAGTGAGCGTCAGACACTCAGTGAGAGTGGTCCATTTACAGCAGCTATGACTGCCAAGTAATAGTAGGGAGGGGTGTTATTTCAAAAAATTTTGAAATCTATAAATTTTTGTATGGAATATGGAAATATACGTGGAATAAACCATAACAGTATAATTTTTGGGTTATTTGGTTCCAAAAACCCATATGGATGGAGCGTTTCAAAATTTCAAGTAATGCGTGTGTCCTATATGTGCTGTTGACGTAGAAAACCACTCTGTTGCTTATAATTAATTCATTGTGGCCATGTCATTCTTTACATGTGGTGATTATACTCAACTGATGTTCCTGAAATAAAAACTACATAGATTTTGTTTGTTACAATTGATCGTAACATATGTACTGAAATTAGGTTTTTTGTCAATTACTCTTAAAAAACACCAGATAGACTTACTGTTACTATAGAGATTGAATATAAACTTGGGGTCAAGCAACATTTGGAGCCAACTTTCAAGTCTCTAGGTGCAGCGGTTCTCAAGATATGACATTTTCTTGATATTTTTGGAGATTTCTGAACCCGATATTTTCACTGGCTCCGTCCATATGGGTTTTTGGAACCAAATGACCCAAAATTTATCCTGCTATGGTTTATTCCGTGTATATTTCCATATTCCATGCAAACATTTATAGATTTCCAAATTTCTTGAAATAATATCCCTCCCTAGTAATAGTTTGCGTCTTTGCACAAGCAATTGTAGAAGACCTAATTGTGAAAGGTTATTATTATCATTTGTATTTTTCAGAAAAATCTTATTTCTCACTATTTTATTAGTCTACCTGCCGAAGAGTTCATATTAGTATCTGTCTGGCAGACAGGAATATTGACATTGCACTATTGAAAGTGTCACTTTAAGTCACTCATTGAGATTGATGTTGTCTTATTGTTTACTGTACTGTTTAAGTTCTGACAGCGTGATTAAACAGGTTTCAAATATGCGGAAAGGAAACCGATTCCTGTTACTTAATGTTGAATCTGGTAAATTTGTTGCTTATAAGCAGTAAAACAAGTCCTCTGCCTCTAGTAGAATCAGAAGAAGAATACCATAGCACCACACTGAATTGCAGTTTCTTATTTTCGATTTAAATTTTTGGTATAATTTTTTTGCATCATGTTGAATCGCATCATACTGCACCAAATCGCATTGTATCACATTGTGAGGAATTGAATCGCCATCAAATACATATCAAATTGCATCTAATCGGGAACAGGGGTGAATCGTATCGCATCGTAGCATCATGTATAGTCATGTATCGCAAGATGTATCGTATCACTGGCAGTGTATCGAGATGCGTATCGAATCGTTGTCAGTGATGAGATTCACATCCCTAATGTACACACGCAGACCCTCCTGCAAATTCCGTTAAAGTGTAAATAAATGATCTGCCAATACATTTACTCAAATTTATTAAATTGTGAAATTATAACGTGACAAAATAGAGGGGCTTGATTGAAAAAGTACAAATTGTACATAAGACAATACAATCTTAATAATTAATGTAAATAAGTAAATAACAATAAATGTATAATTATATATACTTTGCACTGGGATACCAATTAAACAACTACAAATTTAAGAAGAAAGAAAGAAGACAATGCTCATACAGCTGAGGGTATTTTAACATGGTGTTATATTTATATTTTACTGTGTGGATCAGTTTGAAATACATATTGCCTCAAATTGCTATACAAATACAATTATAATTGTTTGATATTTAGGCATTTACTTCTAATCGTACCGTGTGATCGACATCTATAAACCTACCCATTTGCAAGGAAATGATACATCTGACATACAAAATACAGTATGAGTGCTACAGTCTATACTTGTAGACTGCAGTCAACACAAGCATGAGTTCAGAATTTTTGATGTGTAAAAGTACCAAAAAATATTTTTATTAAATTTAAAATGATGTAGTATAGTGTCAGTGCTTAGATACCATTTACCTATCCTCCAATAATGTGGGTTATCTCACTATGAAAAACTCAGTGGATGTAGAATTTTGACCCAATGAAACTTTGATTTAGTGAACAAGTACTGAAATGAACCTGTCCCTTTATTATGTTGAAATGAAGTAGATGTAAACCAACTTAAATGGATTGTTTCAATTGGTAACATCGAAATTAATTAATTTGTTTCAACTTAAGTTTGTAAGTTAGACTTGGTCTAATTTACTAACTTAAGTTGAAACAACTTAATTCATTTAGATGTTACCAAAAGTTTGTTCTTATTTAAGTGTAATTGAGAAAACTGAATCTGAAGTCTTTCAGCCAAGGCGTATGTAAACGTGTGGCTTTAGGTGGATGTGAAAGCGGTTTACTGGAAGAGTGTGCGGTTCAATGCGTTTCATAGATGACAAACACTTTGTCCATGTGTACAGTGTAATTACTTCATTTCTAAGCTCCAGTTACTGTAAATAAGTAAAGAACGTAAAGGAATAAACCATTGACTGGTTGTAGTTCCCCTCATGAACAGGGACTGAGGTATTCAAAGCAGACCGAGACCAAGAATGTTTTTGCAATTCAAACTTTTTTTTTTCTCATCCCACACTTCCAGCTGTGTTTTTGTTATGTTTCTCTCATTTTCTGTCTTTCTTTTCATTTCAGAATAAGTGGTGACAGGGCCTGTCAAACAGTGCACAAACATCTTTCTTCTGCCCTTCTGACTGTTGTTGGATTTGAACTGAACTGTCAAAGCTTTTATGAGAGCACAATGCATGCGTTAGACCCTCTGGAAGACTTCGCACACTGTAAAGAGTCTGAAAACACAACATTCTTTGTTCTGTATTTAAACTGGTAACAGTGTTGGACACCTTTGTGTGTAAAATCAGGAAGCGGTTGTACGTACATAAGGAGCGTGAGACTAACTGAGCGAGTGCACAGATGTGTCCACGCCAGATCAAAAAAGGTTGACACATCATCACCACGCCAACCCCAGCAGGCCTCACCACATCATACTGCAGGCCTCTACTGGAGGCTCTCCAGGGACCCACTGCAGGCATGTTGGCTCCAACCCTCAGACCCCATGTAGGGCATACCCAAGTGGTGATTCTCAGGTACACTCATCACTTTGATACCCTCGGAGAAAAAGAATCACATTTGATCATAAAAACAGCACAAGCATAAGAGCGACTCAGTTTACATCTGCTAGGCTGTAATTCTGTGGTGTTGGTTGGACGCGCGCTGTCAGCAGGCAGAAAACTTTAGAGTTTGATTTGTTGTCAAAAAACAGAGGAAAACAGAGAAGTTTGAGTAAATGTATTGGCAGAGGAGGGTCGACTCTAAATGCTTTTATTTCCATTCACAACATGCACAGGTAAAGAAATAACTGCCTTAAATTCAAAAGGAAAGTCGACCAAAAGTGCACAGAGAGCACAGCGATGATGCCACACCCACACTTCAAAGTATCCGGCCTGCAAAGAAATTATTACATGGGTTTTCTTTTTTTACTTTAGAACTGCTTGTTCCAACACTTCATTAACGCCGCATTACATCACAGCTGCAGTGAGTAAATTTCTATTCAAATGGGATTAGTTGTCCTCAGGGAGGTGCCGTAATGTAATTATTACCAGAGTTTCTTAGTGATTTTAGTCCAGTCCCAATGTGTCATTCAGATATTTTTATCGACTGCGCCCTCCTGTGTCAGTAAGTTTCCGGTAGTTTTTTCTTTATGTAAAACAAAAATAAATTACCTCACGTTATACTAATCCTGTGCTTATACACATGTCAGGAAATATTCCATCATATCCTTTTGAAAGGGAGTTTTCCGCAGTTTACCTCATGTATGGAGGTGCTTCATTATTCTCGATGATGACTGTTTGCGGATCTGGATGTGATCTTCGTTTTTAGATCCTTCCTGTTGGTTTAGATTGGACTGGAATTTATACACGCACCCGCTCCTCATGTCGTGCCACACACACCCATCCCTGTATTCATTCCCTCTCACATGTGGCAGGGAATGAATTTATACTCGTGCCAACTCCTCCCAAAAACAGTCAAATCAAAATTGAGTTTTATACGGTAGTCTAAATTTTCAGAGTCCACAAGTTGACAACAAGTAAAGCTCGATTGCGATTTACGCGTGTGCAAGCTAATGAGGCTCACCTGAAATATGGTGATAGTATTTTAAATCATGTGATTGTGTTCATTTCAGCACCAAAAGCACAACTCTGCCTCATGCACACCTCGGCACAGAGCACGAGCAGCCAAAAATAAATAAACTAATAAATAAATGTGTAACTGACAGATAAGTTAAGAAGATGATACTGATTTTCAAGAATGACCTGTTTTGTCACAGAACTGAGAAAATGGAAAGCGAAAAAGAAAACAGTATTTACTTATTTATTTATTGATGTGAAAGTGGTGCATCAGACCTGTTTATTGAGCAGCCAATCCCATCTTTTTCATTTATACTGACATTTCTTATCCCACGTAAACCAGCCATAAATATTGCAGATGTACTCTGGTGAATGTATATTATTCCAATGAGGGTTTAAGACATTACTCTTTTTTATGGCGACACCAACACCAGAAATGAATATTAAGGGACTAATTTGCTAAATGTTTGCATGTGTATAAACATATGCAAACAACATTACATTCACAAAAACACCTGCATGCTGAGTTACTAATAGCAGGCAAAGAGGACTGCATCTGCCAAATGCCAAAAACAGCATGTACTGTCCATTCAGCATGTTTGCCTTCATGAATATTTATGTACAACCCCAATTCCAATGAAGTTGGGACATGGTGTAAAATGTAAATAAAAACAGAATACAATGATTTGCAAATCCTCTACAACCTATATTCAATTGAATACATCACAAAGACAAGACATTTAATGTTCATACTGATAAACTTTATTGTTTTTGTGTAAATATTTGCTCATTTTGAAATGGATGCCTGCAACACGTTTCAAAAAAGTTGGGATAGTGGTATGTTTACCACTGTGTTACATCACCTTTCCTTCTAACAACACTCAATAAGCGTTTGGGAACTGAGGACACTAATTGTGAGTGTCATGACTGGGTATAAAAGGAGCATCCCAAAAAGGCTCAGCCGTTCACAAGCAAACATGGGGCAAGGATCAACACTTTGTGAACAACTGTGTGAAAAAATAGTCCAGCAGTTTAAGAACAATGTTTCTCAGTGTTCAATTGCAAAGAATATAGGGATTCCATCATCTACAGTCCATAATATAATCAGAAGATTCAGAGAATCTGGAGAACTTTCTACATACACGTAAGCAGCAAGGCCGAAAACCAGCATTGAATGCCCATGACCTTTGATCTCTCAGGCAGCACTGCATTAAAACCAACATGATTGTGTAAAGGATCTTACCGCATGGGCTCAGGAACACTTCAGAAAACCATTGTCACTTAACACAGTTCATCGCTACATCTACAAGTGCAAGTTAAAACTCTACCATGCAAAGCCAAAGCCATACATCAACAACATCCAGAAACGCCGTCGCCTTCTCTGGGCCCAAGCTCATTTGAAATGGACAGACGCAAAGTGGAAAAGTGTGCTGTGGTCTGATGAGTCCACATTTCAAATTGTTTTTGGAAATCATGGACATCGTGTCCTCCAGACAAAAGAGGTAAAAGACTGTTACCAGCGCAAAGTTCAAAAGTCAGCATCTGTGATGTATGGGGGTGTATTAGTGCCCATGGCCTGGGCAACTTACACATCTGTGAGGGCCCCATCAATGCTGAAAGGTACATCCAGGTCTTGGAGCAACACATGCTGCCATCCAAGCAACGTCTTTTTCAGGGACGTCCCTGCTTATTTCAGCAAGACAATGCCAAGCCACATTCGTGGCTTCGTAGTAAAAAAGTGTGGGTACTAGACTGGCCTGCCTGCAGTCCAGACCTGCCGCCATTGAAAATGTGTGGCGCATTATGAAGCGCAAAATACGACAACGGAGACCCCGGACTGTTGAACAACTGAAGTCGTACATCAAGCAAGAATGGGAAAGAATTCCATCTGCAAAGCTTCAACAGTCAGTGTCCTCAGTTCCCAAATGCTTATTAAGGGTTGTTAGAAGAAAAGGTGATGTAACACAGTGGTAAACATACCACTGTCCCAGCTTTTTTGAAACGTGTTGCAGGCATCCATTTCAAAATGAGCAAATATTTGCACACAAATAATAAAGTTTAACAGTTTGAACATTAAATATCTTGTCTTTGTGCTGTATTCAATTGAATATAGGTTGAAGAGGATTTGCAAATCATTGTATTCTGTTTTTATTTACATTTTACGCAACGTCCCAACTTAAATGGAATTGGAGTTGTATGTATGTATATATGTATACACAGAATAAAAACTCTATAAAAAAACGAGAAATATGAAGGTCTTAGGGCCCTGTCCCACTGGTGTTTAGGAGGATTTGCATATGGATTGCGCACAAAATTAGCCCATATTCGCCAAACATCCACAGTATCACAGTATGCCTGTATGAGTTGGCCGTCATCCAAACATCATCCGCAGAGGCACGCATGTCCACAGCCAGGATTTTTGAGCTGTTCAAAAGTTTTCCGGGAGTAAAACAGATATATATCGTGCCTATCATGTCCACATCACAAACTAAAATATGTTGTAGCAACTGCATACAAATTGGCCACGAATAAAGTGTTTTTATTACATCTGTTTTGCAGCTGATTTGCGGACAGTCTGTGAATGCATAACAAACACGTCACGTAAACCCAAAGTACTATAGGTGGGAGAAAGTGACACACCAGTCAGTGCCGGTCTGGCTGTGTAGATCCACAAAGACGTAGCTGCTGCAATCGGGTCTCCTCCAGGACTTTTATTTAACACCAACAAAAGGAAGAGTTGCTGTTTAGCCACAACTCACGCTGAAGTCTGTTTTCTGTGACACTCTCAAAAAAAAAAACAAAAAAAAAAAAAAAACACCGTCTCACACCCCGAGCGGCTACACCCCTCCCGCTCCCCAAACTCATGAACAGTTAACCCTCACATGATAACATGAACATTAACTCTGTGATCAACTTGTCCAAGTCCAGCAATTGCTCCAGAGGCTGTATTGTTGGTGTGGATAGTGATGCCGACGGCCCGATTGCACTTGTTTTATGACCACAATGCGGATGCCGTGCACGCGCAACACGTGCGTGATGCACTCATAATACACCCGTAATACTGCCGTGATAATCTTAATGTGTCAGATCCGTTTCCTCACTACATGCGTTACATAACCGTGATTGTTCATCATATATTCGCTATATATTATTAATATATATGCGTAATTCATACTGGGACATTTGTCATTTTTGGCCATTTTTGTACAAACGCCTGTAATTTGTGTACTCAATTCATGCGCAATTGATCCTATCCCCAGTGGGACAGGGCCCTTAGTCTGTCTACCCTGTTTGTTGCATGGCTATGCAAGTTTTACTTGTCTTTTCATACGAGATACTCATTAATATATATATACATACATACATATTGGCATTTGTTGCAAATATCTAGTTTCCTCAACCATCTGACAACAGTCAACTTCACATGTCGGTAACAACATAGTCTTTCTTAACAGCTTTCTGTTTGGCTTCTTTAGTTGGTACTACAGGGACATTTTGTAGTGTGAGTGGATAAACTAGAGCTACAAGTTCTTTTTTCCCCTTCCCACCTATTTTGTAGCCCCAGTTTTTGCTATTTTCTTTAAAACTTTGAATTTCCAGGGCTCAGAATTTCCATATTTACATCGCTGTTGGCGCTTAACGTGTGTTTTGGGTAGTCTTGAACTCCAGTAGTTGTGACCATGCCGAGGATGCCCTGCATGTACTGGGATGCCGAATTGGCTTATTGCACATTCACACTTAAGAAATCACCTGCAAATTTGTCTCCACTAGGCATGTGAAATCAAATCACTGACAATGATTCGATATCCACCTCACTACACTACCAGCGATACGATACATATTGCAATACATGTGCTGTGATACGATTAGGGCCCCTTCACATGCAAAGTTTGGACGAAGCGCACACTTAGTGCGCATGACGCAGGAATCGTGTGCAAACCGTATAATGTCCCTGTCGCCAACGCCTCATACACTTGTTGCTGCAACTATTTGCGCACACAAGCACCTGAAAGACAGAGTGTGCACTGTGCAAACCCATCGCACCCTTTTGCAGCAGGTGCCGGCCAAATTGCATCACTGTCGTACTACTATGAAATTTGTCTAAGTTTCTCATGAGTGTGACTTTGCAAACACACACACTGACATGTGGGTGTGTGCACTCCACTCACAGGAGGCGTGGCTTCTGACAGAAGCAGCTGTGGTGATCTGTCATTCTGGACATTCCAGCTACACAACACCTACTGTGTTTGGACAGTCATGGACTAACAACTGTCCACTGTGAGGCGCGTGTGTCTGATTGCTGTATTTACGTGGACATAAAAACATATATCACTGTGGTGGTGACAAGCTGCAGCAAGTGAGCACGTGCACAGAGCGGACACTGACAGCCCCCCCAGGTTGAAACGGACCGTCAGATCAGAACACGCAGTGGGTGATCTGACCGTCACATCACCCATGTGAGCTCTGTTTCACATGACACAGTGTCTGTACTGCATCCGGCCGACTGGACACTCCGGACCAGTAGATGTGGACATTAGAGCACACTGGTTCTCATTCATGTCATTTCATGACTGTATATATCTGTGACCATGGGTCATCACCCGAGGAATAGACGGATCATATTTGTATTGCTCGCTTGATAAATGCAGTGTTTTTATATGGACTTTAATTTTTTTTTTTTTTGTAATACTTCCATGTCCTTCCGGATATGAGGCAGCTTCCCGCAGCTTTCAAACATCAGCTCCATAGCTCAGTGCTAAAGTCTCTGACTGGGAAGCAGAGGTTTTGAAAGGTGCGACTTTGCGTCCCGAGTGGTGCGTTTTTTTCTTTTTTAATTATTCCACATAAGCGGTGGGATGTGGTACCACAGGTACAGACTGGTTTTTATTTTTTTATTTATTACTTATAAGCATTGCAATGTGGTTTCACACATACCAGCTGGTTTTTATTTCTTCCACATAAGCGGAGCCACGTGGTGTACCTGGCACTGTTCCTGCTTGACGGACACCGGCACTTGCACGACCTACTCGTACCAGGTTCATGCACGTCTGCACGATGTTTTGTGCACTAATTTTAAACTGTTTTGAGCTGTTTCACCGTTTTCATCCAAATGCTCTCCAACTTTGCGCTATGTGTAAAGGGGCCCTTAGGAATGGGTATTGATAATATTTTATCGATATCGATTCCATTATTGATCTTTTGTTCAAATCCCATCCTGACTGACAAATCACTAAGGGCCCTTGGGCAAGGTCCTTAATCCCCTAGTTGCTCCCAGTGTGTAGTGAGTACCTTGTATGGCAACACCCTCACATCGGGGTGAATGTGAGGCATTCTTGTAAAGCACTTTGAGCATCTGATGCAGATAGAAAAGCGCTATATAAATGCATTCCATTTGCCCATTCAATTTAGCAGTTATTGTCTGTGTTCTTAGTAAATCAGGCCTTTAATGTCTTTCATGTTATTTTATGCAAAACCTGGATGCCTTTCAGCATTGATGGTGCCATCACAGATGTGTAAGTTGCCCATGTCATGGGCACTAACACACCCCCATACCATCACAGATGCTGGCTTTTGAACTTTGCGCTGGTAACAATCTGGATGATCTTTTTCCTCTTTTATCTGGAGGACGTGACGTCCATGATTTCTAAAAACAATGTGGACTCATCAGACTACAGCACACTTTTCCACTTTGCGTTTGTCCATTTCAAATGAGCTCGGGCCCAGAGAAGGCGGCAGCATTTCTGGATGTTGTTGATGTATGGCTTTCGCTTTGCATGATAGAGTTTTAACTTGCACTTAGATGTAGCGACGAACTGTGTTAACTGACAATGGTTTTCTGAAGTGTTCCTGAGCCCAGGTGCTAAGATCCTTTACACAATGATGTTGGTTTTTAATGCAGCGCCGCCTGAGGGATCGAAGGTCACGGGCATTCAGTGTTGGTTTTCAACCTTGCCCCTTATGTGTAGTTAGTTCTCCAAATTCTCTGAATCTTCTGATTATATTATGGACTGTAGATGATGGAATCCCTAAATTCCTTGCAATTGTACATTGAGAAACATTGTTCTTAAACTGCTGGACTGTTTTTTTCAAGCAGTTGTTCATTGTTTGTTGTTTGTTGCCACTGTCCCAGCTTTTTTGAAATGTGTTGCAGGCATCCATTTCAAAATGAACAAATATTTGCACAAAAACAAAAAAAGTCTATCAGTTTCAACATTAAATATTTTGTCTTTGTGGTGTATTCAATTGAATATAGGTTGAAGAGGATTTGCAAATCATTGTATTCTGTTTTTATTTACATTTTACACAATGTCCCAACTTTGTTGGAATTGGGGTTGTATGTGTACTTGTAATTTATATAAAAATTTGGTGTGTTTTGATTTTTAGGAATCTTGATTTGTGGGTTTGAAGAGATTACATTCCATATATCATTATGCAAAATTGCAGGTACTGTTACTGAAAACCAGGCATCATTACCATTACTATTTTGGTTGTTATTGCCTCTATACTTCAACCGTGATGCCAATTTCTCAACATATTAACCCATAATACACATTAAAATCCCAGTAAATGAACAGTGTCTAACACTTTCATTTAGTTATTCTGCATCAGCCTACTTTTCACCAATTCAGCTCTGGTTATTCACTTCTACAGGTTTCTGTTTTTTGTTTTTGTTCCTCACTGTAACAGATTCATTTGTGAGCTGCCCTTTTAGAGACCCACAGGCCACTTAGAGTCTGTTGCCCTCTGACCTCTGTGAAGGGTTAAGTATGGGAATGAAAGGGTCACGGAGAAGTGAAGGGTTAATTGTAGTCCCTTTAAGAAGTAATCGCCAAAATCACTCACGAGAGCACCCACTCCCCCACCCCCACCCACTGCCTTGCAGCATACACACACACACAGGCGCTGGTTTCACTGCAACAACTGACAACCGTCCAAGTCTGTGAGCTCCGCTGTGTCCTTTCATATCCTGGCCTGCAGGCAAACAGTCTTCTTTTTATGTTGACAGATAGCGCTTCAGCTTGTTTCCTGCTACATATTTATCATACCACAGAGCGCAAATAGGTCAGGACTCACTGAGACTCTCCCCCTCAGGACTTGGTCTGGACTGTACCCCGGGTCACCAAAAACACAACCAGACTATAGTCTCAGACATCCTCCCAAAGTTGGACTGCAACAACCCAGTGTGTGAGCCCACGCAGGAACACTGCCAGCATTTGGGAGGATAACTGGAGGAAGAGGAATGATAATTGGAGTGGAATTTTGTTTTTAATCAGGCTCTTACTTTAGGGAACAATTGCAGTTTGTCATCGTAATTCTGTTATTCATTTGAAGCACAGTTCGGGATTTTGGGGGCATGTAAGACAGAATGGACACGAAGAGACGAGTGGATGGAGTGCAGCAGGGTAAGAGGGCAAAATGGGTAGGTGGGGTGAGATGAGAGGGTAATTGGGTAAGATGAAAAATGCGAGTCCTTGACCTTTTTTTTACTACGAGAGACAACTGATAAGAAGAGAGCCCATCCATTCACCCGTCTCTGTGCCACTCCCTCACCCATAAAGATCTTTAACTACAGTGATGGAGGATGAGGGGGGTGGTGGGGTAAAGGTAAAGAGAGGAGGCAGAGCTCAGGGGAGAGGCACTTGGTTGTACTTGGACCTTTTATTGTAAGTGTGGTTGAGTGCATGTGCATGCACGTGCACGGGGTCTCAGCTGTCTTTGCCTCCATTAGCCTCTAATAGGGCTGTCAATCTGGGCTTTTAACACTGCTTGTTAGTGTGGCAGACAACCAGCAACCTCACAGCCCCCGGTGTACTGCACAACCAGTCCCAATCCCACAGATGTCCCCATTAGCAGCGCTCTCCTCCCACATATACACAAGTTAGCACATGCAGGATGAGATGGGTCCCACATCAAACACAACACATGTGGCACCGGGATTCTCAACACCGCTGCTGCTTGCGCCCGTGTCGGTGCAGATCAACAATGGCATGGCTCCATAAGCTGACATGCAAACACATATTTAGTGGGAATCCCCCAGTGTCCCCACTGTGACCTGCTGTGTCTTTATGCAGCAGTGACAGGTGTGTCTGTTAATTAAAGCTCAAAGTTAATGACATGGCGGCAGAACGTGAGCCACTCTAAAAAGGAATGGGGCCCAGGGGAAGGAGAATTACAAACGCTCGTTTACTTCTGGCTCTGAATGCTTATTGATGGTTTAATGACTAATCAGTCAGAAAAACAGACCATTTGATGTTCTTTGCTTTAAATTCAGCAATTGTAGTGATCCCAACACTGTCTTGTTGCAGAGCCAGCTGTTTTTTCTTTTACAGAGCTCCCAGAGACTGCACTGATGTCACCACAGTCACAGGAGGGAACTCTGAATATCAGTCAGAGGAGTCATAGTGCACATTTTGGTGGCAATTTTGGTCTTTTTAAGGAGCTAAGAAAGTGTGTTGTGATGACAGTGAAGGTAGACAAGGAGGCATTTTGCTATAATAATCTGTGAGCATCAATGGTTTAGTGATGTTTGGATTGCTTAATTTCAATTTATTGTCATTTATATAACGCCAAATCACAACAATGTTGCTTCAAGGTGCTTCACACAAGTGCTTACAGAAGAATTCAACTTATTGTATATAAACAAAATTGATACAGAATGTATAGGTTACTTGATCCTCTGTGTGATATCGCAGGATTTGACCACTTCCGCGGACAGCCTGCCACTGCGCAACACAAACACAGCATCACTTTACACGGAAAGATGGTGTACTGTTTTGTTTTCAGCAAACAGTGCAGATTAGGAATACATTATCAACCTTTCAAAATTGTTCGGTAAATTCGATATTCATGTGGGCAGAGTATTGAAAAGGACTCCTAATTTACATGGACCTCTGACTGAATTTGAACAATATAATATAAGCAGTGTTGAGCATATGGACTCTCCTGAATGTCATAAAACTGTCAATTGCTATAAGGAATCCCTTTACTTTTGTTATTGTACAATGTATTTATTTTTCCTTTTGTATCTCTTTCCATTTATAATTGCGTGGCCTTGTCTTTTGTTAATTTACTGTTTGTTATTGTATTTGTTGAAATAAAGATTTGAAAAAAAAAGGTTGTTTTCAGCTGCAATCATGAAAGTGCAGCAGTTTTTTTTTTCGGTTCCCAGTGGAGAAGGGAAGACAAGGCAAATGGGAGCGGTCGTGTCGGTAAGTTCGAGGCCTACACACCTTGACAGAGTAGCTGCGGTCTCTCATCAATGCCTGCACAACTGCCTCGACATGTTTGAGCTCCAGGTCATAAACAAACTGAAACACATGTCCACTTTCCACCGCATCGTCACTTTTTCTTTGCGTTTTCACTTTGCTGCCGTGTAATTTGCCCAAAAACTCAGAGAAAGCATGTTTCTGATGGGGACATATGAGTGACTGGGCGATAATGGGGCTGTCCCCGGAAGTACAATTATTGCGTCATACGCTGTTTCATTGTAATTCTTTATGGGCCACCCTCAAATGAGAAGACGGTATTTTTTTTGTCACTCTCACTCTGTGAATAGTTTTCTTTGCAATGCTTGGTAATTCTGTTTTATTTCTACATGTTTCAATGAGAAAGTTGCACACACTTATCTGATTTTGGGAGCATGTGACCATGACCAGCCATGTTGGGTGACTACAGTGCAATAACAGCAGGACAGCTAACAGAGCAGCACTGAGTGCTGTGCTACATTAACCGGCTTATTTACTGCGGTTGGACAAATGAAAGAATCAAGAAACACAAATGTGATAATGGAAATTGGACATTGAATAACCATCATGTCACACTCATGGAACTTGGAAATATTGAAGCTTACAAACCTGTGTGAAGCCCGAATTCTAGCTGGTTACATTCAGCCTAATTTCTCTTTATCATCATCTTAATTGATGAGAACTTGTCCTTTAAATTGCATATTGATAAACTTGTTTTTAACCTGAAATTGAAACCAGGTTTCTTTTTTAGAAATAAATCATGTTTTTCTTTGCAAGCTAGAAAAAAAAACTGATCTTCCCTTCTTGGACTATGGAGACTTGCTTTTTATGAATGCTCCTCATCAGTTTTTATTGGAACTGGATACTGTATATCATTGTGCTTTACATTTTATTACTGGTTGCAGTTATTGTGTATATCACTGCTCATTATACGCCGCCGCACATTGTTCATCTTTGTCTGTTCGTAGAAGGTCTCATTGGCTGATTTTTATCTATAGATGTGTTCTTGGACTTCTGCCTTCATACTTGTGTTCATATCTGTGTAGAAACCTCAGCGCTTATGGCCTGCGTTCTCAGGACGTTATACTGATGCAGGTCCCAAGAGTCAGAACTGAACTGAAAGTTGCTGCCCCATCCACATATGTATTGCTATTCTGTTTTTCGAATGTGTGTGTGTCTTGTGTTTGATGTAACCACTTTGCTTTTGTGCTGCCATCTTGGCCAGGTCACTCTTGAAAAAGAGGTTTTAATCTCAGTGAGTTTTTACCTGGTTAAATAAAGGGATATATATATATACACGAGGTCTGTTAGAAAATTATCCGACCTTATTATTTTTTCAAAAACCATATGGATTTGAATCACGTGTGATTGCGTCAGACAAGCTTGAACCCTCGTGCACATGCATGAGTTTTTTCATGCCTGTTGGTTGCTTCATTCGCCTGTGAGCAGGCTTTGAGTGAGGTGTGGTCCACCCCTCTCGTCTATTTTTTATTGCGAATAAATGTCTGAACGATTTGGATCTTTGCTGCATCAATTTTTTTTCCAGGAACTGAGAGAGACCTCCAGGTGGACACCGTTCAAAAAATTAATATGGCTTTCAGGGACGATTTTATGGGGATTAAACAGATTACGGGGTGTTACTGCCCCTTTAAGGACGGCCCACAACTGCTGAGAGCACGCGCGCTCCCAGCGCCGATGGACAGGCTGACACCCCGCACAAACAACCAGATCATTTCCAACATGAAAGCTTTGTTGATCCAGGACCTCGTCTGACTTTCACAAAAAGGCAGAAGATGTGGACATCAGCACTTTTTCCGGCACATTCCACCATTACAGGAGGTTTTTTTTCATGGAAAAAGAAGCCGAGGGACGCGCCACGGAGCCGTTCATTATGCGGGACAAAACCACCTCAGTGTTGGTCTCACAGGACGGCTTAAAGGTGGATTTCAGACGGATTCCGGTTGCTTTCCAGTCGTGTGAATATCCGATTGTGATTGTGCACGAGCTGAACATGCCAGAACATGTCCTGTGAGGCTTCATCACGGCGTTTCTTTTTGCCATGCAGCTCTGCCGCGACGCGTGGAATTCCTCCACCTTTGTTCCTCTTTCCATGACAAAAACTCCTGTAACAGTGACATGTGCCGTTCATTTCTAAACCGGGCGCTGTCTTGATCCTGTATGTCCTCTGACTAGCACAGGAATTGTGAAAAGACGTGGACATCAGCATGTTTTCCGGCACATTAAGACAGACGTGCGGAGGAGTCCGGAGCATCGTGATGCAGCTGCTCGGCGCAAAGAAACGCCGTGATGAAGCCTCACAGGACATGTTGGGGCTTGTCCAGCTCAAGCTCTATTTCTCGGATATTCACACGACAGAAAAGCAACCGGAATCCGTCTGAAAGCCGTCCTGAGAGACCAACACCGAGGTGGTTTTGTGCCGCGTCAAGAGCGGCATGGTGGGACGTCCCTCGGCTTCTTTTTCCATGAAAAAAAACTCCTGTAACGGTGAAATGTGCCGGAAAGCAGCGGCTCAACTCCGAGCTCCTCCCGAGTGACCGAGCTCCTCGCCCTATCTCTAAGGGAGCACCCAGCCACCCTGCGGAGGAAACTCATCTCAGCCGTTTGTACTCGCGATCTCGTTCTTTCAGTCATGAGCCAAATCTCATGATCATAGGTGATGATTGGAACGTAGATCAATTGGTAAATCGAGAGCTTTGCCCCCCTACTCAGCTCTCTCTTCACCACGACGGTCTGATACAGCGACCACATCACTGCAGATGCTGCACGGATTTGTCTATTGATCTCACGCTCCATCCATCCCTCACTCGTTATCAAGATCCAGAGATACTTAAACTCCTCCACTTGAGGCAAGGACACTCCACTGACCTAAAGAGGGCAAAGCACCTTTTTCCGGTTGAGAACCATGGAATCGGATTTGGAGGTGCTGATTTTCATCCCGGACGCTTCACACTCGGCTGCAAACCGCCCCAGTGCACGCTGAAGGTCCTGATTTGACAAAGCCAACAGAACCACATCGTCCACAAACAGCAGAGACGAGATTCTGTGGTTCCCAAACCAGACCCCCTCTACACCCTGGCTGCGCCTAGAAATTCTGTCCATAAAGATAATGAACAGAACCGGTGACAAAGGGCAGCCCTGGAAACAGGTTTGACTTACTACCGGCAATGCGAACCAAGCTCCTGCTGTGGTAATACAGGGACCGGATAGCCCTTAGCAAAGGACCCCAGACCCCGTACTTCTGGAGCACCCCCCACAGGGTGCCCCAAGGGACACGGTCGAATGCCTTCTCCAGATCCACAAAGCACATGTGGACTGGTTGGGCGAACTCCCATGAACCCTCGAGCACCCGATGGAGCGTGTAGTGCTGGTCCAGTGTGCCGCCACCAAGACGAAAACCACACTGCTGTGGTCCAAGGTGGGCGCCCAAAAGAGCGACGTGGGTCCGCACTCCTGTGGGAAAGAGCTCACTTGCTCTAGCCTGCTAATGTAGGCACACCACAGACTGTATATATACTGGACAAGGCCTGTGTGACATCACCCGTAGGTTTTCTATAGAGACGCGGAACAGCTGGCATTGCCACATTGCCAGCAGTGCCAATGCTGATTCACGATGAGCTCATTCATGCTTAAAGGGGTGGAGCATGGGGGACTCAGTGCGTGATGAAAGCAGCCCCAACACGCCCCTTTCAAGTCCGACCACCTAAACTAACAGGCTACCCTCAGTTTAGATGTTTATTAAATCATATTTTCGGGGACTGCACAGCAGTCCTCATAACAATTTGCTTTGGTGTGGACATTAAATGTTATGAGCTGTTAATCTTCTCAGTAATCATA
The DNA here is from genome assembly GCF_902500255.1 of Thalassophryne amazonica. Taxonomy (NCBI): domain Eukaryota; kingdom Metazoa; phylum Chordata; class Actinopteri; order Batrachoidiformes; family Batrachoididae; genus Thalassophryne; species Thalassophryne amazonica. The sequence goes on from NC_047112.1 coordinate 85,428,475, forward strand.
CATTAACGGGACCTAGTGGTTCAGGCTACCGATAGCTGTTAAAAATGCTAACACAAAAATTACACTCAGTGCAAATATTACAGCAGGGATGCCTTAGAAGATCCTTTAGGACATATCGCCAGACAGCAAGCCGTATTATTTAAGGTGTTTGCAATAAAATACTCCAAAACTAGACACAGGACTCCACAACAGTTAGCAGCCACGTCATGCGGCTTCTAAGCTACAATGTGGTCACAGTGAGAGCTGGAGACACTGAGCTGAGCTCTCACTCAAACTGACCACGCCTGTAATTATACACACATTTACGGCATAAAACGTCTTAAACAAAGTAATTAGAAAAATACTACACCCCCGTATCAGTTGTCATAGAGGAAGAAACTATAGAAATCAAAACTGTTTTTGCTGTAAACATGTTTATGTCTGCTTTAAAGTTGGACATTTTAACATAGACTCCTACAGAAATGTGCTCTGTTTTGGAGCCAGCCTCAAGTGGCCAGTCAAGGAAGTGCAACTTTTTCTTCTTCCAGGAGGGCTTCAGCTGAGGCCATTGAAGCTTTCTGCTTGGGGCACATGCACAATACAGGCTTAGTGTAAACTTTGAGAGAGTTACCTTTGACAAGATCCAGCTGATTTCAGTTAGTGAAATGGATTTAGCCTCAAGTGAAAATTGCCACTAACTCAAGCCAGGCTTTTTCAATTCAGCACAAATCTCTTAAGAGATATTGATGGAATGGTCCCTCTACAGAAATCATCAGAATGTACGTTTGTGTGTGTGTGTGTGTATAGTGAAAGCATCAAACATGTTGAGGGACTCAGAGATTCAAGACAGATGATTTGTTATAAAGAGCTTTTCAAGCAGTCTTGGATACCTTTGTCTAAGGGTTTGTGCACCCACCAGTGGTAACATTTTGGACATGATTTTAGCTCAGGGTATAGATATTTCCAGTTGTACTTGTGCTCAATCCTGCAGTTTCTGAAAATTTTCTAGTTAAATTCATAAGTTTTCCTATTCAATGAATGTTGATGCAGTTGCCTCGTCAATGAGATATGGTGGATCCACAGTTTTAACAAAACTTAATAATAGATTAGCAAAGATTCTTAGGTCACTATCTGGTGAGGATGGCTCTCTGGATAGTCTTACTGGTAATCTAAATTCAGTACTGCTCTTGGCTGTTGGACTGAGTTGCACCTGTTAAGATTAGAAGGCACTGCCTGTGAAAAAAAAAACTTTTTGTGACAGGTCCGACATGTACTACTTGTTTTTTTTTTATTCACTGCCATCTAGGAATGTCAAAGGTCTGTTGTCAACATTAAGGCCCTTTATGCTGATTGTTGTTAATTTATTGTTCACTGCTGGAGTAACTGTTCCTGGTTCCTTTAAAAGTACTGTAATAAAACCTCTTTGTAAAAAAGTTTGGAAGTGGTTTTGCTGGTGAACTGCAGGTCTGTTTCCAATTTATCTATTTTTGCTTTGTCTTGCTTTGGTTTTGGTCATTGTATCTTTTTTTTCAAAACTTGTAAAAAGTGGTTTCCAAGTTCTCACATATTTGTTGGAGAACAATTTCTTTGAGCCTTTGCTTTCATTCTTTAGGCCACATCATTCCACTGAGACTGCATTCACTAAAGTGGTGAATATTTTGTTGTTTACAAAACCAGATTTCCCATCAGTGGTGATGTTGTGGGATCTAAGTGTCTTTGAGAAAGTGCACTGTTTTAGTTGCATCTCATGGGTATCAGGGTTCTGTTCTTGGTCCACCACTATTCTCCCTTTATGTATCACCTCTTTGTCAAATTGAATGGACAGTATTGACTTTCATTGTTATGCTGATGACACACACATGTACATGCCTGTTAATGTAGGTAATGTCTCTTATAAGACTGGAGGCAGGTCTGGCTGGAACTTGGAAATATTGAAGCTTACAAAGCTGTGTGAAGCCCGAATTCTAGCTGGTTACATTCAGCTTAATATTTCTACTGGAAATTTCTACTGAGATTATTGTTGGCCTTGCCGACATCTATATGATCATTTAACATCACTTGGTGACTGTTATACATATATACAGTAGTGTTCAGAATAATAGTAGTGCTATGTGACTAAAAAGATTAATCCAGGTTTTGAGTATATTTCTTATTACATGGGAAACAAGGTACCAGTAGATTCTCACAAATCCAACAAGACCAAGTATTCATGATATGCACACTCTTATGCTATGAAATTGGGCTATTATTTAAAAAAAAGCAGAAAAGGGGGTGTTCACAATAATAGTAGCATCTGCTGTTGACGCTACAAACTCAAAACTATTATGTTCAAACTGCTTTATTAGCAATCCTGTGAATCACTAAACTAGTATTTAGTTGTATAACCACAGTTTTTCATGATTTCTTCACATCTGCGAGGCATTAATTTTGTTGGTTTGGAACCAAGATTTTGCTCATTTACTAGTGTGCTTGGGGTCATCGTCTTGTTGAAACATCCATTTCAAGAGCATGTCCTCTTCAGCATAAGGCAACATGACCTCTTCAAGTATTTTGACATATCCAAACTGATCCATGATACCTGGTATGCGATATATAGGCCCAACACCATAGTAGGAGAAACATGCCCATATCATGATGCTTGCACCACCATGCTTCACTGTCTTCACTGTGAACTGTGGCTTGAATTCAGAGTTTGGGGGTCGTCTCACAAACTGTCTGCTGCCCTTGGTCCCAAAAAGAACAATTTTACTCTCATCAGTCCACAAAATATTCCTCCATTTCACTTTAGGCCAGTTGATGTGTTCGTTGGCAAATTGTAACCTCTTCTGCACGTCTTATTTAACAGAGGGACTTTGCGGGGGATTCTTGCAAATAAATTAGCTTCACACAGGCGTCTTCTAACTGTCACAGCACTTACAGGTAACTCCAGACTGTCTTTGATCATGCTGGAGCTGATCAATGGGTGAGCCTTTGCCATTCTGGTTATTCTTCTATCCATTTTGATGGTTGTTTTCCGTTTTCTTCTACGCATCTCTGTTTTTTGTTTGTTTTTTGTTTTCTTGAGAAAAGCATGTTCAACAGGTGCTGGCTTCATCCTTAAATAGGAGACACCATAGGGGACACATGATTCACACCTGTTTGTTCCACAAAATTGACGAACTCACTGACTGAATGCCACACTACTATTATTGTGAACACCCCCTTTTCTACTTTTTTTTTTTTTTTTACTAACAGCCCAATTTCATACCCTTAAGAGTGTGCATATTATGAATGCTTGGTCTTGCTGGATTTGTGAAAATCTACTGAATCTACTGGTACCTTGTTTCCCATGTAACAATAAGAAATATACTCAAAACCTGGATTAATCTTTTTAGTCACATAGCACTACTATTATTCTGAACACTCCTGTATATATATATATATATATATATATATATATATATATATATATATATATATATATATATATATATACACACACACACACACACACAGGGCAGCACAGTGCTTAGTGGTTAGCACTGTTGCCTTACAGCGAGAAGGTCATGGGTTTGATTCCCTCCTGTGGCCTTTCTGTGTGGAGTTTGCAAAGTCATGCAGGTTCGGTGGATTGGAAATTTTAAATTGTCCGTATGTGTGGGTGCTGGTGTGAATGTGTTTCTTTGTCTATGTGACAAACAAACAAACCTGTGACAGACTGGTGTCCTGTCCACAGTGTACCCCGCCTCATGCTCTATGACTGCTGAGACAGGCTCCAGCCCCCGCAACCCTTAATTGGACTAAGCGGTTGAAGATGAGTTCGAGTGTGTATATATATATATATATATATGTATATATATATATGTGTGTGTGTGTGTGTGTGTAAACACACACACACCCATACAGTGGTAAAATAAGTATTCAACACATCAACATTTGTTCTGAGTAGATATATTTCTAAAGGTGCTATTGACATGAAATTTTCACCAGATGTCGGTAACAACCCAATTAATCCATATATAGAGAGAAACCAAAACAAATAAGTACAGAAGTTCCGTTATGTGTAGTAATGTGAAATGACACAAGAAAAAACTATTGAACTCGCTTACTGAAATTTAGAGAAAAATTGTGATGTATTGAATACTTATTTTATCTGCTGTGTGTGAGTGTGTGTGTGTGTGTGTGTGTGTGTGTGTGTGTGTGTGTGTGTGTATGCATAGATAGACATATGAACTATCTCTCACTATATATATATATATATATATATATATATATATATATATATATAGTGAGAGATATATATATATATATATACACTCAACAAAAATATAAACGCAACACTTTTGGTTTTGCTCCCATTTTGTATGAGATGAACTCAAAGATCTAAAACTTTTTCCACATACACAATATCACCATTTCCCTCAAACATTGTTCACAAACCAGTCTAAATCTGTGATAGTGAGCACTTCTCCTTTGCTGAGATAATCCATCCCACCTCACAGGTGTGCCATACCAAGATGCTGATTAGACACCATGATTAGTGCACAGGTGTGCCTTAGACTGCCCACAATAAAAGGCCACTCTGAAAGGTGCAGTTTTGTTTTATTGGGGGGGATACCAGTCAGTATCTGGTGTGACCACCATTTGCCTCATGCAGTGCAACACATCTCCTTCACATAGAGTTGATCAGGTTGTCAATTGTGGCCTGTGGAATGTTGGTCCACTCCTCTTCAATGGCTGTGTGAATTTGCTGGATATTGGCAGGAACTGGTACACGCTGTCATATACGCCAGTCCAGAGCATCCCAAACATGCTCAATGGGTGACATGTCCGATGAGTATGCCGGCCATGCAAGAACTGGGACATTCCAAGAATTGTGTACAGATCCTTGCAACATGGGGCCGTGCATTATCCTGCTGCAACATGAGATGATGTTCTTGGATGTATGGCACAACAATGGGCCTCAGGATCTCGTCACGGTATCTCTGTGCATTGAAAATGCCATCAATAAAATGCACCTGTGTTCTTCGTCCGTAACAGACGCCTGCCCATACCATAACCCCACCGCCACCATGGGCCACTCGATCCACAACATTGACATCAGAAAACCGCTCACCCACACGACGCCACACACACTGTCTGCCATCTGCCCTGGACAGTGTGAACCGGGATTCATCCGTGAAGAGAACACCTCTCCAACGTGCCAAACGCCAGCGAATGTGAGCATTTGCCCACTCAAGTCGGTTACGATGACGAACTGGAGTCAGGTCGAGACCCCGATGAGGACGACGAGCATGCAGATGAGCTTCCCTGAGACGGTTTCTGACAGTTTGTGCAGAAATTCTTTGGTTATGCAAACCGATTGTTTCAGCAGCTGTCCGAGTGGCTGGTCTCAGACGATCTTGGAGGTGAACATGCTGGATGTGGAGGTCCTGGGCTGGTGTGGTTACACGTGGTCTGTGGTTGTGAGGCTGGTTGGATGTACTGCCAAATTCTCTGAAACGCCTTTGGAGACGGCTTATGGTAGAGAAATGAACATTCAATACACGAGCAACAGCTCTGGTTGACATTCCTGCTGTCAGCATGCCAATTGCACGCTCCCTCAAATCTTGCGACATCTGTGGCATTGTGCTGTGTGATAAAACTGCACCTTTCAGAGTGGCCTTTTATTGTGGGCAGTCTAAGGCACACCTGTGCACTAATCATGGTGTCTAATCAGCATCTTGGTATGGCACACCTGTGAGGTGGGATGGATTATCTCAGCAAAGGAGAAGTGCTCACTATCACAGATTTAGACTGGTTTGTGAACAATATTTGAGGGAAATGATGATATTGCGTATGTGGAAAAAGTTTTAGATCTTTGAGTTCATCTCATACAAAATGGGAGCAAAACCAAAAGTGTTGCGTTTATATTTTTGTTGAGTATATATATATAGTGAGAGATATATATATATACTGCTCAAAAAATACAAAGAACACTTTTTAATCAGTATAGCATCAAGTCAGTTCAACATCTGGGATATTGATCTCGTCAGTTCAGTGGCAGAGGGTTTTTTTTAATCAGTTTCAGCTGCTGTTAATGAAATTAACAAGAGGTGCACTCGCGGGGCAACAATTCGACAACCCCCAAAACAGGAATGGTTTTACAGGTGGAGGCCACTGACTCTCCCCTCAGCTCCAGTGTGGGGATCCTGGCCCCGAGGAGTGCGGGGCTGCCCTTAGTCCACTGGCCAGTCCCAAGTGGGGCACTGAGCCACTTTTCCTGGGATGTGTTGTACTCTGATTAATGCTGTGACCATTGTCAGAGTTGTACATCTCATGGTTTCAGGCCTGCATCGCTACTGTGTGCACAGAGTTTAGATGCACGTTGTCATCGGGTGGCTGATCTGTAGGACCTGTGGCTGCTCTTCACTCTGAGGTGGGTTTGGGTATTGGTCCTGTTTCTGCACATCTTGTGTTTCACAGGGGTGCACTGGACTCTCCGGTGCTTGCTATGACTGCAGGGCTGCCATGGGGCTGTGTTTGGGACTATGCAGCGGTGCTCTATAGTTATTCACACTATCACACATGTGTTTTTACGCCCTGCATGCAAACCCACACGCATATCCATGTAACTCACATCTTCACACATGACATTACTGTGACTACTGCTGACCACCTCCTCTATCAAGAATGATCTGTGTTTTCTCTTTGTCTAAGAAGTTCTGAATTAATACACCGCCACTATCTTGAGGAAACTGAAGTCTGTGGTCAAACATGTTTTGTGATTTGGAAAAAAATACTAGCATTTTCTCAGCATATAATAAGTTGCACTCCTGTAGCCATCACATAGTTGTGACTTTTTCACTTGGAGCACTACAGGGTGCTGGCAAAAAATAAAATAAACCAGTGACAGACATAGACAGCTGGCAACTGGAGGAACTGAGGCCATGGATTGGTCTGAAATGTGGACAAAAAGCTTATACACACAGGGAGAGAATTGAAGGAGAAAAGGGAAAATGATTGAACCCGGGAGAGCACACAGCTGCCAGGAGGTGCAGTTTGTCCTAGTTAAACTTGCAGCCATATGGACGGCATCTGAGCTGGTTCTGGAGGTGATTTTTATAGCTGCTTTTATGGCTTGGCAAGCTCACTGCTCCAGCGAGAGACCGCCTGCCTACCTGCCAGATCTCACTGGTGGAAAAGAATAAAGGACAATCAAGTTCAAAAATATATGCTATGGAATGTTAAAACATATCAAGATCATATGCCTTACAAGACTGTAGCTGGGGTATAACTGAGTTTTCTGCCTTTCCCATTTTCTTTATCCTATCTGCCTTTTTTTAGTTTTCGTTTTTGCTCGTCATTTCTCTTCACCACCTGCTGCTCAGTTTCATGGCAAAATGTGTCCATTTATAATAAGAATTTTATGCACACTTAGTCCAAATAAATCTCTAATACATATTTTTGTTTTATTTATTGAAAACACATATTTAAAAAAAACCTACCTGCGTTTTCAGTCCACAGACCATCAGGGCATTGCACATCAAGAGAAGCCAGTTTGTCTTATATAACCTAGAAGTCAATCAATGTAATCATCTAAAGAGGTTATACCTGTTTGAGGCCACCAGTGTTTAGTTGAGAATCATAGTTCTCTAAGTACACCATATTTGTAGCTCTTTAGGTACACAAGTCCACCTATACAAGACACATATATCCTAGAGGTTTTAATGTGATTTTGATATGAGTGCTATGCTATAGAACTGTTTCTGGATGTACCCCTTTAGACTGTCTTGAGGAATTGCATTATATGATGACTTGTTTTTTGATGTTTGTACAACTTTTCTGCCTGGTTTGATTGTGTTACCATTTTATACTTTATATTTTGTGTATTTTTATTCATTACATTGCACATTTGGGGACTACGTTGTGGTTTGCCTTTGTACCTAATCTGTTTATTGATGTGTCTTGTGTCGGTGGACTTGTGTACCTAGAGAATTACAAATATGGTGTACTTAGAGAACTACAATTCCTAAATAGACACTGGTGACCTTATACAGGTGTAACCTCTTTAGACTGTTACATTGATTGGCTTCTATATTATATAAGACAAACGGACTTCTTGTGTCGTTGGACTTGTGTATCTAGAGAACTACAAATATGGTGTACTTAGAGAACTACAATTCCCAACTAGACACTGGTGACCTTATACAGGTGTAACCTCTTTAGATGATTACATTGATTGACTTCTATATTATGTAAGACAAACTGTTTATTGATGTCTTGTGTTGGTGGACTTGTGTACCTACAGAACTACAAATACGGTGTATATAAAGAACTACAATTCCAAACTAGACACTGGTGCCCTTATACAGGTGTAACCTCTTTAGATGATTCCATTGACTTCTAAATTATATAAGACAACCTGGCTTCTGTTGATGTACAATGCCTTGATGAAGGTCTTTGGACTGAAAGTTTATTTATTCATTTTTTATTTTTTTAATTAAAACACATATATTAAAGATATACTTGGAGTAAGTGTGCAGAAAATCCTTATTTATTGCTACTTTCTTCTGGCACCTTAGTGTTTGAGTGCAATGTACAGCTTTATGACTTCAAATGTGGCCATTTAAAATGAAAACTATGGGTTGCATCAGCTCTTTATCTCATTTGTTGGATAAATAAATGCATTAGTATCCAGTGTTAAAGTGCACATTCTGGCCTTGTTCCCAGCATTTTTACATTTAAGTGTTTATTTATTTCTTGCTAGCTTTTACATAATATATGAGAAACTTATTAGAGTTACACAGGAACACAGCCATCCGAGAACTTTTTTTTTTTTTTTTTGTCATGTTGGATAAGCAGTCAGAAAGAGATGAGCCTCTTTACTGTGATTGGCTGTCACCATTTGCTTCCCTGCATCCCACGCACTTGTCTGGAAGCCCCCACATGATCTATGATGATGCAATCATAGACTGTACGGGTTGCTGCCGTAAGTAGTTGTTTTTAAATTTTCCCCTTCAGGGGAACATTTTAGTAACTTTTGACAGATGACACAAATTTTGATCATGCTGACAATGGGTAGTGCACTTGGGTTCGGTGCAGAAGGTTTCTGGTTCAAACCAGCATCTGGTAAACAACATCTGGTTCAAACATAGCATCTGGTGTAAAACTTGTGCCAAATTAACATGCAGATCCACCTCGGATTTGCTGTGGTGACCGAGTGCAAAACAAGAGAGCAGCAGAAGGGACTTACTATGTTATGAATCTCATATTTAAAAACAACTTTGATCATGAAAATACTGGGGAGAGCTGATGTTTGCCTTTTGATATCTTTATGTATTTTGGGTCAAGGGTGAATGTTGTAAATACAGAAAGTTGATAGGACTAATATTTTTGCAGAAATTGGGGATATTACAGAACAACAGCAATATCAACATTGATATTACAATCAGTCCGTGGTAACCAGACAAGTAGAGGTGGGCGATACCAGGAATTTTGGTATTGATCCGATATTGATACTGATACCGATACTTTTTCATATTAAGCTTCATAGATCCAAAGGATCCAAAAGACCTGGGATAGAATTTCGCCAAACATTGTACGTGACAACGAAATAGTATCACACTCAACATTTTGTTTAAAAAATATCACTCAACACAACTTAAAACAAAATCTCCTGAGGTAGATAGAGGGCTGACAAACCACAATACAAGGGTGCACTGCTCCGTGTTGTGTGACACAGCGCAGCGCTGCTCTTACAGAGAGTAAACGTTGATGAATCTGCGTGCACAGCAGTGAGTGTGTGCGGGAGAGAAAAAAGCTTGAGTATCGATCTTTTTACATGAGGATCGTTCAATATCAATACCAGCGTTAGTATCAATATTATCAATATTAGGATTGATCCACCCACCTCTACAGACAAGCACTGAACAAAGTAAATATGTCAACACTGCCAGCTGTAAAAGGTGAGATCAACTAAATGTGCCAAATAAAACAATTCCCAAAACTTTCTCATTTTAATTTCCTGCATGTTCAGTTAAAATCATTATAGAAACTTTGCATAATATATTACCACTCTTGAAAAATCTCAGCTACCAATTTTATAAACACTACTCAACCTACATCCCCATGGGCAATGTGCTAGTTATTTTTATGCCTTAAGTCTTAAAATTCTTAGTGTCTGTATACCTTTAATAAATAAAAAATAACACTTTAATCTCACAAATTGTTCACTTCTTCCTGCTGAAGAACTAAATGCATGTCTTTTCCTGCCCCTCACTGAAATATGCAGGAAGAAATGGACCAGTCTTCAAACCACCGTCCATCGCTCCTGTCACTGGATTTTTGAATTTGCAAACCATTCAATTATGCATGTGGTCCTGAGAAAGTCACATTTCATGAAGATGCAAAGAAATCTGCACCCTTCAGCAGGAGAGCCTGCAGTCATATGTTGTGGATGTAAATGGTAAATGGACTGCATTTATATAGCGCTTTTCCATCTGCATCAGATGCTCAAAGCGCTTTACAATAATGCCTCACATTATCCCCAATGTCACAGTGCTGCCATACAAGGCGCTCACTACACACCGGGAGCAACTAGGGGATTAAGGACCTTGCCCAAGGGCCCTTAGTGATTTTCTGGTCAGGCTGGGATTTGAACCAAGGATCCTCTGGTCTCAAGACCAACACTTAACCACTAGACCATCACCTCCCCTACATGTACATCACAGTATGTACATGTAGGAGAAATGACAATGAAAATATAAATTATTAAATACCTTCATTAAAGATGAAACAAGAAAATACGTTTTTATCAGAGTAAAAATTAATTCTACAACATGACTGTAATTAATATCCGCATCACACACAGAGGCCGAATGAGCCCGAATTGCATCCGAATGAAAACTCGGCCCAGCTGTCCTCCACAATTCTTATTCCCCCCCAGATGTGGCACGAATCCGGGTGTTTTTGACATTCTGCCTGAGTCGGCTTGGCTCGTGGCTTGGCTCGCTCATTTATACTAAGTGTGATGGGGGTATAAACAAGAACAACTGGAAAGTTCTAATGTCCACCAATCTGGATCGAGATCACGTCCATGCCGTAATATCTATCTGTGGCGCAAATTTGGTGAGAATCAGTGAAGTAGTTATGATGTAATCCTCAAAGCCTATATAAAGTGAAATCTTGATCCAGGATCCGGATCACCTCCAAAGTTTAATGAGTTCTTTCATGGCCTATTATCTATCTGTGGTGAAAATTTCGTCAAAATCTGTGCAGTAGTTTCGATGTTATCCTGCTAACAGACAGACGAATAACCGATATTTTTATTTTTATGATAAAAATGCAAAAGGTTTAGTTAGTTTGCCAGAAGGTACTCGGAGACTCGAGCACAGATCTGCTCTATTTTTCTCATATGAATTTTTTTCTCTCTTCAGCTCCATCATGAAAGTGTATAACTGATGATGCGACAGACAATCACCTGCCCCTCACAGCTCCACTCCCAAATAATTAACATGTGTGCTCAGCCAATCAAGAGCTGGGAAACACTAAAGTTAATTTATCCGGTGACAGTGGAGTAAGAAGACATGGAAAACATGCAGGCCAGTTCCTCGTCATGGTTACAGACCCCCTCATTACACAGTCCTTCCAGTCACATCTTTTGAAGCCTGTAACTTAGAGGTGGGCGATATCGGGAGTTTTGGTTATGATTCGATACCAAGTAAATACAGGCCCAGTATCGCAGATACAGATACCGATACTTTTTCATATTTAAAATTCATAGATCCAAAGGATCCAAAAGACCTAGGATAGAATTTCACCAAACATTGCACGTGACAACAAAATACTTTATTATCACAATCAACATTTTTGTTTAAAAAAAGTATCACAGGTAGAGGGCTGACAAACCACAATACAAGGGTGCACTGCTCCGTGTTGTGTGACACAGTGTACCATTGCTCTTACAGACAGAGAGTAGACTTTGATGAATCTGCATGCGCAGTCAGTGCATGCGGGAGAGAAAAAAAGCTTGAGTATTGATTTTTTTACACGAGGATCGTTCAATATCAATACCAGCGCTGGTATCAATATTATCGATATTAGGATCGAACCGTCCACCTCTACTGTAACTCCTTCATAGTTGTCCTGGGTGTGTCGGTGGCTTCCCTCATGAGTCTCCTCGCACGGTCACTCATGTCACTTCATGTAGAGCCATAGTGTTTGCATCTCATAATGATTAATGTGAATGAAATCCAAGACATATTTGGTGAGTTATATGTATCCATCCCCTACAGTAAGTAAGTAAGACCCTATGGCTGCTCCCTTGTTTTTTTCACTTGGGATCACCACAGCAGATCCAAGGTGGATCTGCATGTTGAATTGGCACAAGTTTTACACTGGATACCCATCCTGACGCAACTCCATATTATATGGAGGAATGTGGCAGGGGTGGGGTTTGAACCGGGAACCTTCTGCACTGAAACCAAGCACACTAACTGCTTGGACACCTGCTACAATGTATCCATCCTGAATTGTCTAAAAAATGGCTGCAAAAGTGATTATTTAAATGTGCAACAATGGCACATACTTATACACACTATTGTTTTGGGTTTAGGTCTGTTAGATAAGTATCGGACCTTTTTATTTTTTGCAAAAACCATATGGATTTGAATCACCTGTGATTGCATCAGCCAAGCTTGAACCTTCATGCGCATGCGTGAGTTTTTTCACGCCTGTCAGTTGCGTCATTCGCCTGTGAGCAGGCTTTGTGTGAGCAGTGGTCCACCCCTCTCGTTGGATTTTTATTGCGAATAAATGTCTGAACGATTTGAAGCTTTGCTGCATCAAATTTTTCCAGAAACTGTGAGAGACCTCCAGGTGGACACCATTCGGAAAATTCAGATGACTTTCAGGGACGATTTTATGGGGATTACACAGATTAAGGAGTGCTCCAGCCGGTTTAAAGACCACCCACAGCGTCTGAGAGCGCGGCGTGCTCCGAGCGCCGATCGACAGGCTCAAACCCCGCTGAAACAACCAGATCATTTCCAACGTGAAGGCTTTGTTGATCCGGGACGTCGTCTGACTTCCACAAAAAAAGGCAGCAGGCGTGGACATCAGTACTTTTTCAGCACATTCCACTGTTACAGGAGTTTTTTTCATGGAAAGAGAAGCGGAGGGATGCACCACCATGCCGCTCATGGCGTGGGACAAAAGCACCTCCGTGTTGGTCTCACAGGACGGCTTTCAGATGGCTCAGACGGCTTTCAGTGGCGTTTCAGTCGTGTGACTATCCGAGAAATTGTGCATGAGCTGGACATGCCACAACATGTCCTGTGAGGCTTCATCACAGTGTTGCTTTGCGCCATGCGGCTCCACTGCGACGCGCGGAATTCCTTCGCACGTCTGTCTCAATGTGCCGAAAAAGTGCTAATGTCCACGTCTTCCACAATTTCTGTGCTAGTCAGACAACGTCCCAGATCAACACAGCGTCCAGTTTAGAAATGAACGGCACATTCCACTGTTACAGGAGTTTTTGTCATGGAAAGAGTGGAGGAGGAATTCCGCGCATCGCGGCAGCGCCGCATGGCGCAAAGCAACGCCGTGATGAAGCCTTACAGGACATGTTGGGGAATGTCCAGCTCATGCTCAATTTCTCGGATAGTCACACAATTGAAACGCAACCGAAAGCCGTCTGAGCCATCTGAAAGCCGTCCTGTGAGACCAACACGGAGGTGCTTTTGTCCCACGCCATGAGCGGCACGGTGGCGCATACCTCCACTTCTCTTTCCATGAAAAAAACTCCTGTAACAGTGGAATGTGCCAAAAAAGTGCTGATGTCCACGCCTTCTGCCTTTTTTTGTGGAAGTCAGACGACGTCCCGGATCAACAAAGCCTTCATGTTGGAAATGATCTGGTTGTTTCAGCGGGGTTTGACCCTGTCGATCGGCGCTCAGAGTGCGCCGTGCTCTCAGACGCTGTGGGCGGTCTTTAAACAGGCTGGAGCACTCCTTAATCTGTGTAATCCCCATAAAATCGTCCCTGAAAGCCATATTAATTTTCCGAATGGTGTCCACCTGGAGGTCTCTCACAGTTTCTGGAAAAAATTGATGCAGCAAAGCTCCAAATCGTTCAGACATTTTATTTGCAATAAAAATCCGACGAGAGGGGTGGACCACTGCTCACACAAAGCCTGCTCACAGGCGAATGACGCAACCGACAGGCATGGAAAAACTCACGCATGCGCACGAAGGTTCAAGCTTGGCTGATGCAATCACACGTGATTCAAATCCATATGGTTTTTGCAAAAAAAATAAAAAGGTCAGATACTTTTCTAACAGACCTCGTATTTCTATTTTAATTTATGCCACTTTCAGATTTGTTTTCAAGTTGGGCATACTCTTGGAAATTTTAATATAAAGAAGAAATTTTTTAAAGCATTTAATGACATAACCAGGGTTGGGTAGGATTACTTTGAAATGCAATCCAAAAGTAATCAGATTACAAGTAATCCAAATGTATGTACCTGCATACATGTAATCCACATGTATTCCTTCAAAGTAATCCTACCCAACCTTGTTCATAACTCAGTGTGTAGAAGCTCAGGGGGACATGGGTTTGTTTTACAGCACCAGGGTGTTGAGTCCATTTTCTTGTCCCTTAAACACCAGATGGAAAAGCAGCATTTATGCTGGGTAAAACCACAGTATGGGAAATTGTCCTTACACATGCTCACACACATACATTATATCTGCCAGGCTGATCAGTTCTTTTCATCCTTTCCCACAAAGTTCATTAGGTTTTACTTTCAAATGTTGTTTGAGCTGCCAAGGCTCTGCACCATATTGCATTTCTAAAGCATTTCTCTGTGTTTGAACTGGAAATATGAAGCGGATCAGGTTTCCGCTCTGTGTGTGTGTGAGAGAGAGAGAGACAGAGACTCAGAGAGAAACAGAGTTAATGGAGGTCTCTTGTCCGTTATGAGATGGACAGATGCTCTACGTTTATTTGGTCAGGGACTCTGTGATCAGGTTCAGCTGCTTCACGCAATATTTATCTATCTGTTTACTCAGAGCCATGCAGAAATTTTAGGCATTATATTTTGGGAAAAACTGTACATTTTAAGCCTGGTTTAGTAACAAGTCTATTCCACAGGCCGCTGTTCTACTACAATCACCCACAATACAAAAAAGTGCAAAAACGGGATGAAACGGGTTAATCCAGCTTGCGTCCTACCAGGCTGGTTTATAAAGTGCAGACCTGGCAACCTGCCCGAAACAAAAGAAAAGTGCTGCGTCCTCAGCCAGACATGATCAAAAACCACAACAAACGCTGCTTCAGCTTCAAGTTTTTACCCCGATGGGGTGCAATCAAACACGTTTCAAACTGTACTGAGTAGAAGACCCATTTAAACACATTCAAATGTGATTAAAGCCATGAAGACTACGAATACATTGAAGTTACCAAATATTAGATTAGATTAGATAGAACTTTATTGATCAATTGGGAAGACTCCCTCAGGGAAACTGAGGTCCCAGCAGCATTGTAAGGCAGCACACAGGTTAAGAAGCACACAGAGTATCAAAAGTGAACGTAAAAAGAAAAACAGTTTGCAAATATAAATACACAATATAAATACCACACATACTGATCAATACAGCGAGTTTGAGAATCGGGATCCAAGCTTTGAACTTTTCAAAAACTGGAGACAGATTTCAGTCTGGTGCAGATGATGGTCGAAACCACTAAGAATATCAAATTTGTTCAAGATTGACAAAGATAGATCAAGAAGTTACTATGATGCTTCAAAATGTGCCCCAATTTACTATTAAATGGGTAAAAACGGTGCACTAGGGAATAGCTCCATAAGATCTCAGATAATGAGTGTGAATCCACAGTTTTTCACACTGGGATGGAGACAGTTTTAAAATGATTTACGAAGAGTCAATGCGAAATTTATAGCGGGTGGTATGTGACAGCAGCATGTAAATGAGGATTTTGCGCAAAATGAAGTTAACCCTCTGGGGCCGACGACCAAGTTTTACTAAATTATAAATAACTTTTTTTTGCTGAAAAGTTAACTCCGCAGACTTTCGAGCCAGCCATCAGCCATCTTTGTACTCCTCACAGAAGCTGTATGATGACGTGCGCAATGTGAGTGACCAATTGGAATTGGTTCACCATCACATGGTTTTCCAAAATCCAATTGTAGGGCAGATTTACCTCATGTGAAAAGCCAAAGATCGTTTTCAGGAGTGATATGTTACTAGTTGGCCCATTCAAGTACCCCCCTGGGTGCTCCAATGAGTACATACTATTAGTACATACTCAGTGCGCCCTGCGCCATTACACACAGTGATCAGTGAAAGCAGGAGCAGACGGAGAGCCTCTGATGACAATCCCACGTGCTCAAACAAAGAGTGTTACTATCAGGATTGTTCCACTAGTTTGCATGTGAATGTTACTGGATAACTCTGTTGCTTTCTCTTCTCGTAAAGCACTGTTTATCATATCAATGGACAACAAAACACATAGACTATTTTGTATATATTGTTCAAAATGTGCATTTGTGTTTATTGTTTGAACCTTTTTGTTGTACAGTCTTTCACACAAGACCTCAAATTACCCTTATAAAGTGTCAAAACAGTTTTTTTATTATAGTTTGCTGTGTGTTTTGAATAAATGTGTGTGGAAAATTATTTTTGCTTTATTTTTTCCTTGCCTATTTTTGATTGTAAACCTTTATTACACTTATAAAACACAACAAAAACATATATATTCTGAAAGCACAGGTTGTCATGGAAAAAAGATAAATAAAACTTGATTGTGGGATGCAGGGAGAGCTGTTAACAGCAGTAATAAAACATTTATACCAGGCGAGTGAACTGTCCAAAAAATGCCCTCGGACCCCAGAGGGTTAAATCAGCCACTTGTAGCTTTGCACAATGTGCTTTGTTATACGAGGTCTGTGAGAAAAGTATCGGACCTTTTTATTTTTTTCAAAAACCATATGGATTTGAATCACGTGTGATTGCATCAGCCAAGCTTGAACCTTCGTGCGCATTCGTGAGTTTTTTCACGCCTGTCGGTTGCGTCATTTGCCTGTGAGCAGGCTTTGTGTGAGCACTGGTCCACCCCCCTGGTCATTAAGGAAATGGCGGAATGATTTGGAGCTTTGCTGCATCAATTTTTTCCTGAAACTGTGAGAGACCTCCAGGTGGACACCATTCGGAAAATTAATATGGCTTTCAGGGACGATTTTATGGGGATTACACAGATTAAGGAGTGCTCCAGCCAGTTTAAAGACCGCCCACAGCTGCTGAGAGCGCGCCGCGCTCCGAGCGCCGATCGACAGGCTCACACCCCGCTGAAACAACCAGATCATTTCCAACGTGAAGGCTTTGTTGATCCGGGACGTCGTCTGACTTTTACAAAAAGGCAGAAGGCGTGGACATCAGCACTTTTTCGGCACATTCCACTGTTACAGGAGTTTTTTTCATGGACAAAGAAGCGGATGAATGCGCCACCGTGCCGCTCATGGCGCGGGACAAAACCACCTCCGTGTTGGTCTCTCAGGACGGCTTTCAGGTGGCTTTCAGACGGCTTCCAGTTGCTTTTCAGTCGTGTGACTATCCGAGAAATTGAGCATGAGCTGGACATGCCCCAACATGTCCTGTGAGGCTTCATCACGACGTTGCTTTGCACCATGCGGCTCTGATAGTGGATGCGGCTGAGTTGAAGGAGCAGGTTGCTCAGTCAGCAGTGAATTGGTGGATTTGATTCTTCATGTTGATGATACAGTGTACCTCTAAATGTTGGTTTCTCAGAATGAAGATGGAGACGAGCGCCCTACTTTTTTCTGGGCCAGGCTCAAAACCTCTCAATCACTCCTCATATCTTTAAGTAAGAGGATGAACCCCTCCTGTCCTCCAACTGCTCAACACATGGGGTTTATTGTCCCCACATATTGATCCAACACAGATGTGGGAAAGACATGTTGGGAAAGAAGCAGAAATGCTCATACTATAATATCATACTGTAGCTGATTACCAACAAACTCAGCATGTGGACTAACGTTGACCCCACATTGGTCCTGAAAAAGGGGTTGATTTGGCTGTGGTAAAGGTCAGTGGAGTAAAACTTGCATTTTACAGTCCAATGCCCACCAAACATGGCATACACATGTAGGTGTATGTTCCAGAATTGCCCAGGCAACATCAAATTCACCAAAGGCCAATCATCGGAGCCAAGATCATGTATCCTGCACCTGTGAGTTTGTTGGCCTACTTCTCCAGGTCCATTTGCTGATTTCTACCAAACTTGCCATGTCAGTGAAGACTGATCCCAAAACTGCCTTTTATAGGTTAGTTTTGGCAAAGGTCAAGGTGAAGGAATGTAATTTCCCATATTTGGACCAAAATCTGTCACACCCTTAAGTGGATTCCAGAGCTGCCAGAAGTCAATGATTTGGCTGAAGGTCAACATCATTGGGGTCAAATGTCACATTGATACAACTCTTAATGACTTCACGTACCTGGATTATATTTCCCATCTGTTAAAAATTTCTGTAAGTACTGTATTGTTCTGAATGTAAGACTAGTTTTTCCTTGGAGGCAGAATGGTGGCTAACTGGTTGACAATGTTGCTTCAGAGCTGGAAAGTCCAGGGGTTACTTATGAAGTAGTCATTTCTTTGTGAAATTTGCATGTTCTCCCCGTGGTTCCCTCCAGGTACTCGAGCTTCCTCTCACATCCAAAGACATGCAGATTAGGTAAACTGCTAATCCTAAATTGACAGTAGGTGCATGTATGAATGATCTTGTCTGTCAATATGTACCATCTTTATTAAAAACGAAGAGTTGTTCTTCAGAAAGTCTTTTTTTTTTTTTTTGCCTTGAAAATGTAGGGTCATCTTATATTCAGACCAGTACTGTACTATGGTTAAATGTTGGACTTTTTGATAACTTTTAATTTGTGAACACAGTTTTACTCACAACACCCCATAATGACAAAAAACTAACAAATCACACGTACATAAGTATTCACAGCCTTTGTCATGAAGCTCCAAACTGAGCTCAGGTGCATCCTGTTTCCACTGATCATCCTTGAGGTGTTTCTACAGCTTAATTGGAGTCCACCACATCCACAAAATTCAGATGATTGGACATGATTTGGAAAGACACACCTGTCTACATATAAACCCAATTCCAGTATTCAATTGAATACACCACAAAGACAAGATATTTAATGTTCAAACCAATAGACTTTTTTGTTTTTGTGCAAATATTTGCTCATTTTGAAATGGATGCCTGCAACACATTTCAAAAAAGTTGGGACAGGGCAACAAAAGACTGGGAAAGTTGATGAATGCTCAAAGAACACCTATTGGAAACAGGTGAGTGTCATGAGGGGTATAAAAGGAAAAATGCCCATGGCATGAGCAACTTACACATCTGTGATGGCACCATCAATGCTGAAAGGTACATCCAGGTTTTGGAGCAACACATGCTGTCATCCAAGCAACGTCTTTTTCAGGGACGTCCCTGCTTATTTCAGCAAGAAAATGCCAAGCCACATTCTGCACGTGTTACAACAGCGTTGATTCATAGTAAAAGAGTGTGGGTACTAGACTGACCTGCCTGCCGTCCAGACCTGTCACCCATTGAAAGTGTGTGGCGCATTATGAAGCACAAAATACAACAACGGAGACCCCGGACTGTTGAACAACTGAAGCTGTACATCAAGCAAGAATGGAAAAGAATTCCACCTACAAAGCTTCAACAATTAGTGTCCTCAGTTCCCAAACGCTTATTGAGTGTTGTTAGAAGGAAAGGTGATGTAACACAGTGGTAAATGTTATGTGTCGGACGCAGCTCGGAGAACCGACCAGCGTTTGAAGGACCCAGTATGAAATAAGCAGAGCACGGTACAAAGGCTAACTGAATTTAATACATAACAGTGAAAATGTAAGAACAGAAAGGTGCGGCCTGGCGTGGTGCGCTCCCAGCAGAAGCTGTTTCGGACCCAAGGACCCCGCCGACACCCCCCAGGTGGCCGCAACAACCGAGTCTGTGAAAGAAGGAACCATTATGTGAGTCCACACTCTACACACAGAACACTTAAAAGGTGTACAAACAGCAAACACTTCCTGGCTTGATTGCTGATCAGCTTCCAACCTGCAGGCATGGAACATCCAGTTCACAAAACTCCACCGCAGTGGAAGCTGATACATGACTAACAAACAGCTCAATACAATAAGGTGTGAGGGACACCACATTTACTGACTGTATAACTGTTAGTCACAAAATCTAACGTACCTCAGGAAGTGTGCTGACGAGCGTGAGACCTCACCCCCTCCTCTTTCACAGACTGTGCATCAAACCCTGGACGTTCTCTGCATCCACTGCTGATGAGATGGCTCCCGAGACGACGATCTCACCCGTCTGGTCACAAGGTCGAGTCTCTGGCAAATACACACTGTGCACTCCAGTCTTAAATGCCAACATGCTCCAATCCATCCAGATGCACCTCAGCTGTGAGTCCTGACGAGTCGCAGGTGATCAGGGTGAGGTCCTGACAGCCTCAGCAACACAGCCACTCAGTCCCAAATGCACGCCACCTGGGAGGAAAACAAACAGACAAACAAACCGGCAGCCAGGCCCCCCCCAGCCATATAACAGGTAAACACACCACTGTCCCAGCTTTTTTGAAATGTGTTGCAGGTATCCATTTCAAAATGAGCAAATATTTGCACAAAAACAATCAAGTTTATCAGTTTGAACATTAAATATCTTGTCTTTGTGGTGTAATCAATTGAATATATGTTGAAGAGGATTTGCACATCATTGTATTCTGTTTTTATTTACATTTTACACAATGTCCCGATTTCATTGGAATTGGGGTTGTATAAGGTCCCACAGTTGACAGTGCATGTCAGAGCACAAATCAAGCATGAAGTCAAAGGAATTGTCTGTAGACCTCCGAGACGGGATTGTCTCAAGGCACAAATCTACGGAAGGATACAGAAACATTTCTGCTGCTTTGAAGCTCCCAATGAGCACAGTGGCCTCCATCATCTGAAAATGGAAGAAATTCAGATCCACCAGGGCTCTTCCTAGAGCTGGCTGCCCATCTGAACTGAGCAAACGGGAGAGAAGGGCCTTAGTCAGGGAGGTGACCAAGAACCAGATGGTCGGTCTATCAGAGCACCAGCATTCCTCTGTGTATTGAGGAGAACCTTCCAGAAGGACAACCATCTCTGCACGAATCCACCAATCAGGTCTGTGTGGTAGATTGGCCAGATGGAAGTGACTCCATAGTAAAAGACACATGGAAACCCCCCTGGAGTTTGCCAAAAGGCACCTGAAGGACTCTGGCCATGAGAAACAAAATTCTCTGGACTGATGAGACAAACATTAAACTCTTTGGTGTGAATACCAGGTGTCATGTTTGGAGGAAACCAGGCACCATCCCTATAGTGAAGCATGGTGGTGGCAGCATCATGCTGTGGGGATGTTTTTTAGGAGCAGGAACTGGGAGACTAGTCAGGATTGAGGGAAAGATGAATGCAGTAATGTACAGAGACATCCTGGATGAAAACCTGCTCCAGAGCGCTCTTGACCTCAGACTGGGGTGACGGTTCATCTTTCAGCAGGACAATGACCCTAAGCACACAGCAAAGATATCAAAGAAGTGGCTTCAGGACAATTCTGTGAATGTTGTTGAGAGGCCCAGCCAGAGCTTAGACCTGAATCTGATTGAACAGGTCTGGAGAGATCTGAAAATGGGTGTCCACTGATGCGCCGCATCCAACATGATGGAGGTTGAGAGGTGCTGTAAAGAGGAATGGGCAAAAGTGCCCAGAGATAGGTGCACCAAGCTTGTGGCATCATAATCAAGAAGACCTGAGGTTGTAATTCCTGCCTTCAGTCCCTGCCATGCCAGGGACTGAAGCAAACAAGCAGATCAACTCACTTTTTTTAGATATAAATTTGAAATGTGTTAGCTGTGGTGAAAAGGTGACTTTATGTGGAATGTCTCCTTGACAACAATCTCATAGCACATAAACTGTTCTTTGATCTTTCCCTAGGTCGCTGTCACAAATGATCATCAAAGCTTTGATGATCTGTTCACCGACTTTAATACTGTTCAAGTTCAAAGTGAAACTGATGCTGACAACATGTTGTCTGCAGAGGTGAGAGAAACGTGATCGTTTATCTCTGTGTCAGGCAACCACATCTGTGAGTCCTGTGTTCAAGTTTACATCATGATAATAATCTAAACTCACCACATTTCCCTCTCTCTTTGTCTTCAACGTCAGGTTGCAGAGGACTCGTGGATCGCAGCCAGCTTAAACAGTTACCACCCTCCTACCTCCCACGAGCTGTCACATCAAAACCTGACCTTCAGAAACTAAACGCAGGCCCCGTTTACATGTGCATTGTGGTTTTGGCAAATGGCATCAAGCGTTTATGTTGGTCGAAGCTGGAGAAAGAAAAGCTTGGATTCATAGAGAAAAGAATTAAGAATACTCCATTCAGCTCAGTAAAAAGAGAGGCCAGTGCTGACTGGGCTGGTGGGGCTCTGCCTTTCTTTGCTGCAAACAGCAGGAGCACCGAAGAGAAAAAGTTTGGGAACAACTGAAATTAGACTATGTTCTGTAACATGTAAGCAGGAATACCTGGAATATGAATGGAGTATTGTATAAGAAACCTTTAGTGCAGTTCAGTCTGCCCAAACCCAATGTGACTTAAGAAATTATTGGGCCTATAACATGACCATGTGTCTGAAGAACAGACTGGAGGAATCACTTTATCTATGTGCACAAAGTGACAAGAGACTTGGATGTGACATGAATATTAGCTTTGATGTAATGTTTTGCAATGTGTTAACAATTAATGATTGAGTTTCAATCCCTAATGGTGGTCACATTAAATTTGCATGTGTATGATAGATTATCTTAGGTTGTTTGCGAACAAAATGCCACGCAAGTAGACAGCATGTGTGCTTGAATTTGTACTTCACCACCATGGGCGCAATTTAGTGGGGGATGGGGGGGACATGTCCCCTCCACCTTTTCAACCAGGGGGGACAGAATATGGTATGTCCCCCCACCTTCTGACATACATATGTCAGAAGGTGGTTTGCACACGTCTTGGTTTACACATGTCTTATGTGCAAACCATGTCAGAATAATATCTTTGTTTCTGCAAGTTTGTATTTTTAGCAGCACTGACTTGTTTACAACACCTGTTTCTTGTTTGTCACATTCGGAATTTTCTGGGACTGCATTTGCCCAGATTTGAAACCAAAAATAGTTGCCTCTAGGGACTAGTGTCTACACATAAGTATCAATGGACCATATGCTAATTTACTAAATTCTGAAAGTTAGAAAAGGAAATCAGAAAAGCTATCTGGGACCTCAGAAAGCCCATCTGCAATGATTGCTTGATCTCCAAAATCAGTCTATGCCAGCGAAATTATGTTCAGAATGAGTGTTGCCATTAGTGCCACTTTAAAAATTAAATTCATGATAAGTAATTTATCCTAAACTTATGATCTGTTGTTTTTTTCAAACTTATGCAAAAACAAATCTTGAGAAAAAAAATACAGTATGCGATAGTTAATAATTGTTAAGAGCCTGTTCTTTCATATTTCTGAATACATTTTACCACATTGCAGTTGTTTTTTAATGAGAACTCAACCTATCATTCTTTTTGAGTTCTACACATATGGTGATACCTTATTTACACCAGGATGTTAATAAAATCAATGCTGCCTATTCTCAGAATAAAGTACTTATATCCAGTTTCAAATTGCATAAGTCAAATGGTGTCCACTTTATGGTCTTCTCAAAACATTAAAATTACTGTTCTGAATGCTCAGAATGCATCTGAGCTTATCTAGAAACCGTTGGCTTCTGGGGGCCTAAAGCGGCCCCCAGACCCCCAGCCTATGGGCTTCGGCCCTGCGGGCCTCGCACTTTGTCCCCCCCAATTTCTAGTTGTAAATTGCACCCTTGTTCACCACTGGTAGTGCAGCAGATAACAGAATATGTACAGAGGACTCCTGTGAGTGGTGAGAGAAGAACCATTCAGCACAAATACTCATTAGACATTACTCTTAAAAAATAATAAAAACGACTGGCCACTTGAATTTTCAATAGGGAGCCACGTAGAGGTCAGTTGAAGATTTACACAGGGGTCATAATTAGAAGATGCTCCAAACATATTGAAAACTACACCGCATTATTTTTCTTATGATAAATATTCCAAAAAGATATAGTTTGGACTGTCTATGACAGAATGTTATAGGGGGTAAAAAAAACAAGCAAAAATAGTGGCCGAGGTCAATTTTAGTTTGTACAGGGGTCAACAGTTGCTCTAATTTTGCTAAAAAGTTATGCAAATTATTGGTTGAGTTAATAGGATTTTAAAATGAATAGTTCGCACCATGTATCATGCTTAGTTATCATGTTACAGGCAAGGTTGGGTAGGATTACTTTGAAATGTAATCCAAAAGTAATCAGATTACAAGTAATCCAAATGTATGTACATACATACATGTAATCCACATGTATTCTTTCAAAGTAAACCTACCCAACCTTGGTTAGAGGGTAACATATGTCACGCATATGGACGCTGACATTATTTGCCCTTTAATTTGCAGACCAAACATTCAACATAGTCAAAACTATTCCATTTATTAATCCTATTAGTGCAATTGGTATTAGTGGTTGAGTTAATAGGATTTTAAAAAGGAATAGTTTGCACCATGTATCATCACGTTACAGGGTAACATATGTCACATGTCATAGAATCCAGTGGACATTAGAATAGAATAGAATAGAATTTATTTCAGCAACAACACAGCAGCATAAAGACAACATATCAAACAAATCAAAAAAACAAGACCAAATTAAACACCGTGTGCCTGAAAAGGGGGTGGGAAGAAGCAAAGCTTATAAATTACCCACCCCTCATACCCCATCCCAAAAGTCCAAGTCCAACATATAATTACACTTATGCTCACACTCCTATATATACAAATAAGCAAATTAAATACATACATCCACAAATTTATACATCTTTTTTTATTTTATTTATGATTTTCTTTATATCCAGAAATTATTAATTTCTTATAATGTTTCTTAAAACAGACAAAAGAACTACATAATCTAATTTCCACAGGACATTTGTTCCAAATCTTCACCCCTTTAACTGAAACACAAAAACCCTTGACATTAGTACGTACGGGAGGCTTCTTAAAAACCATGCATCCTCGTAAACTGTATTCAGATTTCCTGATCTTGAACAGGCTCTGGACATAAAGTGGCAAGGCCTGGTTATTAGCTTTGTACAAAGTTTGTATGGTGATATAATCCACTAAATCTCTAAATTTCAGTAAATTTAAAGTCATAAACAGAGAATGCGTTGGCTCAAGATAAGGTTTATTACAGATGATTCTGATGGCATGTTTTTGTAAAAGAAATACATGATTGGTATTTGATTTGTAAGTATTACCCCAGAGTTCGATACAATATGTCATATATGGTACAATTAAAGAATAATATAATCTAAGTAGCCCATCCTGGGACAATATGTCCTTGACCCTGTACATGATAGCGATAGATTTTGACATTTTAAATTTTATATAATTTATATGAGGTTTCCAGCTGAGTTTATTGTCAATTATAACACCTAGAAATTTGTTCTCAGTTACTATCTGTATTTCCATATTGTTAATGGTTACACTTTTACATTTAGGCACAAATTTATTTCCAAAAATCATACATTTGGTTTTCCCAAGATGAAGTGACAATTTATTAGCATCAAACCAAGCCTTAAATTTATCCAGTTCGTTTACCACCGTGTCAAGAAGCTGTTCAAGATTATCACCACTGCAAAATACAGTTGTGTCATCTGCAAAAAGAACACACCTCAGTACCCGTGACACATAACATATATCATTTATATATAAAATAAATAACAAAGGACCTAAGACCGAACCCTGGGGCACCCCACACGTAATTTCCCGAAGTTCAGAATCAATGTTATTGTATTGAACATACTGATACCGACCATGTAAATAACTATTTATCCAGTCATATGCTAATCCTCTGATTCCATATTTCTGTAATTTAGTTAGCAATATTTCATGATTTACAGTGTCAAACGCTTTCTGTAAATCAAAAAAATACCTACTGTATATTGCTTGTTATCGACTGCAGTCACTATATTTTCCACGAAATCCATCAATGCATGTGAAGTAGTCCTAGATTTTCTAAATCCATATTGTTCTTCACAGAGTATCTCATACTTTAGTAAGTAATTATCCAGTCTTTTTACAAAAAAATTTTCTAGTATTTTAGAAAATTGGGGTAAAAGTGAAATAGGTCTATAATTTGAAAAAGTGTGTTTGTCACCAGTTTTAAACAAAGGTATTACTTTGGCTATCTTCATCTGTGAAGGGAATTTACCTAAACTTAATGATATATTACAAATATAAGTGAAAGGTTTTACTATACAATCAATGATTTTTTTCAACAAAGCCATATCCAAATTATTGAAGTCCTTTGATTTCTTACTTTTAGAATTCTGCACCAGATCAATTATTTCTTTTTCATTTGTTCCACCAACAAACATTGACACAGATTTATTAAATGTTATCTTATTTTCAAAAGATTTAACGCTCAATGAATCAATATTACTGGCAAGATTTTTACCTACATTGACAAAATATTCATTAAAATGGTCAGCAATAGTCTCATTATCTTCTATCACAGTATTATTGGAAAGAAAAAAAGAAGGATAATCTCTACCATTTTTGTTCTTTTTTATTACTTCATTTAAAATATTCCATGTATTTTTTATATTATTCTTATTTTTAACAAGTAAGTCACTATAATATCTTTTCTTACTAAATCTCATAATATGAATTAATTTATTCTTATATATTTTATATTTACTTTCAGCTTCCTTTGATCTCGATTTTATAAATTGTTTATACAGTAAGTTCTTCTTTTTACATGCCCTCTGAAGACCCTTGGTTATCCATGGTTTATTGCTATATCGGTTAGTATATATCTTGTTAACAAGAGGACAGTGTTTATCGTATAACTTAGAAATGATAGAAATAAAACCATCATAAGATTCATCAACATCATCAACATAAACATCATTCCAATTCTGGCATAATAAATCCACCCTTAAATTATCAACAGTTATTGGTGTGACATTTCTACTCAATCTATTACAATCCTTTTGAAACACTCGATCATGTGATGCAAAAACAGTAAATACTGGCAGGTGATCACTAATATCATTTACCAGCAATCCCGCACTGAGATTACCAGATATGACATTAGTTAAAATATTGTCAATAAGGGTTGTTGAATTCACAGTTATTCTACTTGGATGAATGATGGTCGGAAATACTCCCAAACAATATAAAGAATTTATAAATGAAGTGGTTTGTGGATGATTGTGAGGATTTAGAAAATCGATATTAAAATCACCACAGATAAATAAATGTGAATTCTTATTTATTTTGTTGTACATTCCCATAATTACTTGTTCAAAAGTATCAATATTTGCTCCGGGAGCTCTGTATAAACAACTAACAACCGTATTTTTTGAATTTATGGATGTCATTTTAACCGTAACACATTCCATGATATTATCAACTGTGAATGACATATTGTGAACTAATTTACAGTTGTAATCAGACCTTACATATAATGCCACACCCCCGCCTCTTCTCTTCTGTCGATTTACCTGAAACAATTGATAACCTTCCAACTGTACAAGATCTTGATTGACATCAGTTAACCATGTTTCTGATATAGCGATCACTGAAAAACTTTTTCTAAATGTATCTAAACAATCATTTATCCTTGAAAAATTCCGAGAAAGACT
This sequence comes from Thalassophryne amazonica, assembly GCF_902500255.1. NCBI lineage: Eukaryota > Metazoa > Chordata > Actinopteri > Batrachoidiformes > Batrachoididae > Thalassophryne > Thalassophryne amazonica. Next base: position 85,456,328 of record NC_047112.1, read on the forward strand.
TCTACTATTAAAATGTATTATTGAAAAATCTCCGTGTTTAATTTTATAATCATTAAATTGTTCTTCTGTAAAATAATTACATTGTCGCTCGATATTGTCACTAAAAAAAGAATCTGGATCTGATTCAGGTTCAAAATGGCGAGAGGCAGGATGACTATAATTAAATGTTTCCAAACAGAGCTCCTTGGCAGAAATAAACTGATTATTAACCGTGTTCATTATATTATATACAGATTTTCCTCCATCATCACAATCAACCAGTACATTTCTTTATGTATTACTTCACAACTTACATCAGTTAAACTTACTAAGATCATGTTCATCTTTAATCCATAAGGTTTTAGCTTCTTCAGGTGTTCCATTTAATTTAATATAAACTTTACAGTTAAATGTCCATGTAGCCTGTATCTTGTTTTGTTTTCTTAAAAATCGTGCCTGTCTTGCTAAATCTGAATTTTTCTTGGTCAAGTATTCATTTATATATACATTCGTTCCTTTTAAATTCTTTGCTTGTTTTAGAATTGCAAACTTCTGTTTCCTGTTTGTAAGCCTCAATAATATGACTTTAGGTTGATTTTGACCTCTCCGCGGTAAAAGGTGACTACTATCGATATCATTAGGGTTTATTAAAATTCCTTTGTCCTTCAAAAGTGAAATCACCTGTTCCTCTACAGAGAGGTTGTCCATTTCAGAGGGCTCCCTTCCTGAAGCCACTGCTCTTGCATAACTTCGAGGCTTAATGTCCAAACCTGTAATGAGAAGGTCATTTGACCTAGTCTGTTGTTCAAGTTCTGCAATTCGATTTTCCATAAGTTTTAATGATTTGTCTTTCTCTTCATTTGCCTTTTGTAATTCAACAACTTGTTTTGTTAATTCCAATATTTTTTGTTGTTGTTGTGAAATAATTTTCAGTTGATCAGCCACTTCTTTAATGGGCTTCATTTGTGCTGACATCTCATTTAACATTTTTCTAATGTTCTAATGTTCCTCCATAAACACAGTACCCTTTTTTGGAGCCATAGCTGACGGGTCCTGAAGGCGAACCTACGACACCGACAGCAGGAGGTCCAACAAGCAGCAGCCGCAGATTTAGTAGGCCTCAAAACAGGCCGACGCGGTATAAGCACCCCTCGAGGCAAGTCGACAAAAGACCACTGCAAATCTCCCAGCAGCAGCAGCAGTAGCAGCGGTCTCAATGGATCTGATGGCAGCTGACGAATGCCGACGATGGTATCCAGCAGCAGCAACACGACGGATCCAACCGCCCCTGAGATGGTTGACGCATGCTAACAGCAGCGTCTCAGGCAAGCGTCGACCACAACCCACCAGCCGTACTGCAAAAACATTGACATTGTTTGCCCTTTAATTTGCAGATCAAACATTCAACACAGTCAAAACTATTCCATTTATTAATCCTATTAGTGCAACCAATAATTTGCACCACTTTTTTACCAAAATTGGAGCAACTTTATTTTTGACCCCAAACTGAAATTGACCTTTGTCACCATTCTTGCAATTTTTGCTCTATAACTCCATAACATTCAGACATAAATGGTTCAGACTATACCTTTCTGGATAATTATGGTGAAACAAATAATGTGGTATAGTTTCCATTATGAATAGAGCACCTTTTAATTTTAACCCCTCTGTAATTCTTCATCCCTACCTGGCTGCCTATTGAAAATACAAGTGGTCAGTCATTTTTTTTTTCTCAAAAGCATAATGTCTAAGGAGTATTTGTGCCAAATTTGGTGCTTCTATCACCATTTGTAGGATTGTTTCAGTTATCTGCTGCACTATGGGGGCATTGTCACACACAGTACCAGAAAGTAAAATCAAATCAATGTTCTCTAAGGTTTTGAAGCATTTGCACTACATGTGTTTCACAACATTATTCCACAATCCACATCCAAAAAACAAGTGATGTGCCCGTTTTTAGATTTTTGTATTTTATTTATTTATTTTTCTGCTAAATTAACGTTATGATGCTGTTCTCAGTCTCTTTGTACCTTGAATGGGATTCAAAGAGACTTTCTTATGTTGCTCCAGATCACCACAGGGGGTTTGACATGGGAGCCACATGTTGATCTGGTTTTCTAACACAACTTCAGCTGTATAAGGTGAATGAGCCTCAAGCAGCCTTTAACGTGGGATGTTTTTCTTGGGAGACGAGCACGCTTACCGTGTCACTGTGCTGTCACAATAGGAGCTACTCTGAAAATATCATGAACTCTACAACATTTTGCCATATTAACATATTTTAACTGTATTTGTACAACATATGTTAACACAAGGAGTTCTGAAAAAATGTTTGTTTACAATTGTGAAGGCTAAATATCAATGGGGTAAAACCGATTCTGTGGTTCCTTACATTTTCAGATTAATTCTCACCGTGCTGCAAGCAGATAGTATGCCTGCCTGCCAAACAAAAGTATCCTTAGGTTGCCATTATATAACGCCTGAATAGATGCTTGCCATTTGATTGGTGGTTTGTATGTCACGTGACATGGATTATTCATACCATTTGCCACTGTGTTCCATTTACCGTGGAATACTGTGCTATTTAGCGTGCAATTTGTGTGATATATGATTCGTGCTATTGCATGCTACAACCGCCGCATGCGCTACCACCAGCGGCGTTGGTGCTTTGCTTCAAAACAACCATGGTGGGAGCTTATTGACGCTGCTCATTCTTCTAACACAAAAACAAACAATAAAACAAATCCATTATGCCGTAAGCCCTCTGGAGACATTTGCAGTATTCGCTGGGACGTCTCTAGGTGATGTGGAACCGCTGTTGGATGAAGAGCTCGACACATTTCTGTCACAGTTTTTTGCTGAACTGAGGAAAGCAGACGGTAGGCTGTAAACGATGCACGGCATCAGCTATGGACCACATCGTTAGTATTGTTTTTGAACTATGTGACTGTTTTTGCAAGCTGACTGAGAACAATTTTGGATTGATTGAATTGCTATTTAAAGTTCATGCTGGACTGTTTGGCACCTGTTGACATCAAAAACCAGTGACGCACAGCAAAATGTAAGCCCCTTTTCTGTTGTTTATAAGTTAATACAATATCAACTGACCAGGATCTATTTTAGGTGTTATATAAAACAAATAATGACTGTTTTTTCATATGTTCAATGGAGTGAATATTTCATGAAGTGAAAGATATTTATGTTCCATCTTTCACCTCATGAAATATTCTTACCATTGAAGTTATAAACATTTTTTTTTTGTACATTACCCCAGTCTGCTTATATGATGTTTTTGCAAATTATGTTTTTTGAACTATCTGACTGTTTTTGTAAGTTGACTGAGAACAATTTTGGACTGGATTTAATTGTTGTTTAAAGTTCATGCTGGACTGTTTGGATCCTGCTGACGTCAAAAGACCAGTGACACACACCAAAATGTAAGTCGCTTTTCTCTTGTTTATAAAATAATAAAATATCAAATGACAAGGATCTATTTTAGGTGTTATATAAAACAAATAATGACTGTTTTTTTTTTTCATTCGTTGAATGGAACGAATATTTCATGAAGTGAAAGATGTTTATGTTCCATCTTTCACCTCATGAAGTATTCTTACCATTGAACTCATAAACATTTTTTTGTACATTACCCCAGTCTGCTTATATATGATGTTTTTGCCCATTACATTTTTAAAGTGAGAAAAAAAAAAAACACAAATCCAGTATTTTCTGTAAAGGTATTTATTTGATTTTTTTCCAGAATTATTCTGGAAACCACAACAGCCACTTTTGTTTTGCACGAAACCATTGCGGCGGGATTGTTCACGCCTACCCGGCCATGTGTCCCTGCCAATGTCGGCTCGATGTTTTCGTGGTTCGCTCATACGAGCTGTTTCGCCGTGATGCACCCTGATTTGTACTTATTCGTACTGCATGAAGGGGCCCTTACTTATGTGAAGTGCCTTGAGGCAACCTTTTGTTTTGATTTGGATATAAATGAAAATAAATTGAAACTGAATTCAGGGCGACAACATATTTAAAAAATGGGATGGACGCAACGTGGACTGAAGGGGATGATTCAGGGATGAAAGTGTCACAAAATTAATGATATAAAATGCTACAATGAGACAAACCACAATAAATAAAAAAAATTGTCAGAAGATGGAAACTAAATTGAAAATAGGAGCCAAAATCACAAGGAGAAGCAACGTTCATGTGGACTCCAGCAGCCCTGAAGAGGAGGGTGGTGCGAGACTGAAATATGAACTCCTGCCAAACTATTGTAAGAGTAGCTGCTCCGCCCGCAGCTGTCCTGGTAATGTTTCCCACTGCTCGCTCCCCTCCACATCTGTCTTCATTCCTCCTCTCCTCTCCTCAGTGTAGGAGAATCGCTCTCATGTGTGATGACCTGACCTGTGAATTCTGGCTGCACATAACACAGGGGCACCTCCACACACACACACACACACACACACACATACACACGGGTGCACTGTTGAGCGATAGATTGATGAGCTGAACCCTAAGAGTGTGCAATCTGAGAAACACAGAAGCACAGTGGAAACAACACCCAGCCGCTGAACACAGCGTGACGCCGAGGAGAAAGGAGGCGACATTAAATGGAAAATGGCCGCGTGCCAAGTGGCAAAGTGCCCTTCCAGCTGTCTGCTTGTTTTATAATCACTCCTCCATCTCCACCATCTCATCGCTGAGGAGCATGTGTGCGTGTGTGAGCGTGCACGTGTATCTGCAATAACTCGCTCCTTTGACCATAAAGTGCACAGGGCTTTGTTTTGCATTGGGACAGGGCCGGGGACAAGGAGACATGTAATTTAGAGTGCAGCCTCACTTCCTGTCAGGGACTCATAAAGAGAGATGATAACACGCTCGTGGAGATGTGCCTGTCACTTTGTGTGCCTGTAAGTACACGCTCATCACTCAAACTCCTCTCCTCCCCGTCTGCATTCAAAGAAGTGCATTGTCTGCTGTTATCGGCCCATCTGTGCACGAGGAGGGGGAGGGAGGAGCTGCAAGGTTGTAGTTAAACCCCATGTTGTCTCCCTGCTTTTAAGCTGTAATTTATAATCACCTCTTGACTCTGGCACAACACACAGAGGCTGTGTACGGTGCATCCAGAAAGTATTCACAGCGCTATACTTTTTCCACATTTTATGTTACAACCTTTATCCAAAATGGAGAAAATTCATTTTTTCCCCCTCAAAATTCCACTCACAACACCCCATAATGACATCATGAAAAAGTCTCTTTTTTATTTTTACAAGTTTATTAAAAACTTAGAGCACTGCACTCTAGTTGGCGCAAACCTCCACCAACACTAGTTTCCAATCCCATACATTTTTATTTTGGAAAAAAAATTTCAAGGTCAAAGTCCTGTTAGAAGTGGCTTTTCATAAGCTAAAATATAAAACCTGATATAGCTCAAAGGGGCTTTTCAATGTTAAAATCAAATATCTGCTGTATCCACAATATGGATCAGATGCAGATCAAAATTTCTAGTCATTGAGAGCGTCAATTTGCACCTCATTGTCACAAATGAGAGCAATTGAGGCACTTTTGATTCAGATATAATGCAAAATATATAAAAAAAAAGGGCTTTTCAATATTAAATCCAAATGGCCACAATCCGGATCAAACTTTGTCAGGTGATAGTGAGTGACAGTCTGCACCTCACTTTCAAATATGACAGTGATTGGGACATGTTTGATTAAGACATAATTAGGGAATAACCCTGTTGTGTCTGATGATTTGCAAACATTCATGCTTGTTATATGGTCGCACATTGAGCTTTACCGGTGACACGTTATTTGTGACTGTAATCCAGCATGAACGTTTGCAAATCATATGTATATGTGTGTATGTATGTGTGTATGTGTCGGCAATTTTTGCGCAGTTACTGGGCTGGAAACCATCAGCTGTATCCAGCAACACTGATGATGACCATGTGTTACATTCTGGTGTGAAAGCAGTTTCGGAATGAACCCAATTGATAGAGGCAGCAACCACACGGAGGATAAAGGAAAAAAAACAAAAGTGATTTAATTACCAGTTCTGCACTCCAGTCCATCAAACAAAAAGAGGCCAAATGTTAAACACAAGAGTAGTGTGGAACTCAAAACAAGACACTGGCAGTGGAAAGCAACAACAAGTTTACACACAACTACAGACGGGAGGTGTCAAAGATAAACCATACAACTTACAAACAGAAGACAGCAAAGAACAATCTGGCAACGGGAAAGCCGAACGGTGGAGTATTTGACACAAATGACCAGATGAGCTACAAGTGTGGAGTGCACAGGTGAAGGGGAGACCGGGACACAAGACACGCCTACAAACACACATAGAAACTGACACACACAAAGTGACACAACCATCAAAAGATCCCCGGAGGTGAGTGGAAACTAAAACATACTGTAATAATAATCCAAATGAAAGGAGAACCACAAAAAAACAAGTCAGAAAACTAACATGGAACTCAAAGCTGTAACTGAGTACAAACAGGGAAACCACACAATTGACAGACCTGGACACAGGACTGAAACACTCTGACAATTAACACAGGGACGCCCAACGGGATAGATCACAAAGATAACTAACAGAAAAACACAGACACGGGGCAAACTGCAGCACTATGCTTGAGCACTTGCACAAAAAAGTAAGAAATGTGATGCATGTCACGTTTAACTATTCCAGTGTAAGTGTCGCATAATTTACTTTGCTCAAAAAGAAGTTGTAATTTAGTATAAATTACAGTGTTTAAATTAAATTCTCGTAGTGTTTGGAAGCAAAAAACATCTTGTGTCAGGGGGGATATTCTTATCTAAGCTAGGGCCCCAAAGGTTTGGGAACCACTGCACTAGACTGTGGAACAAAGTTCAATAATACATTTCTAGGGGCTGTATATCATAAAATGTATTTACAAAAACAATCAAGTAAAGTCTGGGAGCATGCACTGGTGACAAACACAGCCACGTCCACCTCACCACAGAACCACCTAGGGTTGTGGATGGCAACCACCAGAGACAGTGTACAGGGAGTCAGTCCTCTAGTCCTCAGCGTTGGCAAGCTAACTAGCTTGCTAACGCTTTCGTTTTTATTTTTTTTATTTTTTTTTATTTTTATTTTATTTTAGCACCGTTGTCGTGCGTTCGCTGTTGTCGTGCGTTTCCTGTGCTGCTTCATGGCCTGTTTGGTGCCTTGATTGGGGCACTCCTTCTGCTGAATCACCTCTAAATTATTTACACATTATTCACCTTGTGTGTTTTTAGGTATCCGCTAGGTTGCGTAGCTACTAGCTCTTAGCCGATTTAGCATGGCGGCTTCTCCTGTCTCTCCCGTACTTTTCTGCTCTGGGTGTGAAATGTTTAGTTATTCCTCAGCCTCCTTTAGCAGTAACGGTACTTGTAATAAGTGCAGCTTATTCGTAGCTTTGGAGGCCAGGCTGGGCGAATTGGAGACTCGGCTCCGCACCGTGGAAAATTCTACAGCTAGCCAGGCCCCTGTAGTCGGTGCGGACCAAGGTAGCTTAGCCTTGTTAGTTCCCCCCTGGCAGATCCCGTGCAGTCAGGAAAGCAGGCTGACTGGGTGACTGTGAGGAGGAAGCGTAGCCCTAAACAGAAGCCCCGTGTACACCGTCAACCCGTTCGCATCTCTAACCGTTTTTCCCCACTCGACGATACACTCGCCGAGGATCAAACTCTGGTTATTGGCGACTCTGTTTTGAGAAATGTGAAGTTAGCGACACCAGCAACCATTGTCAATTGTCTTCCGGGGGCCAGAGCAGGCGACATCGAAGGTAATTTGAAATTGCTGGCTAAGGCTAAGCGTAAATTTGGTAAGATTGTAATTCACGTTGGCAGTAATGACACTCGGTTGCGCCAATCGGAGGTCACTAAAATTAACATTAAATCGGTGTGTAACTTTGCAAAAACAATGTCGGACTCTGTAGTTTTCTCTGGGCCCCTCCCCAATCAGACCGGGAGTGACATGTTTAGCCGCATGTTCTCCTTGAATTGCTGGCTGTCTGAGTGGTGTCCAAAAAATGAGGTGGGCTTCATTGATAATTGGCAAAGCTTCTGGGGAAAACCTGGTCTTGTTAGGAGAGACGGCATCCATCCCACTTTAGATGGAGCAGCTCTCATTTCTAGAAATCTGGCCAATTTTCTTGGATCCTCCAAACTGTGACTGTCCAGCGTTGGGACCAGGAGGCAGAGCTGTGGTCTTATACACCTCTCTGCAGCTTCTCTCCCCCTGCCATCCCCTCATTACCCCATCCCTGTAGAGACGGTGCCTGCTCCCAGACCACCAATAACCAGCAAAAATCTATTTAAGCATAAAAATTCAAAAAGAAAAAATAATATAGCACCTTCAATTGCACCACAGACTAAAACAGTTAAATGTGGTCTATTAAACATTAGGTCTCTCTCTTCTAAGTCCCTGTTGGTAAATGATATAATAATTGATCAACGTATTGATTTATTCTGCCTAACAGAAACCTGGTTACAGCAGGATGAATATGTTAGTTTAAATGAGTCAACACCCCCGAGTCACACTAACTGTCAGAATGCTCGTAGCACGGGCCGGGGCGGAGGATTAGCAGCAATCTTCCATTCCAGCTTATTAATTAATCAAAAACCTAGACAGAGCTTTAATTCATTTGAAAGCTTGTCTCTTAGTCTTGTCCATCCAAATTGGAAGTCCCAAAAAACAGTTTTATTTGTTATTATCTATCGTCCACCTGGTCGTTACTGTGAGTTTCTCTGTGAATTTTCAGACCTTTTGTCTGACTTAGTGCTTAGCTCAGATAAGATAATTATAGTGGGCGATTTTAACATCCACACAGATGCTGAGAATGACAGCCTCAACACTGCATTTAATCTATTATTAGACTCTATCGGCTTTGCTCAAAAAGTAAATGAGTCCACCCACCACTTTAATCATATCTTAGATCTTGTTCTGACTTATGGTATGGAAATAGAAGACTTAACAGTATTCCCTGAAAACTCCCTTCTGTCTGATCATTTTTTAATATCATTTACATTTACCCTGATGGACTACCCTGCAGTGGGGAATAAGTTTCATTACACTAGAAGTCTTTCAGAAAGCGCTGTAACTAGGTTTAAGGATATGATTCCTTCTTTATGTTCTCTAATGTCATATACCAACACAGAGCAGAGTAGCTACCTAAACTCTGTAAGGGAGTTAGAGTATCTCATCAATAGTTTTACATCCTCATTGAAGACAACTTTGGATGCTGTAGCTCCTCTGAAAAAGAGAGCTTTAAATCAGAAGTGTCTGACTCCATGGTATAACTCACAAACTCGTAGCTTAAAGCAGATAACCCGTAAGTTGGAGAGGAAATGGCGTCTCACTAATTTAGAAGATCTTCACTTAGCCTGGAAAAAGAGTTTGTTGCTCTATAAAAAAGCCCTCCGTAAAGCTAGGACATCTTTCTACTCATCACTAATTGAAGAAAATAAGAACAACCCCAGGTTTCTTTTCAGCACTGTAGCCAGGCTGACAAAGAGTCAGAGCTCTATTGAGCTGAGTATTCCATTAACTTTAACTAGTAATGACTTCATGACTTTCTTTGCTAACAAAATTTTGACCATTAGAGAAAAAATTACTCATAACCATCCCAAAGATGTATCGTTATCTTTGGCTGCTTTCAGTGATGCCGGTATTTGGTTAGACTCTTTCTCTCCGATTGTTCTGTCTGAGTTATTTTCATTAGTTACTTCATCCAAACCATCAACATGCTTATTAGACCCCATTCCTGCCAGGCTGCTCAAGGAAGTCCTACCATTATTTAATGCTTCAATCTTAAATATGATCAATCTATCTTTGTTAGTTGGTTATGTACCACAGGCCTTTAAGGTGGCAGTAATTAAACCATTACTTAAAAAGCCATCACTTGACCCAGCTATCTTAGCTAATTATAGGCCAATCTCCAACCTTCCTTTTCTCTCAAAGATTCTTGAGAGGGTAGTTGTAAAACAACTAACTGATCACCTGCAGAGGAATGGTCTATTTGAAGAGTTTCAGTCAGGTTTTAGAATTCATCATAGTACAGAAACAGCATTAGTGAAGGTTACAAATGATCTTCTTATGGCTTCGGACAGTGGACTTATCTCTGTGCTTGTTCTGTTAGACCTCAGTGCTGCTTTTGATACTGTTGACCATAAAATTTTATTACAGAGATTAGAGCATGTCATAGGTATTAAAGGCACTGTGCTGCGGTGGTATGAATCATATTTGTCTAATAGATTACAGTTTGTTCATGTAAATGGGGAATCTTCTTCACAGACTAATGTTAATTATGGAGTTCCACAAGGTTCTGTGCTAGGACCAATTTTATTCACTTTATACATGCTTCCCTTAGGCAGTATTATTGGACGGTATTGCTTAAATTTTCATTGTTACGCAGATGATACCCAGCTTTATCTATCCATGAAGCCAGAGGATACACACCAATTAGCTAAACTGCAGGATTGTCTTACAGACATAAAGACATGGATGACCTCTAATTTCCTGCTTTTAAACTCAGATAAAACTGAAGTTATTGTACTTGGCCCCACAAATCTTAGAAGCATGGTGTCTAACCAGGTCGTTACTCTGGATGGCATTTCCCTGATCTCTAGTAATACTGTGAGAAATCTTGGAGTCATTTTTGATCAGGATATGTCATTCAAAGCGCATATTAAACAAATATGTAGGACTGCCTTTTTGCATTTACGCAATATCTCTAAAATCAGAAAGGTCTTGTCTCAGAGTGATGCTGAAAAACTAATTCATGCACTTATTTCCTCTAGGCTGGACTATTGTAATTCATTATTATCAGGTTGTCCTAAAAGTTCCCTAAAAAGCCTTCAGTTGGTTCAGAATGCTGCAGCTAGAGTACTGACGGGGACTAGCAGGAGAGAGCATATCTCACCCGTGTTGGCCTCTCTTCATTGGCTTCCTGTTAATTCTAGAATAGAATTTAAAATTCTTCTTCTTACTTATAAGGTTTTGAATAATCAGGTCCCATCTTATCTTAGGGACCTCGTAGTACCATATTACCCCATTAGAGCGCTTCGCTCTCAGACTGCGGGCTTACTTGTAGTTCCTAGGGTTTGTAAGAGTAGAATGGGAGGCAGAGCCTTCAGCTTTCAGGCTCCTCTCCTGTGGAACCAGCTCCCAATTCAGATCAGGGAGACAGATACCCTCTCTACTTTTAAGATTAGGCTTAAAACTTTCCTTTTCGCTAAGGCTTATAGTTAGGGCTGGATCGGGTGACCCTGGACCATCCCTTGGTTATGCTGCTTTAGACGTAGACTGTGGGGGGGTTCCCATGATGCACTGTTTCTTTCTCTTTTTGCTCCGTATGCATCACTCTGCATTTAATCATTAGTGATCGATCTCTGCCCCCCTTCACGGCATGTCTTTTTCCTGGTTCTTTCCCTCAGCCCCAACCAGTCTCAGCAGAAGACTGCCCCTCCCTGAGCCTGGTTCTGCTGGAGGTTTCTTCCTGTTAAAAGGGAGTTTTTCCTTCCCACTGTGGCCAAGTGCTTGCTCATAGGGGGTCGTTTTGACCGTTGGGGTTTTTCATAATTATTGTATGGCCTTGCCTTACAATATGGAGCGCCTTGGGGCAACTGTTTGTTGTGATTTGGCGTTATATAAGAAAAAAGTTGATTGATTGATTGATAGTTAACTCCCCCAGCACAGTTGGAGGAGCTTGTTTTCACTCCTGTTTGTTTGTTTGGCTGTTTGATTTTAAATAGCCTGGAGCCCTCAATTTTTCATATATTCTTATCACATTTTTACTGAAGATTCACATCCTAATAGGCAAGAAGTGACTAAATTTTCAAGGTCATAGGCAAAGTCAAGAAAAATCTTGGAAAATTGGAAAAATTTCACACTGCCTGTAATGAAATAAAACCCAAGGAAATATAAGAATATATATATATATATATATATATATATATATATATATATATAGTCAGTAATGCAAAAAGTTTTCAACATGCTTAAAATCCTCAACATTCATGTTAAAATGCCAGCAAGAGTTCAACTCCACTACAGCTACATGACCTCAGCTAGGACACAATTATCACTCTGTTCGCCTCTGCTGGCCTCTGCTGGCCAATGCTGGAGGCCTTACTGGACACACCACCTCCAATGGATCCCTCGGGCATGAGGACATATTCAAAAATATGAAGGAATAAGTAGACCCTAGCTTGGCAATGCACCAGCAACAAGTGATGCGATCGCACAGTTACATTGAGCTTATATAGCCTATCTTTCACGTGGCATCACAAACGCTGATCAGCTCCAACAAGCTGCACTATGGCTCTGCAGAGTGCGCTACCAGTGCACCCACCCTCCACTGTCGAAAGTTAAACTATGTCCTATAAGTCGGAAGGAGAGTCGGCAAACGCGGAGCTCCGCCAGTAAAATGTGGCCTTCCGCTGAGCTACATCGAAACAGGAGATTTGGATTCCTGGAACGAGCCTTCTCCAGCACTGCACTGCACAGAGTTTTGAGAATCTGCTGTGTCAGGCAACGTCAGCCACTGTGAATAGGTCACACTTGAATTCAACTCCAGATGTTTTATCTGCTCATTACAATGAAGTAATGAGGGAATAACAGACGAATTAGCGAATTAGCAGCTCCTTGTCCAATTACCTCTGGAGGCCTCGGGTCTCTACCATATACATAACAACAGCATTCCTAGTTTGATACTGGAGATCTTTGTGGTATATCATCCCCTCTGATTATCTCCCTTAATGTGTCTCTACTTGCTGTTAAACAAACACAAGACAGAAGCAAATTAAATCACATGAAAAAGCTATTTCATGACGGTAATGATGATACTTGGGATCGCTTTTTTTCCACCCTTGTAAAGTGTTTGACAATTTGAGCAGTCAGAAATGAGCATTTTGTAGGCAGTATGAGTATCTGAGTGTTACAGTATAACCATTGTTTCTTCTATATTTAGGGCACCCAGCAGAGTAGGAACCATGCTGCATGTAATAAACCAAAAACCTTGAATGGTGTGTGCAGTTTAAAAGCTGGAGCTTTATGTTTTGCTCGGAGTGTTTTGTAAATGGTATCAAGTCAGTTTTATTCACAATTTTGAAGTTTAAAAAAAATAATTTATTATCCGCTGTGCCTGGCTATGATTTGACTCAGAATGCCCTAACATGAGAAACCCTGTGTGGGTCCAGGCCAGCTGGAGCTCCTGTGGGAACCAGAGTTACAAAGCCTCACTGTGTTGGAGTGGCACTGGGAACGGCACCCTGGCAGCAGCTCTCAGACTCAACCAGTATTGAAAGACCTGTGATTTTTCTGTCTCCCTTTCACCTTCAACCCCCTTGTTCTATTTCCTACCGGCGCCACCCTGTCTTAGCTTTGCTGTCGCCCTCTGTCCAAGGTTTCATGTCTGTCTGCTTGTCTCGTTCTAAAATCCATTTTTATTTATTTATGTCCTTGAAATACTGGATGATTCAAATTGTCTTTCTTTTGTTTCTTTTCTTCACACTGCCCCTTCTACTGTCAGTATAAGAACGGTATTAGTATCCATGCAGCCACAGTGCAGCGCTGGTAGGTTTTTATTGGAGATGTCACTACGCTTCACTACAATATACACTCAACAAAAATATAAACGCAACACTTTTGGTTTTGCTCCCATTTTGTATGCGATGAACTCAAAGATCTAAAACTTTTTCCACATACACAATATCACCATTTCCCTCAAATATTGTTCACAAACCAGTCTAAATCTGTGATAGTGAGCACTTCTCCTTTGCTGAGATAATCCATCCCACCTCACAGGTGTGCCATATCAAGATGCTGATTAGACACCATGATTAGTGCACAGGTGTGCCTTAGACTGTCCACAATAAAAGGCCACTCTGAAAGGTGCAGTTTTGTTTTATTGGGGGGGGATACCAGTCAGTATCTGGTGTGACCACCATTTGTCTCATGCAGTGCAACACATCTCCTTCGCATAGAGTTGATCAGGTTGTCAGTTGTGTCCTGTGGAATGTCGGTCCACTCCTCTTCAATGGCTGTGCGAAGTTGCTGGATATTGGCAGGAACTGGTACACGCTGTCGTATACGCCGGTCCAGAGCATCCCAAACATGCTCAGTGGGTGACATGTCCGGTGAGTATGCCGGCCATGCAAGAACTGGGACATTTTCAGCTTCCAAGAATTGTGTACAGAACCTTGTAACATGGGGCCGTGCATTATCCTGCTGCAACATGAGATGATGTTCTTGGATGTATGGCACAACAATGGGCCTCAGGATCTCGTCACGGTATCTCTGTGCATTCAAAATGCCATCAATAAAATGCACCTGTGTTCTTTGTCCATAACAGACGCCTGCCCATACCATAACCCCACCGCCACCATGGGCCACTCGATCCACAACATTGACATCAGAAAACCGCTCACCCACACAACGCCACACACGCTGTCTGCCATCTGCCCTGAACAGTGTGAACCGGGATTCATCCGTGAAGAGAACACCTCTCCAACGTGCCAAACGTCAGCAAATGTGAGCATTTGCCCACTCAAGTCGGTTACGACGACAAACTGGAGTCAGGTCGAGACCCCGATGAGGACGACGAGCATGCAGATGAGCTTCCCTGAGATGGTTTCTGACAGTTGGTGCAGAAATTCTTTGGTTATGCAAACCGATTGTTTCAGCAGCTGTCCGAGTGGCTGGTCTCAGATGATCTTGGAGGTGAACATGCTGGATGTGGAGGTCCTGGGCTGGTGTGGTTACACGTGGTCTGTGGTTGTGAGGCTGGTTGGATGTACTGCCAAATTCTCTGAAACGCCTTTGGAGATGGCTTATGGTAGAGAAATGAACATTCAATACACGAGCAACAGCTCTGGTTGACATTCCTGCTGTCAGCATGCCAATTGCACGCTCCCTCAAATCTTGCGACATCTGTGGCATTGTGCTGTGTGATAAAGCTGCACCTTTCAGAGTGGCCTTTTATTGTGGGCAGTCTAAGGCACACCTGTGCACTAATCATGGTGTCTAATCAGCATCTTGGTATGGCACACCTGTGAGGTGGGATGGATTATCTCAGCAAAGGAGAAGTGCTCACTATCACAGATTTTAACTGGTTTGTGAACAATATTTGAGGGAAATGGTGATATTGTGTATGTGGAAAAAGTTTTAGATCTTTGAGTTCATCTCATACAAAATGGGAGCAAAACCAAAATTGTTGCATTTATATTTTTGTTGAGTGTATATATTTAAACCAAAGTGGCCTTTGTATGCGTGTGTTTAACTTCAATCATGGAGAAACTGGGGAGAGCCGACACTTGCCGTTTGCTATGTTTATGTATTTTGGGTCAAGGATGAACGCTGTGAAAACAGAAAGTTGATAGGACTAATATTTTTGGAGAAATTAGGGACATTAGCTAACAACAGTGAAGAATGTACATCAATTTCAATTTATTTTCTTTTATATAGCACCAAATCACAACAAGCTTGCCTCAAGGCGCTTCACACAAGTAAGGTCTAACCTTACCAACCCCCAGAGCAACGGTGGTAAGGAAAAACTCCCTCTGAGGAAGAAACCTCAAGCAGACCAGATACAAGGGGGTGACCCATTGAGGGGACTGATATCACCATTAATCAGTCCCTGGGAATCAGACAAGCTCTGAACAAAGGAAATATCTCAACCTTGCCCGTTGTAAAACATGACATCAACTTAAAAAAAACCATGTTGCTTTGTTTTTAACTTCACTGGTTATAAAGATACATCGTAGAATATAAATGTCACATACAATACTTCGTAATTAAGACTGGCCAGTGGTGGGCACAGATAACCAAAAAATTAACTTCAATAACAGATAATCAGATAACTGAAAAGTTATCATGGATAAAGATAAAACGATAAACCACCCAAAAATCTACCAGAAGTTACAGATAACCGATAACCAATAAATTCCAGTATTGTCTCTGGTACATTTGCAACTACTAATAAACTGAATTTGAGTTTTAACACCACGATCACCTTCTGGTAGCATCAAAAATGACAACAGACCCAAACAATGAGCCCACACTTCTGTCTTTGAACATCTTGCCCCCTGCTGGAAGCTCTTGTTTACTACACAGCTTCTAGCACAGAAGCAACCTCAGAGCAGCCACAAAGCCCAACTCTCTACCCAAACACAACACTCCGGTCAGGCGGAGGTCTTGGAAAATAAAGCAGTGCTGACTTATGGTTTTGATTATAAATAACATTAATACTGATAGAATAACTCCATTAATGTCAGTTCTGTCATTTGTACAAAGTTAAAATATAACATATATCTTTTAATGTTGAATAATGCACTAATTCTGAGGTTTTGTAACAAACACAGACAGATTGCAAAGGATTCTGGGTAAAAGTGCCTCTGCTAAACATTGATTGGTTCAGTCATTCATTATGTAAACCAACACGTTAATGTGTGACGTGTATCGTGTGTTGGTGTTTACAGATAAATGTGCTTTTCTAAAATATTCAGTTTTTTTATTTGTAAAAACAGGCATTTTTACGGAGCCCTGGAAGTGTCATCACAAAATGTTTTGCATGTGGAGAGAATGTGCACACGTTTTATGATGTGCGCATGTTTTATTATATTGTAAAACATGCACTCAATATTGTCTTGACACATAAATGTTGGCTTTACACTGTGCGAGTTTTGGCCCTTTTCAGATGATTTTTCATTTGTGCGAGAATTTTTTGGACAGAGTTTCAGGTTAATCGAGTGTCCTGCATTGTGTAGTGTACATGGAGTAACAAGCTGCGTTTAACATCTCACGACCACCTCCTGATCACCGATCGTATGGTCGAATGAAAATCAAACCTGTTTGATATTATTCTGGTCGGCTGTCGTGAGGGTATCCTGCTGCTGAAGAGCTTCAAGCATCCAACCGCTCGCACTGTGCATGTGCAAACACCGCAGAGCTGCCTTGTAATGTTTTTTTGTTGTTGTTTTGTTTTTAAACTTTGATGCCTCCCATCAACAGTTTTTGTAAATTAAGTTTGAAAAAAAGCTTACCTTTTGCTTCTGGAAACACGAGTTTGACGTGTGGTTTTTGAATGTACAATGTGTGTGAGAATATAAATCGGGCACGCTGAACTTTTACACCGTGCGGTTCTGTGGTACAGTTTGAACTGAAACCGAGTACAGTGATTCAAATATCATACAGTGTCTGCCCAGCTTCAGGACGAATACTGCCATGAACTGCCATGAACACTACTGGCCAGTAGATGGCAGTAGAGACCGTGAAAACTTGAAAAAACAAAATTCCAGATAATCTGTGTCTGCTACATTTAAGATGCGTGGAATTTAACAAATGCAAATACAATAACAACGTCTATAAACCCAGAGCATATATTCACGAGAATTTTAGGCACTAGAGTTTAATGCTGTTGTCTGTGGAGCCTGAACAGAGTGTCTGAAATGCATTTGTCCTGTAGTGAACGTACTGAGATTACCCTATCCTACCCATAATGCACTGCTGGGCACAGCAGCATGTGCTCACTAAAACCTTAAAAATTAGCGCATTAGTTTAAAACTAAAACATATATCTGATATTTTCACTTTATAAAACTTCAGACATGACAGTAATTTTAAATAACTTGTCCGAAAATAGTTTGGTTAAAATTTGAACCACAAGTTAAAAATGTATGCCTCTGGATGACTTGGGTGATATTGCCAGTGTATCAGTATGGTGTTAAAGGCAATTATTTTTATTTGTTTTTATTTTATTTTTTTTTTGTGATCAGTTCTTTTGCCAGAGGATAGAGCAGTTTCTCCTGGAAGCAGCTCGCTTCTGTTTGCAGAGGGTAGAACTATACATCTGTTATGAAACTTTTAACAGGCAGGTGCACAACTGATTTTAAATTTTAAAAATGTTTTTCGCTGTTCAGCTTTGTTTACTACATTATCGGTCTAAAAGTTATCGGATAAAAATTTATCGGAAGATAATTAGTCCGATAATGGTTTTTAAAGTTATCTAAAAAGATAATCCGATAATGAAAACATTATCTTCGATAATTATCTATTATCGGATTATCGGAACTGTACCCACCACTGAGACTGGCATTTAATTCAAAAGGAAAATATCCAACCTTCATGGGTGACTCTGTGAATTGTCATGTTTGGCTTAATTTGGTGTAAATACACGCACACAGATTACTGAACCTTTGTACTACTGAACCCTTCCCCAGTCTAGAGCCTCTGGATCCACACAGACAATGTGCTTGTTCAAATTATTTATACAGAGCCAAATTACAGCATATGTCACCCAAAGAGCTACACACAGATAAAATTTAAACCTTTCACAGCTCCTGTGCTAGCACATTGACAACAAGGGTAAAGAAAAATTCTCTGACATTTTCTGATTAGTCGAAGACACGTTGAGCAGGCCTGTTCGCTGTATGTCACAATAAAAAAAATAAAAAATCTGTCATCTTTTTTTCCTGGGGGAAAAATTGGCAAATGTAAAAAATACAGTAAAAATATGTTAATACCTTTACTGAAAAAAATACTGTAAAATAAGGGAATAACCCTGTTGTGTCTGATGATTTGCAGATGTTCATGCTGGTTATACGGTCGCAAATTAAGCTTTACCAGTGATGCGTTCTCATTCTAATCCAATTCCATCGTTTGCACGGTTTATTTTTCTGCAGGTAATTTGGTCGGCAAGGCAACGTCGCTCCAACAACAGTCAGGGCACGGAGTAATCCATCAAATGTGAAAATCCATCAAATGTGAAACGGTAATTCTGTGTCAGAATCCACATCAATACTTTCATATGGTAGCTTAAATTCACCTATTTTGGCGGCGGCAGCAGCGGTATGAGACTTTCTCTTGCTCTCAGCTAACAGTGCCATTATGACATCTGCATAGCAGCAGCACAGCCGGTGTTCTGTCGAATTGTGTGTCTCTTTGCATAAATTGACAGTTCCGCGTCCCGACAATACGTTGCTGGCCTGTCGACAGGAATCTCGTCAGAACACCGGTCAGAGTGCAGAGTAATACATCCAAATGTGTAATGGTCTAATATTTTGCCACCGTTACCCCGATATTATACGGTCTGAAATCTCACATGATTAACCAATCAGATTTGCAGAAACAAATGGAACTGGATTAGAATTTACATTATAAAACTGTTGCAATTTAAAAAAAAACAAAAAAAAAAAAAACAATGAGAAGGGGCTACAGGCACCATTGAACCAAATATATTCTGTTTGGGAATGAAGCACTTAACCCGAAAATGTAATAAACTGCAGAATCCATTTTATCCTACTGATAGACAGCCTACGCAATTCTCCCAACCACATATCATCCCATCTGGGGAACCCTATGGGGCGTCTAACTATTGTTTGCCATATTTTGAAAATATTTACAGTCATTTGTTCTTCCAGTTGCTCTCTAAGTGGCACAGCCAGTGTTAAAATACCTCCAGTAAGTGTAAACCAGAAATAACGCTGGCATACACATTTTTAGAAGTTGCCTGTTTCACAAATAAAATTATCGATTTTGGCGTGGTGAATTCATACAGTAGTGTTCAGAATAATAGTAGTGCCATGTGACTAAAAAGATTAATCCAGATTTTGAGTATATTTCTTATTGTTACATGGGAACAAGGTACCAGCAGTAGAGTCAGTAGATTCTCACAAATCCAACAAGACCAAGCATTCATGATATGCACACTCTTAAGGCTATGAAATTGGGCTATTAGTAAAAAAAGTAGAAAAGGGGGTGTTCACAATAATAGTAATATGGCATTCAGTCAGTGAGTTTGTCAATTTTGTGGAACAAACAGGTGTGAATCAGGTGTCCCCTATTTAAGGATGAAGCCAGCACCTGTTGAACATGCTTTTCTCTTTGAAAGCCTGAGGAAAATGGGACGTTCAAGACATTGTTCAGAAGAACAGCGTAGTTTGATTAAAAAGTTGATTGGAGAGGGGAAAACTTATACGCAGGTGCAAAAAATTATAGGCTGTTCATCTACAATGATCTCCAATGCTTTAAAAATGGACAAAAAAAAAAAACAGAGACACATGGAAGAAAACGGAAAACAACCATCAAAATGGATAGAAGAATAACCAGAATGGCAAAGGCTCACCCATTGATCAGCTCCAGGATGATCAAAGACAGTCTGGAGTTACCTGTAAGTGCTGTGACAGTTAGAAGACGCCTGTGTGAAGCTAATTTATTTGCAAGAATTATTTTGCCATGGAATATATATATATATATATATATATATATATATATATATATATATATATATATATATATATATATATATATATATATATATATATATATATATATATATATATATATATATATATATATATATATATATATATGTCCTTGTTTTGTTGTGTTTTTGTTGCATTATTTTGGATTTATTTGGGAATGTAGGTTTTTGATTGTGATCAGTGTTTCTCTGAATTATACCTTTGGCAGTTGAGTTGCTTTTTGTTTGTTTTGTACTGGTCTGGTCTTCCCCTGTGTGAGTGTTGTAGACGTCCCCTGAGTACAGCCTTCTGGTTTCTTTTTTCTTTTTTTTTCTTTTTTTTTCTTTTTTTTTTTTTGCTTTTTGCTTTTTTTTTTTTTTTTTATTTACATTATTGGCAACAACTTTCTAAACCATGACTTAAAAAGGGATTAAAAACCCTATTTCCCAAATGTATTGGGTGTGTCTGGATTCAATTCAGTCTGGTAGGTCATTAAAATTGGTTTTCTGTTACTGGAAATCTTCTTGGAATTTATTATTATTATTATTATTATTATTATTATTATTATTATTATTATTATTTGTAATGCCCATATCAAATTAAAAAAAAATTTAATCAATATTTAGTCTTCATAAAATACAAACCTTCCAACTTTAAAATTTGGAAAGAATATTCTATTTATGTAAATCCCAAAGTGGTAACATGACCCCCCCCCCATTTACAGTATCAGAACAAAAAACACATGCTTGCGTGATTATGTCCTCAGTTATCTCTCCAAAGTGATCAAGTCAGCATTAAGCCAATTGAATGGCATGCTACAAATTATTGGTGGGGAATGCTCGTCACAGGAGTGTGGTTTCTTGTTGTCGATCTTATTTGTGATAGAAAATCTTTTTCTGCATGCCATTAAGTGCTGTAAAAGGTTGACAAAATGACATTTAGCTGCGTTGTAATCATATTTGGAAGTTAAACGCCAAAGCAATTCTCAAATGTTGGGACTGTAAAAAATATTGGATAACTGGTTTTGTTTTTTGTTTGTTACCTCTGCCAAGGAGGTTGTGTTTTCGGTCACGTTTGTTTGTTTGTCTGTTTGTCAGCAGGATAACTCAAAAAGTTTTGAATGGATTTTGATGAAATTTTGTGGAGTTGTTAAATTTTAGTGGTGATCCCGATGCTAACGTGTTAGCATGTCTATGGCATTTTCAGTGTTAAAAGTTAGCATTAAGCAGTTGCAGCTGTCATCACGTTCGGGTGCATTTGTTTTCAAATTGTAATATTTCTTAAATTTATTTTTGTTTATATATTAATAATCTAATGATTATTATATACAATTTTAGAGAAAGAGACAAAAAGAAATAGATCACTGTGCCAAGGAGGGAATCTCTTCAGGGTCAGTGACCCTATGGCCTTGTTTAGAGAAGTGTTTCATAAATGTTAAAAAATTCATATATTTGCAGTTTAGTTGAATAATAAATTGAATTTTGTCTCTTGTTTTTGTCTATAAGCACATGCAATATCAATATCAGTGCTCAGATGACAGTAGCTTCTGGGAAAGGTGCAAGTTGCAATAAACTGTGATGCCAAGTGCTCAGGATACATGCTATCCAGTCACAGCAGATTAAACTTTTTTTTACTACTGAGCAAGCATTGTTAGACTTTTTTAGGTTCAGTGATTCCACGGCGTGTAGATGTTATGGCGTCAGTGACCCCATGGCCTTGGCGGAGGTTTGCACTCTCTGAGTGCTTCTAGTTTTTTAATGCATTACCAAATCTGTAGAGTTTGGGTTCATTGTTTGGTGGGGAAAAGGAGGAATGTTGAAGTGAAATGGAGTTGATTGATCTATTGATGTGTGTTGTCTTGAAGGGCCATTGATCGACTTCTCACCACTCTGTGGATGGATTGTGGTGCACACAGATGAATGTCAGCACTGAAGGAATTAGGCAGTATGGAAAGGTGTGAGATGCACTCATATCACAGCTTGTCTGATTCATATTACTGTATTTTCCAGAGTATAAGTCGCACCTTTTATCTGTATGTGGAACTCACTTTCTAACAGAGGTGGGAGTAAGTCACCATCAAGTCACTCTCAAGTCATGAATCAGCAAGTCTCAAGTCATAGTGACCACCAATTGTTTGCAAGCTGAATTGAGACTTGACTTGGGACTTGCACATTGAAGACTTGAGAATGACTTGACAGTGACTTACTCCAACCTCTGCTTTCTAACACAGTGTTTCCCTGTGGGTGAGTTTAACAAACAGAAACTTGGTGTGGTACATGTGCACTCCACAGCCTGTGCTGTTATTTAACATAAGGCCTTTTAAATTCCAAAAATAAGCAAGATGGACAAATTCTGAATTCTGTGGGGAAAATGCAGATCTGGCAAGTCTGAGCGAGAGGAGAGGCAAGGGGATGCTGGTGTTTTGGTCAGAGATGCTAGTGTTGCAGTGTGATTTGTAAGTTGTTCACATTACTTTTAAGTATCACTGTATTTTGAAAGCTTGCAGCATGGTGCCCACAAGGGGCCACTATTATTTAGGATATTTGGTGACCACAGAGTAACTTTCTGTGGCCATGGACCATGGGGCCATGCATAATGTCAAACCATGCATTAGGTTTAAAAAAAATCATCTTTTTGAATTTTAATTTTTTTCCAACGATGGATTACATCTTCCAAGATCATTTCAAATATAACCATTTTAGCACCAAGCTGGCATGAACTGAGGTAATCATACGTATAATTTAAATTTGTAGCAATTTTTTATGCTATGATCATGATTATGAGGTTGATACGATTAGCTCATAGTTAAAAAAAGAACACACCCAGTAGATAGTTTCCATATAGCTTGAATATGACCATTCACAACAATATCAATAATTTTTTTTGTGATGACCTGTTACACTTGCCTAGAAAATTTCAAGTGAACTATCCAACAAATTAACTAAATGCATTTAAAAAATATTATCTTAATGGCACACCTGAAACCAGTGCCACTTCACAGTAAGTCCTATACAAGGCCACTGGTGCCAATCTGG
Source organism: Thalassophryne amazonica (assembly GCF_902500255.1). Classification (NCBI taxonomy): domain Eukaryota; kingdom Metazoa; phylum Chordata; class Actinopteri; order Batrachoidiformes; family Batrachoididae; genus Thalassophryne; species Thalassophryne amazonica. The sequence goes on from NC_047112.1 coordinate 85,479,608, forward strand.
ACAAGAGTCAGTGATTTCCCCTGGAGGGAACACCATTTACTTCCTCAGCCAAGGCCAGTACCCATTTACAGCTAGGTGCATTGAGGTAACACAAATGAAGTATATCATCCAAGGGGAAGCAGCTTGACCGAGAATCAAACTCAGTTCTACGTATTGGTAGCCCAACCCCAGTAAAAGTGTTATGGTTTAAAGATGGTTGGGAGTAATGTATCATGTAAGGTGATATATTACATTACTGTAAGGTGATAGTTTAAGTCCATAAGTCCATAAGTAGATACTGTGTGCAGGTTGTGGCCGGTTGTAGCCACAGCCTCTATACACAGCTCGCAGCTAATAGGTCGACATCACTAGATGGCTGATATATCTGCTCTATAGTCACCATTGACAATAACCTTCTGTGAACAATCTGATAAGAGTGAAGTAATCCAGCCATGGACATCTCCCCTGATACCATAACTTTTGACCTTGTGTAGTAGCCTTCGGTGTGGGACTTTATCAAATGCTTTTTGAAAATCACAGTAGATTGCGTCTATACCCCCACCACTGTCCAAGATTGATGTCCATTCATCCAGAACCCACAGAAGCTGCAAGGTAGTAGATTGACTAGATATAAATCCAAATTGTTTGTCAGAGAAGAGCTGGTTGCTTTGCATATACGATATGATGTGGTCTCTAACAATAGACTCCATGACTTTGCAAATTACACTGGTCAGACTCACTGGCCGATAGTTCCCAACTTGTTGTTTATCCCCTTTTTTGAAAATAGCTGTTATATTTCCTTGTTTCCAATCTGATGGGAGTTGCTTGCTATGAAGGGAATTTGAGAAGATCATGCTTAATGGTTCTGCCAGTACCTCGCTCAACTCCTTCAAAACTCTTGGGTGAAACTGATCTGGCCCAGGGGATTTTGAGATATCTAACTTTTCTAGTTTCTTACGTACTGTTTCCGTAGTTATTGTTAATTCATCTAAGCTATGTCCATGTGTCTCAATGTTGAAACCAGGTATCTTGTCATCCTTGTGTGTAAATACACTAGCGAAGTATTTATTCAGCTCCTCGGCCTTTTCCATGTCAGATGTGGCGAGGACTGGTTCCTTGTCGGTTTTGTCGCATCCATGATGATCAAGTCTCCTATGGCTGAGGTGGTATTTAGCTTGGAGTGCACATATCTCCAAAACTTCTTGGGATTTGTTTTGGCTTCAGCCGCAATCACCTTTTCATGTTCTTTTGTCGCTTTTCGTGATACTCTGCATACTTGGTTCCGGGTTCGACAGTACTCCAAATAAGTCTGTCCATTCCTTGTCTGCAGATATCTTTTCCAAAGAGTATGTTTTTTTCTTGATTTTGCCTAGGTCCTTCTTGTCCAGTGGAGTATGGTGGTATTTCTTTTTCTTTGGTCCAGTCTTGCTGACTGGTATAAACGTTTTCATTGCTACTTCCAGTTTGATTTTGAAAATATTCCACTGAACTTCAATATCTTCTGTTGTGGTCCAGTGGTCTGTCCACTGTGTGGCTAGGTGTACCTTCATAGCTGTATAATTGCCTTTGTTGTACAGAAACTTTTCCTGGGTCTTCAGTGAAGACTGAAGGATAGAATGGAGTGATCACTCTTCGAAGCGGTGGTTCATCTCTAAGATCTGTGACAAGTTCTTCCGGATCTGAAAAATCAAGTCCAGGACACTTGGCTGGTTACTCCCCCGACCTCTAGTTGGGAATGTGACATGCTGGTGCAAGAAACAATCACAGATGCACTCTACAAATCTGAATTCCAAACTATTAACTCCTGCTGTGGTTGTCCATGATTCCCAATCAATCCCTGGTATGTTGAAGTCTCCACAGAGTAGGACATGCTCATAATTCAGAGTGTCAATGTGGCGCAGCATATCCATTAGATTACTGTTTTCTAACTCATTACTGTTACAGTGACGGTAAATACAGCCCACCAATAATTTCTTACTACTCTTCATCTTGACTTCAATAAACACACAGTCCCGCCCTTTGAATTGTGGAAAGCTAACTGGCATGTATGAGTCCTTTAGTGAGTGGTGTACATATAACATTGTTCCTCTCTCCTCCTGTTGTAGAAAAGTGTCATTAAAGACAGCTATGTAGTTTTCTATGATAAATTCTTTACAGTCTAGCTCCCTTCTCATGTTCTTAGGTTTGGCCTCATTTATCCCTAATATCATAGGTTCATTCTCACTTTCAATTCTGCGAGTTTGTTTGTCAATGTGTCTGCATTAGTGAACGTGCATTTCATGTCTGTTGTACATGGGGAGACATGCTCTGTATTGTTATTGTTCATATTGCAACTCGATAAGTCACCTCCGCCCTTTTCATTGTCACATAGCAAAACATGTTGTACATTATCAAAATATAATTTATTACTTGATGTTTTCTTGCTTTTAGTTACGCGTTGCTCTTTCTTTGCTGGGTTAAACACTTTTCTAGTCTCCAACGTGTCCTCTATTTCAGGATCACACTCTAGCACTTCATACATATTATAATCAGTAATCCGGTCCATTATAACTCTAGGTGTGTGTTCATTTTTTGCAGTTATCTTGTGCTGTGATTCAGTGCTTATCCTTGCTTGTTCGTCTATACTCGGGCCTTCAACTTGACTATCCTTGGGTACCAATGAGGGCCCCTAGAGCTCCGGACTTTATAGACGTTTCCTTCTGACTTGGAGTTTCGTGACTTTTCCGTGGCCTCAGTTAGCATCTCCTTTAGTTCATATCTCTCTTGTTGGGTCAAATTATGGCATACACTGATATTCCTATATAGTTCGGTCGCCTCCTTCAGTTTCCACAAGTTATCCATCAGATTAGTCTTGTGGTGAAGCTGCTTCAGTCGAAACCGGAGTGGGCGGCTCCTACCCTCCTCTTTTCCTAGACTCGTGACTTTCTCCACGTCCATCCTGCCTATGTCTAGTTCTCCACAGAGGCCCTCGATGTATCTAGCGTCATCTTCTACTCATTTTTCCACATCCTTCTCGGTTGATTCCGGTACCCTGTGTATAATAACGTTGTACACCCGGTCTTCTTTATCTTCCTTTTCCTTAGTTGTCTCTATAATTGCTTGTTTTATAATGCCCTTCATGCTGGGTCTGTTGCCAACCATATTTTCCCCGTTGGTTGTCTCTCCCTGGCTGGATTGACAGAATGATGCTATCTCAGCATAGGTCGAGACCCCTGCGGTATTTTGTAGTTCAGCTGGCCAATGGCCCCCTCAATGCTCTTGACAGATGAGGCAATATCGCTCATCTTCTCTGTCAGTGCTTTGTCTCGCAGGGCTGACTGGAGCTGAAGCCTACAATCTTTACCACAGATCCACGCAAAGTCTGGCCTGGCAGCCACAGTGTACTGGAGATTTGTAAGTTTCAAACAGTTAGCACAAGTGTGTCTACAGCACACTTCGCACTCCAGTATCTTGGAGTTCTCATCCGTGAAAGTGAGCTTACATTGTGTGCATACCCACTTGTCTTGATTGTAAATTCCGTCCTCTCCAACACAGGCGTCTACCGTCTTGTTTGCTTGGCCACCATCTTTGCACTGGTCTCCGGCAGACTGCTCAAACTTTCTGCTCAGGTTACAGACCCTATGTCTGGTTTGATTTTCCTCCTCTTCCAAATCTTTGTTGGATATGGCTTGTGCAGTAGCCATTTCACCCATCTCTGCTGGGGTTTTCATGGCTGTTGGTGCACTTCAGTCACTTTTCCCAGCCGGTGTTAACTTTGAACACTTGACTTGGCTAACTAGCGTGTAGCCCCGTTAGCTCGCAGTTAGCCGCGGCTCCGCTCCTTCCTCTGGGCTTCTTCTCAAACTGCCTCTCAGCGGGCAGTAAACTTCAACGGCGGTGGCAGAACAAAAAGATGAATAAATGTCAGCAACGTCTGAATAATTATAAAAATATCCTCTAAAAAACATTTGCTGCGCTCATGTCCGATATTAGACTATGGAAGACTCTTGAGTTTTAAACTCAGTGCTCAAAACTACACTCAACTTGACTGCACCAGCTGTGTTGAAACCGTGCTCCCCCAAATCACAGTCACCTTGGTTCAATGATTATCTGCGTGACCTCAAGCATAAAGCAAGAGGTCTAGAACAGAAATGGCATCATTCAAAATTAGAAGTATTCCACCTTGCGTGGCGTGATGCTATCTTAAACTATAAGTATGCATTATTGGCTACAAAGCGGACCTACTACTCTAATTTGATCAACAAAAACAAGCATAACTCAAAGTTCTTGTTCGACACGGTGGCAACACTTATTCATGGACAACCACCTGTAGCTCGCTCTCCTTTTACAGCACAAAATTTCCTGGATTACTTTGAGAAGAAAATAGATGACATTAGGTTCAACATATCTCAGCATGCCTTAACCCAGCCACTACACCATGCTATTGAGGTGGGCGCCACTACTGAGGTATTACCTAGATTTACAGAATTTGATAGTATCTCTCTAGGCATGCTGACGAAACTCGTAACGTCAACAAAAAGCACAACCTGTTTATTTGATCCTATACCAACAAAACTGTTTAAGGACCTGTGGCCCACTCTTGGGCCGATTGTGCTGGAAATTATTAATCTTTCTTTAACTTCTGGATCTGTTCCTAAATGTTTCAAATCTGCAGTGATTAAACCATTACTTAAGAAACCTAATCTTGACCCTAGTGTATTGAAAAACTATCAGCCGATATCAAATCTAGCATTTTGCTCTAAAATTCTGTAAAAAGTGGTGTCACAGCAGCTCGTAGACTATCTTACTGAGAATAATCTCTTTGAGCCACCGCAGTCTGCTTTTAGAAAATATCATTCCACAGAGACGGCTCTCACTAAACTGGTGAATGATCTTCTGCTTACAATGGATTTGGACACCACTACGGTTCTGTTGCTGTTAGATCTCAGTGCTGCATTTGATACTGTGGATCATCATATTCTACTTGATAGGCTGGAAAATCATTTTGGGATTACTGGGAGTGCCCTTGCATGGCTGACGTCATACTTGACCAGTCATTCTCACTGTGTTTTGTACAGTAACACTACCTCTAACCTTAGTGACATGAAATTTGGGGTTCCACAGGGGTCTGTCTTAGGCCCCCTGCTTTTCTCCCTTTATATAGCACCCCTTGGGCACAAATTGCGGCGTTTTGGGATTACCTTTCACTGCTATGCAGATGATACTCAGTTATATATGCTGATAACTGCTGGTAATCTTGTTCACATAAAATCCTTGGAAGATTGCCTTGCAGCAGTGAGAAGCTGGATGTCTAGAAACTTCCTACTTTTAAACTCTGATAAGACTGAAATGATGGTTCTTTGTCCAGTGAAACATCGGCATCAATTGGACCAGTTAACACTTAGCCTAGGCTCGTGTGTCATACATCACACTGACAAAGTGAAGAACCTTGGGGTAATTTTTGATCCTTCATTGTCCTTTGGCCTCCATATTAGAAATATTACGAGGACTGCTTTCTTCCACCTGCGAAATATAGTGAAGATTCGTCCCATCCTGTTTATGGCTGATGCTGAGACCGGATCCATGCATTCATCTCTTCTAGATTGGACTACTGCAATGTTCTATTTTCTGGTTTACTGCAGTCTAGCATTAGGGCTCTCCAATTGGTTCAAAATGCTGCAGCCAGACTTTTGACACAAAGCAGAAAGTTCGACCACATTACACCCATTTTGGCATCCCTTCAGTGGCTTCCTGTCCCAGTGAGATCAGATTTTAAGGTTCTGCTACTAACCTATAAAATTATTCACGGACTGACACCTCCCTACCTAGCTGACCTAATTTAACCTTACGTACCGGCCCGGGCTTTGCGTTCATAAGGTGCAGGACTACTTAGTGTCTCTAGGGTGAATAAGAAGTCTGCGGGTCATAGAGCTTTCTCTTATCTTGCCCCTGTTCTGTGGAATGATCTCCCTGAGTCAATAAAACAGTCAGATTCTGTGGAGACTTTCAAGTCCAGACTTAAGACGCACTTCTTTTCCCTTTCATATGGCTAGCATACCGGTACAGTTTTGTTTTACGCATTTTACTCTTTTAATTCATGTTATTAGTAATTGAAGTGGGCCGCAGCCTCAACTTTACCTAAATTCTGGGTCTTTTAGTGAAGCTTAGGGCTAGCGGCCGGCGATCACCTAAGTATTTCTTCTATTTTTCTTGTTGATTAATGCTGGCAAATTATACAGTATTTTTTGTCTTTCTGATGCCTGATTCTGTTTTTTCTCTGTTTAAGGTGCAGCTCCATCCAGAGATGGGAGTTGTGTTTGTGTTGGCGACCCTCCTGTCCTGTGCACCAACAGCAATTGTTGTATATGTGTCCGTGAATTGTTCTGTGAATTGTTTCTGTAATTTATGTTTGTAGCATGGCCCAAGCAGAGGGTCACCCCTTTGAGTCTGGTCTGTTTGAGGTTTCTTCCTCAGAAGGAGTTTTTCCTTACCACTGTTGCTCTGGGGGTTGGTAAGGTTAGACCTTACCTGTGTGAAGTGCCTTGAGGCAACTCTGTTGTGATTTGGCGCTATATAAAGGAAAATAAATTGAAATTGAATTGAGGTGATACAGGGGAGGTGATGGTCTAGTGATTAAGCAGTTGTCTTGAGACCAAAGGATCCTTGGTTCAAATCCCAGTCTTTCTGCAAAAAATCACTAAGATCCTTTGGGCAAGGTCCTTAAACCCCAACTTACTCCCAGTGTGTAGTGAGCGCCTTGCATGGCGGCACCCTGTGAATGTGAGGCATCGATGTAAAGGGCTTTGACCTTCTGACATAGATGGAAAAGTGCTATATAAAGGCAGACTATGTACCTTGAATCCATTTTATGGTCAAACATCAAAATGGCTTATGCAGCTTTAAAAATGGGACTTATTCTGTGGCCTGTATTCTACAAGTATTTGTTCGGATTAGTGATGTTGTATTTCTATTGTATTTCTAAGGCAGTTGTGATGAAAAGAGCCAAAGAATGTTTCAGAATGACTTTTTGCTCAAGTCATTTTATTCCTGCTTGTGACCACTACTGTCAAAATACAATCCTCAAACAAATACTGTAACAACAAGAATAAATACGGCCGAGGCATTTTACAGTTTAGCTTTAAATAAACAGGGTTACTCAAACAGGTCACATTTGTCCATAATCCCTAAACACACAGTGAAAGTTTGACTTTCAGGTTCCTGTACAATGCCTATGATTGTATCAAAAGTGTCAAAAATTGAGCTGATCTGACCTTCATACAAACACTGCAGTGATGGCATTCAAAAGGTTTCTGTGTGTCTCCTCTGTGGAAAAGGGGGGGGGGGGGGGGGTAGCTCATAGTATTCACCCTTACAAAGCTTTAGATCTTTACCTCCAGGAAGGAGGTCATAGTTTATTCTACAGACTGTTCTGGATAAAGACCAAGCTAGAGGCTTCCAATGATTTAGTGTTTTTTAGTTATTTTGATGACTTTGATGAAGGCCTCAGGTCTCACCCAAAAGTAGGTCATGACCTATGACTCTGAAATGATTTAGGGTTGGTTGCAGGAGGTGGCCAGCTTCATGCTCACTGTGACTTTGATTGTCTAGGTTCAGGATGAAGATGACCTCTGCATCCTGACCGACAGGTCAGTCCGTGGCTGGAAGTGGTTGAGCCAACACTGAAGCTGCTCTCGTCTTTTTCTCTTTTTTCAATCAGGCATCTGTGGTTTCTTGGTGGAACCAGAATCATTCTTATCTCATATTTCCTCAAATCTTCAAAATGTTCCCATGTAAATAAACATGTGCACAGATGGACAACTTACCTTTCCTCCTCAGCATCTAGTATCTAAATAAACATGTGGTGGGCAAAAGCGAGGGGTTAATAAGGCCAAGTTTGGGAAAAGGCAGGGACGGGAGGAGGTGATGGAGGCCTGGAAGGTGAGGGAGACTCAGGGGAGCTCATTATATTCAGACATTAACTCAGTCTCACACACTGCAACACACACCTCCCTGCTTCTTTAACACACTCACTGAGACTTGTTATTACATATGCTGGCTTAAAGCCCCATTAACACACAAACTTTTATACGCACACCCATTGAACCAGTAACAGAAAACTCACTGGTTCCTGGTGGAGCCTTCAAGCATTATTACAGCACAGCAGCTCTCAAACTAGGGGGCGGCAACTGCTGGAAAAATACAAACTGCAACAAAACCTGAAAGAATCTGATTCGTGTTGGAACAATGAACAAGACCGCACTGATGTTACAAGGCCATCAAGACTGAAAATAGCAAGACAAAAACATGAAAAACTGAACAGATTTTTGATGAGGAACTAAAGCAAAAGCAGTTGATTTCTTTCAAGAATTTGACAAAGATGTGTGTTGCTTTGTTGTATAATGTCTTTTCAAAGGTTGTAGAAGATATCTGCAAAATGTGGCAGATGTATGTGTTTCAATCATTATACACACGTGTGTGTGTGTGTGTGTGTGTGTGTGTGTGTGTGTGTGTGTGTGTGTGTGTGTGTGTGTGTGTGTGTGTGTGTGTGTGTGTGTGTGTGTGTGTGTGTGTGTGTGTGTGTGTGTGTGATGAGGTCATGCCCCAAGTGAAGGAGTTCAAGTATCTTGGGGTCTTGACCACAAGTGAGGGGACAATGTAGTGTGAGATTGGCTGGAGAATTGGCGCAGTGTTGCATTTGTTCTGTCGTACTGTTGTGACGAAAAGGGAACTGAGCCAAAAGGCGAAGCTCTTGATCTACTGGTCAATCTTCGTTCCTACTCTTCACCTATGGTCATGAGGGTTGAGTCATGACCGAAAGAACTAGATCGTGAGTACAAGCAGCCGAAATGGGCTTCCTTAGGAGAGTGACTGGTGTCTCCCTTAGAGATAAGGTGAGAAGCTCGGTCATCCGTGGGGAGCTTGGAGTAGAGCCGCTGCTCCTTCATGTTGAAAGGAGCCAGCTGAGGTGGTTCGGGAATATGGTAAAGATGCCCCTTGGGTTCCTCCCTAGGGAGGTGTTCCAGGGACATCCAGCTGGGAGGAGACCCCGGGGAACACCCAGGACTAGGTGGAGAGATTATATCTCCACACTGGCCTGGGAACCTCTCGGGATCCTCCAGAGGTGGTAAATGTGGCCTGGTAAAGGGAAGTTTGGGGTCCCATACTGGAGCTGTTGCCCCCACAACCTGGTCCCAGATAAGCGGTTGAGGACATATGGATGCATATGATGGCTCATCATATTTAGTAAACACTGAATTATTTGCATTGTAGTTTATGAATGTTAAATTGCATTAGTGTGGGCTTGTGTGAGTGAAATAATTTTTTTAATGATAATCAGAAATACAAGGTCTGTGACTGGCTGCTTTGTTTTACATATAATTATATTTAACATTATTTTTCTTTTGATCTTCACAATATCAGACTTTGGCTTGCTCTTAAAATATGTGTGTATATACAGTATGGTCTGAAGTCTGCATAAGGTGCATTCTTGCTGCACATTTTGCCTAGATAAATTCCAATTCGTGTGTGAGAAAATGTGTGAATGTTGATGCAAACACATTTAGAAATGAAAGTCAGTGAAAGAAGGTGATGAGCCTCCTCGATCACATTTCAAGTGATGAGTGATATTCCCTATTCGCACATCAGCATTCCCAGGACATTCTGCATAAAATTCTGCTTGATGAGGAAGTGAGCTGATGCACGAGCACAGCCAAAATTACATGCACCAGAACACCCATTTCAATAAAATGTCAGATTTCTTCACAATTAAAAAATAAATGACAAATAGCTCACCTGTTTGTGTCCATTTTTGTCCTATAAAAATCCTCTTCTCATTCATTAAATGTGTTTTTTGTCAGCTGATGTCAGGCAAGCCCATCAGAAAGTTATGTACATGCTCAGAACTTTGAGCAGACTCAGACAGAACTTTTCCGATGGTCCTTTACTTGTTTGTAGCTTACCAGTGGATGTTAAGCTAAATTCTCATGTCGGCAGCAGAAAAACCGTCACAGCAGAATTCCGTCTGCAGTGGCACCCTGAAGGAGGTGATGTGAGGTGCAGTGCACACCAGCAGTCAGTGTTTGTCCACTCATTCCATCAGAACCCGAAATCCACTGAAAGCTAGTCATGGTCTTCGAACACTTTCTGTTTTCTTGCACAAAAGTCTTTCAGAATAAGAGCACATTTCAATATAAACTTCAATTCCATTACAACTACCGTCAGTGTACAGTGATGACGACTTCACATGTAAGTAGGGTGACCAGATGTCACAATTTGTGAATTGAGATGGTTTCCGGCGTTATTGACGTCAGGCTTCAGTTTTGAAATGCGGGTACAGATGAGAAAAACATTGTGAAAACTCATTATTTTTTACTTTTTACGATGTGTTGGAGTCACAAAATTATTTAATTTTGGGTGGGTGTTTAACCCTCTGGGGCCGACGACATTGTATACGATGGCTAAGACCGAGCTTTACAAAATTATTAATAACTTTTTAATGATATGAGATAGAAACATACTTTTTGCTGAAAATTTAACTCCGTGGACTTTCGAGCCAGCCATCGGCCATCTTTGTACTCCTCATAGAAGCTGTGTGATGATGTGCGCAATGTGAGTGTCCAATCGGAACTGGTTCACCGTCACATGGTTTTCCAAAATCCAATCGTAGGGCAGATTTACATCACGTGAAAAGCCAAAGATCGTTTTCAGGACTGAAATGTTACTAGTTGGCCCATTTGAATAGCCCCCTGGGTGCACCAATGAGTACATACTATTGGGTTCCAAATGCGCCCTGCGCCATTACGTACAGCGATCAGTGAAAGCAGACAGAGAGCCTCTGATGACAATCTCATGTGCTCAAACCAAGAGTGTGTAACTCTCAGGATTGCTCCACTGGTTTGCATGTGAATGTTACTGGATAACTCTGTTGCTTTTACCACAAAGACAAAAAAAAAAAAAAAACGCATAGACCATTTTGTATATATTGTTCAAAATGTGTATTTGTGTTTATTGTTTGAACCTTTTTGTTGTACAGTCTTTTACATAAGACCTCAAATTACCTTTATAAAGTGTCAAAACAATTGTTTATTGTTGGGAAAGTGTAGGAACACGGACCCACAACAGGGGGTGCAAATGAACGGACAATGGAGTAAGTCAAAATAACAACGCTTTACTGTTGTGAATGTGCACAACGAATACAACCAATTACAGAAATGGACAAAAGTCAATACACAAAGGTGTCGTGTGGGCAGGCTCGAAGATAGGAGACGCCTCTCCAAGGTAAGACCGGAACCACATGGCTTCCTCCGCCACAGGACCCCGGGAATACTGGAGCCGCCAAGTCCCGAACTCCCAGGTGGCCACTGCCTCTGCGTGTCGGACCTGGTACTGCTGGCGAGGGAAAAAGAACAGTTAGATGGGGGCGCGTTTGCACCCAGAACTCCGAACGGCAGGAAAGGTACCTCCACCTCTCGTTGGAACAGTAAACCAATAACTAGCTCAGTCAAAACTGTGTACTCAGTAGGCTTTGATATGTTACCTCTCTGGTAGAAACGATATCTCGGCAATGAGGTGGAGATGCCGTCCTGCTGATATACCCCACAGATGATTGCCGTCAGCTGTCTCAGGTGATGGGTGACAGCTGTCACCGAGGCTGCTCCCGTGAGGCGGCGGCGCCCTCTGGTGCCTGGAGCCCGCACTCCAGGCAGGGCGCCCTCTGGTGATGGTGGGCCAGCAGTACCTCCTCTTCAGCGGCCCACACAACAGGACCCCCCCCTCAACGGGCGCCTCCTGGCGCCCGACCGGGCTTGTCCGGGTGGCGACAGTAGAAGTCGGCCAGGAGGGCCAGGTCCAGGATGAAGCTCTTCTTCACCCAGGAGCGTTCTTCGGGACCGTACCCCTCCCAGTCCACCAGATATTGAAAGCCCCGGCCCATCCGTCGGACGTCCAACAACCGGCGCACTGTCCAAGCCGGCTCGCCATCGATGATCCGGGCAGGAGGTGGTGCCGGACCGGGTGTACAGAGGGGCGAGGTGTGATGGGGCTTGATTTTTGACACATGAAATACTGGATGGATCCGCAGTGAGGCTGGAAGCCGAAGCCTCACTGCGGCGGGATTGATGACCTTGAGAATTTTAAACGGACCTATGTACCTGTCTTGGAGTTTTGGGGAGGCCACTTGCAGTGGAATGTCCTTGGTGGACAACCACACTTCCTGCCCGGGGCGATACGTAGGGGCCGGGGTCCGCCGCCGGTCTGCATGGGTCTTCGCCCTCATCCGGGCCTTCAGCAAAGCAGAACGGGCGGCACGCCACACCCGACGGCACTTCCGCAGGTGGGCCTGGACCGAGGGCACACCGACCTCTCCCTCAACCACCGGGAACAACGGGGGCTGATACCCCAAACACACCTCAAAGGGGGAGAGGCCGGTGGCTGATGACACTTGACTGTTGTGGGCGTACTCGATCCAGGCCAGATGAGTACTCCAGGCCGCCGGGTGCGCGGCTGTCACACAACGCAGTGTTTGCTCCATTTCTTGATTGGCCCGCTCTGCTTGCCCGTTGGTCTGGGGGTGATACCCGGACGAGAGACTGACCGTGGCCCCCAGTTCCCGGCAAAAGCTCCTCCAGACATGCCAGGAGAACTGGGGACCGCGATCGGAGACGATGTCTGATGGTATCCCATGCAGGCGGACGACGTGGTGGACCAGGAGGTCCGCTGTCTCCTGGGCCGTTGGGAGCTTCAAGAGGGTCACGAAGTGGGCCGCCTTGGAGAATCGGTCCACTATCGTGAGGATCACGGTGTTTCCCTGGGACGGCGGGAGGCCCGTGACAAAATCCAGGCCGATGTGGGACCAGGGGCGATGAGGCACGGGCAGCGGCTGTAGCAGTCCCGGAGCCTTGCGATGGTCGGCCTTGCCCCTGGCACAGGTGGTGCAGGCCTGGATATAATCCCGGACGTCGGCCTCCAGGGACGCCCACCAGAAGCGCTGCCGGACAACTGCCACGGTTCTTCGCACCCCTGGATGACAGGAGAGCTTAGAGCCGTGACAGAAGTCCAGGACTGCAGCCCTTGCCTCTGGTGGGATGTAAAGTCTGTTCTTTGGTCCAGCCCCGGGGTCCGGGCTTCGTGCCAGGGCCTCCCGGACGGTTCTCTCTACGTCCCAGGTGAGGGTGGCCACGATAGTGGACTCCGGGATGATGGGTTCCGGTGGATCCGACAACTCCGCCTTGACCTCGTCTTCGTGTACCCGGGACAAGGCATCCGACTTCTGGTTCTTGGTCCCGGGCCGGTAGGTGATGCGGAAGTCAAAACGGCCGAAGAACAGTGACCAGCGGGCTTGCCTGGGATTCAGCCGCTTGGCGGTCCTGATATATTCCAGGTTCCGGTGGTCAGTGAAAACCGTGAATGGCACAGACGTTCCCTCCAACAGGTGTCTCCACTCTTCAAGAGCCTCTTTCACCGCAAGGAGTTCTCGGTTGCCGACGTCATAGTTCCGTTCAGCCGGGGTCAACCTGCGGGAAAAATAGGCACACGGATGAAGGACCTTATCGGTCTTCCCACTCTGGGACAGCACAGCTCCTATCCCTGAGTCCGAGGCGTCCACCTCAACCACTAACTGGCGACTAGGATCGGGCTGCACCAGAACGGGTGCAGACGAGAAGCGCCGTTTCAACTCCTTGAACGCGGCATCGCAACGATCCGACCAGGTGAAGGGGACTTTTGGTGAGGTCAGGGCTGTCAGGGGGCTAACAACCTGGCTGTAGCCCTTAATGAACCTCCTGTAGAAATTTGCAAAGCCGAGGAACTGTTGCAGCTTCCTACGGCTTGTGGGTTGGGGCCAGTCTCTCACCGCTGCAACCTTGGCCGGATCAGGAGCGACGGAGTTGGGGGAGATGATGAACCCCAGGAAGGACAAAGAGGTGCGGTGAAACCCACACTTCTCGCCCTTAACAAACAGCCGGTTCTCCAACAACCGCTGCAGGACCTGACGTACATGTCGGACATGAGTCTCAGGATCCGGAGAAAAGATGAGTATGTCGTCTAGATATACGAAGACGAATCGGTGCAGGAAGTCCCGCAAGACATCATTAACCAATGCTTGGAACGTCGCGGGAGCATTTGTAAGACCGAACGGCATGACCAGGTACTCAAAATGACCCAACGGGGTGTTAAATGCCGTCTTCCACTCGTCTCCCTTCCGGATCCGAACCAGGTGATACGCATTCCTAAGATCAAGCTTGGTGAATATCTTGGCTCCATGCAGGGGCGTGAACACCGAATCCAACAAGGGTAAGGGGTATCGGTTACGAACCGTGACTTCGTTCAGCCCCCTGTAATCAATGCATGGACGTAATCCGCCATCCTTTTTCCCCACAAAAAAGAAACCCGCACCCATCGGGGAGGTGGAATTCCGGATCAACCCGGCAGCCAAAGAGTCCCGGATGTAGGTCTCCATTGATTCGCGTTCAGGTCGTGAGAGGTTGTACAGCCTGCTGGACGGGAACTCAACGCCTGGAACCAAATCAATGGCACAATCATACGGGCGGTGCGGGGGAAGGGTGAGTGCCAGATCCTTGCTGAACACCTCCGCAAGGTCATGGTACTGCACCGGCACCGTCCCTAGATTGGGCGGGGCTCTGACCTCCTCCCTGGCCTGGGAACCGGGAGGAACCGAGGAACCTAAACATACCCGATGGCAGGTCTCGCTCCACTGGACCACTACCCCGGACGGCCAATCGATCCGGGGATTGTGTTTCAGCATCCAGGGAAAACCTAAAATCACACGGGAGGTGGCCGGAGTCACAAAAAACTCGATCTCCTCCCGGTGATTCCCCGACACCACCAGAGTTACTGGTGGTGTCTTGTGAGTGATTGGAGGGAGTAGGGAGCCATCTAGTGCCCGTACCTGCACAGGCGAGGTAAGTGCCACCAGAGGGAACCCTATCTCCCTGGCCCATTTGCTATCAAGCAAATTCCCTTCTGAGCCCGTGTCCACCAGTGCTGAGGCCTTCAGGGTTAAATCCTCATAAAGGATTGTAACTGGGAGTCGTGTGGCGATGTGGGTGTGTCCCACGTGCACGTCTCGGCCCCCCCCTAGCCCAGTGTCTAGGGGCGGGCGTTGGTGTTTAACCGCTCGGGGCAGTCTCGTACCTGATGCTCAATCGAGCCACAAACAAAACACGCTCCGCGGGCCAGCCTCCTCTGTGTGGCCGGTGCCCTAAATGTTGCCCTACTCGTGTCCATAGCTTCGTCAGCAGGGGGAGCTGT
The DNA here is from genome assembly GCF_902500255.1 of Thalassophryne amazonica. Taxonomy (NCBI): domain Eukaryota; kingdom Metazoa; phylum Chordata; class Actinopteri; order Batrachoidiformes; family Batrachoididae; genus Thalassophryne; species Thalassophryne amazonica. The sequence continues at coordinate 85,494,833 of NC_047112.1, forward strand.
GATCGCACGGAGCGCAGGGGCCGTGGAGCGTGGGGAGGGCGGAACGCGGTTGGAACCGGAAGGGAGAGGGACGACGTGTGCCTGGCCACGCCCTTCGTCTCGTTCCCGACGGCGCTCATTTAACCGATTGTCTAATCGTATGACAAGATCGATAAGCCCATCCAAATCCCGCGGTTCGTCCTTAGCCACCAGGTGCTCCTTGAGGACCAATGACAGTCCGTTTACGAAGGCGGCGCGGAGGGCAGTGTTATTCCAGCCGGACCTCGCAGCCGCGATGCGGAAGTCGACTGCATAGGCAGCTGCGCTCCGGCGCCCCTGTCTCATTGACAGCAGCACGGCTGAAGCGGTCTCTCCTCTATTAGGGTGATCGAACACTGTTCTGAGCTCCCTCACAAACCCATCATATGTCAGAAGGAGCCGTGAACTTTGCTCCCAGAGCGCTGTAGCCCAAGCGCGTGCCTCACCACGAAGCAGATTTATCACATAAGCTACTTTGCTAGCGTCGGTCGCGTACATGACGGGACGCTGTGCGAAGACGAGCGAACACTGCATAAGGAAATCCGCGCACGTCTCCACACAGCCTCCGTACGGCTCCGGGGGGCTTATGTATGCTTCAGGGGATGGTGGGGGGGGTCGTTGGACAACCAGTGGAACGTCGCTGTCACGCACAGGGTCTACGGGAGGGAGAGCCGCAGCGGCGCCCGGAGGGCGCGCTTCCACCTGCGCGGCGAGAGCCTCCACCCTGCGGTTCAGGAGGGCGTTCTGCTCGGCCATCAAGTCTAACCGAGTCGTGAAAGCGGTGAGGATCCGCTGCAACTCACCGATTACCCCTCCTGTGGACGCCTGTGCGCCTTGTTCTTCCATTGGCCGTTCAACAGCCGGTTGACGCCCCTCGGGATCCATGACGCTGGCCGAGATATCCTGTTGGGAAAGTGTAGGAACACGGACCCACAACAGGGGGCGCAAATGAACGGACAATGGAGTAAGTCAAAATAACAACGCTTTACTGTTGTGAATGTGCACAACGAATACAACCAATTACAGAAATGGACAAAAGTCAATACACAAAGGTGTCGTGTGGGCAGGCTCGAAGATAGGAGACGCCTCTCCAAGGTAAGACCGGAACCACACGGCTTCCTCCGCCACAGGACCCCGGGAATACTGGAGCCGCCAAGTCCCGACCTCCCAGGTGGCCACTGCCTCCGCGTGTCGGACCTGGTACTGCTGGCGAGGGAAAAAGAACAGTTAGATGGGGGCGCGTTTGCACCCAGAACTCCGAACGGCAGGAAAGGTACCTCCACCTCTCGTTGGAACAGTAAACCAATAACTAGCTCAGTCAAAACTGTGTACTCAGTAGGCTTTGATATGTTACCTCTCTGGTAGAAACGATATCTCGGCAATGAGGTGGAGATGCCGTCCTGCTGATATACCCCACTGATGATTGCCGTCAGCTGTCTCAGGTGATGGGTGACAGCTGTCACCGAGGCTGCTCCCGTGAGGCGGCGGCGCACTCTGGTGCCTGGAGCCCGCACTCCAGGCAGGGCGCCCTCTGGTGATGGTGGGCCAGCAGTACCTCCTCTTCAGCGGCCCACACAACAGTTTATTATAGTTTGCTGTGTGTTTTGAATAAATGTTTGTGGAAAATTATTTTCCGCTTTACTTTGTCCTTTCTTATTTTTGATTGTAAACCTTTATTACACTTATAAAACACAACAAAAGCATATACAGTGAGGAAAATAAGTATTTGAACACCGTGCAATTTTGCACGTTCTTCCACTTAGAAATCATGGAGGGGTCTGAAATTGTCATCTTAGGTGCATGTCCACTGTGAGAGACAATCTAAAAAAAAAAAAAACTCCGGAAATCACAATGTATGATTTTTTTAAAATAATTTATTTGCATGTTACTGCTGCAAATAAGTATTTCAACACCTGCCAATCAGCAAAAATTCTGGCCCTCAAAGACCTGTTAGTCCACCTCTAAAAAGTCCACCTCCACTCCACTCATTATTCCAAATTAGAAGCTCCTATTTGAGGTCGTTAGCTGCATAAAGACACCTGTCCACCCTACACAATCAGTAAGACTCCAACTACTAACATGGCTAAGACCAAAGAGCTGTCCAAACACACCAGAGACCTCCACAAGGCTGGAAAGGCTACGGGGCAATTACCAAGCAGCTTGGTGAAAAAAGATCAACTGTTGGAGCAATTATTAGAAAATAGAAGAAGCTAAACATGACTGTCAATCTCCCTCGGACTGGGGCTCCATGCAAGATCCCACCTCGTGGCGTATCAGTGATCCAAAGAAAGGTGAGGAATCAGCCCAGAACTGCACGGGAGGAGCTGGTCAATGACCTGAAAAGAGCTGGCACCACTGTTTCCCTGGTTACTGTGGGTAATACACTAAGACGTCACGGGTTAAAATCATGTATGGCACGAAAGGCTCCCCTGCTTAAATCAGCACACGTCGAAGCCCGTCTTAAGTTTGCCCATGACCATTTGGATCATCCAGAGGAGTCATGGGAGAAAGTTATGTGGTCAGATGAGACCAAAATAGAACTTTTTGGTCTTAATTCCACTCGCCGTGTTTGGAGGAAGAAGATGCTGAGTACCATCCCAAAAACACCATCCCTACTGTGAAGCATGGGGGTGGAAGCATCATGCTTTGGGGGTGTTTTTCTGCACATGGACGACTGCACTGTATTAAGGAGAGGATAACCAGGGTCATGTATTGCAAGATTTTGGGGAACAACCTCCTTCCCTCAGTTAGACCATTGAAGATGGGTCGCGGATGGGTCTTCCAACATGACAATGACCCGAAGCACACTGCCAGGATAACCAAGGAGTGGCTCCGTAAGAAGCATATCAAGGTTCTGGAGTGGCCTAGCCAGTCTCCAGACATAAACCCAATAGAAAATCTTTGGAGGGAGCTCAAACTCCGTGTTTCTCAGTGACAGCCCAGTAACTTGGCTGATCTAGAGAAGATCTGTGTGGAGGAATGGGCCAAAATCCCTGCTGCAGTGTGTGCAAACCTGGTGAAAAACTACAGGAAATGTTTCACCTCTGTAGTTGCAAACAAAGGCTACTGTACCAAATATTAACATTGATTTTCACAGGTGTTGAAATACTTATTTGCAGCAGTAACATACAAATAAAGTATTTAAAAAAAATCATACATTGTGATTTCTGGATTTTTTTTTTTTTTTTTTAGATTATGTCTCTCACAGTGGACATGCACTTAAGATGAAAATTTCAGAACCCTCCATGATTTCTAAGTGGGAGAACTTGCAAAAATCGCAGGGTGTTCAAATACTTATTTTCCTCACTGTATATTTTCAAAGTACAGGTTGTCCTGAAAAAAAAGAGACATAAAACTTGATTGTGGGATGCAGGGAGAGCTGTTAACAGCAATAATAAGACATTTATGCCAGGTGAGTCAACTGTCCAAAAAATGCCCTCGGACCCCAGAGAGTTAACCAACTTTCTTCAAAAAAGGGGGTGGGTTGATATTCGGCCCTGGGCTGTCAGATATGGTAATTCAGATAAATCTTTAGAATCCAACATCAGTATTTAAAATAATAATAATAAAAGAGCCTAATTTAATGCATAGAACATGAAATAAGGATGCCATTTGCTCACTAAGACCACTACAGAAAGTTCCTTCTGATTTGTTCAGGGGCCGCCTTGTATCTAATAAAGTATGTGACTGTTGTTGTATTACAATGATGGTGCATTATGCTTTGTCTTTTCTTCCCTCTCTCTTTAAGGCTGCACTGTTTATTTACAGTCTCTTGTTTTATGATTATCGCTTTAATTGATAGTTAACTGTGGTTCTCCTCTCCCACTGTTGGATGAACATAAACAAGTACTAAAGTAAAACATGTGTTACTCTCTAAGTGTCTGTGTGTGAGAGCCAGGAACACCAGACTGGTTTCATTATGGTCCCAAACTCACCCATTATGGTCAGGAAAATTCATCCAAACTGTAAACAGCTACTATGGCAACCCCGTGTCAGCTCTCCTCCTTCAGCGTCCCTCACCCTGTTTGCTCTCTGTCTGCCTATTTTTTTCTCATTCTTCACCTCCACCCTTTCTTTCTCCCCTCCTCCGGCCCCCGCCCCACCACATCACACTCAACACAAAGTGCCACGCACACCAAAGCGCACCCACACACACACACACACACACACAAACGTGGCACTCGCTCTCCCCCTCATCCCCCAGCGGTAGAGTTTCAGTGCCTCTGCCCTCTCACACCGCCTGCCCTCTGCTTAAAGGAAAATAAACCAGTGGAAAAGAACACATGGGGTTTAAAAAACAGTAACAAGCATTGGAATTGTTCTCGGTCGTTTCCTTCCTTTTTTCTTTATTTGATTCCATCTCTTGTTTCCCACAACATTTAGTTGTTACCTCCCTTACTCCTTTTAATACCCGTCCACAGTTTGACAGTATGTAGGCTGTTATAATTGTGAATTAGCACTGCGTTGTATTTCCCAAACCATTTCCATCAAGCTCCTCCCACCACCTTAAAATCCATGAAAAAAAATTGAGTTTCAGTAAGAACAAAGGGTTGAAAGTTGAATTCACTTCAAATCTGGTGTGCAAAAGGAGACCATTCAAGAACTGACCTACGGAGCCCTGGAAGTGTCATCGCAAAATGTTTTGCATGTGGAGAGAATGTGCGCACGTTTTATTATATTATGCGCTCGTTTTATGTTATTGTGTGCTCATTTTATGATATTGTGTGCATGTTTTAAGCATCGTTTGAGTAAAACAAGGGCACAATCTACTTAAACGTGGCCACAATTTGTAAAACGTGCACTCAATATTGTCTTGACACATAAATGTTGGCTATTAGTCAACGAATCAGGAGACAGTGTAATACATTTCCCCATTAGAAATGGCTGTGGTCAGGTTATATCATCATGGTTTGGGCGCACAAGGACATACAGAGAACTCTGACTACCCACCATCGCATCATCTAGAGTTTAAGCACATTAAAAAGGATGCTGAGAGCAAAGCGTCTCCCCGTCGTGAGGATGACAATTTAGGTCATATTATGGAATTCATTTTAAATGAAAGGAAAATGTGCGCACATTTTATTAATTCAAGGGCTCAATTAAAGGAAAACATGGGCACGAATTATCACAGCCATTAAAACGTGCGCACGAATTATCACGGCCAGGAAAACATGTGCACGTTTTATTAATTTGAGAGCATGTTTTATTAATTCGTGGACTCAATTAACCCCTTAACGTCTATTGTCACATATATGTTACAATATTTGACTCAAATATGCAACATACCCAATTGACCAGTATGTCTGTTGTCGCAAATTTGCAACATACCATTATTGTTATTATAACATTATAACATAAATTATTACCAAAATACCAAAATTACAATTTATTTTTTGTGCAAAAGTGTAATTAATAATAAAGAGTAGTAATAATAATAATCTCATCAGTCCACAAAATATTCCTCCATTTCTCTAAAGAGAATATATTGTTATTTTTGGGTCCAAGGGCCACAGACAGTTTGTGAGATGACCCGCAAACTCTGAATTCAAGCCACAGTTCACAGTGAAGACAGTGAAACATGGTGGTGCAAGCATCATGATATGGGCATGTTTCTCCTACTATGGTGTTGGGCCTATATATCGCATACCAGGTATCATGGATCAGTTTGGATATGTCAGAATACTTGAAGAGGTCATGTTGCCTTATGCTGAAGAGGACATGCCTGTCAGGTTTGACCTCGGCTAGACATACAAGAAAGAACCAGACAGAGAGTTGAGATGTCTTTAGTGAGCTTTGCAAAGGAGAGAAACAGCAGAGGCTGGCAGCTTCGTGCAGTTTCTCTGACTGTGACCTCCTGGTGGGGCCCTTTTATTGTATAAGGAAAACTAAAAGATAAGTGTGGCTACATGAGTCCACGGTTGTAACATGTGCTTGTTAGTCATGTGCAGATACGTTTGCAAACAACTGAATCATTCCAATCTTGTACAGAGTGACAACTGAATCATTCCAATCTTAGGTACAGAGTGAGCGATTTTGCTGAAGCTTGCTAAATGTCAAACTGTAAACAGGCTGCAGCTGTGAATATCTGAGAGAAACAGTTTGCAGATTTTAAGATACAGAAAGAACAATTTAAAATGAGCAGATGTAATAGATGACAAATGATAAACATGTTTTTACAGTATAATTTATCTAACATCTCCTTCCTGTTTTATCGTTTATTACATCTAAACCACTTGTTAAGAACATTTTCAGTTGTAATATAACCAAAAACAGGAAGACAAAATGACAGTGAACCAATGATAAAGAATTTAAATCGTTTATGTGGTGTCTTTGATTGTTTCCAGGGCGGTGTCAAAACGCTCAGGAATATCGACCTCGTAATCAGGTGGTTGAGATGCTGGGCATCTGCATATAGCGATTAGCGGACATCATACTCTGGTTCCTGCTCAATATCATCGGTTGACCATGGTTGGAAGTGGGTAGTTTCTCGATGGAGGACTCGCTGTACGACATTACATTGGACAAAGGCGTTGGAGACTAATTTTACAATCATGGAACAGAGGCAAGGCACTACGCAGCAAAATAAGAGTGCAAAAACTGCAACAATGATCAATAGAGGGGTCAAAGCTCGTAGTAGAAGTTGCCACCAACTTCCTGATGTAAACCATGACCAGAAACTCCAGCTAGGCAAGGTCATTGTTACTTGGACAGAGTCGCGGACCTCTGTCAATGCCCTTGAAATGGGTGTTTCAACAAGACAATAACCCCAAGCACACTAGTAAACAAGCAAAATCTTGGTTCCAAGCCAAAAAAATTAATGCCTCGCAGATGTAAAGAAATCATGAAAAACTGTGGTTATACAACTAAATACTAGTTTAGTGATTCACAGGATTGCCAAAAAAGCAGTTTGAACATAATAGTTTTGAGTTTGTAGCGTCAACAGCAGATGCTACTATTATTGTGAACACCCCCTTTTCTACTTTTTTTTTTTAACAATAGCCCAATTTCATAGCCTTAAGAGTGTGCATATCGTGAATGCTTGGTCTTGTTGGATTTGTGAGAATCTACTGAATCTACTGGTACCTTGTTTCCCATGTAACAATAAGAAATATACTCAAAACCTGGATTAATCTTTTTAGTCACATAGCACTACTATTATTCTGAACACTACTGTATCTGATATTTTCAGTTCCTCACTTGGTATACAGGTTTTTCATTTTTCTGGTTTAAAATGACATTGGATGTACCTGTTTCTAAGAAGAAAAAAAATCCACCTGCCCTCACCACTTTTTTCTGACGTCAAGGATGATAAACTGTTTTTATTATTCTCTTTATTCTCTTTAACTTGACCATACTGCCAGGTATTGCAAAGTTTTTATATATTTATATATTTTAGGATTATTTTCACCATTTGGTCACCACCCCTGCATTATGTAATGCAGGGGTGGTGACCAAATGGTTTGTGTGCTTGGTTTCAATGCGGAAGGTTCCTGGTTCAAACCCCACCTCTGTCACTTTTCTCCATGTAATGTGGAATTGTGTCAGGAAGGGCATCCGGCGTAAAACTTGTGCCAATTCAACATGCAGATCCACCTCGGATTTGCTGTGGCAACCCTGAATTAAAACAAGAGAGCAGCCATAGGGTCTTACTCACAGTGATCATTTGCATTAACAGACGCACACAAACTACAATGGCAGCAAGCACAAGCCCACTGGAAGCTTTGGTTTGATGGCTTCAGTCTCCTTTTAATATATTCAAACCCATGAGACCATTAAAAAGTCCATTTTAGATGAATATATTGGTAGTGGAGCCTCAGTAAGCCATTCATGCTGAAAACACTAAAACGGCTCAGTCAGTTTGAGGCCTTGTTGGCAGTCTCTGCTTCTTATTGGCTTGTGTTTGATGTCTCCTTTTAATGGCAAACTCTTCTTGCGTTATGATCGCACACACCCACACTTTATTGTGAGCAGCCATTTGACTTGTCACTGTGATAGAGCTCTTGGCACTTTACTGAGGTTGTCTTAAAGCCCAGACACCCTTAGTCATTACTCAGGTGATGTGCCACCATGTGGTGATCAATGTGTCTCTAATAGAGACGATGGAGGGAGCAGCGATAGGAGGGAAAGGCAGTGATATTGATAGAGAGAGATAAAGATAAGCACAGAAAGCATTTGCACTCTTACCTTCACATTCATCACTGTGTTCGCAGAGCGCTAACGGCCTCTAACCTGCTGCGGGAATGTGACTACAGTAATAGCCTGTCTGGACGCGGTATTTATGGGGTGCCATCTAAACAATGGCATTTATCTAAGCACTTGCATCACACACGTTCATCATTATGCCTTCGCCTGTGTGTGCAGGAGTGTGTGTATCATTGCCGAAAAGCACCGTGACCCATACTCAAGCAGGAGTGGCAAAAGCTCAGGGGTGAGTTTTCAAGCGAGATAGTTGATGCTCCTTAAAGTTTAGCCAAATCCTGAGGTCAACGAGCAAGTCTTCGCCCGTGTGTCTGACCTTCAGACGATTCATCTGTGGTTGTCTTTGTCATGTTCAGTGCCAACACAGAAATGTCTGCAGGGTCACGTTGTAACCACTCTGCAGTGTTATTAAAAGCCAAAGTCTGGACAGTGTTTTGTTAAAGAGAAAAGAGCTGTAATAAAAGCGTGATGGGTATGGTGGAAGGAGGTGCCGGGCTCACCGTGGGCAATGTGGGACAAAAAATAGTCGGGAGGGTGAGAGTGGCGGGCAATGAGGAGAGACAGAGAGAGAGCGAGGGTGCATCTGGAAAGCATCAAGCCAAAGCCCAGAATATGTGAATGTGTATGCATGACTTCTCTGGTCTCAAGCTTGTTAACCTGCAGGTCACAGGCAGCTTCAGGTGATGAAGTCAATGCCCAGCACACAGCATGGGAACAACCGCCTCCTCCAAACTGTGCACACATGCCCATGATTAAACTATGCTGGAACTGCAAATACAGTACTATATATATATATATATATATATATATATATTCAGACTGGCATACAACGTTTGAATCCGTCATGTGGATCAAAGGCCATTCAGTTGGGAAAATCTCAGCCACACAGTTACACAAAGTGCTGCTCATTCTTCAACATGGCAGTCACTGGCACCCCTGTTTTGGAGTTTTGTTGTTGTTTTTTTTTTTGCCATTTCTGTTGACTTGAATCGATTCATGCATGATCTTCCACTTGCAACAACAGTGTCGTCTTCTAGGTTCCCTAAATTCAGTTTCCCATTGCTGGTTTTTGACACCAATAGGGCAGCGCAGTCTCGTTTGAACCCCTGCATGATGGTGCGGGATTTGACCACTTCTGGGGACAACCTGTCATTGCGCGATATAAACGCAGCATCACTTCAGACAGAAAAATGGTGTACTGTTTTGTTTTCGGTCGCAATCACCGAAGCCGTTGTGAAAAGTGCAGGGTTTTTTTACCCCCCAGTGGAGAAGGGAAGACGAGGCAAATGGGAGCGGTCGTGTCGGTAGGTTTTAGCCTACACAGCTAACCAGAGTAGCTGTGTTCTCTCACCTGCACAAACACCTCAACATGTTTGAGCTCCGGGTCGTAAACAAACCGCAACACGTCCACATTCCCCCGTATCGTAACTTTTTTCTTTGCATTTTCACTTTGTTTGCTGTGTAATTTGCCCAAAAACTCAGAAATAGTGCTGTGTTTCTGATAGGAACAGATGAAGGCTGTCCCGGATGTAGGATTATTGTGTCATATGCGTCATATTTTAACTCTTTAGCGCCCACCCTCAAACAAGACTGCGCTACCCAATAGAGACTCACTCTCCTCCCATGCACTGACCTTTGCTAAATATTACCCCCCATCTGCACAAATTACATTGTTATTTTGTGGATTGCAATGTGTGCCGACATTGCAATTTATTTATTTGTTTATTTTTACATTCATGAAACACTGAACATTTTTTTATTTTTCAGACTGCACACAGTGTTCTACAATAGTTCTTTTACTTTACACACTGAAAAAAGAGAATGTTTGAACCAACTTAAAAAGTGTTACAAATTGTAAAAACCTGAATGAATTAAATTGTTTGAACTTAAGTTTGTAAGAGTTGATTTAACTTTCAAACTTAAGTTCAAACAATTTAATTCATTCAGGGTTTTAACAAATTGTAACACTTTTTTAAGTTGGTTCAAACATTCTCTTTTTTCAGTGCACCAAAAATATTCCACTGTCAAGGCTTAAAACTTGATCCATGTTTCCAGATCTCATTGACTTTGTAATGGTGAAAAGGGGGAATCAGGCATGTGCTGTCACATCTAGATGTGGAATGAAGAGAAACTCAACAGCCATATTTACGTCTATCAACAAGGTTATGTTTTTGTTGCCACTTATCTATGTGTTCGTCAGCAGGATATTTCAAAAGGACATGAACATATTTCAATGAAACATGTTGGAGAGATAGGCTTAGGTCAAGAAAGGAAGAAGACATGAGTTCTATACAGGTCCATGAGGACCATTGGTGCCGGTGCTTATCCCTAGATACTGTAGTTTGAACTGGATGATTCCTCCTATATGGGACGCCTGGGGAATTCATGAAGAACCCATAAAATTATCAGGATCATGGGGTAGCTTCTGCCTTTTATTTTTGAATTTTAAAATGTGATCTCAATTTCACTTGACCATGATCTTGACTTTGATCTTTCAGATTTGATCTCTGATTTCTTTCATCCTGCTTACAGGATCAAAACCTTGGTGAAAAGGATAAAAGATTACCAGTAAAGCTGAATGATGGTCAGCAATCAATCAAGATGAAAGGCAAGCAATTAGGATCAAAGAAAAGGATCATAGGACAGCAATCAGAAAGCCAAGCCAGTCTTGGTGCCCACCCCCATTCTTTCCATCTAAAGGTGCTTGACAGTGTCAACAAATGTTAAGTTTGAATTTTCACACTAAGGCAACTGTTAACAGCTGGTGAACATCTTGGCCTGGTCAGAAGAACTGGAGACAGGCACGGCAGACAGGGAAGTCACTTTCTTCTCTGAGATAAGCATGGTGGGAGGTCACAGCTTTCAGAGCCATATTTCTGTCTTTGATCAGCAATATGATGTACATGTGCGAGAGCAGCAGCTGGTATTGTGCTTTGCCTTGTGAGGCCTGGAACAGGCTGGTGTTAGGTTACATGTACTGGCGGGGCTGAGGCATGTGGGGGGGGTGAGCTGGCTTGATCGGCTGGGAGTGAGGAACCCGGGGTGGTGGGGGAATGGGTGGGGTGGGGTGCTGGGCAATTAAGCCAACGTCTGACACCCAAAGCTCTTCTCGTGCTCTGGCAGAGGCTATTGTAGTCTGGAATCCGAGTCATGCATTTGATCACTGCGGTGTTTGTGTGCGGGTGTTATTTTGGATGACTCCTGAGGACACAACAGCCACCAGAGAAGGGAAAGAGAGAACACTACAGCTGAGGAGCAGGGTAACGGCTACCCGATGAATATGTTAATTTCCCTCCACTGCAGGTCTTGATTTCTGAGTACGTATGTGTTACGCCGAACCAGTAAACACAGTCCAGCAACAAAGTTAGATTTTTGTGGGAAGCATTCTGTGAAGTGCATGAGTGACTAACTAAAAAGAAAAAGAGTAAGATTCCAGTTCTCACTGAGCTGATAGCAGGAGTGAATAGGGGGTTTGCCCAGAGATATTTTATCTGGCTGTGCTCACACCCCACCTCCCTCCACACTCAAAGGGAATCCCAACTTTTCTCTTTGACCTCAACATTCCTCAGAGGGAATGCAAGGACAGAGCACGAGTGTGCGTGAGACCAGTGCTCATCAGTAATTAATACGAGCCTCGGCCGTGCACTCCTGAGGATTGAATAAATCAAAAGAGAAATGGACACCACCAAGGAGGCTGCAGAGTCTCACCTACAGCTCAGGTCAATGAGAGAAAGAAAAAAGAAAGGACAATCAGTGTGAAAACCTGCACCGTACATGTTTGACACTGAGTCATACAAATTCATTCTTTATGATTCAGTGATACCATAATATCACACATGCACATACAGCCATATAATATATATGGCTGTGTGTGCTGAACATTTTGTTACTTCTGCCCAAAAAAATGAAACAAACATACAACCCTCCCAACACGCTTAATCCCCGTGAGCTCCAAAATGCTTCAGAAAAGCAGTTATGTGCTTGAGTTTGACCTTTCAAGGTTGCACAAGGTCAAAGGTCATGCATGCAATCAAATATGAAATACCTCATATGGCTTCATATTAGAAAATTATGAAGATTTAATCAGTTCATCAAAATAGTAATCTGTGATCCCCTCTTAAAATTTAATCTCTTCAAGTTTCCATAGCAATGGAATAGTAAGTGAACAATGCTATCAGACTCAGGCTCCATGGCTCTCTCTTGCCCGACATGGCAAATTAATTTTCAGGCCTATTTAGAAGGACATCTGTGTCAATGATGTTCTTGAAGATTTTTGTTGTTTTGTTTTGGTTGATCAATTTAGGATGAATGACACCCAGTTTTCTAAATCTGTGCACCCTTCCCCTCACCTTGTCTCATATGTGCGATGTCATTGGAGGGAGCAGGCTGCATTCAACATGGAGCTGTTGTTTGTCTTTTGACTGCTACTGCATGTTTTAAATGTACATGAAAAGACTGATTTGCAATAAGCATGTAAGACCTCTATTTTAATCACACACAGTGAACAGTGTGTGTGAGTGTCGCTGTTTCATAGCACAGTGCTGTTGCAAAAATAGTAGGCAGTGCACCTGCAGTTAATGCTTTAAAAATATATACATATTTCACTCGCCTTTCCTTCAGATATACACCATGTGTGTCTCTCTTGGATGGCACAAGTGATGGAAACGTCTTACTGCAGCACTTTACACATAAGTCAACAAGTTTAGCCACATGTGATTTCTTCCTGCTCACAGAGTGTGATGTATAGGCAGTTTTTTCCCACAAAATGCCCTTCCTGATGCAATACCACATTACATGGAGAAGGGGCAAAGGTGTCATTGAAATGGTAACCTTCTGCTTTGGAAGCAACCACTTTTCCAACAAACTGCCCACTACTACTACGATAAGAAATAATAATAATAATAATAATAATAATGATGATGAACATTTTTAACAACTAAAACATTCAATCAATATTACTCCATCATAGTTTTAATCCTACAGCTCTGTCTAGTGGGACTGAGGTGCGATGCCAAAAAAATCTGATTACTTAAAAAACAAACAAAAAAAACAGAAATGAAGAGCTTTTGTTGAACTTGATTTTTTCTGAATGCATAGCAGAGCTGTTAACTTGTCAAGCATGCACAATGGTTTGATTGTAATGTGCTTGTACTGTGTTCTGTGCAAGTGCAATATTGAGGGGAAATACAAGTATCACCGTGGACTCTGTATGGGCATATACTCAAATAATTTACTGTCTTAATGTATTTATAATGTATTATTTAGGTTCTTGTTATCATTTACGCTATTATTGTATTTCTACTTCTATTTTGTCATTTGATTTTTAAATGGACCACAATGGAAATAGGTGTTCTCACTCTCTTGTGTCATCCATGTATTTTTAACGCATTTACAATTATATTATGTACTTACATTGAACTTAAAATCACTCACCACACTTTTAATATAAAGATGACTTACTGCCCCCTGCTGGAATGGCGTGAGTCCAGAAAGTACAGTTGCATGTAAAGGTTTGGGCACACCTGATGATTTCCATGATTTTCCTTTATAAATAAATCATTGGTTGTTTGGATCAGCAATTTCAGTTAAACGTAACATAGCAGACAAACACAGTGATATTTGAGAAGTGAAATTAAGTTTATAGGATTTACAGAAAGTGTGCAATAATTCTTTAAACAAAATTAGATAGGTGCATAAATTTGGGCACCCCAACAGAAAAAAATACATCAATATTTAGTAGATCCTCCTTATGCAGAAATAACAGCCTCTTAATGCGTCCTGTAGCTTCCAATGAGAGTCTGGATTCTGATTGAAGGTATTTTGGACCATTCTTCTTTACAAAACATCTCAGGTTTGTTGGTTTCCGAGGATGGACAGACCACTTAAAATCACACCACAGATTTTCAATAATATTCAGGTCTGGGGACTGAGATGGCCATTCCAGAACGTTGTACTTGTTCCTCTGCATGAATGCCTTAGTCGATTGTGAGCAGTGTTTAGGGTCGTTGTCTTGTTGAAAGATCCAGCCCTGGTGCAACGTCAGCTTTGTCACTGATTCTTGAACATTATTCTCAAGAATCTGCTGATATTTACTGGAATCCATGTGACCCTCAACTTTAACAAGATTCCCAATACCTGCATTGGCCACACAGCATGATGGAACCACATCCAAATTTTACTGTAGGTAGCAAGCGTTTTTCTTGGAAGGCTGTGTTCTTTTTCAGCCATGCATACCGCCCCTTGTTATGTCCAAATAACTGAATTTTAGTTTCATCAGTCCACACAGCACCTTATTCCAAAATGAAGCTGGCTTGTCCAAATGTGCTTTAGCATACCTCAAGTGACTGGTGTGTACGCAGAAAAGGCTTCCTCTGCATTACAGCATCATCCAGCATCTCTTTGTGCAAAGTGCGCTGTATAGTTGAACGATGCACAGAAACACTATCTGCAGCAAGATCATGTCGTAGGTCTTTGGAGCAGGTCTGTGGGTTGACTATGACTGTTCTCACCATCCTTCGCATCAGCTTATCTGAGATTTTTCTTGGCCTGTCACTTCAGGCCTTAACTAGTACTGTGCCTGCGGTCTTCCAGTTCCTCATGTTCCTCACAGTGGCAACTGACAGCTGAAATCTCTGAGCTAGCTTTTTGTATCCTTCCCCTAAACCATGATGTTGAACAATCTTTGTTTTCAGGTGATTTGAGAGTTGTTTAGGCTCCCATGTTGCCACTCATTAGAAGAGATGCGAAGAGGGGAAACATTTGCAAATGGCCACTTTAAATACCCTTTCTCATGATTGGATTCACCTGTGTAAGGAGGTCAAGGGTCAATTAGTTTACCAAACCAATTTTGTGTTCAAATAATTAGAGCTAAATGTATTCAAATCAATAAAATGATAAGGGTGCCCAAATTTATGCGCCCACCTAATTTTGTTTAAATAATTATTGCACTTTATGTAAATACTAGAAACTTCATTTTACTTCTCAAATATCAGTGTGTTCATCAGCTGTGCGATATATTTAACAGAAATTCCTGATCCAGACAACCAATGATTTATAAACGAAAATCATGAAAATTATCACGGGTGCCCAAACTTTTGCATACAACTGTAGTTAGCAGCACGCACACATGCACAGCTGCTGTAAGCAGGTGGTATTAATTTGACACAGTGGCTGTAGACATTAAAACCACTAAAGATTTCACTCATGGTACCAACATGAAACATAAGTCACTCATGGTAATAGCAACATGAGACTTACCTAAACTGACTAAACTAATTGTGCTACAAAACATAAAACACCACATTTAAAACCTGAAAAGCCCAACTTCCCATGGTGCATTGCATCACAGCATCCATTGTTTATTGGTTAGCTAAAATTGCTAATTTCTCCAAAAATATTTGTCCCATCAACTTTCGCAGCATTCATCCTTGACCCAAAATACATAAGCATACCAAACAGCAAATGTAGTCCACACAGGTGTCTTGCATAAGTTTTGACACAGTGAGGCTACATGTCTGTTTCTAAGCTGTCATAATTAGTGTTTGTGTATTAATTTGAGTAAATGTTTGTTGAGGTTGCATGGTATGATGGCAGCAATGCGTTCTAGTTGCAGTTTCCCCTCTCAGAGGTGTGCGTATATTTACACACATTACAAAGTATAAGTTGCTAAATTCCATAATTTGCATAGAATTATTCTTCCGCACAGTTTCAGCACAAATCTGTGTGTACAACCATTTAATAAAGCATTCCATAAATGGGTGAACCACTTCGGTCGGCGACACCAGCCTTGGTCCCCTGTCCAAGGGAGTCATACAAAACCCATCTACTTCATGCTGTGATATCCGGGTATAAGCACCTAAGCGACACACTTCCCCTTACAAATAAACTCACATGGAGGCTGAAAGCAACACTGAAGTAATTCTACCTCGATGTCTAAATTTGGTCACGATGAATAACAAAATATACCCTTTTAAGTACTAATATAACTATGCATCCCTAGTTTTCTCATTTGCCCTTCCCCACAGTGGCTGTTATATTATCGTCTGGTAAGACATACGGTAAGACCATATGTATTAAAAAATATAATTATACTATAATCTGAAAGTGCCAAACTTGCATGCACCTGTGTACCTTCAGAGCGGACGAACCCAGTGCTTTCATCTTGGGCTCCAAACTGTTACTTGTATTTGTGCGTGTGTATAAACATATTTTACATTACATTTACAATCAGCTTGAACGTTAATCAATAACACCAAGTCAATATGACTAAACTGCACTTTGAAAAAGCCCAACTCACAGCTTTAATAACCGACTAGTTTTATGAAAATGTAACTCACCACAACCTGCTACAAGATATAACTGAGTGCGCCTGCAGTGACCCCTACTGAAAGACAATGGTACTGCAGCCACAGCAGAGTAAACCGATAGGGACATCTAGCGGCAAGTCGATCTCATTACAACTTTGCCATTGAACCCATTGCTGCATTTGATCAAAAAGTTCACCCATAACTTTTAAACTTTTCTGCTCTGTTGCATTTGGGTCAATTTCCAAAAATAAAAAAGTAAAAAGCATGATGACTCAGCAAAACAATTTAATCACCACTGAAGCCTTACAAATGCTGAGAATTTACTGAAAGAAGAGTTCTGTACCTCAGCCAGATTCAAACAGGTTTCGAACAAGAGTGCAAACACGAGTTCATGGGTGAAGTTTTCTAGTTAGCTCAAAAGTGAGTTCACTTCAGTTACTTATGCATAAAAACTCATCTAAATATGATACAGGAAACTGTTTGAGGAAAGAAATAAACTCAAACTTTGAGGTCTGGGTCAGAAAATGTGACATTTGTGTGAAAAATAAAATCCTGTAGCTTCCATATGCACAAATCTTGTGACGGATTGTACTTTTCCTATGGCAAAAATAGTTTACTTTAAAATGAAAGCCTCTAAAATAGTCTGAAATTAGTCCTTTACAGAGTTTTGTGCTCCAAAACATGCAAAAACACTTTTTTGTGACAAATTTCTTTCACATGTAATCAGCTGTAACTTGAAAAATGTGCAGTCTTTCAAATCACCTTTGTTTGTATTGTGTTCTATTTATATTAACAGTTTCATCTCAAATTTCTGTGACTGAGACAACGTTCCAGCTTCTTGTGACAATTGTTTGAATAATAATAAAAAAAATCTTACTGTAAGAAGTTTACTTTGTCCTTTTTTGCTGTGGTAGTGATCTTAAGAGTAACAGAATGCAGATTGGAATGACATCCAGAAAAGAGCAATTACCTTAGAAATTAATTTGCTCACACCAATCCCTCAAATCTCAGATGTGCAAAAAAATAATTCTAAAATTTTCATGATATAATCAAACTCGAGGACAAGTTTATATTGTTTAAACATAATATTTGATCACAAAAAAGATGGAGGTTTTTGAACAAAAAAAAAAACTTTGCATTTTTCATTTTAACATGACTGTAAGGCAATGCGTGTATTTACATTTGTTCCAGTCAGCTGAAGTGACAGGAATAGGTTTCAACTGGGTTTTCAAAATGCAAATACTTAACATACATACACATTTATATATATAGGTTTCCAGAGGCAAGGCAAAAAAGTCTGAAGACCTCAAGTTTGGAGCTTCTGTTGCACAAACACCTTCCACAGAACAGCCTGAGGAGACGACCTCCCTTAAATGGCAAAAATATTTCGGACAGTAACTGGCGCCATTGTGAAATGTGCATTCCAAAAGGGGGATTGCCAAACTTGATGAGTGTTTTACAAAGGCATCTGAAATGGTGAATGTTTGCAGTGAAATAACAGAGGTAACTGCAAAGTTTTCTTTCTTGTTGAGGAATGATGTGGTATGGGCCAAATATGGTAGACTGCCAAGACGGTTTCTAGTAGTTGTGATGTGCAAACTTCAGAAGAACCTGTTCATGATTCAGTTGTAGTTATGTGGTATACTGAGGCCAGGTTCAGCAGAATAAAATGTTAATATTGATGTCCTGGCTGCGAACAAAACCGATGCTCCCAGAGCAGCAAAAAAAAAAAAAAAAAAAAAAAAAATCCATCTTGCATAAAAACTTGCACTTGCTGACTTAGGGATTAAATATAATGTTTGCTTTT
Source organism: Thalassophryne amazonica (assembly GCF_902500255.1). NCBI lineage: Eukaryota > Metazoa > Chordata > Actinopteri > Batrachoidiformes > Batrachoididae > Thalassophryne > Thalassophryne amazonica. Next base: position 85,513,163 of record NC_047112.1, read on the forward strand.
CCAACTGAATCTTGACAAGACACTATCATTTGTGTCAAGACAGAGTTTGATCTTACTTGTAAACTCAAAAAGTACTGTAGCTTTAAACTGTAAAACATTTTGCATTTGACTTAAGTTTCAAGATCTTGAGAAAATTTTGCATAAGAATCAATTCAGACTTAAATCGCAAAAAAAAATAAATAAATAAAAAAATGTTTACATTTTTCACCTAAATGTAACATCTGACTCAAAGCATGTCTTTTGTACCCCTATTACACACACGCACACACAGCCCTCCCTATTACAGTTTAAACTCAATGAACCATCATAAAAACCGCAAAGTACAGATTTCACCATAGTTCCAACTGCCTGATAATCTAACTGGCTGAGACGAGAGTTAACAGGTTCTGCCAGGAAGAAATGACAAATGAGGACTGAACAATTCAGATGTCAGTTTTATTGAGGAATAACAAACATGTCCCAGCTGTTTTCACTTGGGTTTGACGGGACCTAAACAAGGCACTCTGCACAGACGTCAAGAATACTTCTGCTGTCCACGACAACTACAATATTCAGGAATGGAAGACAGCCATCAGAGGAGCACAACCATGCTTTTGGACACTTACACATAAATGGTTGTAGTTTGCCATATCTAAAGCAGGATGTGGTCCCTGGTGACCCCTTCAGGACAGCGTCAGTCCCCTCAGGGCTGAGTGTAGCGCAAATATTTTTTTCCAGATGGCATTTCTTTAGTTGTCACACCTGCAGGAAAGAGGACAGCGGCTTCAGCCTCCGACAACGAGGGAATGACCATGACCTCTTCACCAGCCTAGAAGACAAATGAGTACATTTAAAAGAAGAAGAAGAAAAAAAAAAACACACAAAACCACCCTCACACATACAGTAGTGTTCAGAATAATAGTAGTGCTATGTGACTAAAAAGATTAATCCAGGTTTTGAGTATATTTCTTATTGTTACATGAGAAACAAGGTACCAGTAGATTCAGTAGATTCTCACAAATCCAACAAGATCAAGCATTCATAATATGCACACTCTTAAGGGTATGAAATCGGGTTATTAGTTTAAAAAAAAAAAAAAAAAAAAAAAAAAAAGTAGAAAAGGGGGTGTTCACAATAATAGCAGCATCTGCTGTTGACGCTACAAACTCAAAACTGTTATGTTCAAACTGCTTTTTTAGCAATCCTGTGAATCACTAAACTAGTATTTAGTTGTATAACCACCGTTTCATGATTTCTTCACATTCATTTTGTTGGTTTGGAACAATGATTTTGCTCATTTACTAGTGTGCTTGGAGTCATTGTCTTGTTGAAACACCCATTTCAAGGGCATGTCCTCTTCAGCATAAGGCAACATGACCTCTTCAAGTATTTTGAAATATCCAAACTGATCAATGATACCTGGTATGTGACATATGCCCATATCATGATGCTTGCACCACCATGCTTCACTGAACTGTGGCTTGAATTCAGAGTTTGGGGGTCGTCTCACAAACTGTCTGCGGCCCTTGGACCCAAAAAGAACAATTTTACTCATCAGTCCACAAAATATTCCTCCATTTCTCTTTAAGCCAGCTGATGTGTTCTTTGGCAAATTGTAACCTCTTCTGCACGTCTTTTATTTAACAGAGGGACTTTGCGGGGGATTCTTGCAAATAAATTAGCTTCACACAGGTGTCTGTCACAGCACTTACAGGTAACTCCAGACTGTCTTTGATCATCCTGGAGCTGATCAATGGGTGAGCCTTTGCCATTCTGGTTGTTATTCTATCAATTTTGATGGTTTGTTTTCTTCCACACGTCTCTGGTTTTTTTGTCCATTTTAAATCACTGGAGATCATTGTAGATGAACAGCCTATAATTTTTTGCACCTGCGTACAGGTTTTCTCCTCTCCAATCAATGTTTTAATCAATCTACGCTGTTCTTCTGAACAATGTCTTGAACGTCCCATTTTCCTCAGGCTTTCAAAGAGAAAAGCATGTTCAACAGGTGCTGGCTTCATCCTTAAATAGGGGACACCTGATTCACACCTGTTTGTTCCACAAAACTGACGAACTCACTGACTGAATGCCACACTACTATTATTGTGAACACCCCCTTTTCTACTTTTTTTTTACTAATAGCCCAATTTTATAGCCTTAAGAGTGTGTATATCATGAATGCTTGGTCTTGTTGGAGTTGTGAGAATCTACTGAATCATAGGTATGAGTGTGAAGAGCTGAGATGATGCAGGTTTTCATTACACTTCGTCACCTCAGAAAGGGATCAGGTGTGTTGCGGTTGTGTTATGCTACTGCGTCAGCGCCCCGTTAACAGCCAGATGGGGTGCACAGATATGTGCATTTGAAAGAAATGCAAGCATAAACAAGTTTCCAAAAGTCACCACCGGTGCACTGCCCTTGCATTGCTCCTGCGCTCAGTGGCGGTCCTAGAGTGATTTACTCCCCGGGCGAAACCCCCTGCATGCACCACCCCCCCCGCGCGCACACTAACATGGCCACCACCTCCGCCCCACCACCCATGAAAACACTAACTTTGTCCAGAACACCCACAATCCTACAAATTAACTCGGCTATTTTCAAGAACAAATTTCCGGTTTGAATGACTACTACAATAACAAACACAAAGAAATTGGCACAGTCTAATGTGTCATCATCCATGGACTTATCTGCAATGATCATCTCAAACGTTTGCAGGAGGGCATCATAACTGTTTGCCACAGTGCTCACTATCCGTGATGTGAAATTCCATCGAGTAGGAGCATTTCTGGGCAACCTTGAGCAGCCTGCAGACTCAAGAAAAGACATCCTCTTTGTGGATTTTGAGAAAAATGTGGCAAACCCAGAGAGTGATGCAAAAAATATTCTGCACTCATAACCATTTAGCCCCCTGAGACAGAACCAGATTCAGTCTGTGTGCATAGCAATGCACAAACATTGCACTGGGGGCTATTGCTTTAACTTTGGCCTGCAAACCATTGAGAGCTGAAGCCATGACAGCAGCCATGGCTTCTTCGTAAGGAAGACTATCAAATGGCTTCGCCAAAATCCGGTCCACAACATTCAAATTGTCTGCCATTATGTGCAGCTTGCTACCTAGCTAGCCCGCTAGCTGGGACTGGCGCGAGGCTAGTGTGAAGTTTGTCCGCCTGTGAGTGCTTTGTGACGGTGGAGGAGCTCAGCAGCACCCGCTGCTCAGTAGGGACAGAAACTGCGATAGAAGTCAGAAAGAGTGATAGAAGTCAGTCTCCAAACACAAGCAGCTACAAAAAAAAACAAACAAAAAAACACCAGAAATAGAAGCTTGATTTGTCGCTAGTCATTTTTAACAAAGAAAATGCCGCTAAGAAGATTCGGAAAGTCTCCGGTTCAACTCAGAACAGAATGAAAATGCTCCCACGGATGTTTACACCAAAAGATCGCTGATTTGCTCATTTCGCTGTCAATCAAAAAGGGATTCAGCCTCAGACAGATCATCTAATCATAATGCAGAAGCTGAGCGTCTGGGTCAGCCGAGGCCAGCCCACTGCCCCATAGACCCCCAGACACGCTGAGCGTCCGATGGGCGGGACAAAGCCCAGCATTTATCCAATGACTCGTCTCGTTTCGCTGCATGCTTTGTGTCGCTATTGAACTCTGTGGACCGTTTAAAGCACTGTGAAGCTGTGGGAATGAGTGAGGGGAAAGCCGCGTCGTTACCAGTGATAAGAAGCTGATTCTGAACAAAAGTTGAGCGCGTTGTAACCACAAACCCCCCCCGTCAGGACAACCCCCCCCATCCCATTTTTTTTTTTTGGACCTTTTATTTCCCCCCCGCGATGCTGCCCCGGGCGCCTGCCCGGTTGGCCCGCCTCCAGGACCGCCCCTGCCTGCGCTTATGTGACGAAGTATTTCAACTTGAATTACTCAGAGCTACTGGACAGAACAGCAGACTAACTGCACACCACATCTGGCACAGATATGGTGAAAATATGGGCTATAACAAACATACCATTGCTTCCATAAAAGAGTAACCTATGACAGATCCCTAGTAAGGGTGTGCATAACACTAATACGTATTATCTGGAAAGTATTCACACCACTTCACTTTTCCACATTTTATGTTACAGCATTATTCCAAAATGGATGAAATTCACTTTGTTCCTCAAAATTCTACACACAAACCCCATAATGACTGATTTTTTTGGAGGGGGAGAATTTTGCACTTTGATTAAAAATAAAAAAACAAAGAAATTTCATGTACATAAGTATTCACAGCCTTTGCCATGAAGCTCAAAACTGAGCTCAGGTGCCTCCTGTTTCCACTGATCATCTTTGAGATGTTTCTACAGCTTAACTGGAGTCCACCTGGGGTAAATGTAGTTGACTGGACATGATTTGGAAAAGCGCACACCTGTCTACATATAAGGTCCTACAGTTGACAGTGTATGTCAGAGCACAAACCAAGCATGAAGCCAAAGGAATTGTCTGTAGACCTCAGACAGGATTGTCTAGAGGCACAAATCTGGTGAAGGGCATTTCTGCTGCTTTGGAGGTCTCAATGAGCGCAGTGGCTGCCATCATCCATAAATGAAACCATTCGGATCCACCAGAACTCTTCTTAGAGCTGGCCGTCCATCTAAACTGAGCAATCGGGGGAGAATAGCCTTAGTCAGGGAGGTGACCAAGAACCTGATGGTCACTCTGTTAGAGCTCCAGCATTCCTCTGTGGAGAAAAAAGAACCTTCCAGAAGGACAAGCATCTCTGCAGCAATCCACCAATCAGGCCTGTGTGGTACAGTGGCCAGACGGAAGCTACTCCTTAGTAAAAGGCACATGGCAGCCCACCTGGAGTTTGCCAAAAAGCACCTGAAGGACTCAGTCCATGAGAAACAAAACTCTCTGGACTGAAGAGACAAACATTGAACTCTTTGGTGTGAATGCCAGGTGTCATGTTTGGAGGAAACCAGGCACCATCCCTACAGTGAAACATGGTGGTGGTGGCATCATGCTGTGGGGATGTTTTTCAGTGGCAGGAACTGGGACATTAATGAGGATTGAAGGAAAGATGAAGGCAGCAATGTACAGAGACATCCTGGACAAAAACCTGCTCCAAAGCACTCTTGACCTCAGACTGGGGTAAATGAACTCCATTTATATAGTACTTTTCTATCTGCAGACACTAAGCGCTTTCCAAATCAATGCCTCCTATTCACCCCAAAGTTAGACTGCTGCCATTCAAGGCACCCACTACACACCAGGAGCAACTAGCGGATTAAAGACCTTGCCCAAAGTGCCCTCAGTGATTTTTTCCAGTCAGGCTGGGATTCGAACAGAGAATCCTCTGGTCTCAAGCCCAATGCTTAACCACTCGACCATCACCTCCCCTGGAGTAATGGTTCATCTTTCAGCAGGACAATGACTTTAAGCACACAGCCAAGATGTCAAAGGAGTGGCTTCAGGACAACTCTATGAATGTCCTTGAGTGGCCCAGCCAGAGCCCAGACCTGAATCTGATTGAACATCTCCGGAGAGATCTGAAAATGTTTGTGCACCGATGCTCCCCATCCAGCCTGATGGAGCTTGAGAGGTGCTGCAAAGAGGAATGGACAAAAGTGTCCAAAGATAGGTGCACCAAGCTTGTGGCATCATATTCAAGAAGACCTGAGGCTGTAATTGCTGCCAAAGGTGCATTAGTAGAGGACCTAGCTGAAACATGTATGCACATCATTTAGGAGAGAATAACTCAACTGTTCTAGACTAATATGACCCCAATGAGCAACTTGCGATACGTGCCAAAATCTCTATCTGGGACGAACAGCCTGAAAATGGCCACGCTCTTTTTCCTCCGGAGTGTTACTTCAAGTACAGCTGGTTTTTCTAAACTGCCGCAGCTACAGATTTAATGCACATAATCCTTTTAATGCACACAATGCTCAGAGCTTATTTAAGGTAGCTGTGTATATTTTTCAGACAAAGCAGGTCCCTATTCAAGGTCAGGTGTTTCATCAAGGAAATATATGTATGTAAGCGATAACTAATCTGTTACATGCATATAACGAATTTTGTCCGTTTTATACATATAGCAAATTTAGATAACTGACAAAATTTGCTGGTCTACATGAAATGATTAAACAAACAGCAAACCCCACATATTTAACAACAACAAAAAACCCTCACATCTGTGCCTCCTATGCCAGCAAATAAGCAGCCTAGCTGAATTGCCAATCTCACCCTGTTCTTAATGGGAGCTAAAATTGCTTTGTTTGCAAATCTAAGTCTATATGCTCGATTATCCATCTAATTATATATATATATATATATATATATATATATATATATATATATATATATATATATATATATATAAACTCTAACTGATAAACATCACAGGTTTATGAAAATGTTCAACCCTGTACCTTCCAGTTGACAGGAGTCGCAACCTTCTTCTTAGCAGTGAGCTGCAGAGAGTCGATTACTCTAATCAGCTCATCAAAGTTCCTTCCAGTCGTTGCAGGGTAGAGGATGGACAACTTCATCTTCTTGTCTGGTCCAATCACAAAAACCTGAAGACAGGACCGACGGGAAAAGTCCACATAAGCCATTTACTGTAATGTTAATGTACATCTAAACTCAGCCAATCAAGGAAACACCAGAGTTTACTTTTTCAAAAGTTACACCTTTCAAGACTTGTCAGGGCTATAATATATACATCTCCCACACCTCTTGTTTCTGGTCAGTATTGTTAATCCAGCGCCACTTGTTTATCATGATGCTGTTATGTTTGATTACAAACAGGATTCTTGCACATTTTTCATATGAAAAGACTGTTACTATTTAATGACATTTCAAACCCCAAATGAGTATCATGTTAAAGACCATGAACACAATTTTGTTGCCAAATATCTGCCAGAAGAATGTTGCTAATATTATAGTTTTTATACATCAAAACCTGGGTTATGGAGGGGGTGTGAATGAGAGAGGCCGGGGGCACGTTCACTCTCAAAGTGTTTTGCAGAGCAGAGTTCGTTATAGTTTATGGGCTGAACACATTTATTTGAAAGTGTGTGTACAACAGGCACACACGTGTAAAAATATGATTTCTCACATTTGGTGGGTATATCTGAAAAGCACCAGCAGTCATAAACAAGCAGTATGCACGATGGACCCAACTAAAATCCTTTACAAGTGCGAGAACACAATCATTCATTCCGAGTTAAGCTGCAACAAGACTCGCCTGCAAGTGTTTCACAAGCATGGAGCAGCCTATCGTACCCACTGATGAATGCATCAGTGGGTATGATGAATGCATTTAACCCACAAGGATTATAAACGTTTAACTAAAAGCTACAGTACCATTCAAATTAAAAAAAGAAAAATTTAGTTTCTGCCAAAATCCAATCATAATAATAATGTGGATTTATTTTGTAACATGCTGAAAAATTACAGCTCATTTTAATGAAGGGGACATTCATCTGGGGGAGAGAATTCCACTGTGAATATTGCCTTTCCCTTCATCGCCATCATGCAGACAAACTACACGATGAAGCACGTGCATGATGTTTTGACATTACTTGTAACCCATCTTGCGTTATCTGTAAGATTACTTGTAAATCACTTCCAAATGTTGGTCAGCATCTGACTGCTTGAATTTCCTCCCCTCAGGGGTTGAAATTCTAAATTGTTTCCACACAGCATGAATTTTGATCATATTGACTAAATCATTATGAATCCCTTATCTAAATGCTAAGGAATAAAATTAGTGGTGCCAAAGAAAGTTATTTTTATGACTTAAATCTTTAAAAAATAAATAAATAAAAATACACACACACCCCAGTGGCACTATACCTTTAAGACGGTGTTTGGATCTGCTTCTTTAATTACTTTTCATGATTTTGAAATGGCCACTTATTAAATTGATGTTTTTCATACTGTAATTTAATACAACAATAAATTATTTTATTTTAATATGCAACACATTTGATATTTTGTTTTTATTATAAGTTAGGGGTGTAATGATACACAAAAATCACGGTTCCATACGTACCTCGGTTTTGAGGTCACAGTTCGGTTAATTTTCGGTACAGTTTGGGAACAAAATGTAAAACCTACATTTGCTTGTTGTTTAAACAAACAATTTATTGTAACATTATACAAACAGGAAAATAAAATAATTGCAAAGTGCTGCCTGGTAATAAGTTAAATAAAATGTTCTCAAATTAACAACAAATGTATGAAATATTATTTAAAAAAAATTCCTAGTAAACAGCTTTTAAAACCTTTCCACAAGTAAAACGCAGCACAATGGTTCCAGCATGAAGCCCTGTTCAATTTTATTCAACCTTCATATTTCTTGCCAGAAAAATGAACTTGTCCAAAACTGTCACACTCTATAAGGAATTTAAGAGAATTAATATTAAAGAATCCCTTTTATATAATTTATTTTATTTTCTATCTCTTTCGATTCCTAATAATACTGTGAATGTTACTGTGGCCTTAACTGTTTGCTTAATGTTTGTTAATATATCTTTTTAAATAAAGTTCTGAAAACAAAAACATTGTGGGAGAGGCAAAAAAGTGAGTAAAACCACCTTAAAAAAATATTTAGAACCACAAAAACTTGATTCTTGGTTTATTTATTTTGCCATTAAAATTGGCCATCACTTATTAAAATAAGATAACTTCTCAGGGCCAGGACTTCTCAAAGTCTGGGGAATATTTAATCACAGTGCAGAAAATGAGGTCAGCACGCTGAGTGAATCCGAGTGAGGAGGATTGAAGACATCTGGAAACTCATCCCCCCTACCAATGTTGAGATGAAGTAATATAGTAGCTCAAATTCCACAATACACCCAGGGATCAAAAGTAGTAACAAGTTAAAGTGTTTGTGCCACCAAAATAATTTGAATCTGAATGGGTGGACTTACACAGCGAGCAGTGAGGGGGATTCCATCCTTGTCCCTCTCATCCGGGTCCAGCATGCCCAGCTGTGTGGCCAGCTCTCTCTTATCGTCGGCGATTATGGGGAAGGGCAGATCACCAGGCTGTCCACCAAATGCCATCACATCCTATACAGAAGCAAGGAAGTCAGGATGTTAAAGATTTTGTTAAGCTTTAAGAGCCACTGTTGTAAGACGTGATCATCTCCCGACCCTCCAAAGCCATAACGTAGTGACAGTTGAGTGTGGCGTGTGTGTACACACACACACACACCCACCCACCTGTTAAAGAGGGGACATTTTTGTCTAAAGAGAACCAGCCCAGTAAGTTCAACTCTACTCCTCCTTGGACGACTGAGGGGCCTTTTTGAGGATGAAGCAACTCAACAAAAACCCAGACAATAGATCCAATTCTGTATCAAGGATACTGATTATTCCACAAATTCAAGCACATATAAATGAGTAAATACTTTTATTTTGACCAGAGGAATTAGGATCAATTCATAGATTCTACAATATATTAAAAAAAAAAAAACCCCCCCCAAAAAAAAGGTGGACTGCACCACCCTCCATGTTGTATCGGTCCGGTAAGGAGCAGAGAAAGTATTTAAGCATGTTTTACAATGTAGTGACAGGTTGAAATCAGAGGTCAACTTGCCTCACTTCATGCAGTAAAGGTACACTTTCAATTACTTCCACATTGAGTACTTATGTGAAAACCCGCATTGACAAACATGAGATGGCAATTCCCAAAGTTGCGATTCTGATTTGAAATTTTATTAGAAATACTGATGCCATTTCTTTTGCATTTCAAGAGAGCATGCATGTCAAGATGTCAGACCCACCTTTCAAAAACCTGGCAAGGGAAACCTTATGATTTACCAACTGTAATGGATAAAAGCCCCCCAACGTTTAAAGTACATGAGCAAATAAAAATGTCAAATGAGCTGGCTACCATATTTCCTCAAACAGACACCTGGCCTTAAACAGGGGGAGAAAAAACCCAAACACACACACCTGCCTTATACAAGCGTAGATTACATTTGGCAGAGTCACTCTTTTCTAAATCCGTACCTTAAAAAGCCTAAAGTCTGATTTATACTGTTTGATAAAACTACACATTTCAGAGTGGCCTTTTATTGTGGCCAGCCTAAGGTACACCTGTGCAATATTCATGTTGTCTAATCAGCATCTTAATGCCACACCTGTGAGGTGGGATGGATTATCTCGACAAAGGAGAAGTGCTCACTAACACAGATTTGTGAACAATATTTGAGAGAAATGGGTCTTTGTGTATAAAGAAAATGTCTTAGATCTGAGGTCAGCTCATGAAAAATGGGAGCAAAAACAAGTGTTTTTGTTCAGCATATGAAAGAAATTGGATCTTTGACAGAGTTGGCTGTTCTTTTGTGGGATAAAGACAGCGCCACCCAGTGGAACAAAAATTCTACATGGCTCTGTATGATCACAGCAGGAGTGAGATCCGAGAGACCATTTTCACAGTATGATAATTCAGTCTTCAGTTTTTCTTAAGTCCGCTACATCAGGGCCTACAGAGGTTAAAGAATTGGAAGTTATGACTAATACCCTAGCATATCATTTTTAAAAAAAGATAGTGTTGCATGGAGGGAGATGTGCCCTTTAACCCTGGAGCTCTCTTTTAGTTTGCTGTTCTGCAAACTAAAAAGAGAGTCACCTGAATATACATTTCACTTTCCTACAAGGCTATTAAAACACTTAAATCTAGAGTTGGTAGTTCTGGAGAGCTAGCAAGAGAGCTAGGAAGATTTGAAAGTAGTACCTCCTCTAGATTCCTCCTCGTCAGTGCACCATCCAAAGCCACCCCCACAAACTTGAACATGTATCTGAATGTGGGACTCATCAAGCCCCTTTCACACTGGGCCCACTTTCAGTTGCATCATGACGACACGACGAGGATATAAGCTAGTGCTGAGCGGATATAGCTCGACGCCACAACACCATGACGGACGCAAAGGACAAAGCAAATCGGACGTCAAAAATTAAACGTTTAATTTTTTCCTGCGTCGAGCACAGGATGCAGAAAGGAAGTGGTTTCAATGCAAGTCAAAGCAAAGCAACAGTACTCAACATGACTTGAGGCCACACCCTCATAATACGTTACCCCATACCAATTTATGATTCCTGCTGTGTTCCATTGTTCCCGAAATATAAGTCACGCAGGATTGGTTTTTATACCGTGTACACAATGCACTCAAAGAGCACAGAAAAAAAACGCTCATCCTGGCTGCTGCTGCAGCTCCTCCCTTAAATTCTCTCACAGCTGTGTTTAAATAAAGTCCATAAAAGTCCTGCTCACAGACTGATTGCCAGAGACAGGACATGGCCACATCCAGTAAAAAGTCCGGACATCTCCAGTCCACTCACTGACGATTCGTTCACAGGCGCACATGTGAACAATTAAAAAGAAAAAAAAAAAAATGTCTGGCTGCAGGCAGTTCCTCGCTCTCCCCTCAAACACTCTAGTAACTGTTAAATAAAGGACATAGGTCCTGCTCACAGACAGGACATGTCCACATCAAGTATAACTCCGGACATCTCCACATCTACTCACGGAGGGTTTGTTCGCACGCGCACATGTGAACAATTAAAAGCAGAAAAAAACGGTCTGGCTGCAGGCAGTTTGTCACTCTCCCCTCAAACTCTCTCATAACTATGCTAAATAAAGAAAAAAAGGACATAAGTCCTGCTCACAGACTGACTGCTAGAGACAGGACATGGCCATATCAAGTATAACTCCAGACATCTCCACATTTACTCACGCACTCTTATCGTCAGCGATTATGGGGAAGGGCAGATCACCAGGCTGTCCACCAAATGCCATCACATCCTATACAGAAGCAAGGAAGTCAGGATGTTAAAGATTTTGTTCACCTTTAAGAGTCACTGTTGCAAGACGTGATCATCTCCCGACCCTCCAAAGCCATAACGTAGTGACAGTTGAGTGTGGCGTGTGTACACACACACACACACACACCTACCTTTTAAAGAGGGGACATTTTTGTCTAAAGAGAACCAGCCCAGTAAGTTCAACTCTATTCCTCCTTGGAAGACTGAAGGGCCTTTTCGAGGATGAAGCAACTCAACAAAAACCCAGACAATAGATCCAATTCTGTATCAAGGATAGTGATTATTCCACAAATTCCACATTTACTCTCAGACGGTTCGTTCACATGAGCGAACGCAGCTCGAAGTCAAAGAAAGAAAGATAAACTATAACACAAATCGGAGAGCAGACCTGCAGCTCAGCACAAGAACAAATATAAACTAGGAGAAATCAGCTGCAGCAGCTCCTCCTCTGCATCCTCACCTCCTCTCTGCCCCCCTCCTCCGTGCACCTGACAGATATTCCTGCGTTGTCATGACGCCACATGAAGCAACTCGAAGCAGGCCCGGTGTGAAAGGGGCTGCACATCATGTTGGTGATTAGATCGCACCATGTAGCACGACATGTGTGAGAAAAATTTTTTTTGAACATTTCAGCTTCTCAAGTGGAGTAAAGAAGTGAACAGAGCGAGTGGTGATGTCAGCAGATCGCATCAGAGCACAGCTTGTCTGAATGATTATAACAAGAAGTTAAATCTGTTATAAACATACTTTAACAGCTGCACACATGGAAAGAACACAACTGTTTTATCAAGCCATGACAATGTAAACCTGACAAATAATTACCTTTTTAGATGGCTCAAAATGCTTTCAGCAGCTTGTTATGGCTGAGCTGGAGTGGTCCTGTGTGATTCAGGAAGTGATTACAACTGTTTTCAACGGCCAGTTTGCAGAGAAAATGATTAATCCAACATGGTACAATCTGGTGAAAGTGGTAGTTTCGGCTGTATTCCCTCTGCCACTGTACCAAACTTCTTCAGTGAAATGAGTGTGCACACGCGGAGGAGGGAGGGACAGAGGGGGCCGTTGAGCCTGGTGACGTGAGCAGGAAGAAGACATGAAGGCATCTGACTGGTTTTGAGAACGGACTGCGGGGCTTATACTAGTCGAAGTTTTATCGATCCTACAGCTGCTACAGACATCTAATTTTTTTCATTCCTTTTTCTGAATACATAATGTATTGACTACTGTTAAGATACACGGACCATTTCACCCAATATAACAAAAAGTGTTTCTGAACAGAGTTACCTACCCTAGCTTTAAGACAGAGGCTTGACGGCTCACCGTGTCTTCTAATAAATGGAACGCTCTAATAAAATAGTTGGAAAAGATAAGCATGTGTATTTATTTAAAAAAAAAAAAAAAAAAAAGGCACCAGCAGCAGAGCGCTATGTGAACTCACACCAACTTTTTCTGAACTTTAAAATTAGGAGCTGACTGACAGTTTATCGACAAGCTTTGGAGGCAGATGCCAATATTTGTTTGCAGTAAAAACCTCTTAAGTTTAGTATAACACACTCTTAACACAAAATTATTCTAACATACGTTTAATTGATAGACCATTTCAACATGACCTTCACACAAAAACTGCAATGAGTTATAAACATCACTATGAAGTTGATCAAATAAATACAACCGACAGCTCCAGCCTGCACACTGCTACCTTCTTCTATGCCGGTGTCGCAGACCGAAAGATCCCCGCCTAAAAATCAGTCCACTTGCCTTCAGCTTGCATGCATCATTTTGGACCACAGCAGCTCATCTGAGATGGAGTCTCTTCACCCAAAGCAATCAAATGGATTAATGGAATTATTAACCATCAGATGACAAGGTAAAACCTCTTAAATAATTCTAAAGTAGGTTTTATGCAAAAACAAGGCCATTTTAAGCAGAAAACTCTGCAAAACTCTGACACTTTGAAATGACTGAGGTGCAGTGAACGCATCGGCTAGCAGCTCATGTAGCCGTTGCGCTCTGATCACTTCATCCATCTTTTATGATGAAAAAATGCTGAATTTATGTGGAAATGATTGTTGTACAAAAGCTTCAGATATCTGTCGCTGAGATAGATGATGACTGAAGTGCAGTTTTAAGCAGAAATGAGGTGTTAACAGTTCCCCAGTGACAGACGTAAGGGGCAATTTACACCATATGATGGGTATTTCTCAGACTTTAACTGGTCTATGTGAAGCAGAACAAATTTAAAGTAAGACTTATGTTTTGTAATCTACTGCAAGAGCCACAACTTGAGGCAATGTATCTTAAATGAATTTCAAATATTTGTGTCTAACAACAGTTAAAGACGCAAGTATTTGATGACAGTATTTGATCAGTTAATGTCAATCGGGCAGCACAGTCTCGTTTGAACACCTGCGTGATATTGCCAGATTTTACTACTTCCGGGGACAGCCTGCCATTGCGCAACATAAACACAGCATAACCTCACACAGAAAATGGTGTACCGTTTTGTCGCAAAAAGTGCAGGTTTTTTTTCTTTTCGGTTCCCAGTGGAGAAGGGAAGACAAGGCAAATGGGAGCAGTCGTGTCGGTAAGATTTAGCTTACACGCCTAGCCAGAGTAGCTGTGTTCTCTCACCTGCACAACCGACTTGACATGTTTGAGCTCTGGGTCATAAACAAAACCGCAACACATGTCCACTTTCCACCACAGCTTCAGTTTTTCTTTGCATTTTCACTCTGTTTGCCATATAATTTGCCTAAAAACTCAGAAAGCGCCATGTTTCTGATGGGGACATATGAGGGCTGTCCCCACATGTACAATTATTGCATCATTTTTAACTGTTTAGCGCCCACCGTCAAACGAAACTGCGCTGCCCAATTGTCTGACGCAGGGCTAGACATTGACCACTTAATGCAACTGGCCTATAGGGCCAGTAGCTTTGAGAAGTTACTGGCCCTACCAAAATTCTACTGGGCCAGGCACACGTTTTTTTCTTTCTCTTTACAACATTTATTACCCGACACATTAAGCTTCTATATGAATCATTTACTGTGAGACACATCTGTGGTTAAGTTTACCAGATCCAACTTTGAAAACTGTTTAAAAAGGTTAATATAAGCAAGAAAGTGACTTTCAGCTGCTCCCATTTATTCAGGATCATCACAGCGGATCCAGCACAGAGCTGCACACATTTTACACAGGATGCCCTTCATGACAACTTCAGTTTTATATATGAAGAAACTGACAGTCCCAGTCTTCCACCCAAGTACTAATCAGGACTGACTTAGCTTCTGAGATCAATTAGGACCAGATGCCCCAATTCCTTTCTAAAACAGATTAAAAAAAAAACAACAAAAAAAAAACCCACACACACCAACATTTAAAGCTGGTAACAGCACTGAGATGTCTGATTGCTAATAGGGATGTCCCAATCCGTCAGTTACTACTCAGTATCTTCCTAGATGTACTTAGAGAACATTACACCCAATCCAATGTACAGTTGTGACAATTTTAGAGCTCTGCCATGCATTGGATGGGGGCGGGCACCGTCCTTCAATCAAAGCTGCTCCTTAACTGCTTTATAAATGTCAGTAAGGCAAAAGATGGGTGCAGTCTAATGAGGTTACCACACACAGCATCTCAAAGTCAGACTACCAAATGTTCAACTTTATAAGCTACTTGCAAGCTTGAAATTCTAGTTGTGCAGCAGAAGTGTTGAAGTGCTAACTGCCATCCTCATCAATAGATAGATATCTGATGACATCACGGATTTCCCACAATCCCATAGTCCGCCATGTTCCGAGTCAACTTTCTTTGTCACTGATCTATTACACAGATAATCAGTGACATCGCCACAATAAGCCAGATAAAAATAGCAAGACGGAAAAACCAATATATTGTGACACTGAATCCAAATTGCAAAGCGAAGTATTTACAGAAAATTGCTGAAATTTACAATAAGAACCCATACACGATCGAGAAAAAAAAGAACAGTGCTTGGACAAGGAAGCGCACCCAGTCATTACCTTCCCGCCTCTAGCTCGCCAGTTAGTACAGGATGGATCAAACCGTCTTCCTCTGTTTTGTGCACACTGGTTGCAAAAAGTCCTGGCGCTGTCGAGAAGGCTTGCAAAAAAATAAATGTGACAATTTTCATGCATTCTCAGCGATAAAACACCAGAACAGAACTGGTGTGCATCCACGGGAAGCCTACTTTTTTGACCTCCGTGTGCCGCCTGCCCATGTCGTAGGTTAAAAGGCGAATGCGCGATGGTCGCAAAAAACACCTTTGGGCTATGACCTCAGATCACGAGACCCGCTGAATTTAAGCAGCATATTAAATAAATGTCGATTTTATTACGTTCTTGGTGGATGTAATGAGAGCAAGTGTGTGTGTGTGTGTGTGTGGGGGGGGGGGGGGGGGGGGGGGGGGGGTGGACAAAACAAAAAAAATTCCCAGTTAAACATCAAGTTTTACTTCTTGCTCTGATGACCAGCGACAATATGTGCCTTGACTGTTAGTATAGTGTCGCTTGGGACAATATGTGCCGGAGTCTCTTGTTAACAGACTGAATCAGTGACCTGTAAAATTTGGTTGACACACAACATGACGGCTAGCACAAAGGGTCGTGGGAAATGCGCAGGAGCAGAAACCCATCAATAAAGCACTGCCCCACCCACAGCCATGTAACTAGTTTGTGTCTTTAGATAAACACAAGAGGAACCTGAAAGAGGGCCATACCTTGCTCCAACTCAGATGGTCCTCAACACTGTCAATGGACAAGGCGATCATCTTCACATCTCGTTTCTTGAACTCATTGCTGATATTAGCAGCACAGGCCAGCTCAGTAGTGCAGACTGGAGTGAAGTCTTTTGGGTGGGAGAAAAGTATACCCCATCTACAGCAGAAACAAGGCAGTGATGTTTGCGTTAAAGAACCGACATATCTGATCACTGAACTGTAATGCCAGAGTCTTTAATTTAGAGAAGTGTACTTTGCAAGTTGTAAAGGGGGTGGTGGCCAAGTGGTTAATGCGCTTGGTTTCAGTTCAGAAGGTTCTGGGTTCAAATCCCACCCCTGCCACATTTCTCCATGTAATGTGGAGTTGCGTCAGGAAGGGCATCCGGCGTAAAACTTGTGCCAATTCAACATGCAGATCCACCTTGGATTTGCTGTGGCGACCCCGAGTGCAAACAAGGGAGAAGCCGAAGGGACTTACTTTTTACTTTGCAAGTTGTAAATGGGTCACAGTCTGCTATCAATGATCAGGTCATAGTAGACAAGCCATGCATCATGGTGAAAGACTGACTAAAACTCTAACAGAAGAGAAAGTTAAGCCATTTCATGGCCAAATTTCCTGCCATTGCTTTAAAGACCATTAAGTGTTCTCATATCTGTTGTGGTAACAAGAGTGCCTTGTTAAACCCCCCCACCCAACTGAAAAAAGTAATTAAATGAAATCAAAACCAGTTACAGAATCATAGCTCTAGAACTTCAATCTCAGCTGTAGAGACTGATGGGTGTTTATTTTCCCTTTCTCAGTAAGACACCAGTGGGAAAGTTCAGACCATCTCTGAATTCCTGCACCACATGATTTGTGTGACTCCACTGTGTTACAGTTTAGCATCACATGATGCAGACTCAACAAAAGAGTCTCAGCAGTATGAAAAGCTGTTGTGTATTTTAAAGTGTTAATATATTTTTCGGAGACATTCAAATCTGCCTTTGCAATTTAAGTAGCAGTATCCTACATTTAGGGAACAGCAACACTGCAATCATTTAAATAAATAAATAAATAAAGAGGATGCAGATTTCATACATGGGTGATTCTTTAACTACAGACACTATTGGCCTTGTAAATGTAATTTCCACCACACCATTGCCTTACAATATAAAGTTCCTTGGGGCAACTGTTTGTGATTTGGCGCTATATACATGTGCTTCGATGTCACTGTTTATCTCCATAGAAACTACCCAGACAATCTTTCATACAAACTGTTTAAAGGGACATTACAGTGTTGTGGTGGAAACTACGGCAATAGTGTGGGACAACTACATTTTGTTTAAAAAAAAAAAATCAAACAGTTGTATGACATTGAATACCCCAATTATGTTTTGATTATTTTACTGATATTTTATTCAGAGATATTTTAAAACATTAGAAAAAACATTTCTTTACCATTCAATTTTATCATTGAAGATCAAAAGTGCCCGTAGTCTAAGAATCACCCAAAAATGAATGGTAAAGAAACGTTTTTTCTAATGTTTTAAAATATCAGTAAAATAATCAAAACATAATTGGGGTATTCAATGTCATACAACTGTTATGATTTTTTTTTTAAACAAAATGTAGTTGTCCCACACTATTGCCGTAATTTCCACCACAACACTGTAATGTCCCTAAACAGTTTGTATGAAAGATTGTTTGGGTAGTTTCTATGGAGATAAACAGTGACATCAGAGCACATGTATATAGCGCCAAATTACAACAAACAGTTGCCCCAAGGCGCTTTATATTGTAAGACAGTGGTGTGGTGGAAATTACATTTACAAGGCCAATAGTGCCCGTAGTTAAATAATCACCCTTTTATCATTGAAGATCAAAAGTCTGGGTGTGGGACAAGCACAAAACGGCAATATTTGCATATAATGATGCTGAAAAAAGGTGAAAAAGTCATCATTGACTACTAGAACAAATTTCTTAACATACTTTCATTGTAAAGATAACTATAAAAGTGTGAAATTTCCCCTTTTTCTGTTTTTCATACAATATGATCAAAGGACATAAGTGCCCGTAGTCTAAGAATCACCCACAAGTAGAATCCAAAGACAGAACTTCTCACTACATACCGTGTATTCAGAAAGTATTCATGACGCATGACTTTCTCCACATTATGTTACATTTTTATTCCAAAATAAAGTAAACTAATTTTTCCCCTCAAAATTCTACTCAGAAAAGTTTCTGAAATTTATGCAATTTAAAAACAAACAAACAAACCAAAAAAAACTAAAAGAACTCACATATTTAAGTATTCACACCCGTTGCTAATAACTTGTTGATGCACCTTTGGCAGCAATTACAGCCTCAGGTCTTCTTGAATATGATGCCACAAGCTTGGCACACCTGTCTTTAACCAACACACAGACTCCCCCTACCTCCAAACACTTCCTTTTGACAGTTTTGACAGATGCCGTGTCTCTCACACACACCTATGCCCAACAGCTATATCAGCTGAAAAACAAATAAGTCATTATAATAAAGTTCATCCAAATGTCTAGGGCACTGCCCTAAGACTACTCATCAACTTAAAATGTCAAGTATGACACTTTTAATAAGTGATTCAAAAAGACACCCCACACCCACAACTCTTATTCATAAGTGAAATTTAAGTAAAAATTCTGATTTTGTAATCATTTTGGGTTTAGGAGTTGGTCCATAATTGTTTTAGCTAATATAACGCCTGAATAGATCCTTGTCATTTCATTGGTAGTTTGTAGGTCACGTGACATGGATTATTCATACCATTTGCCACTGTGTTCTACTTACCGTGCAATAGTGCTCTTTACTGTGCAATTTTGGTACTATATGATTGGTGCTATTGCACGCCATGACCATCACGCACGCTCACACGAGCAGCAACGGCGCTTAGCTTAAAAACAAACAGGGTGGGAACTGCTCATTCTTATAACACACCCGCGCGCGCGCACACACACGCACAAAAACAAACCTAGTACATCATAAGCCATCTAGAGGCATTTGCAGTATTTGCTGGGACATCTTGAGGTGAAGTGGAATAGCTGAATGAAGAGCTCGACACATTTCTGTCATGATTTTTCACTGGACTTAGAAAAGCAGACGGCAGTCTGTACACGATGCACGGCATCAGGTACGGGCTACATCATTAGGACTGTTTTTGAACTGACTGTTTTTGCAAGTTGACTGAGAACAATTTTGGACTGGACTTCCATTTAAAATTATGAAATATTCTTCCATTGTTCACTCAAATATTCATTATTTGTATACTGGTGATTCCTTTGATTAACACAGCTACGTGCCTGAATAGTTGAACTAATTAGAGTCATCTGGTTTAGTAGGAGGGTGGAACAGATATGTGGTAGGACTTTCACTCACTGAAGCCGGGGTTTTCCACCTCTGCACGGTTTTCAGTACAACAGCCTATACACACACAAGATAGTCAATAAAACGGGTTGAAGGTCAATCACGCACAGGTGTAAAACCTCTGTGCGTGTCAGTGCACAAACTGCTCAGAGAAAACGACCCTCAACGTTCCTACATAAGTCAGTCGTGGATTTTAGACTAGAGTTAGCTACATTACGCACGTTTTTAATTGATCGAGTAGCGAAAAAAAAAAATGAACGCGCCTGACATATGTTGCTATAACTACACCAGCCATCAGGTGTCGCTACAGCAAACAATCTGGACTCAGTGGTTATATATATATATATATATATATATATATATATATATTTTTTTTTTTAAAGGCAGTTCAGCTTTCATACTCATTAATCTCGGGCCGGATAAATAGGTGCCATCAAAAACAAGAAAATAACCATATATTCCAAAACTCAAAACGAGTTAGTACAAAAATTGCTGCACGTAAAAGTGGCGCACTTACGAGGCACCCAGGAAATCATGAAATTTAATCCGGCCGTTGGTTGTATTGACCTCGAAGTTTGGAAACTCGTCTCCCAGCAGAAGTCCAGGCATGGCGTCTTCTCGGCTACGGAAAAAAAAAACCACGTCGAAGGAAACAACCGAAGTGTGATAAAACGCGGATAAACCGGAAAAGGGGCGTGGCGAACTGCATCATCGACCAATTACAGAAAAGCATTCACGTAGCGCCCCATTTAGTTCATCGGTGACGAATGCGTCAACGTTGCTGCCATATTGAAAAGGTACAAATGCGCCTGCTTTCCCGGATATATTCAGCTGTTTCTCAAACTATTCTGAAGATCAGTTTGTCGAACTGTTTTTTCAAACACTTTCAATAATTCTAGAACAACAGTCTGTCGACATCTGAGAAAAAAAACTTAGAAGAATGTGGAGAATTAACTCGTCATCCGAGGCACCACCTCGCCAGTTCAATTTAGTTTTGTTATAAATATGTAGAACCTAATCAAACATAAGCCATCTCAAAGTGCTATACATGAGTAAGATAAGGAAAATACTCCTTTTTCAAATTTCATAGGAATAAACCTCAAGCAGACCAGGCACAGTGGGGCAGCCATCTGCAATAGTAAGTCCCTTCGCTGCTCCCTTGTTTTGTACTCAGGGTCGCCACAGTAAATCCAAGGTGGATCTGCATGTTGAATTGGCACAAATTTTACGCCGGATGCCGTTCCTGACGCAACTCCACATTACATGGAGAAATGTGGTAGGGGTGGAATTCGAACCGGGAACTTTCCGCACTGAAACCAAGTGCATTCACCACTTGCCTCTTCAATGACCATCCTAAAACTGATTCATTTGTGAAGAATTAAGGGGTGGCTTCATTGCTTGAGGTGCCAAATTATTGTGGGGAGCAACAGGTAGGATTAATAAGTATTTTGCTTTTTTATTTGTTTAAATTCACCCAAATGCTTCAAACTCATGAATATCACAGAAGCATAAACTGGTATGTTCTGTAATCTCCAAGTCAGTAGTATTATATGTTGCGTACTCGTAATTTGGAGTATTTTGAGTATTTTTGGATTTTATCTGATCTCACATCATTTGTGTACTTGCATATTAAATGTGTAAAATGTGTTTAAAAGCTACTTACAGAAGTGCATTTCTGTCAAAATGAGGTTATACGAACAAGTATTTACATGTGTAAATAGACAATTATTTAAATGTTCATAGATCAAAGAAACCTGAACAAATATATCCTAAATGCCCCCCCCCCCCCACACACACACACACACACACACACTCGCGCGCATGTATAACATTTGTATGATCAATTTATCATATATTAGTGTTACTGTTAAAATTTAAATCTCCATTTCTGAAAACCCTGAATTAATAAATATGCCAGTGAGGTTTGCTTTTTCAAAATATGCTATTTCATTTTGTGTTGTCTAAGGCATTTGAAATTTCATGCTAAAGTTGTGGTATAGTATACTGACTAAACAATTACTTCAAATGTGCATAATTTCACAAACACCATATGTGCTAGGGCATATACAGACCCTACACTTTTTGTAGCCTCTAAATATGAAATTCATAATTTGATATGGATGCATAGTTTTGAGCCATTCAGCAGTTCAGCATGTGAGTTTTGTAACAATTTTTTGAAACATGGGTGTTGCAAAGGATTCAGAAAATTGATATAGAGTATTTAGAGCCACCAACCACTAATTTCCAGCACAGATGACAATCTTGTTATCAGCCCCAGCAATATTATATCAATTCTTTATTTCCAGCTTGACTTTTTACCTCTGCCAATGTTTTCACTCCTGTTTGTTTATTTGTGAACAGCCTAGAACCTACAATTTTTCATATATTGTTATTACATTTTTACAGAGGGTTCATATCATGAAGTCAAGAACTAATTCAATTTTCAAGTCAGGAAAAATATTGGAAAATCCCTATCCTTTAACAATGAATGAAGATTCTAAAATTTCTATCAAATTTCTTTCATATGTGATAGCATTATATAGGACTATCTTTTATCGACTGACAAAGTTTGATCCAGATTAGAGATTTTGTGGCGATTTAAATTTGGCATTGAAAACCCCATTTAATATATATTTTACATTATATCTTAATCAAATGTGCCCCAATTACTCCCATATTTGAAAGGTAGGGTGCAGACTGGCACTCACTATCACCTCACAAAGTTTGATCTGGTTCTGATCTTGATTGTGGATTTTGTGGACATATGAATTTAATACTGAACATCTTATACTCAACAAAAATATAAACGCAACACTTTTGGTTTTGCTCCCATTTTGTATGAGATTAACTCAACGATCTAAAACTTTTTCCACATACACAATATTACCATTTCCCTCAAATATTGTTCACAAACCAGTCTAAATCTGTGATAGTGAGCACTTCTCCTTTGCTGAGATAATCCATCCCACCTCACAGGTGTGCCACATATCTTGCCACATTGGAGAGGTGTTCTCTTCACGGATGATGCGAAGGAGATGTGTTGCACTGCATGAGGCAAATGGTGGTTACACCAGATACTGACTGGTATCCCCCCCCCCCCCCCAATAAAACAAAACTGCACCTTTCAGAGTGGCCTTTTATTGTGGGCAGTCTAAGGCACACCTGTGCACTAATCATGGTGTCTAATCAGCATTTTGGTATGGCACACCTGTGAGGTGGGATGGATTATCTCAACAAAGGAGAAGTGCTCACTATCACAGATTTAGACTGGTTTGTGAACAATATTTGAGAGAAATGGTAATATTGTATATGTGGAAAAAGTTTTAGATCTTTGAGTTCATCTCATACAAAATGGGAGCAAAACCAAAAGTGTTGCGTTTATATTTTTGTTGAGTGTATTTGGTGTACATCTTGCATTATATCTCAATCAAAAGTGCCTCAATCACTCTCAATTGTGACAATGAGGTGCAAATTGGCACTCTTAATGAATAGACTAAGTTTGATCCTCATCTGATCTGTATTGCGGAATTAGCAGATATTTGATTTTAACATTGAAAAGCCTTTTGATCTGTATTTTGTATTATATTTTAGCTTTTGAAAAGCCACATCTTATGGAAGCCCGTTTGCGCCACTTGAAAAAAGTTTTTTTGATTAATTGCGAGATAGTATCTCACAATTTTGACTTATCTCACAATTCTGAGTTACTATCTCGCAATTCTGAGATACTTTATGTTACGAAATGCATTGCCCCCTATGGTCATTCCATTCGATCATTGAAAGCTATTTTCGGTGTGGTTTCACAAACAGTGAGATTCGGACGCTATTACATGAGGAGCGAAACTGTCCGTCTGTTGTTAAGACTCATGGATGGTGGTGGCGTAGATTTACGAGCAAGGCATCGCTTGAGACGTGTTGTGCCGGATTCAGCACCCCTGCCGTGAAAAGCACCCCCTTCACGGGAACGCGCATTTGAACCTCGTCGCCTTTAAACTCACATTTAACAGCACAGATACACAGTTTGCGCAACAAAAACGTACACAAATCAATATGATCCTTATTCTTTCTCACGTTGTCTCCAGATATGTGGGAGTGAACAGAATATGTTCATATTTACGAGCACTAATTGGCTGGTTTTGTTCAGTAGGAACGAAGGGTCCGATATTATCATGTTTATTTTATGACGTTTCATCACACGATGGTGTTTGTTTTAGTGTTTATTTGTTTAAATGATTTTAATTTAATTCATTGACCTTATAAATGAATATGCAGCTTGAATCACTGTGGAACGTTTGAGGACCCTGTTGAAATTAGCGTCCATTCCTATTGTCTGTATATGTATTATGTCTGTATATATATTAATTTATTCAGAGTATCCTAATCATCATCAGAATTATTATTATTATTATGATTATAAAAATGTACACAAAACAATGGTTATCATTCCATGTAATAGTAACTCAGAATTGCGAGATAATAAGTCAGAATTGTGAGATACTATCTCGCAGTTAATCAAAAAAAACTTTTTTTCAAGTGGCGCAAACGGGCTTCCATAATATCTAACAGGACTTTGACCTTGAAAATTTTTTCCAAGGTAAAAATTTGTGGAATTGGAAACTTGGAGGATGGTTGCACTGTACAAGCGTGGCAAATGAAATAAATTGAAATTTAATTGAATTATATTACAGTCGTTCCCCCCCCCCCCCCGCCCCCACTCCGAATTTGAAACAGGCGCAGTCTGGTTTTGTGTATTTAAAATTATATATATATATATATATATATATATATATATATATATATATATATATATATATATATATATATATATATATATATATATATATATATATATATATAATTGTAAGACTTCATTTCCCAGGTAGCTTTGCGGCAAAGATGGCGTTTGTGGCGAGTGCTTGCGAACGTGTTATGAATTCTCAAAACAAACGCTAAAAGGTACTGCAAGATAACTCTTATAACACCAACGGTTCGCGACAGAATGCCTTCGCCAAAGTCCAAATCTGCCGCTCGCAGTGGAGGCAGCCCGGTGCTCGGGAGCTCCAACGACCGCTACGAGTTCAAGTCATTGACCAAACCGCTGAACAGGTCTCCTTCTCCGCACCTCCGGCAGCGCCAGGGCTCCGACCCCACCGCCGCCCGGCTCCGCGCCTCAGACAGCCCGACCCCGCGCCGCGGCTCCAGCTCCTCCACGGGCTCGACGGGCCAGGTGGGACAGGAAGAGGACGGGATCCGGCTGAACCCGTCCTTTTTCGCTGTGGCGCTGAGCTCGCTGCTGGCCGTGGACCTGTGGTTGTCCAAGCGGCTGGGAGTGTGCGCCTGCGAGGACTCGTCGTGGGGCAGCGTTCGACCCTTAATGAAACTGATCGAGGTGTCGGGACACGGCATCCCGTGGCTGGCTGGGACCGTCTACTGCCTGTGCAAGAGTGACAGCGCCACCGGACAGGAAGTCATGCTCAATCTGCTGATGGGTAAAAACACAATAAGCCACAGATTCAGACGCGTTCCCACACAATGACCGTGATTTATAACATTTTGTTATCAAAACCTTATGACAAAAAAAATGTATTTGAAGCTTGATGTTTTGCATGCTAAAAATGAACTTCGTTATAAAAAACGGTAAATATAACAAACAACCAAGCAATGTATATCACACTGCCTTTACTTGGATCTGCAGTCTTTGTGTTGCTTCGTTTAGTGTTTGCATTAATTTAATCTTTAGTGCAATTGAGATCAAGATCTCTTTTACAAGGGAGACCTGGACAATTACGAAGTTTCCACTCCACCTAACCTGCATGTCTTTAGATGTGGGAAGAAGACGGAGCACCCGGGGAGAACCCAAACATGGGGAGAACATGCAAACTCCGAAGGCCACAGGTGGGAATCGATCCCATGACCTTCTTGCTGTGAGGCAACAGTGCTAACCACTAATTCACCGTGCTGCCCAAAGTAGACTTATTGTTTATTTTGGCCCCACCTAGTTGGTGGCATTGCAATTGCGACCACTTGTCTCCTGGTGTGCTCACATTAGCTTCAAGCCACAGAGGAAAAGCAGCAACTTGCCATTCATTTTCAGTGAGAGTGGGCGTTTTGCAGCAGTAAGAGACAGCGGTTGCTCTGCCGCTAGCTAGGCAGGGGTAAAATAGACTTGAAGTCTATTTAATGCAAATACTGAGTGACACGGTGACTGCCAATCCGAGTGACTAGGCAGAGTGATGTTAGCTCGAATGAATTTATCCAAGGTGGCAGAAAACACTCCAAAACAGCTGCATTTCTGTATAAATCAGTTTTTCATATATTTTGCAAAAGTTAGATAGAAATAAGCACTTCTAAATCTAAAAACTACATTATTGTAACCAGATAACACCTCTGAAGTTATTTACAAGACATCTTATGAAGATGAAGTGTGTGTACCCCAGGAACGCCCATCAAGCAACCAAACCAACTGACAGCAGAGCGTCTGTCGTCTCTTGCTGCTGCAAAATGCCCACTCTGATTGAAAATTAATAGAAAGTTGCCGCATTGCCGCTCTCGCTTTCTGCTATTGTGACTGTACCGTGATCAGAAATGAGCGGGTCAGTTTGCCTGTCTCTTGAATGTGGTCTTAGCCGTGATTGAAGGCATTGTGGAGAGTGCTGTCGGGCCACCTGTGTGCAATCTACACAGTGACAATTCCCAAAGTGTTTTTCTGTATTGTTTATTTGGTAAAATACACTCAACAAAAATATAAACGCAACACTTTTGGTTTTGCTCCCATTTTGTATGAGATGAACTCAAAGATCTAAAACTTTTTCCACGTACACAATATCACCATTTCCCTCAAATATTGTTCACAAACCAGTCTAAATCTGTGATAGTGAGCACTTCTCATTTGCTGAGATAATCCATCCCACCTCACAGGTGTGCCATATCAAGATGCTGATTACACACCATGATTAGTGCACAGGTGTGCCTTAGACTGCCCACAATAAAAGGCCACTCTGAAAGGTGCAGTTTTATCACACAGCACAATGCCACAGATGTCGCAAGATTTGAGGGAGCGTGCAATTGGCATGCTGACAGCAGGAATGTCAACCAGAGCTGTTGCTCGTGTATTGAATGTTCATTTCTCTACCATAAGCCATCTACAAAGGCATTTCAGAAAATTTGGCAGTACATCCAACCAGCCTCACAACCACAGACCACGTGTAACCACACCAGCCCAGGACCTCCACATCCAGCATGTTCACCTCCAAGATCGTCTGAGACCAGCCACTCGGACAGCTGCTGAAACAATCGGTTTGCATAACCAATGAATTTCTGCACAAACTGTCAGAAGCTGTCTCAGGGAAGCTCATCTGCATGCTCATCATCCTCATTGGGGTCTCGACCTGACTCCAGTTCATCGTCGTAACCGACTTGAGTGGGCAAATGCTCACATTCGCTGCCATTTGGCACGTTGGAGAGGTGTTCTCTTCACGTATGAATCCCGGTTCACACTGTTCAGGGCAGATGGCAGACAGCGTGTGTGGCGTCGTGTGGGTGAGCGGTTTTCTGATGTCAATGTTGTGGATCGAGTGGCCCATGGTGGCGGTGGGGTTATGGTATGGGCAGGCATCTGTTATGGACGAAGAACACAGGTGCATTTTATTGATGGCATTTTGAATGCACAGAGATACCGTGACGAGATCCTGAGGCCCACTGTTGTGCCATACATCCAAGAACATCACCTCATGTTGCAGCAGGATAATGCACGGCCCCATGTTGCAAGGATCTGTACACAATTCTTGGAAGCTGAAAATGTCCCAGTTCTTGCATGGCCGGCATACTCGCCGGACATGTCACCCATTGAGCATGTTTGGGATGCTCTGGACCGGCGTATACAACAGCGTGTACCAGTTCCTGCCAATATCCAGCAACTTCACACAGCCATTGAAGAGGAGTGGACCAACATTCCACAGGCCACAGTTGACAACCTGATCAACTCTATGCGAAGGAGATGTGTTGCACTGCATGAGGCAAATGGTGGTCACACCAGATACTGACTGGTATCCCCCCCAATAAAACAAAACTGCACCTTTCAGAGTGGCCTTTTATTGTGGACAGTCTAAGGCACACCTGTGCACTAATCATGGTGTCTAATCAGCATCTTGATATGGCACACCTGTGAGGTGGGATGGATTATCTCAGCAAAGGAGAAGTGCTCACTATCACAGATTTAGACTGGTTTGTGAACAATATTTGAGGGAAATGGTGATATTGTGTATGTGAAAAAAGTTTTAGATCTTTGAGTTCATCTCATACAAAATGGGAGCAAAACCAAAAGTGTTGCGTTTATATTTTTGTTGAGTGTATATTGTCACTTCAGAAAAAAAAATTTATATATATATATATATATATATATATATATATATATGAAAGGCTCATTTTGGCTGATATTAACTGATATCAGTTGGGCTCAAGTAAAAATACTTTCTGCTGTTTATGTCATACAGAAAGCCTTTGTAAAACACATTCAGGCTGTTTCCCAGGTGTTCTCAGGCACAAGCATAGCCAGAAAATTAGTCTGGTACCTCTCACTCACTCACTCACTCACTCATCTTCAACCGCTTATCCAAGAACGGGTCATGGGGGGCTGGAGCCTATCCCAGCAGTCATACAACCAGTCATGGGCGCAATTTGGTGGGGGATGGGGGGACATGTTCCCCCCACCTTTTCAACCTGGGGGCCTGGGGGGACAGAATATGGTATGTCCCCCCCACCTTCTGACATATATGTGTGTACTTTAAAACATGCTATGCCAGTCTTATGTGCAAACCATGTCAGTCTTATCTGCAAAACCATGTCAGAATAGTATCTTTGTTTCTGCAAGTTTGTATTTTTAGCAGCATTGACTTGTTTACAACACCTGTTTCTTGTTTGTCACATTCGGAATTTTCTGGGACTGCATTTGCTTAGATTTGAAACCAAAAATAGTTGCCTCTAGGGACTAGTGTCTACACATAAGTATCAATGGACCATATGCTAATTTACTAAATTCTGAAAGTTAGAAAAGGAAATCAGAAAAGCTATCTGGGACCTCAGAAAGCCCATCTGCAATTATTGCTTAAAGTAAGTCCCTTCGGCTGCTCTCTAGTTTGCACTTGGGGTCGCCACAGCAAATCCAAGGTGGATCTGCATGTTGAATTGTCACAGGTTTTACGCCGGATGCCCTTCCTGATGCAACTCCACATTACATGGAGAAACGTGGCAGGGGTGGGATTTGAACCCGGAACCTTCTGCACTGAAACCAAGCACATTAACCACTTGGCCACCACCCCTGCATCTGTAGTTATTGCTTGATCTAAAAAAAAATCAGTCTATACAAGCGAAATTATGTTCAGTATGAGTGTTGTCATTGGTGCCACTTCGAAAATTAAATTCATGATAAGTAATTTATCCTAAACTTACGATCTGTTGTTTTTTCAAACTTATGCAAAAACAAATCTTGAGAAAAAAATACAGTATGCAATAGTTAATTATTAAGAGCCTGTTCTTTCATATTTACGAATAGATTTTACCACATTACAGTTGTTTTTTTTAATGAAAACTCAACCTATCATTCTTTTTGAGTTCTACACATATGGTGATACCTTATTTACACCAGGATGTTAATAAAATCAATGCTGGCTATTCTCAGAATAAAGTACTTATATCCACAGTTTCAGATTGCATCAGTCAAATGGTGTCCACTTTATGGTCTTCTCAAAACATTAAAATTACTGTTCTGGATGCTCAGAATGCTTCTGAGCTTATTTAGAAACCATTGGCTCCTGGGGGCCTATAGCGGCCCCCAGGCCCTATATATATATATATATATATATATATATATATATATATATATATATATATATATATATATATATATATATATATATATATATATACACACAACAGGGTTGTATGAAATGTAAATGTATTCCGATACAGTTACTAGTTACCTGTTGAAAAATGTAATCGGTAACGTAATCCAAGTACCATAATATTAAAGTAATGTAATTTCATTACTTTAAATTACTTCTGGATTACTTCAATATCAAATATGCTAATACAGACAAAAGAAACTAAATAGAAATAGTCTTGACTACATAGTACGGTTTATTAAGCAAAAATAAAACTGTTTCTTTTACATGGCATGCTCTGTTTTACTTCACATTATGAATTAAGAGCACCCTCAATATTGTTTTAAACACACCCAGTGTTCACCTGCTAAATTTTCAACAAAAAATGCCAAACAAATGAAGGATAATAAAACTCAGGCGTGTGCGGATGAATCTGTAATTAAGTGGCTTGCAGAACAATATACAAAACAAAAAAAAAGTCTGCTACTTGTTCAGTAAATTTGCACCATGTTTAACATATCGGTCCACTTATTGAACTTTCAAAATAAGAACAGCAGCATAATGAAAACCATTAAGTAAATACTGTCAGTAAGGAGGCGTGGTCGCCATTTTAATTCCGGGCAAGTTAGTGATTTACGTGCATAGAAGTTCAAGAAACAGGTGGAATATGCCGGAAAGCTGCGCATGTTGGCAAAGCCACAAGCGGAGGAACAACGGAGACAATATTTCCTTCCGTAAGTAAGTGGTTTTGGTTCTTTTTGTCGCTTTGTCCGTGATATTTGGATGACAGCTGTATGTCTCCTGTCGTACCTGTGTCGCCCGATGACACGGACCATTAACTCTTCACTTATGTCTAGTTGATATTTTCCACTGCTAGACCAATGTCTAGTTAAAATACGAGGTCTGTGAGAAAAGTATCTGACCTTATTATTTTTTTAAAAACCATATGGATTTGAATCACATGTGATTACATCAGCCAAGCTTGAACCCTCGTGGGCATGCGAGAGTTTTTTCACGCCTGTCGGTGACGTCATTCGCCTGTGAGCACGCCTTGTGGAAGGAGTGGTCCAGCCCCCTCGTCGGAATTCCTTTGTCTGAAAAGTTGCTGAGAGACTGGTGCTGTGCTTGATCAAAATTTTTTCAAAAACTGTGAGGCACATCCGAGTGGACACCATTCGAGAAATTCAGCTGGTTTTCGGTGAAAATTTTAACGGCTCATGAGAGATTTTGGATTGTTTCTATCGCTGTAAGGACTTCCCACGGAGCGGGACGTCGCGCAGCGCTTCGAGGTGACGTCGTCATCCTGTTTCAAGCTGAAAACCTCCAATTTTAAGCCTCTGTTGACCCAGGACGTCGTGAGAGAACAGAGAACTTTCAGAAGAGGTCTGAATCAGCAGTTTATCCGGACATTCCACTGTTAAAGGAGATTTTTTTTAATGAAAGACGTGCGGACGGATTGGCGCGTCGGGCGCGGCGCGCCCACCACAGGAAAAACACCTCCGTTGGAAGCCTTAAGGACAAGTTGGAACATGCCCTGCTGTTAAACAATTTCTCAGATACTCACTCAACTGAAAGCCACCAAAAGCCGCCTGGATTTTACAAATAGTTATCAACACGGAAATCTCCATTCTCATTAAGAGTTGTCGTCTCTTCCCTGTGCAGCCGTGAGCTCACTGAACTGAGTGTTGCGCTTGAAGCAGCGTGTGCACAGCCAAGTTGGCTGAAAGTCCACATCTCTGGAAAAATGAGTATTCGCGACTGTTTGACTGTCTGCTTGTGGGTAGGATGAGAGTATTTATCCAGAAAGGATTATAAATCAAATTATTAGTGTTACCTTCCCATTTGACAGGGTAAGGGTGGTGGCCAAGAGATTAAGTGTGCTTGTTTCCAGTGCGGAAGGTCCCCAGTTCAAGGCCACCCCTCCCTATTCTCAGTGTAATGTGGAGTTATGTCAGGATGTGTGTTTGGTGTAAAACCAGTGCCAAATCAACATGTGCCAAATCTCTTGTAGAAAAAAACAGATGTTGAAGTCATAAAGTCAAATCAGTTTTCCTCCTTTTTTGATCTTTGTCTGCTGTTCTTTTTATTGGCCATTCACACCAGATCACACAGGTCAAAGTTCAGTTTCATTGAACTTTGACCTTGGTGCGCTGTCAGCTAATCAGCTACAGGACAGCAACCCCCCCCAACTGCAGATGGTGATGTGTGTCAGAGAGCTCACGCCAAGTTCTTTAAAGTGCGTATCGCTAATAAATAAATGTGAAATGAGCTGACTATTCTAAATAAAGAGAATTATGAAATTATTGATCAGTGTATTTCATTTTGTCTTGGTGCCAATTGCTGAGAGAAATTAAGTCATAGACATTGGGAAATCAGCATGATTTCACCTGCCTCTGATAAACGCTCAGAAACCTCATGCTGTGAGGAGGAATATGAGTTTTGGTGACATCATCTCAGGTTCTGCTTCTAAAATGAATGGGGATGTAAACCCCCCCCCCCCCCCCCCAATTGTGAAATCAGTGTTTTTTTGTTGACTTTGACGGTGAATCAGTCAAAAATGGTTAAAATCTGTGTTTGGCAAGCATGTAGTTACATGGCTAGTGTTGCTTATTAGATGGACAGTTTTTCCAAAGATTTAACTTTTTTTTTTCTTGCATGGACTTTGAGAACTAATTTAGGTTAGAGTGCTGAATCTGAGCTCCTCTATCACATCACGTTTTTTGCAACCTGCATGTCCTATATTGATGGATTATGCAAAAGTTGCTCATTCACTCACAAGTGTGACACCAGTAATCCTGCACAAAAACATCTTAAAAAACATAGGTTTTAAACCAGCTTCGCAAAATGTGAACAAGACCCTTAATGTCATTTATGGCGCCGAAGAGGTGTACGATTGTAGTTTTTGCTTCAGTGTTTGATACAAGAAATGTTTTTCGTATCTCAAAAACACGATGTGATCGACAAAAACTAACAGAGTAGGATTCAACGCCCATAAATTGCCCAAATCCATTTTTGTTTTTATAGTGCATCTCGTACAAACACCACAAGTGCAGCCCAGCACAGCGTGAGAATGGTTTTTCAAAACATGCACTTTTTGTGTGAAGGTCATATTGAAAGTTTCTGTAAATTAAACATATGCTGCAAAACATTTAAAGAAAGTTTTGTGTTAAGAGTGTTATACTAAATTTTGACAACTTTTTGACACTTTTTACTGCAGGCAAATAGCCTCCTCAAATGTTAGTATCAGCCTCCAAATCATCAGTGATCATGTAGCCTGTTAAAAATCCATATCAGTCTTCCCCTAAATTTTAATTTTAATATTTATAGCCTGTACCTCCAAAAAATACAAATTAACAAGGATCTCAAAGTGTTAGAATATTTCATAAGACCAATAAAAATAATGATTTATCCACAGATAATCAATATGGACTCAGAACCAACAGCTCAATGTCACTTGCACTGATTGAACTCATTGAGGAATTCACCAACAGCATAGAAAAGAAAATGTACTCCGTGGGAATCTTCATAGATTTGAAAAAAAGCATTTGACACCATTAACCACAGTATGTTAATCGAAAAAATGGAAAGGTATGACATCAGAGGAATTGTACTAACCAGGTTGAACAACTATTTAACAAACAGGCAGCAATTTGTACAGATTGGTGACTATAAATCATCATGTATGAATATCACCTGTGGTGTTCTACAAAATAGTCTGGAGCCTCCACTGCCAATCGTATTAGGACTCAGGAAATAACAGGACTCTAGGCTCAGGGTTCCTGCTCTGTTTAGTACCAACAAGTCAAAAACCTTTCAGTTCACCAAATACATTGACATTTACCAGATGTAGGCCTGGTTTGTGTTTGCTGTTGTGTAGTCTGGCTGTTACATCTCATTCATTGTGCAATTGAAAGTTGACATTGGAATATGCTTGATCTTTCACCCTGGATCCTGATTCTTGTGTCGATGCTTTTCTCTGCCAGCAGAGGGCGATGTCTAGTCAGTCTTGGTTGTTGATGCTTGCTGTTAATAATCTGAGTCTGACTGTATGATACTTTCTAATAGGCCATAAATGCACATGCTGACAAGGGGCTGAGAGAGATTTTAATGTTTTTAAGCAATCTGTTGTGGAAAGAGTAATACAGGATTACTGGGATGGGGATTAGTTTGTGGTTTGTGAATGCTTTTGTAGTACAGCCTTGTTCATGGCTGTGCCACTCGCAGGCTGTGAGGAGCTGCTGTGCAAAGCCCTCAGCTTCATTCCAGAAGCAGCTTGGAGTTTGCTCAGTGGCACCAGAATGGTGTTAATGAGGGTGAAGCCAATGCTGTTCTTTCACCTTCCCCACCAAACAATTTGTTCCACCTGGTTGGGTGTCACAAGACTGCTTCTTTGGCTATTAACCTTCCTAAGGCAAGTGATGTTTAAGTAGAGTAATTGAAAATATTGCGCCCTGTCTTCCACATGGCACAAAGGATTACACAGCCAACGTAATTGTAGTTGTTAATGTACAACTTCTGCAGCTGTGGTTTTCATGCCCAGCTCCCATGTTGTGTATACTTCAATTATTGCACTCCTCATGCATTGTATGAGGAGCTTCGGTGCACAGCTATTTTCAGATTTCTCCAGAGATGTTCAATCAGATTCAGGTCTGGGCTCTGGCTGGATCACTCAAGGACATTCACAGAGTTGTCCTGAAGCCACTCCTTTCATATCTTGGCTGTGTGCTTAGGGTCATTGTCCTGCTGAAAGATAAACGGTCACCCCAATTCTGAGGTCAAAAGCCCTTTGGAGCAGGTTTTCATCCAGGATGTCTCTGTAAATTGGTACATTCATCTTTCCCTCAATCCTGACCAGTCTCCCAGTTCCTGCCACTGAAAAACATCCCCACAGCATAATGCTGCCCCCACCATGTTTCACTTGTAGGGATGGTGCCTGATTCCTCCAAATATGACACCTGGCATTCACGCCAAAGAGTTCAATCTTTGTCTCATCAGACCAGAGAATTTTGTTTCTCATGGTCTGAGAGTCTTTCAGGTGCCTTTTGGCAAACTCCAGACAGGCTGCTGTGTGCCTTTTACTAAAGAGTGGTTGGACTATGGTAGAGTGGCCATTGATTGATGGATTGCTGCGGACCCGGCGCCACGAGGGGGTGTTTGGGGGCGACGCCCCCTCACGTCATCAACCTCGCCCCCTCGGATGTGAGAGTTATCAAAAATAAAAAAGAAAGAAAAGAAATACTGGAAAATATAGCACCTCGCAGTTTCGCAGATTTTTTTAATCCAATTTTGCATGCTTTTTTTTTTTTTTTTTTTTTTTTTTTTTTTTTTAACAGCGCATTGTGCTCTGCGTCCTCATCAAGCAGGCCGGTGTTCTGTCGAGATGACGGGACACCTGTTGCGGCACCACGAAGGGAGAGTACGTGCATTGTGTTCTGCGTGTCTGTTTATAAGAATCTTCTCGCCCAGAAGAAAAAAGAGCGCCAACAACTACCCATAACTGCGTTCTTCACTTGGAAAAAGACACCTGCAGCGAGGTGTGAGTGGAAAAAGGCGCCAGGACGAAGAGGCGCGATCAGAGGAACAGTGAAATACTGGTCAGTCAATATTAATAATTTCTTATGTGTCCAACCTCGTAGGTTGATCGTTAAAATTAAATTTGTTAGTTCTAAAAGCCATCTTAATTATTTATAGGAAAACGTTCTATTTTTATTTCTCAAACAAATGTTTGGGCCTGAAAACAGGTTGGTCTTATTTTTCTACTAAGGTTTTGAACTTTGAGAGTGTTTACACACGAGAGAAAAGTGAGAAAATGTTAATGCCTGTTTGAGAAAAGTGTATAGCGTGTAGTGAGGGGTTTTACAGCCTTAAAACGTCTATAATAATTGTAAAAAATAACGCTGACTACTTCACGGATTTCGCCTACTGCGGACTGTTTTTAGAATGTAACTCCCGCGATAAACGAGGGACCACTATACATCTACATGAAAGGTTTATCTTTGACCCGTTTTATCTTTGACCCAATTGTGCTGTGTTTGCGCTTGTGATGGAGGGCTGTATTCAGCGGTGATTCAGCAGAGGGAGTGCTTTAGTTTAGTTTAGTTTAGTGCGAAGACAAGATGGCGCGTGTGTGTGTTCCGGCTGCTGCTTGCCTGTTACCATATCGTATTTCTGTTATTTTCCTGATTGTGTGTGCTGTCATATCAGCTTTGACGGATAGCGATTGCGTGAGTGCAATACAAATTTATGATCGCGACTCTTTTTAAAATTAAAGAGACAGTGGAATGCCTCTTTCATGACTGGGATAGCTACAAGCAAACTTTCCCACCTCCGTTTGTGTGTTCCCCCTCCTCCCGGGAATACCTGATGTTGTGGCGACGTCCAGGTAGTCCGAAAAAGAGGAGAAGAGGCTGCAGAGCGGGTGTCCAGGTTCGGATCAGAGGAGGAGTGTGGCGTGCGGCTCGTGGATACCGAAGCTACAGGTGGCTTCGTCCAGTTCCACTCTTGCAGGGCCATACGGCTGGCGGTGCGGCTCTGTTCATGCATCCCGCCACTCCTCTGTGTTGCAGGACTCAGCCTGGACATCACTGGGTCTCCGATGGACGAGTCGCTTGGGTCCCGGGTCCGTTCCTGTTTTCCGTGTTTACATCTCGGGAGCAGCGTGGGTTTCGCCGGTACAGTGGTGCCTCACGTGACCGTGGGAGATGTCTGCAGCCTATCCTGCTGTGTTCAGCGGACTCGACTACCGCCTCATTGTTGAGTCGGATTGGATTATTGAATGCGCGCTCTATTTCAAATAAAGCGTTCTCAATTAATGAGCTTTTTGTCAGGAAAAACTTGGACTTTTTCCTCACAGAAACATGGCAGAGGGAAAATGAATGCATCCATTTAAATGAGCTCTGTCCTGCGGGTTGCTTAGCGGTGGGTAAGCCCCGCCCCTGTCGTGCGGGGGGAGGACTGGCTGCTGTGTACCGGGACCGGTACACATGCAGACTGTAGGATACGAGCCATGCCCCTCTTTTGAGGTGCTCATGATGGAAGTTGGTTCCTCACATAAATTTTATAGTATTTTGATCTATCGACCTCCTGGCCCTGCTGGGACTTTTCTTAAGGCTTTTACTGACTTTTTATCGTCTATAATTAGATTGGAAAAGGTCTTAATTTTGGGTGATTTTAATTTCCAGATTGATGTTGATTCTTCTACTTCAGCAAGAGAGCTTATAACTATGACAGAGGCTTTTAATTTTAAACAGTATGTGTCAGGTCCCACTCACAAGGGTCACACGTTGGATCTGGTTTTTGCACTGGGCCTGGAAATTACCAATGTATGTGTGGAGGATGTTCTTCTGAGTGATCATTGTTGTGTTTTCTTTGATTTGATGGTGCCTTCTGAGCCTCGACCTGTTTCTACTAAGGCAGAAAGGAGAATTATCACAGAGACAACAGCTACGCTTTTCTGTGATAAATTCAACCCTTTACTTTTTAGTAATCTCACTGAAACTGATTGTTTTATGAATAGCTTTAATAGCCACTGTGCCACTATCTTGGATCAAGTGGCACCACTTAAGGCTAATAAAGCTCCTCGTGAAAGTTTCTGTCCTTGGATAAATGATGGGATTATAACTCTAAGGAGAACATGTCGCCAGATTGAACGCCTATGGAAGTCAACAAAACTGGAGGTTCACAGGCTACATTTAAGAGACTTAATATCTTCCTTAAATAAGACGATAGAGGAGGCCAGGACGAGTTATTTTAATCGCCTGATTGCCTCCAATAAAAGAAATCCTAAAGTGCTTTTTGACACAATCAGCTCTCTTGTGTCACCTGCTGCCGTCACTCCTGTTATCTCTAAAACTAGTTGTGAGGAGTTCCTGGATTTCTTTGATAAGGTTAGAGGTATAAAGTACAACCTGCCTCCATGCCATGGTCCCCAGCACTGGGAACCTCTCACTCAGTGCTGGGCCTCATTTGAGCCTGTTACTGTAGAGGACATCTCAACCATCATGAATAAAGTGAAGCCATCCTCTGGTATTTTGGATGTTCTTCCGTTTAAACTGTTTGTGAATGTATTTGACTCCATCGGGCCCTACATTGCTAAAATGTTTAATATATCTTTGTCGAGTGGTGTGTTTCCCTGTTATTTTAAACATGCCATTGTGGAACCACAGTTAAAGAAAGCTGGATTAGATTCTACAGAGCTCAAGAACTTTAGGCCAATATCTAAAACCCCTTTCTTGGCCAAAGTCTTGGAAAAGGTAGTCTGTGCTCAATTGAGATCGTTTTTGCAGGCTAACAACATCCATGACACTTTTCAATCTGGGTACCTTGAGTTTCATTCTACTGAAACAGCCCTGTTGAAGGTGTCTAATGACATGATGATGGCAGCTGACACTGGCAAATGTTCTGTGCTGGTTCTGTTTGATCTGTCTAAGGCGTTTGATACCGTTGACCATGGCAATCTGATAAACAGATTGCGGGATTTGGTTGGAATGTCAGGTTGTGTTTTAGAGTGGTTTACCTCTTACCTGACTGGTAGAACTTTTAGTGTGATGGTGGGCAATGCAGTGTCGGAATCTGCAGATCTTCTGTGGGGTGTGCCACAGGGATCGGTCTTGGGACCTGTTTTGTTCTCGTTGTATCTCCTTCCTCTCAGCAAGCTGATCCAGCAGTTCAGTGATGTGTCCTATCATTTGTATGCTGATGATCTGCAGCTGTACTGCTCTTTTAAGACAACTGAGCCACAGAAACTCTGCTCTCTCACAAATTGTTTGGCCAAAATTAAGGAATGGCTCACTGAGAACAGTCTGCAGTTAAATTCCAATAAGACTGAGACTCTCATTGTAGCACCAGATAGTGCTGTACCTGGAATTAAGCAGCATCTCGGTAGCCTAAGCTGTACGGTCAAAAGCAGCCTGCGTAACCTGGGTGTCATTTTGGATGGAGGAATGTCTTTGGAGCAGCACACAAATTACCTGGTTAAGAACTGTTTTTTCCAAATTCGGAACATCTCTAAGCTCCATAAGATGGTGACTTTAAAAGAGCTTGAGATGATTGTTCATGCGTTCGTCTCATCGCGTTTGGATTATTGTAACAGTCTCTTCACCTCTCTGAATAAGAAGGAGTTGGCCCGCCTGCAGGTTGTGCAAAATTCTGCTGCGCGCCTGCTTACCCGCACCCGCAGGAGGGACCATATTACTCCTATTCTTAATACTTTGCATTGGCTGCCTGTCTCCTACAGGATTCATTACAAAATCCTGGTATTGACTTTTAGAGCTCTGCATGGACAGGCACCGGAGTACATCAGGGACCTGATCCAGCCTTATGCTTCCTCCAGGAGCCTCAGGTCGTCCAATCAGAACCTGTTGATGGTTCCTCGGACCCGTTTTAAAACTCGCGGGGACACATCTTTTAAAGCGGTGGCGCCTAGCCTCTGGAATGAGCTTCCCTGTGCCCTTCGTTCCCTGGATCGTATAGATACTTTTAGAAGGCAACTAAAGACGCATTTCTTTAAGTTAGCTTTTTAGCCTAATATTGTATTTTATTGTTTTCGTATGTTATTTTTAGATTATTTTTGTATGCCATGTGCAGCGCTTTGTGACCCTGGTCTGTGAAAGGCGCTTTATAAATAAAGCTTACTTACTTACTTACTGTATGTGGGGTTAATCTACTGTCTTGTCGTTTCTCAGATCAGTTGTTGGTTTGGTTCTGTGGTATGCAGGAGATCACTTGACCGAGGGTCTATACGTTCAAATAATAATTCAAAAATACTGTCATCACTCTTTACTCATAGTCAGTCTCTTACAACGGTGTAGCCTAAATACACGAGCTTTCTAGGAGCGCACCCAATTCATTACGCACGCTCAGAGGCAGGTACCCTCCGGGGCGCACTTTTTTTTGGGGGGGCAACCCCGCCCCCTGTGATAAACTCATCGCCCCCTTAATATTTTTTTTTCTGGCACCGGGCCTGGATTGCTGCAGAGATGGTTGTCCTCCTGGAAGGTTCTCCTCTCCACAGAGGAATGCTGGAGCTCTGACAGAGTAACCATTGAGTTCTTGGTCACCTCCCTGACTAAGGCTGTTCTCCCACGATTGTTCAGTTTAGACTGGTGGCCAGCTCAAAGAAGCGTCCTGGTGGATCCAAACTTATTCTATTTATAGATGATGGAGGCCACTGTGCTCATTTGGTACTTTCAAAGCAGCAGAAATGTTTCTGTACCCTTCCCCAGATTTGTGCCTTGAGACAATTCTGTTTCAGACGTCTACAGACAATTCCTTTGACTTCATGCTTGGTTTGTGCTCTGACATGAACTGTCAACTGTGGGACCTTATATGTAGACAGGTGTGTGTCTTTCCAAATCATGTCCAGTCAACTGAATTTACCCCAGGGGGACTCCAAATAAGCTGTAGAAACATCTCAAGGATAATCTGTGGAAACAGGATGCACCTGAGCTCAATTTTGAGCTTTATGGCAAAGGCTGTGAACATGTGATTTCTTGTTTTGTTGTTGTTGTTTTAATAAATTGGCAAAAATCTAAAAAAAAAAAAAAAAAAACTTTTCACATTGTCATTATGGGGTATTATGTGTGGAATTTTGCAGGGAAA
Organism: Thalassophryne amazonica; assembly: GCF_902500255.1. Taxonomy (NCBI): domain Eukaryota; kingdom Metazoa; phylum Chordata; class Actinopteri; order Batrachoidiformes; family Batrachoididae; genus Thalassophryne; species Thalassophryne amazonica. The sequence continues at coordinate 85,553,558 of NC_047112.1, forward strand.
AAAGAATTTCATCCACTTTGGAATAAAGCTGTAACATCAAAAAAGCAGAAGTGAAGCGCTGTGAATACTTTCCAGATGCTGTGTGTGAGTGTGTGTGTGCGCGCACACTCGCATTTTCAGTGGTTTCATGTGTATGCAGCTTTTCCTTGAAGCTTTGCCGTGTTTATGGAACACTTTTTGAAAACGAGAAAGCAAAAGACTGAATAGGGAAAAATTTCATTTCCGTGTGGGCAAGTCATAAGTTTAGGAGAGGAGCTCATTAATAAAACCAGAGGTTTTTTTGATGTGGAGTTTAACTTGATGAAGCACATAGAACGGTGACTGAAAGCCAGCATTTGATGATAGTTAATGACACTTAGTTAATTGTTTTCTTATCTTTGTAGTTGTATATATGGTAAACTATAATTTAAATCCTTTATGTAATTTGCTGGTGGGAACTTGTGTTGTCCTGCAAATCCAATGAATGTCATTGATGTTCAATTTTTGAAATGCTTGCAGGTAGTGGGTGTACATCGTTGCCAGTTGTTGGGCTGGAAACAATGGGCCAATAGCAAGTCAAACGTGGAAGTAATTCTGCAACGCCAGGGGTGGACAGTTATTTTTTGCAACAGGCCAAATGACAAACAGTCTCAAGTCTGCACAATAATAATTTCATTCCTGTATAAAAATCAGTAAATAGCATTGTTTTGACAAACTAGATGTTCTGATTAGACAATGAAAAAAAGAGGTTACCTTACAAAAATGTAATTTATTCAAATTTTCCAAGACAATAGTGAACAAAATGTGAAACATTTCTGACTCATTTACATTTGTGACCATTTTCAGTCACATTGACTCCAAAACGCATTTTGAGTTTAATATACTTTTGAAACTGAAACTTACTGTTGGAACAAGGTTTGTTTTCTAAAGACGCCACATCAACTGTCATTGTAAACCAGATATTAAAGACAAGTCACAATATCATTGTCACTGAACTCTGCAGAAAAAAGAGAAACGTGTCCCAGTGCACTAGTTCTTATCATGTCAGTGCATAACTACATTTGTATTTTCCACCGCTTTTTACATTTTTGTGTTTTTCAGTTATTTTTTCTTATTCAGTGAGAGAAATCTAGTCTCTGTTGATCTTTAACAAGTGTATCAAATGTGAAGCACAGCTGACAGATGATTGTCAGTGAGAGAGGACCTGTACCTGGATTTATTAAAGTTCATCAAATCCACCTCTCTCTTTTTGGCATGAGCGGATATTTTTGAGGAGTGGTGTGCATTGATTGGATTAATCATTTCTGAGAAAAAAAAAAACAGGCTTCAAAATAAAAGCAATGCGGTTTTAGTTCAGGCATAAAGGCCCCCGGTCACACGATGACAGGAGGACAGCTGAACGAAGGAGAAAAAGTCAAAAAGTCGGGAAAGGGTGGACGAATGATCGCCATCTTTCCCATCACCGAAAAGCTTGCGCACCAAAAATGCGTGAGTGTGAAAACAAAACAGTCAATCACAGGACCAGAAGTGGGGATAAAACCAAACGGTCTCCAGCCGCTGTTCCATGGCTCCATACTTTATCTCCGTTGCTGTCCCCACATGGATCACGTTAATGCTGTGTGACGGGTGTGATGCTGCCGCGCCAGGCTGTGTGAGGCGGGTTGATTGCTCCTTGCCAGGTTTTGCCATTACACGATGGCGCCATGCCAGGCTGTGTGGCAATGTGATGGCACTGTGCGGCTGTGTGGCGGATGTGATGGAGCCGTGCCAGGCTGTGTGGCACGTGGTGATTGCTCTGTGCCAGGCTTTGCCATTATGCAATGGCACCATGCCAGGCTGTGCGTCTGTGTGGCATGCATTACACAGTGGTGCAGTACCAGGCTGTGTGGCGTGGGGCGATCTCTCCATGTCAGGCTCTGCTATACTTTGGAGGACACACACACGCAGCCACAAACAGCTTGGGAGGTGGATGAAGGTCACCCGTAACACTAACTTGACAGAATAGTAAATATTTTTTTCTTTAATTTTCAGGTATTTGCGCGCCGGTCCAAGTCAGCCAAAGGGCCAGATGCGGCCCACGGGCCGTAAAATTGCCTAGGTGTGTGCAACATGCTCACTCTCAACATGCAGCAGTTAATCATGCAACCTTCCGTCTAGCTCTAACCCTATCTACACAACCTTTTTTGGGGGGGATTCCTGGGGTGGGGTGGGGGAGGCTCTTTCGGCTCTGATCTACACGTGAAACTTAATCATTAGCATCATTTTGGTATCATTATAATGTAATATGATGTCATTATGACATCATAATCTGATTGTATTGCCCAAAATGTCATATTTTACAAATTTACATATTTCTACAAATGTAGGTTATGCATCTCAGTTTTACTGATCATGTGCCTTAGAACACTTAAATGTTCACAATGATTTCTGCTGCAAATGGCAACTACAAAAATATCGAAATGACATCATAGATATGTTAAAGTGGCTTCAATTTCTCAGAACATGACAGTAAACGGTAAGTCCTTAACGACATGATATATTACTACCAAATTTTCAGGGCATGATATATAAACACGTAGTCACTACAAATATATTGGTGTTATTATTACTAATTATGACATCATAATGACATCACATTCTATTTTATTGACTAAAGCGGTCATTATAGGATAACCTTATACAAAGTTATGTTAATATAGTGGAATAAGTATATGTTAAGTAGAAAATATGGAAAGTACATTAATGAACCTTAGATCGGTGATTTTGGGTAAGACATTACCTGTCAGAAAACCATTGCCATGGAAACAGCAAAGATGATGGACTCACTCACTCATCTTCAACCGCTTTGGGCTTAAGCTTTTGATACAACGTGAAAGTTGGCTCTGGCTCCCCCCCGGTCTAGATAGGGTTAAGACATGTTTCACAGATGCTTGAACGTTGAGTGAAACATTTGCTGCCCATGTGTACTTCAGACGCCATACATGAGACCCTTTACAATAAATCATTGTTGTGTAATGGTGAAGTGCAGGACTTCTAGGATTAACTGTCATTTGGATTCTGATATGGGTTGGTTCCATTTCAAATCACCCACTTTTTAAAAATATTTCCCAGATCACTCCTCAGCCTTGTTCTGTCAATTTGATTTGTCACTCACATTCCAAAGTTTGGATGAAATGCCAAATATTATGTCTGTATCTTGAAAGGTTTTGAAGTTACAGCAACCCCTCACCCTGGGCTAACATTTGGTGTAGAGTGGGAAGATTGCGTACATTCTGGTCTGTATTTTATGATCTGGTTTCTACAAAGACCTGAAAATGGTAGCAAGACCACAATTTGATATGTTGTTCATCTTACCGATTGCTGAAAAATCAAAGAACTACACTAGCTATGTCAGTCTAATTGTTTGCACCATAATTTATGATGTGTTGTTTAAAGGCCGGGTCCTTCAAGTTAGCCACCAGATGTCTCTGCCTGGCTGATTCTCCATGTGCGCAGTTGCGGGTCAATACATGGATATGTGACGTGTCCAAATGGTGGCCTCCTGCTCCAGTGTATATGCTGATGTACACTATACTGGTAATTTGACTCCTGAGGGAGCAAGTCCTTCTCTTAGTGATGTTAGGAAAAGGAAGTACAATTCCACCACCATTGAGACAAAGCTGCAAGCTATTGCATTTGCCAAAAAACAACAACAAGGTAGGTACAGTTTACAATTAATTTTTTCTAAGACCGCTGCGGAGTGTTACCTTAAAATTTTGATGATGATACAGCATGTCAGGGTGTCAATTGTAGAGAAACAATGTCAGGTGGCCCACTGGTAGGGTTTTGATTTAGCAATGCACTGATTTCTTACCATCTTCCTATAAGGAATTGAGAACGTCTAGCTAGATGTTACATGACAGATGTAAAGTGATTGTCTTTGGTTCACCTTACCCCGGGATATGTGTGAAACGTAACGCCATATTACAGTGCAGGCAAATTTTCAGATGTGAAACTGCCTAATTAGAGCTAACATTTGATGTAGAGTGGGAAAACTGAGTCAGTTTTGGTCACTCTAGTGTGATCTGCTTTTCATGAAGGCCTGAAAATGGTAGCAAGTCCAAAATTAGAGATACTGTTCATATCTCTGATGGCTCAAAAATCAAAGAAATACACTGGCTATAGCACTCTAATTCTTTGCACCATGATGTATGATGTGTTAGAGAATATCTATACAGTCAAATTATAAATCCAGTTCTTTGGAGCAAAATCTATAGTTAGAAATACGCTAATTTTGAACGAACTTCAAAATATGCCCATTTTCTGGACTCCAGATAGCAATGAGGGTAAATTTCATATTTTTACCACATATTCTTACATATCTCAAGATGAGGTGTAGCAAACATGTTGTTGAGTTTACATTTCCTTACATTAAAAGTAAGCTCAGGGTGTGCAGTTTCACATCTGTGAATCTAATCACAAATGTGTTATTAATGACTAATAAAGTTGGTACAAACACTGTTTTGTGTTAGAGGGGCCATCCAAAAACCTGACCTGCATACCATAAAAGATTTGTGGACTGAACTGATAAACATGTCTTTGTAAGGAGTCGTCCAATCTTGACAGATTTACACAGCAGTTCTTTTAAGAAGACTGAGCCAAAACATTCCACGAAAATCTTGAGGCTTGTGGGAGGCTGCACTAACCAATTCAACTTTACCAATATACATAGTGTATAAACTTTGAATTCACAGAAAGAAATTATGTAATGAATAAACAATGAAATCAATTTCTTAGTCTTGCACAAAAGCACTTATGGGAATAAAGTTGGCATTCTAATGGACTTTTAACATGTTTTTAATTGGCAATATGTGTATGTATAAAATTTATTTTGATTTTTTACTTTGCACTGGGATACCAATTAAACAACTGCAAATTATAACGAAGACAATGCTCATACGATTGAGTGTATTTGAGCATTGGCGTATTTAGCATTCGGCAACCGAGCCATAGCTTTCATTGTTTGTGCACGCTGTCTCTACAAGTGCTTTAAGTTTTACACATAACAACACAGACACACAAGTCAAACACATGCCACTCCACATTTATGGTAACCACAAATAACACAACCAAACTGTTTAAATAAATTTCATGTTCAGATAGAGGCATGGACAGGGAGGTGTTTGGTACTTCTGCATGTGCGCTCAATTCCACGTTGATTGGGATGTACAAAAGGAACGTGCTTGGATCCATGCATACACACACTCTGATACATCTGTTTTGCTTTTTTTTTTTTTTTTTTTTTTTTTCTTACGCCAGTTTCTGGGTTTTGGCGTACGTCATATTTCAGTAGGAAATCCATGCCATGCAAGTCTTTGGACATGATGCCCCAGGTGGGTAGTGATCAAAGAACCTTCTCACAGTGAATGACACCTTTCACCAAAAAATACATGTATTTCTGTGAAATGTATCACAGAAATACAGTGGGTATATTACAATGAAAAAAATCCCATGGGCATATTAAATACTACCCAGTGACTAAAATGATTTTAGCATTACTAACCACCGCTGCCAGCTGCATGGGTGCAAACAATATATTTGCATATAAACAAACTTCAATCTGCATATTTATTGTCAGAATTCACCCAGTCATCACTGGCAGATCTTAGAGTGCATGTGCACCCACTTTATTTATTCAAAATTTTACTCCAGGCAGCTTGGTCCAAACAAAAGGAGGTCGGGCCAAACGGCTGCAAACTGGCAGCCCTGATTTACGCCCTGCACAGCATCTGACTTCACATGCTGTTTATCTGTCTGTCATGACAAGACCATCACTTGAACCCCATTAAAGGATCACAAAATTTTTTTACCCTTTTTTTAATGGCACTTTGCCTTCAGAAATGCAACCATCTGGTGTGAATCAGGCATCACTGAGGAGTATTAAAGGCAACTTATCAGGAAAACATATGAGGGAGTCTTTCATGAAAAAGACATCTGCAGCGAACATACCCATATTTGCCTGTTGGAGGGCCCAAGGCCAAGCATCAGCTCACCCCCTCTTTTGGAAGAAAGTCACCTAAATGCCCACCTGAAATTAAATTAAAATGCATAATATGCATGTAATGAATGAGAGGGAAAAAAATGGACACAACCAGGTGAGTAATTTGTGATCAAATTAGACATTTTATTGAAATTGGCATTCTAATGTACATGATGTTGGCCATGCTTGTGCATCAGAGCACCCCCTCTTCAGGCATAATTTCGCGTGGAGAACCCTGGGCCCTCTGATGAGAGAGTGGGGTATATTCCAATAGGGAAGAGGTGGAAGGTAATCTCTGACTTTTGTTACATCAAGAGAAGCCTAAATTTGTCAAGGAGATGTTTGAATGTGACATCTGATGCCTTCCATTCATATCTCTGGCTGCATGTAAGGCCTGGCTCGATAATTACTGTGCCGACTTATCGTTTGATACATAAAGATGAACACTGTCATTTTTTTGGCCTCGATATATCGCTCTTTCCATGCATGTTTGTTTCCGTAAAATCACCAAAATTTCAGCAAGTCACACTGCTTATGTCCCTCATCTCGTGATCTCTGCAGGAGGCTGGGTTAGCCGTAGTGTGTGCAAGGCGCTCATGCAATAGCGAGCCAGCCAGTTAAACTGAAGTGATTGTGTTATTCCATCCAGAAAGTGTATAAGAATAAATAGAAATGGTTGACTTCTTACCTTTTTATATATATAAAAAGTGTGACGCCGACAGAATCTTCACCGAAATCCATCTGAATCTTTCGAATGGTTTCCAACTGGCTGTCTCTAACAGTTTCGGAAAAAAATTTCATGGAGCAAAGCGGCAGCCTCTCAGCCATTTCCCAGACAATAAAAATCCGACGAGGGGGGTGGACCAGTGCTCACTCAAAGCCTGCCCACAGGTGAATGACGCAACCGACAGGCGTGAAAAAACTCACGCATGCGCAAGAAGGTTCAAGCTTGTCTGATGCAAGCGCACAATTCAAATCCATATAGTTTTTGAAAAAAAAAAAAAAAGGTCAGATAGTTTTCTCACAGACCTCGTATATGTTATTTATATATAAAGGGCTACGTCTGTCTGTCCGGGATAAACTCCCAAACTACAAACCCTGGCAATTATTTCTCAATAAGTAACGGTTACTTTTTTAGACCAAGCAGAAGGAAAAAAATATGGAATCACTCAATTCTGAGGAAAAAATTATGGAATCATGAAAAACAAAAGAACGCTCCAACACATCACTAGTATTTTGTTGCACCACCTCTGGCTTTTATAACAGCTTGCAGTCTCTGAGGCATGGACTTAATGAGTGACAAACAGTACTCTTCATTAATCTGGCTCCAACTTTCTCTGATTGCTGTTGCCAGGTCAGCTTTGCAGGTTGGAGTCTTGTCATGGACCATTTTCTTCAACTTCCAAAGATTTTCAATTGGATTAAGATCCGGACTATTTGCAGGCCATGACATTGACCCTGTGTGTCTTTTTGCAAGGAATGTTGAATGGCAAGATGCATTATCATCTTGAGAAATGATTTCATCATCCCCAAACATCCTTTCAATTGATGGGATAAGAAAAATGTCCAATATATCAACGTAAACTTGTGCATTTATTGATGATGTAATGACAGCCATCTCCCCAGTGCCTTTACCTGACATGCAGCCCCATATCATCAATGACTGTGGAAATTTACATGTTCTCTTCAGGCAGTCATCTTTATAAATCTCATTGGAACGGCACAAAACAAAAGTTCCAGCATCATCACCATGCCCAACGCAGATTCGAGATTCATCACTGAATATAACTTTCATCCAGTCATCCACAGTCCACGATTGCTTTTCCTTAGCCCATTGTAACCTTGTTTTTTTCTGTTTAGGTGTTAATGATGGCTTTCGTTTAGCTTTTCTTACAGTTCGGTCACAGACGTTGACTCCAGTTTCCTCCCATTCGTTCCTCATTTGTTTTGTTGTGGATTTTCGATTTTTGAGACATATTGCATTAAGTTTTCTGTCTTGACGCTTTGATGTCTTCCTTGGTCTACCAGTATGTTTGCCTTTAATAACCTTCCCATGTTGTTTGTATTTGGTCCAGAGTTTAGACACACCTGACTGTGAACAACCAACATCTTTTGCAACATTGCGTGATGATTTACCCTCTTAAGAGTTTGATAATCCTCTCCTTTGTTGGGAAGGTGTCGTAACACGGACCCACAACAGGGGGCGCAAATGAACGGACAATGGATAAGAAAAGGAGTAACAATTTAATGTTGCGAAAGAACACAACGGAATATAAACAAGAATAATGATGCCAATCATACACAGGAGGACTGCGGGCAGGCTTGAAGATAGGAGACCTCGGATGAACGAAGAGCCGGGGCCCACACCGCTTCTACCACCAACGGCCTGAAGAACACCGAAGCTGCCAAGCCCTGAGTCCCCAGGTGGTCTCTGTCCTCCGTTGTCGGCCCTGGTACTGCTGGCAGACAGAAACAGAAGGTGGTGAGTGTGAGTCCTCACACCCAGCAACCTTTATAAGTAATTCCTCCGGGAGGGATAACCTCCACCTCCAGGAACGTCTTTACTCGTGCAGCTCCCGTTTGTCCCTCTCCTGGGTCTTCACGGGCATGCGACTGCACACAGAACAATATTAGATTAACAGTAATCACAGCAGAGAAGGTTACCTCTAGTCGTAGAAGATTTCTCGGCGAGGAGGCGGAGTTGCCGTCCGGCCTTTATGGTGATGGTGATGAGATGAATGAGTGACAGCTGGTGTTGAGGATGAGTGACAGCTGTCACTCCCAGTGGCTCTGGCGCCCTCTTGTGCTTGAAGCCCGCACTCCAAGCAGGGCGCCATCTGGTGGTGGTGGGCCAGCAGTACCTCCTCTTCAGCGGCCCACACAACATCCTTTGTTTCAATCGTGTTGGAGCCATGATTCATGTCAGTCCACTTGGTGCAACAGCTCTCCAAGGTGTGATCACTCCTTTTTAGATGCAGACTAATGAGCAGATCTGATTTGATGCAGGTGTTAGTTTTGGGGATGAAAATGTACAGGGTGATTCCATAATTTATTCCTCAGAATTGAGTGAGTCCATATTTTTTTCCCTCTGCTTGGTCTAAAAAAGTAACCGTTACTGACTGCCACAATTTTTTTTCCTGATTTCTTGTAGTGTTTCTTAAAGCCAGAAAGTTGCCATTTGAAATTACTTTAGTTTTGTGTCATGTCTGTGATCTGCTTTTTTCTACAAAATTAAACAACTGAATGAACATCCTCTGAGGCCGATGATTCCATAATTTTTGCCAGGGGTTGTATATTCTGAATCCTCATGACATGGGGAACAAACTGGTACCATTTTGTTTTTAAAGTTGAATTGTAAATTACCCCCAAAATAGCCGGCTGTGGGTAGGTCCAGGCAGATTCAAATTTCCAGCCCTGTATATGTGTTGGCCATCTCTGTTTATTTAATCCCTTCCTTCAGCTGTTTTACGTATGTTCTCAACTGTTAAGCACCTGACTGTCCTGTACAACCCAGTTTGCCTTCCTGCCTGAATACATTCATTTTATGTTTGTAAAATTGCAATGTAAAAACAGTGAAATACACCACTACCTCAATTTTGATGAATTGATATTTACATTTACTCTTCCTACCTTTTGTGTGTAATTTTTGTTATAAATTTGATTGCAAAACAAAGTCTGCATGACTTAGTTTGGGGAGTCCACCTCTTATAGTTCTGCTGGACAGACTTTAGCCCATTAACTATTATATTTCTAAGACATCAGCATTACAAAAACAAATGTTGGGCAATTGTTTTGATTAAAATGATTGGCATTTGACTTATGTCTAAAACATGTTAACCCGGGCAGCACCGGGTACCCCAGCTACTGTGTGTATACATATATACACATACACATATATGTGTATACACATATACACATATATGTGTATACACATACACACATACACATATATGTGTATACACACATACACACACATATATATATATATATATATATATATATATATATATATATATATATATATATATATATATATATCAATCAATCAATTTTTTTTATATAGCGCCAAATCACAACAAACAGTTGCCCCAAGGTGCTTTATATTGTAAGGCAAGGCCATACAATAATTATGTAAAACCCCAACGGTCAAAACAACCCCCTGTGAGCAAGCACTTGGCTACAGTGGGAAGGAAAAACTCCCTTTTAACAGGAAGAAACCTCCAGCAGAACCAGGCTCAGGGAGGGGCAGTCTTCTGCTGGGACTGGTTGGGGCTGAGGGAGAGAACCAGGAAAAAGACATGCTGTGGAGGGGAGCAGAGATCGATCACTAATGATTAAATGCAGAGTGGTGCATACAGAGCAAAAAGAGAAAGAAACAGTGCATCATGGGAACCCCCCAGCAGTCTACGTCTATAGCAGCATAACTAAGGGATGGTTCAGGGTCACCTGATCCAGCCCTAACTATAAGCTTTAGCAAAAAGGAAAGTTTTAAGCCTAATCTTAAAAGTAGAGAGGGTGTCTGTCTCCCTGATCTGAATTGGGAGCTGGTTCCAGAGGAGAGGAGCCTGAAAGCTGAAGGCTCTGCCTCCCATTCTACTCTTACAAACCCTAGGAAATACAAGTAAGCCTGCAGTCTGAGAGCGAAGCGCTCTATTGGGGTGATATGGTACTACGAGGTCCCTAAGATAAGATGGGACCTGATTATTCAAAACCTTATAAGTAAGAAGAAGAATTTTAAATTCTATTCTAGAATTAACAGGAAGCCAATGAAGAGAGGCCAATATGGGTGAGATATGCTCTCTCCTTCTAGTCCCCGTCAGTACTCTAGCTGCAGCATTTTGAATTAACTGAAGGCTTTTTAGGGAACTTTTAGGACAACCTGATAATAATGAATTACAGTAGTCCAGCCTAGAGGAAATAAATGCATGAATTAGTTTTTCAGCATCACTCTGAGACAAGACCTTTCTGATTTTAGAGATATTGCGTAAATGCAAAAAAGCAGTCCTACATATTTGTTTAATATGCGCTTTGAATGACATATCCTGATCAAAAATGACTCCAAGATTTCTCACAGTATTACTAGAGGTCAGGGTAATGCCATCCAGAGTAAGGATCTGGTTAGACACCATGTTTCTAAGATTTGTGGGGCCAAGTACAATAACTTCAGTTTTATCTGAGTTTAAAATCAGGAAATTAGAGGTCATCCATGTCTTTATGTCTGTAAGACAATCCTGCAGTTTAGCTAATTGGTGTGTGTCCTCTGGCTTCATGGATAGATAAAGCTGGGTATCATCTGCATAACAATGAAAATTTAAGCAATACCGTCTAATAATACTACCTAAGGGAAGCATGTATAAAGTGAATAAAATTGGTCCTAGCACAGAACCTTGTGGAACTCCATAATTAAATTTAGTCTGTGAAGAAGATTCCCCATTTACATGAACAAATTGTAATCTATTAGACAAATATGATTCAAACCACCGCAGCGCAGTGCCTTTAATACCTATGGCATGCTCTAATCTCTGTAATAAAATTTTATGGTCAACAGTATCAAAAGCAGCACTGAGGTCTAACAGAACAAGCACAGAGATGAGTCCACTGTCTGAGGCCATAAGAAGATCATTTGTAACCTTCACTAATGCTGTTTCTGTACTATGATGAATTCTAAAACCTGACTGAAACTCTTCAAATAGATCATTCCTCTGCAGATGATCAGTTAGCTGTTTTACAACTACCCTTTCAAGAATTTTTGAGAGAAAAGGAAGGTTGGAGATTGGCCTATAATTAGCTAAGATAGCTGGGTCAAGTGATGGCTTTTTAAGTAATGGTTTAATTACTGTCACCTTAAAAGCCTGTGGTACATAGCCAACTAACAAAGATAGATTGATCATATTTAAGATCGAAGCATTAAATAATGGTAGGGCTTCCTTGAGCAGCCTGGTAGGAATGGGGTCTAATAAACATGTTGATGGTTTGGATGAAGTAACTAATGAAAATAACTCAGACAGAACAATTGGAGAGAAAGAGTCTAACCAAATACCGGCATCACTGAAAGCAGCCAAAGATAACGATACGTCTTTGGAATGGTTATGAGTAATTTTTTCTCTAATAGTTAAAATTTTGTTAGCAAAGAAAGTCATGAAGTCATTACTAGTTAAAGTTAATGGAATACTCAGCTCAATAGAGCTCTGACTCTTTGTCAGCCTGGCTACAGTGCTGAAAAGAAACCTGGGGTTGTTCTTATTTTCTTCAATTAGTGATGAGTAGAAAGATGTCCTAGCTTTACGGAGGGCTTTTTTATAGAGCAAAAGACTCTTTTTCCAGGCTAAGTGAAGATCTTCTAAATTAGTGAGACGCCATATATATATATATATATATATATATATATATATACACACACACACACACACACGAGGTATGTCAATAAAGTATAGGTCCTTTTTATTTTTTTCAAAAACTATATGGATTTCATTCATATGTTTTTACGTCAGACATGCTTGAACCCTCGTGCGCATGCGTGAGTTTTTCCACGCCTGTCGGTGACGTCATTCGCCTGTGAGCACGCCTTGTGGGAGGTGTGGTCCAGCCCCCTCGTCGGAATTCCTTTGTCTGAGAAGTTGCTGAGAGACTGGCGCTTTGTTTGATCAAAGTTTTTCAAAACCTGTGAGGCACATCGAAGTGGACACGGTTCGAAAAATTCAGCTGGTTTTCGGTGAAAATTTTAACGGTTGATGTAAGATTTTGAGGTGATTCTGTCGCTTTAAGGACTTCCCACAGAGCGGGACGTCGCGCAGGGCTCCCAGGCGCCGTCGTCAGCCTGTTTCAAGCTGAAAACCTCCACATTTCAGGCTCTATTGATCCAGGACGTCGTGAGAGAACAGAGAAGTTTCAGAATTAGTCGGTTTCAGCATTTTATCCGGATATTCCACTGTTAGAGATTTTTTGTTAATGAAAGACGTGCGGACGGATTGCAGCATCGGCTTGCAGCCGCCGCGACGCTCCGCCACTGGAAAAACACCTCTGTTGGAAGTCTTAAGGACAAGTTGGAACATGCCCAGCTGTTAAACAATTTCTCAGATGCTCACTCCACTGAAAGCCATCAAAAGCCGCCTGGATTTTACAAATGGTTAACACGGAGGTGTTTTTCCTGTGGCGGAGCGTCGCGGCGGCTGCGAGCTGACGCTGCAATCCATCCACACGTCTTTCATTAAAAAAATCTCCTTTAACAGTGGAATATCCGGATAAAATGCTGAAACCGACTTCTTCTGAAACTTCTCTGTTCTCTCACGACGTCCTGGATCAATAGAGGTTTTCAGCTTGAAACAGGCTGACGACGGCGCCTGGGAGCGCTGTGCGACGTCCCGCTCCGTGGGATGTCCTTAAAGCGACAGTATCACCTCAAAATCTCTCAGCCGTTAAAATTTTTACCAAAAACCAGCTGAATTTTTCGAACCGTGTCCACTTCAATGTGCCTCACAGGTTTTGAAAAAATTTTGATCAAACAAAGCGCCAGTCTCTCAGCAGCTTCTCAGACAAAGGAATTCCGACGAGGGGCTGGACGACTCCTCCCACAAGGAGTGCTCACAGGCGAATGACGTCACCGACAGGCGTGGAAAGACTCACGCATGCACACGAGGGTTCAAGCATGTCTGACGTAATAACATGAATGAAATCCATATAGTTTTTGAAAAAAATAAAAAGGACCTATTCTTTGACAGACCTCGTGTGTGTGTGTGTGTGTGTATATATATATATATATATATATATATATATATATATATATATATATATATATATATATATATATATATATATATACAACAAAAATATAAACGCAACACTTTTGGTTTTGCTCCCATTTTGTATGATGAACTCAAAGATCTAAAACTTTTTCCACATACACAATATCACAGCACAATGCCACAAATGTCGCAAGATTTGAGGGAGCGTGCAATTGGCATGCTGACAGCAGGAATGTCAACCAGAGCTGTTGCTCGTGTATTGAATGTTCATTTCTCTACCATAAGCCGTCTCCAAAGGCGTTTCAGAGAATTTTGCAGTACATCCAACCAGCCTCACAACCGCAGACCACGTGTAACCACACCAGCTCAGGACCTCCACATCCAGCATGTTCACCTCCAAGATCGTCTGAGACCAGCCACTCGGACAGCTGCTGAAACAATCTGTTTGCATAACCAAAGAATTTCTGCACAAACTGTCAGAAACCTTCTCAGGGAAGCTCATCTGCATGCTCGTCGTCCTCATCGGAGTCTTGACCTGACTCCAGTTCGTTGTCGTAACCGACTTGAGTGGGCAAATGCTCACGTTCGCTGGCGTTTGGCACATTGGAGAGGTGTTCTCTTCACAGATGAATCCCGGTTCACACTGTCCAGGGCAGATGGCAGACGGCGTGTGTGGCGTCGTGTGGGTGAGCGGTTTTCTGATGTCAATGTTGTGGATCGAGTGGCCCATGGTGGCAGTGGGGTTATGGTATGGGCAGGTGTCTGTTATGGTCGAAGAACACAGGTGCATTTTATTGATGGCATTTTGAATGCACAGAGATACCGTGACGAGATCCTGAGGCCCATTGTTGTGCCTTACATCCAAGAACATCACCTCATGTTGCAGCAGGATAATGCATGGCCCCATGTTGCAAGGATCTGTACACAGTTCTTGGAAGCTGAAAATGTCCCAGTTCTTGCATGGCCGGCATACTCACCGGACATGTCACCCATTGAGCATGTTAGGCCACAATTGACAACCTGATCAACTCTATGCGAAGGAGACGTGTTGCACTGCATGAGGCAAATGGTGGTCACACCAGATACTGACTGGTATCCCCCCCAATAAAACAAAACTGCACCTTTCAGAGTGGCCTTTTATTGTGGACAGTCTAAGGCACACCTGTGCACTAATCATGGTGTCTAATCAGCATCTTGGTATGGCACACCTGTGAGGTGGGATGGATTATCTCAGCAAAGGAGAAGTGCTCACTATCACAGATTTAGACTGGTTTGTGAACAATATTTGAGGGAAATGGTGATATTGTGTATGTGAAAAAAGTTTTAGATCTTTGAGTTCATCTCATACAAAATGGGAGCAAAACCAAAAGTGTTGCATTTATATTTTTGTTGAGTGTGTGTGTGTAATTCCACATTTGTGTTCATTGACTTTCTCCATATGAAATCAGCCCATGTTGCATGCAAGTTTAGGCAAACCTATTTCAGAAGTTGACATTTTACATGAATTGATGTAAGATTTCGTGGATGGGATGGCAGACAAATAACTACACTGCATATGATGTTTAAATATCTGTACAGAGTGAAGTTTTTATAAGTTTTTGTCATTTGCGCAAATCAAACAAACAAGGCAGTCTAGCGCAACACACACACACCAAAAAAGTACTAACACGCTGCGTAGTAAATTCATCTAACATGAATGATAAGAGCTGTAATCCAATTCCAAAATGCGTCCTGAAAAAATAGTTTCCATTTAGACATGCCTGTCTCGGCTTTCAGTGCTTACCAGTCGAGTGAGTATAAGAGAACTTGTGGAGAGCTGGACATGTCCCAACTTGTCCTCTAATACTCAAATGGAGGTGTTCCTTTGTCTCGCTTCATCAGCGAATCGGTCGTGACGCGCAAAGCCTCCACGTGGCTTTCCATGACAAAATCTCTTGTTAAAAGTGAAATCTGCCGGAAAATGGCTGATGTCCAGCTCTTGTGATAACCAGAGAAAGAGCACACGACGGTCTCGTATCCACAGAGCCATCAGCTTAGAAATGATCCAGTGGTTTGTGCCGCGACGTCGCAGCTCAGAGTGCGGCGCACCGACCGTCCTTAAAGGGGTCCTTAAAGCTGTAGTTAAAGTCCTTATTCTCTGTGAAGCCCGTAAAATTTTTCACAGAAAGCCAGATAAATTTTTTGAATGGTTTCCAGGTGCCAGTCTCTAACAGCTTCTGAAAAAATTCTGATTGAAAAAAAAAAGTCCTTTTCATTCCGCCATTTCCAGAAAATGAAAATCCGACGAGGGGGCGGGACCACTCCTTCCACAAGGCGTGCTCACAGGCGAATGACGTCACCGACAGGCATGGAAAAACTCACGCATGCGCACAAGGGTTCAAGCATGTCTGACGTAAAAACATATGAATGAAATCCATATAGTTTTTGAAAAAATAAAAAGGACCATTACTTTATGGACACCACGTATATGCTGTAGAGGGCACAGCTATCCAAAAAGTTAGCTTCGATAAAAGTTAATCCACTAACGGAAAAGTTAACTTTTATAAAGCTAAAACGATAAACCCCTAAAACAATTTTTGCTTGTTACAGATAAAAGCTAAACCGGTAACTTTCAGTATTGACTTCAGTACACTAGCAGCTACTAACACAACAACGAGTCAGCGCTTCTATCTCAGATCAGCCTTCTCTCAGTAAAAAAGACCTGGTGACCAGAGGGAAAGGAAACGGGAGGAAAAAAATTATTTATTTTCCACACCATACAGACCTGCCAGTGTATTACTGGAGTCATGCACAGGCAGGCAGTTTTGCCTTTGGTTTAAATTTTAAACAAACAAATTCCAGACAAGTTGTTGGAATTAACGTCACGTCTGTCATCTTACAAAGTGAAAATATCAGCTATATGTTTTTAGTTTTAAAGTAAGGCACTAATTTGGAAGGTTTTGGCATTTAGATACACATGCCGCAGTGCATTATGGGAACATTAGTTTCCTGACTAGTGGTTGCTTGGTCGGTATTTGTAAATATGTTTTTCATTTGTTAAAAAAAGGGCCATTTGAAGTGATGATGAATCACTTAAACAGAATTTTCAGTTTTCAAATTGCCCTTTTCAGATAACTTTGAAAACCTAATCCGCTAATGAAAACATTAGCTTTGATTATTAGCGGTTAGCTAATAATACCACTTTTCTAAACCGGGGAACAATATATTTCTGTTTTACTGCTGTGACGTTGAAGCTGCAGTGTGTGTGTGTGTGTGTGTGTGTGTGTGTGTGTGTGTGTGTGTTTTAATCGAGGTGACTAAATTCCTGTTGCTCACAGCATGACACACCTCCCTCTTTGTCCTTCACCTCTTCCAGGCCTGCTGTTGGATCTTGTTCTTGTTGCCATTGTTAAGGCAGTGGTACGGCGGCGTCGACCAGTGTACAACCGTATGGACATGTTTGCAACCTTTTCCGTGGATCGCTATTCCTTCCCTTCGGGCCATGCCACTCGTGCTGCCATGTGTGGGCGGTTCCTGCTGGCACATCTAGTTCTGGCTGCCCCTCTGCGAGTCCTCGTCCTGCTGTGGACCGGCATGGTGGGGCTAAGCCGGGTGCTGCTGGGCAGACACAATGTGACTGATGTGGTGTTTGGATTCTGGATGGGATATTGCCAATATAACCTGGTGGAGATGCTCTGGCTCTCGCCTCAAACCCTGCAAGAGCTGCTGGGACAGTCGGCTTAACACTGGGACCCCCAAGTGTTCACACTTTCACTTCCATAACCCAGAATTATGAGTTTTTGTTTGTTTGCTTGTTTGGGGGGGGGTTAAAATTGACAATTGCTCTTCAGCAGTTAGTAACATGTTGACAATTACAGGGTACAGGAGTTAGATGTGATATTATAATTAAACAGTTTTGCAGGAAAAAAAATGTGGATCTTAAATTAACACTGTGAGGACACTCTATAAGTACATTTATTTTAATATAGCAGATTGATTAAAAACCGCTGTGCAGCCATTCCAAAATATCCTGGCACAGAATTACCGTATTTTCCAGAGTATAAGTCGCACGTGTCAAAAAAATGCCTCTTGAAGAGGAGAAAAAACAAGTCACATCGGAGTGCAAGTCTAACCTTTTTTCTTTGTCATGAGCTCTTTAATTTGGGATTTTTGTGCATTATTGTGGTGTATTTTTTTTGTCACTCATTTATTCTTTTATTATTGGAGTTTATTTTGTTTAGTGCCTTGATTCCTGGGAAAGTTCTATATAAATAGCCATTATAATAAGATGTGGAAGGTTTTGTAACTGGCACAATGTGTCATGAAAAACATTTAACAGTTGACATTGCACGTTTGGTATATTTTTAGATTGCTTCATGTATTCATTGCTCTTTGGTGATATTGCACAAGGTACTGTATCTAAAATAATGCTCTGAAGCAGAACTAGAGGTGAGATTGTTGAGATTTCCATAGTGAATCTTTAATATTGGGTTGAAACGTCACTGTGACAACAGTCTTGACAATGATAATGAGCCAAGTTTTGATTTACTGAAAATCATTATGAGGCCTTTGTTGTAATATTATAAAATAAGTTTTTTTTTTTTTTAATGGTAACACTTTGACCTCATCTTGTTTCATTCTTGAGTAACAGATGCAGCCTGTGAAGCAGCCTCTGTCATGCCTCGAATGTAGTATGTGTGTAGATGAGTCCTTTTCCACTCTGACCTATTGACTGTCATGTCTGCAAAGATCTGAAGGCTGTGGTGCGTTTCAATTTGTTAGATCCATACATGCGCATTGACCTGCTGACTGTGCCAGCGGTACGTACACAACTGTGTGGTTGAAATGAAAAGCTCAGGTCAAACAAGGTTAAAACTTGAATTGTTGCCAAGGGTAAGATGCTTTCTGGTAAATATTTGTTTGCTTTTAATCAGAAGTTGTTGACTAGTACACAAGCCATCAGGATGCACTTTATTTGAAATGATCATCCTCTTCCCCTTTTACAAGGTTAAGCAGCAGCAGCTGCTGCTATCAGTCCAGTCCTAGATCCAAAAAATGTGCTGCTTGGCAATGAAAACAAAATACCTGAAAAGCTTTTTATTTATTGCGATGGAAATTTCCAACCTCGTATAAACACAGTAATTTAGGAACAGTTTTATCACATCTGTAATCAGTCACGATCAGTGTGAACACATTCAGCAATCGGCACAAATGTAAACTTGTAGGTGGCAAGACATAGACAAATGTAAAAGGCTTGAGGTGTTGCACCACAGTGTGTTATTGACATTATGTAGTGTATTTGGCTTCTGGTGCACAATTCTCCAAACTGCATATTGGTACTTAAAGTATGCACTATTTGTTTTTGTCAGATTTTTCTGAAGTTGGCTAACCCAACATATTTCAAGCTTCTTTCTATCCTCCAGTATATTCAGGAAAAAAAAAAAAAAAAAAAAAAAAATCAAATGCAAAGCCACCAAGTAGTAATCAATACATACTTTGAAACAGCTGTATCCTTTGTTCTTCGCACACAGCAGCCATGTAGAATATCATTCTGCTGTCTGGCGGTGTTCTGTTTTCAGACGTCTTCCTATGTAAGCAAAGTTGTTATTTCCATGTTGTGAGTTCCACATGAAACATCCGTAAACATCCAATAGCAGTTGTAACGTTTGTGTTGCTTGATTCCCCTCCCTTCCCCCAGGGGGCCAAAATATGGCCATTAGGTATTGTGCAGGCCTTGTGTCCATCCGTCCGTCTGTCTGTGCTCAGCATACGTCCAGTCCTATTACTACCAGGGTCTTCAAGTTCACAGGGAACATTCTTGGGACACAGACCTTGAACAAGCTCAAAGATGGTTAACCTTGACCTATTTTAAGAGGTCCAAAGGTCACAGTGTGTTTACTATTTTTATGCACATACGGCCGAGGGTATTTTAGCATTGCGTTATATTTTCATTTGTCCATCCACAGTCGGTAAGCAGATAACATCACTAACATGAATGACTGGTCGCAGTTTCAAATCCTGTGTCCATGTCACGGCTTTCTCTTTGACATCGCGAACATAGCCATCTGCAGTCGTTAATCCCCACCCCCATCCCCGGGTTACTTTCTCTCAGACTCTTCGTGGTCACACTTCTCCAAAATCGGATAAACTTGTCGATTCCCGATGTAGTTTTGTACTGCAGGCTATATGCTACCCTTACAGCAAGAATTTTTCTTTTTTTTTTTTTTTTTTAAGCGGCAAGACAGTCATATTCCTGAAATTTTCGCAGTTCTCCATGACGACATACCTGGAGATAATGCATGTGAAAGTAATAGTAAACAAAGACTAAAATAACTACAAAATACAACACATTAGCCAGGTACTGTTAACCGAAAATCATCACTGCTACCATAAGTGCATTGATCTGCTTTTTTTGTTTGTTTTCAAAAATGGATGCTGATGACTCTGTACATTCTGGATCAAATTTTCCTATATGCGCTATTAAGAATTCCTGCCATAGACATGCTGTGGAGTTGATGTCAGGTGATCTTGTTCATGTTGTTTTTACGTAAATTCCCGGTTTTACACACATACAAATGGCATGCACATTACATGCAGGATACACCATTCTGGAGCATGAGCGCCTCTTAGGTTTAAGACTGGATTGCACTTTGAAATGAAAGTTAATCCGGCCACACTGCATGATAATGATATGAATGTGCTTCACACTAGGCTCACAGAGAAAAGCACAACATTTTTATTACAAATGTGCATGTTGGTGAGATCACGGCAGTTCAAGCATGTTTAAAGCTTGTGTAACGATGCTGGTGCTGTATTTAAGGATGCATCGATCCACAGTTTTTCACTTCCGATCCGATCCCAATACCTGAATTTGGATATATACCGATACTTTTCCGATCCGATACCAGAGCTCTGTTTGCTTTAATATCATTATTATTATCATTATTGTATGCGGATTTTCTTAAAAAGGAGATCTGAAAGTTGAGCTACAATTTGTCAGAAGGTGTATCTCAGATGAAAGCATAGATTTGATGTTTTGGAGAAAGAATTCAGTACTTTTATTTTTTTATAGCCTTATTTTTATAGAATCGACGAGAAAAGACAGCACACTCTGTCTGTTTCTCTCCCTCTCTCTGTCTCTCGCCTTTTCTCTCTCCCTCCATCTCTCTTTTTCTTTCTTGCTGTTTTCGTGCTGCGCAAACTTCTTTCAACTGTAAAATAAATGTAGACTTTCCCTTTCAGTGGACAGAATCTCTGTTCGTTGTCCTCCTCGGCTGCACGCTGAGCTGGCATTTCACAGCCTCAGGACAGTGAAGCAGCTAACGTTTTAGCATACATTTTCAGCAACAATTCAGTTAGTTTTTTGGAAAATCTGTGTTCAACGAACAGACAATTTCAACCTGAGAGCCGGGCAGAAATTTGCAGCTAACTGCAGCGAGAACACTGCGGAAGAAAGCTCTCTCAAACAGCTCGGCTTCAGCAACCTTCCCCCTCTCCTCCTGCTCGGCAGTAAACAAAATGTTGCGAGTTGGATCGGTATTTTCTGATACGTGAATTATATCGGTATTAGAACCCGATACTGATCCGGGATCAGATCAGTCTCATCCCTAGCTGTATTCCATCATAACATGGATTATGTGGGGTTATATAGATGTTATAACAAGCAGAGAGGGACATAACAGCCGCGCATGCTGAGAGATGTAATGACACCAGAGAGCCATATATCAGTACGAGAAACCGCACTTGCACAGAGATGCATGCCAGCAAGGAGGTGTGATCACCATTTTCAAACCGGACAACTCAGTTCTTGTAAAGAAACAGCTGGAAAATAACAGAACTAGAGGAAGAAGGGAGACAACATTTCCTTCCCTAACTAAGTAGTCTTGGTTATTCTTGTTACATTTTCCATGGCTTTTGGGTGATAAACTGGTGTATCTTGCAGAGTGTCATGCCTGTGCAATGCATGAATATGAAGTTGTATACCATGTATATACAGCAGTGTTCAGAATAATAGTAGTGCTATGTGACTAAAAAGATTAATCCAGGTATATTTCTTATTGTTGATCTACACCAGTAGATTCAGTAGATTCTCACAAATCCAACACGATCAAGCATTCATGATATGCACACTCTTAAGGCTATGAAATTGGGCTATTAGGAAAAAAAGTAGAAAAGGGGGTGTTCACAATAATAGTAGTGTGGCATTCAGTCAGTGAGTTCGTCAGTTTTCTGGAACAAACAGGTGTGAATCAGTTGTCCCCTATTTAAGGA
Source organism: Thalassophryne amazonica (assembly GCF_902500255.1). Classification (NCBI taxonomy): domain Eukaryota; kingdom Metazoa; phylum Chordata; class Actinopteri; order Batrachoidiformes; family Batrachoididae; genus Thalassophryne; species Thalassophryne amazonica. Next base: position 85,575,548 of record NC_047112.1, read on the forward strand.
TGAAGCCAGCACCTGTTGAACATGCTTTTCTCTTTGAAAGCCTGAGGAAAATGGGACGTTCAAGACATTGTTCAGAAGAACAGCGTAGTTTGATTAAAAAGTTGATTGGAGAGGGGAAGACTTATACGCAGGTGCAAAAAATTATCGGCTGTTCATCTACAAGACAATGACACCAAGCACACTAGTAAACGAGCAAAATCTTGGTTCCAAACCAACAAAATTAATGCCTCGCAGATGTGAAGAAATCATGAAAAACTGTGGTTATGCAACTAAATACTAGTTTAGTGATGCACAGGATTGCTAAAAAAGCAGTTTCAACATAATAGTTTTGAGTTTGTAGCGTCAACAGCAGATGCTACTATTGTGAACGCCCCCTTTTCTACTTTTTTTTTTTTTTTTTTTTTTACTAATAGCCCAATTTCATAGCCTTAAGAATGTGCATATCATGAATGCTTGGTCTTGTTGGATTTGTGAGAATCTACTGAATCTACTGGTACCTTGTTTCCCCATGTACAACCCCTGGCAAAAATTCTGGAATCACCGGCCTCGGAGGATGTTCATTCAGTTGTTTAATTTTGTAGAAAAAAAAAAAGCAGATCACAGACATGACACAAAACTAAAGTCATTTCAAATGGCAACTTTCTGGCTTTAAGAAATCAGGAAAAAAAAATTGTGGCAGTCCAAGCAGACCTAGCAGAGGGAAAAAATTATGGAATCATGAAAAACAAAAGAACGCTCCAACACATCACTAGTATTTTGTTGCACCACCTCTGGCTTTTATAACAGCTTGCAGTCTCTGAGGCATGGACTTAATGAGTGACAAACAGTACTCTTCATCAATCTGGCTCCAACTTTCTCTGATTGCTGTTGCCAGATCAGCTTTGCAGGTTGGAGCCTTGTCATGGACCATTTTCTTCAACTTCCAAAGATTTTCAATTGGATTAAGATCCGGACTATTTGCAGGCCATGACATTGACCCTATGTGTCTTTTTGCAAGGAATGTTTTCACAGTTTTTGCTTCATGGCAAGATGCATTATCATCTTGAAAAATGATTTCATCATCCCCAAACATCCTTTTAATTGATGGGATAAGAAAAGTGTCCAAAATATCAACGTAAACTTGTGCATTTATTGATGATGTAATGACAGCCATCTCCCCAGTGCCTTTACCTGACATGCAGCCCCATATCATCAATGACTGTGGAAATTTACATGTTCTCTTCAGGCAGAAGAGAACATGTTCTCTTCTTCTTTATGAATCTCATTGGAACGGCACCAAACAAAAGTTCCAGCATCAGCACCTTGCCCAATGCAGATTCGAGATTCATCACTGAATATGACTTTCATCCAGTCATCCACAGTCCACGATTGCTTTTCCTTAGCCCATTTTAACCTTGTTTTTTTTCTGTTTAGGTGTTAATGATAGCTTTCGTTTAGCTTTTCTGTATGTAAATCCCATTTCCTTTAGGTGGTTTCTTACAGTTCGGTCACAGACGTTGACTCCAGTTTCCTCCCATTCATTCCTCATTTGTTTTGTTGTGCATTTTCGATTTTTGAGACATATTAAGTTTTCTGTCTTGACACTTTGATGTCTTCCTTGGTCTACCAGTATGTTTGCCTTTAACAACCTTCCCGTGTTTGTATTTGGTCCAGAGTTTAGACACAGCTGACTGTGAACATCCAACATCTTTTGCAACATTGCGTGATGATTTACCCTCTTAAGAGTTTGATAATCCTCTCCTTTGTTTCAATTGACATCTTTCGTGTTGGAGCCATGATTCATGTCAGTCCACTTGGTGCAACAGTTCTCCAAGGTGTGATCACTCCTTTTCAGATGCAGACTAACGAGCAGATCTGATTTGATGCAGGTGTTAGTTTTGGGGATGAAAATTTACAGGTGATGCCATAATTTATTCCTCAGAATTGAGTGAGTCCATATTTTTTTCCCTCTGCTTAGTCTAAAAGTAACCATTACTGACTGCCACAGTTTTTTTATTTCTTGATTTTATAGTGTTTCTTAAAGCCAGAAAATTGCCATTTGAAATGACTAGTTTTGTGTCATGTCTGTGATCTGCTGTTATTCTACAAAATTAAACTGAACATCCTCCGAGGCCGGTGATTCCATAATTATTGCCAGGGGTTGTAACAATAAGAAATATACTCAAAACCTGGATTAATCTTTTTAGTCACATAGTACTATTACTCTGAACACTACTGTACGACAGATTTAGAAACAACCTGGAATGGAATTTTACTGCTGCTAAGCTGAATTAATTCAGTATGACACAAAAATGGATTTACCATGTGGAATTAATTAATGCTGCCTGTGTGTCCAGTCGGGATTGTGTGTATCATGATATTGTGCCTTGTTCCGTCTGCAGAATTTGAAAGCTGGAACATATCGGATCTGTGTAAACTTTCAGCACTAACTTCTTCAGATTATGGCATGTTCAACTTCTGTACCTTGATATTGCTTGGCAGTGCCTGGAATACAATGTGACTCATGAATGATCATCTGCAAAGGAATTGATTGAAGCTGGAACAGATTGGATCTGTAAAAACTTTCCATATCCAGGTAAGAACGGTATTTTAACACGTATCTTGGGGAGGTGATGGTCTAGTGGTTAAGCGTTGGTCTTGAGACCAGAGAACCCTCTGTTCAAATCTCAGTCTGACTAGAAAATCAATAAGGGCCCTTGGGCAAGGTCCTTAATCCCCTAGTTGCTCCCTGTGTGTAGTGAGCGCCTTGTATGGCAGCACCGTGTCAGAGTGAATGTGAGGCATTATTGTAACGCGCTTTGAGCGTCTGATGCAGATGGAAAAGCGCTATATAAATGCAGTCCATTTTACCATTTATTTTGCAAGCTTTTTTCCGTGTGTGTTCACCCGTGTATTTACTTACGCATAGAAAATGCACATGAAAACATTTCACATCTGGGCAGTTAGTCACTATTTGGCCCGGTTTGAAAATGGTGGCTCATTTTCCATGAAGGAACATTTGCGTTAAGTAGGCAGCATTGCGACTGCGGTCTCTAGTACTCCGATACGTCTCTGTGAATGATACTCACTCCACTGGAGTGCAATTGAAAATAATTTTGTGTGAGGTGGAGATGATTCTGCTGTTGAAACTGTGCTTTGAATGCATTGGTGTGCTGTATGTATATCATCTGTCAGTTCACGTAGTGTGCCACGTGCACACGTGAAGCCCTCGACTTTAGACGGCTAAGAAATGTTCCTGCTGCATCTGATGAACAAATGGTTCCCAATATTTGACAACAGTAACCCATGCTCTGGTCATAAATTTACTTAAAGAATTTTGGCAGCACATGCAGCCAAGAGAATGGAAGTATTGGCTGACATTTACATTTCTGTCTCTCTCTGACCAAACAAAATCTGTTTTTGCTCAGTAAATGTATGTGTATTGATTAGGCACATAAACACCCAATAATGTCTCTCACCCAGCGTGTTACTTTCTATATTAGTTCTGTTCTTGTTAAACTGGTGCAGTGCAGATGCTTATCATGTCCACACTAACCAACCAAATGTGGCAAGTAATTACAGCTTTTGTGCACACAGCAGTATTTTGAGCGCTCATTAAAGCGCAGCCCCGTAACATTTATTTCTCTCTTACAAGCTCTGTGTCGCCCACAGATGGGACAATCATTGCAATGCAGGCACAGCTCCAGTTCCTCCTCCACTGCACGGATGGAGACATACACCGTACGTGTATGTTATGTTCTGTAATGCGCTCCTGCTGCATTACGTGGATGGGGCATGCTTACATTGATACAACATCTCGTAGTGTCATTGTGTACTGTGTAGGAATGTTCAAAGAATTACGGGTCATGCTTCAGACTGGACAGAAAACTAATCGTTTTCAATAACTAGGTGACACCTGACGTGGCCACGCACGATTCAGAGCCCTCACTTATCAGAGTGTGTATGTGGAAAAGGTTGTAATTGCTGTCTTCTGAACAAAATTTAGTATGTGTATAGGTACACTAAAAAAAAACTGGACGCTGTTAGTCCATCCATCCACCAGTATCAGTTGTTGGTAAATCATGTTCTAGAACATGCTCATGTACAGCTGTGTTCAAAAGGAAAAATGCAGAAATGCATTTTTTTTTTTTTTTTTGAACAGTCTAATACCCTTTTCTTCATTTTCTGTAAAGTAATAACAAAGCTGATAAATTTTTCTTAATTTTTTTAATTTGTAATAGAATGTGCAGTGCTCCCAATGCAAAGTCAGGGTTTTTTTTGTTTTGTTTTTAATTGGTTCCATTCCTCCTCACTGAAATAATGGCCAAGAGATCAAAGAAAATCAACTTTTGTGTAATAGAGATCAAAGTGCTCTTGTGTACCTTTAAAAGTAATACAGTAAAACTCACATATAATAGATTCAGGTGGACCAGCTAATTTTGTCCATTATAATCGAAATCTGTTGTATGTATGTAACAGATTAGTTACAGCCAGGAGGTGCCGAGCAATCTCTGGGGAATCACCAGCTCCAATTAAGCTTACATAGTTCCATGATTAGATGCCTGATCTTGAATAGGGACCTGCCTCATTTAATGTCCAAGTCAAAACTTTGTCTGAATCAAATAAAGGCCTGCCTTAAATCAACGCCAGACATTATGTGCATTAAAAAGATTACATTTGGTTGAGTCACTCTTTTTCTAAGTCTACTGCGGAGTGGTACCTTAAAATCCTAAAGCCTGATTTATGCTTCTACAACTCTGTAACTCTGTGGCCATGCAATGACTGACGTACTCTTGACCCTTTTAGAGTTCTCTGTCGTGTCTTTATGTAATTTTCCGTAGGAAAAGTGGCTTTTTCTGGATTAATTTATCCCTCAATGAGCTCCACTTGTTTATACAATCATCAGCCTCCAAACCAACGGTATCAGTACCTGCAATGGCCCTCCATGAATTGCAGGTCATTTAAGCCTCTTTTGACTCCTTGTGGAGTTGGTCATATTTGCGGAGTTTTCTGTCAAACATATTTGATCAATAATTGAAATGTAATTGGCGTGCACACTGCAAAATCTTCTAAAATATGACGGGAGAGGAAGGAGTGAAACTGAAAAAGTGAGAAATCAGAGTACTTTGCAGCATCCATCGTTTAGCAGGTGCGCATCAGGCTCCAAAAAGGGTTTGCAGCCACGCAGAGGGCTCTGATCAAAATCGGTTTGGTTCATCACACCCAGGGATATGTGTGAAACATAACGCCATATGACAGTGCAGGCAACAAGCAGCATTTTGTGAATAATTGCTAGCCTTGAATTACACCTTGCCTCATTCAAGTCCCGTGTCTGAGCATGGTTTGAAAAAATTAATGGCCGGGCTGTGTTGGCGAGTGCCAGTGCTGAACTTCCTTTCATACTTCTGTTGCTGGGAAAGTCCAGAATGCTCTGTCCTGTACTTGCGAGGGGTTTTTAATGGAATGCATTACGATGGGCTGGGACGTTTTGTCCGATGAGAGTGAAAATCCGTGATACAAAATCCGGTATATACAGTGTTTTTTACATGTAAAACCATACAAAAGCATTGGGAATTTTGCTTTTTTCCAGTGAATGCAAATATCCGGTTTATACAATGACAGTTTAGGCGAGTTTTACTGTATACACATCAGGTCCATTTGCATGGGTAAGGTACGTCTCAAAGTCCAGCTGAAACACTCACAGATTAAGTACATTCCTTATGGTCAGTCAGTGAATGCTCTTCATACAGTAGTGCAACAGGTGTTAAGACACAATGTTCCCATAGGTGTTTATCAAACTGTTACACCAACATCTAGCACTTTTTTTTTTGGCCATCTGATTCTGCACACTTGCTTGCTGGCACAGATGTTTCCTCACAAGAAACCCTTTACACAGCATTCCCTTGCCTCTTCAGTGTTCTCCAATGCTGTGCATTGTTCACACACTAAGTAGATTACAGGTGACACTTTAGTTGATAAGCCTTCAAAATGCCCATACCACGCACTTGGATAATGCCGTTTTTGCACCCAGCCCTCAGGTTTGCACTCAAAATATGTGCCATCAAGATTACAATGTACACCCGGGCATGCTCCAGATGGATTAATTTGCACCATGTAGTGTTATTCTAAAAATACTTTCACTTTCCATGGCCAGCAGCAGATCACTCAAAAGGAGAATTTTTAAGAAGAAGCAGAGAAAAAAAACTTGTCTGTGCAGTTTTTCCAAATATTACTATTTTGAAACCTATGAAAATATCTCGCTGCGAGCCACATCACATGACCATTCCACAGACTGTTCTCTTCCACACTGGTGCCATTTGATTTTACTGAACCTCACCCATGCTGCAGTCAACTTGGTTGCAATAATTGACTAATGATCTTAGTATAAGTGAGTACTGTCAGTATTTTTATTTTAGAACTCTTGTCTAATCCTATCTAAATATGCTGGTAAGTAAAACATTGTAACCAAAGGATTTGTACAATTGATTTGTGTTCATAACTTCACAAAGCCTGCACCATGAACAACTCCACTGTCAGAATGTTAACAGGTTTTAATTCTGTGATACTGTATTTATTGTCAAACTTAAAACCAGGTCATTGCACTTGTTTCATCTGCTGTAAAGTATATGTTGTATTGTGTTGATGTACATAGTAATTATATTAACATTTGTAACCCTATGGCTGTATAATTGTTATTACAGTGTAATGTTAAAAGTACCAGCATGCATTTCTGTTCACTGTTAACAGATTTCCTTCCTGTCAATGTGATAATTTTTTAAATTAAAAAATAGAAACCAAATATGACTCTGCCTCCTGTAATACATATATACTCAACAAAAATATAAACAACACTTTTGGTTTTGCTCCCATTTTGTATGAGATGAACTCAAAGATCTAAAACTTTTTCCACATACACAATATCACCATTTCCCTCAAATATTGTTCACAAACCAGTCTAAATCTGTGATAGTGAGCACTTCTCCTTTGCTGAGATAATCCATCCCACGTCACAGGTGTGCCATATCAAGATGCTGATTAGACACCATAATTAGTGCACAGGTGTGCCTTAGACTGTCCACAATAAAAGGCCACTCTGAAGTGTTGCGTTTATATTTTTGTTGAGTGTATATTGTCACTTCAGAAAAAAAAAAAAATAATAATTATATATATATGAAAGGCTCATTTTGTGTTTTTTGTTGAGTGTAGATGAAAAGACAGAATGAACTATATTCTGTATTCTACAATGGTGCATATATATATAGTATTAAGCTTTGCTACAAAAAAATGTGTGTAATGCATAAACAATGTTTCAATGCCCTGAGGAAGACCTTGAGTCAAGCCAGTGGTGGGGATTATGCATTAAATACTTTTTTTTTTTTAACATCGAAGCTGTGTGTGTTTTGTACAGGTACTTTGGTCTTATTTACTTTTTTTTTTCTCTCAGTCAACGCCTCCAGTATTTGTGTGTGCTTCCTTGTTTGCAATTTTCTTTTTCTTTGATATGCAATGTAAAGAATTTTCCCAGTATTTTGAGCTGTGGTAGCAGTAGAAGTCGTGGCACCAAAACTCTTCTGGTTACATTCAGATGAAAAGATGAGTATGATTCAAAGTACTACTGAGTAACTGGGTCACAGGAAGGGTGAGTTTTACTTTGTTTAAGGTTACTTTGAAAATCAGTTTTATGTCTATATCATTTAAAATTAGTTTTAAATCTTGGTGTGTTTTTTGACAACACACTTTCCTCTGGTTCTCATCTTAAGGAGGTCACTAGAATCACTTTTTCATTTGAGAAACATTGCTATGGTTAGACCTGCCTCGTCTTAAGGATTTTAATGCATTCTTTTGTGACTTCACGATTGGATTATTGTAACGCCCTTTTATCTGGTCTGCCAAAAAGGTCTCCAAATTGTTCTAAATGCAGCAGTTTGTATCCTGACCAGAGCTGGCAAATTTGAACACATCACTCCATTGCTGGCCTCTCTTCATTGGCTCCCAGTTCGGGTTAGAGCAGATTTTAAAGTGCTCCTTCTTACTTACAAAACTGTTAATAGTTTAGCCCTACTGTACTTACCAGACGTGTTTGCTCGTACACGGTGCTCCCAGGATTCTGATCTGTGCGTTCCAGAGGTCTGGAAAAGACTGTAGTCTGACTTTATCAGAGTATTGTAGCGTTTGTCAAGAATGCATTATGGCTCCTAATTGTTCAAAGCTTATGTGGACTGGGTGTTTAAGGTCAAGTAATGTTGATGAAGATGTGATCCAAGCAGCACAGTGACTTGGTGGTTAGCACGTTCTCTCACAGAGAGCTCAAAAAGGATGGTCTGAACACAAACGTGAATGTCCGCTACAAGTGCAAGACTATTGGACATGCAAAACAGAGCTGTCAGTTGTTGATGATGACCTTGTGTTTAAAGACAACAGATTTCTTATTCCAACCTCAATGCGCAAAGACATGCTTAAAAAAAAAATACACGAAGGGCACTTGGAAGAAGAAAAATGCAAAAATCACGCAAGATTATCCTGAAGTTGCAACACTCCAGGCAACATCTAGCAAAGTGGCCATTTCATAACTGCAAATGGTCTTTGCAAGACATGGTGTGCCAAGTAAGCTGGTATCGGACAATGGTCCACAGTTTGCAAATAGAGAGTTTGACTTTGCCGGTGAATGGGGGTTCCATCATACAACATTCAGCCCACATTATCCCAGATCAAATGGCCTCACAGAGAGCTCAGTGAAGGTTGTTAAAGGTCTCATGAAGAAAGCACATGACAGAAAGGCAGACTTTCATCAGAGTTTGATCTATCGAAGTGCACCACTGCAGAATGACCTATCACCAGCCCAGATACTGATGGGACAATGCATGCGCACAAACTTGCCAAGACGGGAGCACTTGTTGACACCAAAAGGAGTACACAAAGTCAAATCTGGGAAAAACAGAAACAAAAACAGTAACATAACAGGAGAGCTAAACAACTGCACAACTTAAAGGCAGGAGAACCTGTCAGAATTCAAGATCATGTGACTGGCATCTGGAACATTCAAGGATCAGTGGATAGAGAAACAGCACCACGTTCCTATCAGAACCAGACAGACAATGGAACATTGCTGAGAAGAAACCATGTTGATGTCATGCCACAAGTGTCAAGCCAGTGTTCTGTGCAACAGCGCGGCAGTGGGCTTGAAAGCGTGGACACCACAGATGACCTGGCTGAAGAACCACAACAAAGCCATCCGTCAGATTCTGTTATGCCAGGCCATAACAGTCCAGCAAAAACACCTGTGAAGACGCCTGGCAGACCAAAGAGACATGTTTGACCTCCTCAAAGACTGATATGTTGTACATAAAGAAAAATTATTATGAGTTGTAAAAACAGAGATGTAGTTTTCCTTAAAGGGAGAAGACATGATGGTCTTGTTGTGCGTTAACTACATTTCACCACCAGCAGCACACCACCCCTGCTATGGGGTGGGAGCAGGACAACAGAAAATAGCGTGAGTAAACGTCCAGAGAAACCCACGAAGAACATCTCAGAGTCTAAATTCAGTGCACTACCAAGCATAACAAGGACCATGTTCTCAGATTTGAATGTGCTGATCGTCATCTCAGTCACTTCACATTTGGCCTCAAACCTGCCCAGTGCACAGCAGAGGTCACTGCATGATGAAGACAACAGAAGAACATCATCTGCAAAAAGGAGAGCTGTAAGTCTGAGGTCATGAAACTGGACAGCCTCGAGTCACTGTGTCCTTGGAAAGCCTGCCCTTGAACATCATGAACAGGAGTGGTGCCAGCCATGGCAGAGTCCAACACCCAATTGGTCTAATGTTAATAGAAAGCGGACATAGCGCCTACTTTGTCACATAAAGACTGGATTGCTCATTGCAGCGGTTCTGGGGCCCCACATAGGACACTTCAAAGAACCTGGTTATGTGCCTTATCCAAATCCACAAAACACATATAGACTGGTCGGTAATACTCTCAAGCCCCTTCTAATATCCTTGTGAGGATAAATAGCTGGTCCACCATTCCATAACCCCAGAGTGGAATCCACATGGCTCCTCCTGTATCTGAGGTTCGACTAAGTCTAAATCTCCTCTCTAATACCCTGGCCTAAGCTTTCCCAGGGAAGTTGAGAAGTCTTTTCTCTATAATTGGAACATACTCTCAGGTCCCCCTTTTTTAAGATGGGGAACAGCACCCAGTTTTCCAATCTAGAGGTACTGTGCCTAACTTCCATGCAACATTGTACCGGCATGTCAGCCATGACATCCCAACAACATCTAACTTCAGCATCTCAGAATGAGACTTGTTCACTCCCAGTGATTTGCCACCGAGGTGGTTTTTTTTTTTTACTATCTTTGTATCTGCTAGGGTAACAGATCTCCCTCAGTTTTCCATCCCTGCATCCTCAAAGGAAGGCATGTCAGTAGGGTTGAATCAGTAGAGTTGAAGAGTCCCTCAAAGTGTTCCTTCCACCACCTGACAATATTCTCTGTCCAGTTTCACAAACCTCCATACTTGCTCTGCACAGCCTGAACTCAGTTCTTCCTCCCTTTCAAGAGTCTCCTGACAGTTTGCCAGAACTGCTTTGACGCTAAGCCAAACTCATTCTTGATGGTGTCTCTAAACTCCTCCTGTATCCAAGTTTTTACTCAGCACCCACTGAAGCTGCAGTCTCTTTGGCCTGCCAGTAACTATGCACTGATTCTGGAGACCTCTGTGCCAACCAGACACATTTCCCTGACTTTTCTTGGGATATAGGAGAGGTTTAATCAGAGAGGTGAGAGTTGAAGAACATCTGGATAGACTCTTTCACCAAATGTTCCAAGAAAACCCTCACAACACGTTTAGGCCTTCCAGGTCAATTGGGTATCTTACCACACCATCTGACCACAGACACCATATTGTTTCTATCAATTTAATGTGATGAATAAACCTGCTATCATATTAACACTGCAAGTTGCAAACGGGTGACTACTCATCACATTACTGCAACATTACCAAATTTTTTGAGACAATATTACCAGACTTGAATTGTAACGTTTTGGCACAGATTTGGCCGATGAATCAGCCTCTAACATAACGTACATCTGGAGGTGTGTCTTTAGTATTCCTGCTGACTAACTGGCTATCATGTTTGCAAAGATTTGAACACCATACTGTGCTGAGGTACTTGACATTTCACTCAGCTATGTTTGATAATTAATCCACATGTATACTTTGACCCAATGACTGTTCTGGTTGTGTGCACACAAGTCTGTGGTTTAAATGAATAGGTCAGGTAAAACATTAATCTTAACTAGGAATCGGGATGTTGCAATATACAACCCCAATTCGAATGTAGTAGGGACAATGTGTAAAATGGAAATCAAAACAGAATACAATGATTTACAAATCCTCTTGAACCTATATTCAATTGAATACACCACAAAGACAAGATATTTAACGTTCAAACTGATAAACATTGTTTTTTGCAAATATTTGCTCATTTTGAAATGGATGCCTGCAACATGTTTCAAAAAAACTGGGACAGTGGTATGTTTACCTCTGTGTTACATCACCTTTCCTTCTAACAACACTCAATAAGTGTTTGGGAACTGAGGACACTAATCGTTGAAGCTTTGTACGTGGAATTCTTTCCCATTCTTGCTTGATGTACGACTTCAGCTGTTCAACAGTCCGAGGTCTCCGTTGTCGTATTCTTCCCTTCATAATGCACCACACACACACTTTCAATGGGCAACAGGTCTGGACTGCAGGCAGGCCAGTCTAGTACCTGCACTCTTTTACTACGAAGCCACACTGTTGTAACACGTGCAGAATGTGGCTTGGCATTGTCTTGCTGAAATAAGCAGGGACGTCCCTGAAAAAGACGTTGCTTGGATGGCAGCATGTGTTGCTCCAAAACCTCAATGTACCTTTCAGCATTGATGGTGCCATCACAGATGTGTAAGTTGCACATGCCATGGGCACTAACACACCCCCATACCATCACAGATGCTGGCTTTTGAACTTTGCGCTGGTAACAATCTGGATGGTCTTTTTCCTCATTGGGTGGACGACACGACGTCCATGATTTCCAAAAACATTTTGAAATGTGGACTCAGACCGCAGGATACTTTTCCATTTTGCCTGTCCTTTCAAATGAGCTCGAGCCCAGAGAAGGCGGCGGCGTTTCTGGATGTTGTTGATGTATGGCTTTTGCTTTGCATGGTTGAGTTTTAATTTGCACTTGTAGATGTAGTGACGAACTGTGTTAACTGACAAAGGTTTTCTGAAGTGTTCCTGAGCCCACGCGGTGAGATCCTTTACACAATGATGTCAGTATTTAATGCAGTGCCGCCTGAGGGATCGAAGGTCACGGGCATTCAGTGTTGGTTTTCGGCCTTGCCGCCTTACGTGTAGAAAGTTCTCCAGATTCTCTGAATCTTCTTATTACATTATGGACTGTAGATGATGGAATCCCTAAATTCCTTGCAATTGAATGTTGAGAAACATTGTTCTTATACTGTTGTACTATTTTTTTTTTCATGCAGTTGTTCACAAAGTGGTGTTCCTCGCCCCATCTTTGCTTGTGAATGGCTGAGCCTTTTGGGGATGCTCCTTTTATACCCAGTCATAACACTCACAATTATTGTCCTCAGTTCCCAAACGTTTGAGTGTTAGAAGGAAAGGTGATGTAACACAGTGGTAAACATACCACTGTCCCAGCTTTTTTGAAACGTGTTGCAGGCATCCATTTCAAAATGAACAAATATTTGCACAAAAACAATAAAGTTTATCAGTTTGAACATTAAATATCTTGTCTTTGTGGTGTATTCAATTGAATATAGGTTGAAGAGGATTTGCAAATCATTGTATTCTGTTTTTATTTACATTTCACACAACATCCCAACGTCATTGGATTTGGGGTTGTAGATGTGTATTTACTTTTGTACCAAATGTTGACTTGCACACACCACATGCATCTTAAATGAAGTGATCATCTTTTGTTATGTCCTTATATGGTTCCAGGATTTAGGTTTCCACACACTATTTTTCAAAAATAAATAAAAAGTGTGTAGTGTAAAGCCTGGGTCCCACCGAATAATGAAGGATGAATAATGAGCCACGCAGCATGTTTTCTTTACTACGAGAGGGTTTCATGGCTCTGAGTGGCTCTTAGAGGCATTATTTTCAGTTAACGAGGCTCCTCTGAGCATGGCGCTAATTTCAAGAAGTTCAAAATTTAGCAACAACAGCGTGGCGCAGTTTGTATATGAGTTACTGCGACGACTTAGAGGCATTTGCGTGGTGCTTACGAGTCTGCTAAAAGCCCATTATCTGTGCGCCTGGCACCTTCGCAGGACCTGAGAGGCTATTTTTGGAGCGGCTCTCCTCTTGCACACACAATTCCACCTGCTTTGTGGGCTGGACTCTATATAAAATAATTGTTTTGTGGCAGATTAATCATTTTCTGTCAAACCTTGGATGCTGAAAACACCTCTAATCACTTCTGGAATTAATGGATCACATGAGCTCCGCTGTGTGTGCACAATGACGCACTTAGGCAGTGACTCATAATCACGTTTCAAAGGAGCATTTAGGCACAACGCCAGCTCACAAAAGAGTGATTTTTCAGTCAAAATTTTTTTTTCAGTTAAAATTTGGGTGACTGCATGAAAGTGGATGTGTGTTTAAAGCCATGGAAGATAACTCCAGTGGAGCAGCTAAGAGCAGAAGTGTGCGGCAATACAGAAGGAGAGCGTGCAAAAGACCAATTCTGAAGACATAACACAAAGTTAAAAGTTGTATCATGCTGACTTGTAAGCTGCAGAAGAAATAAATAAAAAATAAAATACACACACACACACACGAGGTCTGTTAGAAAACTATCCAACCTTTTTATTTTTTGCAAAAACCATATGGATTTGAATCACGTGTGATTGCATCAGCCAAGCTTGAACCTTCCTGCGCATGCGTGAGTTTCAAGCTGTCGGTTGTGTCATTCGCCTGTGAGCAGGCTTTGTGTGAGCACTGGGCCAGCCCCCCGTCGGATTTTTATTGCGAGTAAAATGTCTGAACGATTTGGAGCTTTGCTGCATCAAATTTTTCCAGAAACTGTGAGAAACAGCCAAGTGGCCACCATTCGGAAAATTGAAAGCCATCTGAAAGCCATCCTGCGAGACCAACACGGAGGTGCTTTTGTCCCGCGCCATTCGCGGATCTGTGGCACATTCCTCCACTCCTCTTTCCATGACAAAAACTCTTAACAGTGGAATGTGCCAAAAAAAAGTGCTGATGTCCACGTCTTCTGCCATTTCTGTGGCAGTCACACGATATCCTGGATCAACACAGCCTTCACTTTGGAAATGATCTGGTCGTTTCAGCCTGTCGATCGCCGCTTGAAGTGCTTGAGTGCGGCGCGCTCTCAGCCGCTGTGGGCGGTCTTTAAACCGGCTGTAACACTCCTTAATCTGTGTGATCCCCATAAAATCGTCCCTGAAAGCCATCTAAATTTTCCGAATGGTGTCCACCTGGCTGTCTCTCATAGTTTCTGGAAAAATTGATGCAGCAAAGCTCCAAATCAGACATTTTACTCGCAATAAAAATCCGACCAGTGGACCAGTGCTCACTCAAAGCCTGCTCAGGCGAATGACGCAACCGACAGGTGTGACAAAACTCAGGCATGCGCACGAAGGTTCAAGCTTGGCTGATGCAATCACACGTGATTCAAATCCATATGGTTTTTGCAAAAAAATTAAAAGGTCAGATAGTTTTCTAACAGACCTCGTATATATAAATTATATAAAAATGACTGTTTAAAGCCAGCCACGGATGGAAAGAGCACAGAGGCGGCTCTCCATGAAAGGAGAACAGCAGCGCGCACGCAAAAGAGCGGTTTTGCAGAAATAAATCAATCAATCAATCTATTTTTTTTTTATATAGCGCCAAATCACAACAAACAGTTGCCCCAAGGCGCTTTATATTGTAAGGCAAGGCCATACAATAATGATGTAAAACCCCAACGGTCAAAACGACCCCCTGTGAGCAAGCACTTGGCTACAGTGGGAAGGAAAAACTCCCTTTTAACAGGAAGAAACCTCCAGCAGAACCAGGCTCAGGGAGGGGCAGTCTTCTGCTGGGACTGGTTGGGGCTGAGGGAGAGAACCAGGAAAAAGACATGCTGTGGAGGGGAGCAGAGATCGATCACTAATGATTAAATGCAGAGTGGTGCATACAGAGCAAAAAGAGAAAGAAACAGTGCATCATGGGAACCCCCCAGCAGTCTACGTCTATAGCAGCATAACTAAGGGATGGTTCAGGGTCACCTGATCCAGCCCTAACTATAAGCTTTAGCAAAAAGGAAAGTTTTAAGCCTAATCTTAAAAGTAGAGAGGGTGTCTGTCTCCCTGATCTGAATTGGGAGCTGGTTCCACAGGAGAGGAGCCTGAAAGCTGAAGGCTCTGCCTCCCATTCTACTCTTACAAACCCTAGGAACTACAAGTAAGCCTGCAGTCTGAGAGCGAAGCGCTCTATTGGGGTGATATGGTACTATGAGGTCCCTAAGATAAGATGGGACCTGATTATTCAAAACCTTATAAGTAAGAAGAAGAATTTTAAATTCTATTCTAGAATTAACAGGAAGCCAATGAAGAGAGGCCAATATGGGTGAGATATGCTCTCTCCTTCTAGTCCCCGTCAGCACTCTAGCTGCAGCATTTTGAATTAACTGAAGGCTTTTTAGGGAACTTTTAGGACAACCTGATAATAATGAATTACAATAGTCCAGCCTAGAGGAAATAAATGCATGAATTAGTTTTTCAGCATCACTCTGAGACAAGACCTTTCTGATTTTAGAGATATTGCGTAAATGCAAAAAAGCAGTCCTACATATTTGTTTAATATGCGCTTTGAATGACATATCCTGATCAAAAATGACTCCAAGATTTCTCACAGTATTACTAGAGGTCAGGGTAATGCCATCCAGAGTAAGGATCTGGTTAGACACCATGTTTCTAAGATTTGTGGGGCCAAGAACAATAACTTCAGTTTTATCTGAGTTTAAAAGCAGGAAATTAGAGGTCATCCATGTCTTTATGTCTGTAAGACAATCCTGCAGTTTAGCTAATTGGTGTGTGTCCTCTGGCTTCATGGATAGATAAAGCTGGGTATCATCTGCGTAACAATGAAAATTTAAGCAATACCGTCTAATAATACTGCCTAAGGGAAGCATATATAAAGTGAATAAAATTGGTCCTAGCACAGAACCTTGTGGAACTCCATAATTAACTTTAGTCTGTGAAGAAGATTCCCCATTTACATGAACAAATTGCAATCTATTAGACAAATATGATTCAAACCACCGCAGCGCAGTGCCTTTAATACCTATGGCATGCTCTAATCTCTAATAAAATTTTATGGTCAACAGTATCAAAAGCAGCACTGAGGTCTAACAGAACAAGCACAGAGATGAGTCCACTGTCCGAGGCCATAAGAAGATCATTTGTAACCTTCACTAATGCTGTTTCTGTACTATGATGAATTCTAAAACCTGACTGAAACTCTTCAAATAGACCATTCCTCTGCAGATGATCAGTTAGCTGTTTTACAACTACCCTTTCAAGAATTTTTGAGAGAAAAGGAAGGTTGGAGATTGGCCTATAATTAGCTAAGATAGCTGGGTCAAGTGATGGCTTTTTAAGTAATGGTTTAATTACTGCCACCTTAAAAGCCTGTGGTACATAGCCAACTAACAAAGATAGATTGATCATATTTAAGATCAAAGCATTAAATAATGGTAGGGCTTCCTTGAGCAGCCTGGTAGGAATGGGGTCTAATAAACATGTTGATGGTTTGGATGAAGTAACTAATGAAAATAACTCAGACAGAACAATCGGAGAGAAAGAGTCTAACCAAATACCGGCATCACTGAAAGCAGCCAAAGATAACGATACGTCTTTGGGATGGTTATGAGTAATTTTTTCTCTAATAGTTAAAATTTTGTTAGCAAAGAAAGTCATGAACTCATTACTAGTTAAAGATAATGGAATACTCAGCTCAATAGAGCTCTGACTCTTTGTCAGCCTGGCTACAGTGCTGAAAAGAAACCTGGGGTTGTTCTTATTTTCTTCAATTAGTGATGAGTAGAAAGATGTCCTAGCTTTACGGAGGGCTTTTTTATAGAGCAACAGACTTTTTCCAGGCTAAGTGAAGATCTTCTAAATTAGTGAGACGCCATTTCCTCTCCAACTTACGGGTTATCTGCTTTAAGCTACGAGTTTGAGAGTTATACCATGGAGTCAGACACTTCTGATTTAAAGCTCTCTTTTTCAGAGGAGCTACAGCATCCAAAGTTGTCTTCAATGAGGATGTAAAACTATTGACGAGATACTCTATCTCCCTTACAGAGTTTAGGTAGCTACTCTGCACTGTGTTGTTATATGGCATTAGAGAACATAAAGAAGGAATCATATCCTTAAACCTAGTTACAGCGCTTTCTGAAAGACTTCTAGTGTAATGAAACTTATTCCCTACTGCTGGGTAGTCCATCAGAGTAAATGTAAATGTTATTAAAAAATGATCAGACAGAAGGGAGTTTTCAGGGAATACTGTTAAGTCTTCTATTTCCATACCATAAGTCAGAACAAGATCTAAGATATGATTAAAGTGGTGGGTGGACTCATTTACTTTTTGAGCAAAGCCAATAGAGTCTAATAATAGATTAAATGCAGTGTTGAGGCTGTCATTCTCAGCATCTGTGTGGATGTTAAAATCGCCCACTATAATTATCTTATCTGAGCTAAGCACTAAGTCAGACAAAAGGTCTGAAAATTCACAGAGAAACTCACAGTAACGACCAGGTGGACGATAGATAATAACAAATAAAACTGGTTTTTGGGACTTCCAATTTGGATGGACAAGACTAAGAGACAAGCTTTCAAATGAATTAAAGCTCTGTCTGGGTTTTTGATTAATTAATAAGCTGGAATGGAAGATTGCTGCTAATCCACCGCCCCGGCCCGTGCTACGAGCATTCTGACAGTTAGTGTGACTCGGGGGTGTTGACTCATTTAAACTAACATATTCATCCTGCTGTAACCAGGTTTCTGTTAGGCAGAATAAATCAATATGTTGATCAATTATTATATCATTTACCAACAGGGACTTAGAAGAGAGAGACCTAATGTTTAATAGACCACATTTAACTGTTTTAGTCTGTGGTGCAGTAGAAGGTGCTATATTATTTTTTCTTTTGAATTTTTATGCTTAAATAGATTTTTGCTGGTTATTGGTAGTCTGGGAGCAGGCACCGTCTCTACGGGGATGGGGTAATGAGGGGATGGCAGGGGGAGAGAAGCTGCAGAGAGGTGTGTAAGACTACAACTCTGCTTCCTGGTCCCAACCCTGGATAGTCACGGTTTGGAGGATTTAAGAAAATTAGCCAGATTTCTAGAAATGAGAGCTGCTCCATCCAAAGTGGGATGGATGCCGTCTCTCCTAACAAGACCAGGTTTTCCCCAGAAGCTTTGCCAATTATCTATGAAGCCCACCTCATTTTTTGGACACCACTCAGACAGCCAGCAATTCAAGGAGAACATGCGGCTAAACATGTCACTCCCGGTCTGATTGGGGAGGGGCCCAGAGAAAACTACAGAGTCCGACATTGTTTTTGCAAAGTTACACACCGATTTAATGTTAATTTTAGTGACCTCCGATTGGCGTAACCGGGTGTCATTACTGCCGACGTGAATTACAATCTTACCAAATTTACGCTTAGCCTTAACCAGCAGTTTCAAATTTCCTTCAATGTCGCCTGCTCTGGCCCCCGGAAGACAATTGACTATGGTTGCTGGTGTCGCTAACTTCACATTTCTCAAAACAGAGTCGCCAATAACCAGAGTTTGATCCTCGGCGGGTGTGTCGTCGAGTGGGGAAAAACGGTTAGAAATGTGAACGGGTTGGCGGTGTACACGGGGCTTCTGTTTAGGGCTACGCTTCCTCCTCACAGTCACCCAGTCAGCCTGCTTTCCCGGCTGCTCGGGATCTGCCAGAGGGGAACTAACGGCGGCTAAGCTACCTTGGTCCGCACCGACTACAGGGGCCTGGCTAGCTGTAGAATTTTCCACGGTGCGGAGCCGAGTCTCCAATTCGCCCAGCCTGGCCTCCAAAGCTACGAATAAGCTACACTTATTACAAGTACCATTACTGCTAAAGGAGGCCGAGGAATAACTAAACATTTCACACCCAGAGCAGAAAAGTGCGGGAGAGACAGGAGAAGCCGCCATGCTAAATCGGCTAAGAGCTAGTAGCTACGCTAAGCTAGCGGATTCCTAAAAACACGCAAAGTGAATAATGTGTAAATAATTTAGAGGTGATTCAGCAGAATGAGTGCTTTAGTTAAGGCACGTAAAGATTACAATGGGAAACAAATCGTAATCTAGATAACTAGATCAATCTAACTGCGCAGATTAAACAGCTAACAGATACAGAAAAACACCGCTGTGCTCCGGAACAGGAAGTGATACAATACCGCAGTGAGAGCCAACCACCAGTAGAGGCATAAATGGACAAACAAAGTTTTGTGTGTTTAAAGCAGCAGAAGAAAAGCCAGAGAGCCAGCGAGGAGCACAGAGGCGGCTCTCCAGGAACCTGTGGTTCGGGTGTAGCTGGTCTGGTGCATTACAGGTGGACAGCAGCCTGGCACACAGCGCACAACTGTGGAACTGTGCTGGAGTGTCTATTTTTGGACTGCGTTTAAAAAATTAAAAAAAAGGGACATCTTTAAATGCTGCTGTGAAACTAAATTGAAAACCCACACTTTAAAGTGACCAGGAGTGGGAGGGCTGGAGGTTTGGACCAAACTCATGCCTAAACATGCGCCAACATGGCGTTATCTTGGCGCTATCATGGCACTACGTGGCTTAGTGTGGCTGATGCGAGCCATTCGAGGATGTAATGACAGGTCGGCCGTGGCTCACTAGAGGCTGCTACGCGGCACATGCGGGGTACAGAGAGGAACATAGAGGCACCTTCATAGTGGATACGTGATAGATGAAAAGGTGGGTCCTTCTTCGAATAATTGTGACACACCCATGCGTGGCTTCTTCTTCATCCTTCATTATTCGGTGGGACCCAGGCTTAAAGGATATAGAATATAAGGATGGTAGTGTATAACGTCTTAAAAGAAAATTCAAATAAAAAAACACCACACCTTATAATATAACAGTCAAAAATGGAACAAAAGCCAGACTAGTCTTACATTAGTGTTCAGAATAATAGTAGTGCTATGTGACTAAAAAGATTAATCCAGGTTTTGAGTATATTTCTTATTGTTACATGGGAAACAAGGTACCAGTAGATTCAGTAGATTCTCACAAATCCAACAAGACCAAGCATTCATGATATGCACACTCTTAAGGCTATGAAATTGGGCCATTAGGGCCTGTGTCTACCGTATTGCTCAGTTTTCTGCAGGATGAAAAAAACTTTCTGCCACGCGCTGAGCACAAGAGTATTACTACTACACTACTGACAAACTGGCACGTGGACCAGGATCTTCTGGTCACAAGCCCAACGCCTTAACCACTATACCATCACCCCGAGACCATCACCTCATATTACTTTGCAGCCAGCAACTGCACTTATGTATACAAAGTAGTCATATAAATTTTATTTTTAATAATAATGGAAGACAAATATGGTACTGCCTCATGCAGTATATAGCAATGGAGAGAGAATGAACCACACATCATAAAACCAAGCCAGAATTTTACTGCAGTGATTTGAACTGTAATAAGATACCAAACATCTGAGTTGGATTTTGTGGGTGGGATTTTAAAAAAAAAAATGTGCTTTGCCAGTCATAGGTCACTATAAAATCCCAGGGTAAGTTGAGTTCTTCCCTGGTTCACACAAAACAAACAGAAGATCAAGGTAAGAAAGATAAGCAGTTGTTTAGTAGTTTCGGATATAGTTGAGTCACAGTAAATGCATTTTTGTGCAGTTGTGGAGGTCGTTGGATACAACACATTTAATGCATAATACTATGAGTATGTATGCACAGGTGAAGCTCAGCAACTTTGAATATTGTTCAAAACGTCAATATTTTTCATCTGTTATTTCAGAAAATGAAAATTTGATTAATTCTGCACTCATTACATACCAAAATGTTTCTCTCTCGCTTTCTTTTAATTTGCTTTTTTTTTTAAAGTGCTCTGGCTTCCTAAACTATTATGCTTCAAAAGCAGAAAGTGTCAGTAGAACATATACAGCAAACAAATTCTTTCAAAATGTGATAGCATTGGGAAGGTATCTTATTCTTTTCAAAGAATGTGTTCAATATCTGCAAGGTCACTGACGGAGGTGAAAGTGCTGTTAAACATTGAGAGCCAGTGCATCGTTGTGGTAAGACCAGATGGCTGCTGTCTGCCAAAAATGCACATTCAAAACCTATCAGGATGGCAGTTTCAGCATAAACATATCTACAACTATCTGAAACACTTGTTATTCTCTTCACCGAATGCATGTAAGTTGTCCTGAAATCCCTTTGAAGTGTCCATGCAGTGGTTATCTCTACATGTCAGAACACACACACTCTTATTCAACCACTTATCGAAGGTCGGGTGACGGGGGGCTGGAGCCTATCCCAGCAGTCATAGGGCGTGAGGCGGAGTACACCCTGGACAGGACACTTGTCTCTCTGTCAAAGGGCCACATATAGACAAACAAATGCATTCACACCCGCACGCACAATTTAAAGTTTCCACTCCACCTAACCTGCATGTCTTAGGATGTGGGACGGAGCCGGAGCACCCGGAGAGAACCCATGCAAACACAGGGAGAACATACAAATGCTACACAGAAAGGCCACAGGTGGGAATCGATCCCATGACCTTCTCGCTGTGAGGCAACAATGCTAACCACTAAGCCACTGTGTCGCCCAGATGTTAACACCTGACTGTTATTCACGCTCACTGTCAGAGTTTGGCAGGAGAACATTTGGTGTCAAAAAATCTCCCAGATAAAATGCGTGGCTCTTTCACCCAGTATTGTATGGTGGCCACATTTTGATTACCAAAAAGCAGGACACTTGTCCCGGCAATGAGATCAAGACTCAAAGATGGCTAAAGATGAACAATGAAAACCAGGACATTTTTATCACTGTCTAAACAAAACCCAGGATGGCCAGGACAGGATGTGAAAACAGGACATTTGGTCACCCTACGGTATTGTGTATTTTTATTTCAGCATCACAGAACAGACATTTTCTGCCGGGAGATGATTGACGTGACTTAGGGCTCCTTCACACATAACACGATTGAAGCCGAGTAGTGCACAAAGGAGGAATTGCATGCCATTTGTAAAAAATTGGAGCTGCTTCCAACATCTTGTACACCTGTCACTACAATTATTTGTGCACATCAGCGGCTGGAAGACAGAGTGTGCCCTATGAGAGCCCATTTGATCCCTCTCGTGGCAGGTGTCAGCCAAATTCAGGTGACACACACGAAGATCCAACACCATTCGCTGACACTGGCCATTCACGCTGTTAGCATAAAAACAGTCGGCAGACGATCACTTTTGAGCCAGATGTGAAATTTGTCTAAGTGCCCCCACGAGTGTGGTGTGAAAGCAACACACATGTGCCATGAATGTGTATCGCGCATGTGTGTGGCGTGAAAGCAACACACGTGCCATGAATGTGTATCGCGCATGTGTCACCCCCCCCCCCACACACACACACACGTACGTGGTGTGCAGGGGGAGAGCACACTTGCATGACATGCTGATTATATGTATTTACAGACATGGTCACATGGGGGCCAGACAGCCACGTCTGAGCGCACACAGTGCTCAGAGCGCTGCAGCAGCCACACACAGCGCACATTGGCAGGCTGCTCCATGTGAAACGAACCGTCAGATCATGCAGCAGGCGATCTGTATGTCACGCATGTCCGGCCCGCCACACGTGTCTGGCAGAATATTTGTGCTGCAGAACTGTAACATTCTGACAAGCCAACAGTGCCACAAATACGCCACTTTCAGTCATGTATCACCAATCATATGCCATAACAAACGCCATTTTGTCAATTATTACGGTGCTGTTTTGTCTCCTTTTTTTAAGTTATCTCCTTGTTGATTTTAGCCATTTTACACTCCTGTTATTAAGCAGTGATTGTAACGCAGTGGTAAAGTTCCCATTTGGTAATTGGGGCTTTTGTAAATTGCAGGTTTGAATCCCATGAGTGGCATTTATTATTATTTTTTTTTAACCAGGGTTATTTAACCGCAGGGTTCTGTCTTGTGTCCCCTTTTATTTATTATTTATATCAACCCAGTGGTATTCACTAATTATACAGCTGGTTTTATTTTACTTTTTTCCACATCAGCGGCGTGGTGTAACATGTTACAGCTGCTCACACTGTGTTCATGCACGCGCATGATGGTTCTTGGTTCCCCATTTCATGGTTGGTTTGCGGATTTTCTTCCGGTTTCTGCATCTCTCGTGTTATGTGTGAAGGGGCCCTTAAATGTGCACTGCTGAATGCGCCTCTGTGAAAATCAAGGGTGATCTGAAAAGTGTGCACTCGATTTTCTCGCCATCAAATGGCAGGCCGTGGGCTTTTAGTGGTGTTTGTGCCGGGGGCAAATAAGATTCCTACAAAACTCTAAACATTTTTGTAGTTGGTTTACATGCTGTCATGTGTTATATTAGACAGCCTAACTGACTATTTTTAGATGTCAATCGGGAAAAAAAAGTGAAGGGAGAAAATTTCAAACTGTAAAAAAATAAAAAAGTTGAGTCAACTTAAAAATGCATTGTAGCAGTCTGTGAAAGGTTTTTACATTCTCAACTTTAGGCCTGACAGCTGTGCTGATGTGTCATAGGTATGATTGTTCTGTTTTGGAACAATTGTCATGCAACCCTGCAAAAGCTGCACTGTCTGTCCAAAAAGCTGCAGTGAGTCAGTGGTATGTGTCATGCCCTTAAGGGCGATTCTTTAACTACGGGCACTATTGGCCTTGTAAATGTAATTTCCACCACACCATTGCCTTACAATATAAAGCGCCTTGGGGCAACTGTTTGTTGTGATTTGGCGCTATATACATGTGCTTTGATGTCACTGTTTATCTCCATAGAAACTACCCAAACAATCTTTCATACAAACTGTTTAAAGGGACATTACAGTGTTGTGGTGGAAATTACGGCAATAGTGTGGGACAACTACATTTTGTTTAAAAAAAAAAAAAAAAAAAAAAATGGCACTTAGAAAATGTGTGGCCAGTCGCACTCTTGGCACGACAACAGTTTGCAGACAATCACTGTCGTGCTAGCAGTGAAATTTGTCTAAGTTCCCCATGAGTGTGGCTTTGGTGTTTGCGCTGAACTGACATGAGGTGTGTCAGCCCACTGAAGCGGCTGTGGTGATCTGTCATTCTGGACATCCCAGCTGGACAACATGTACTGTGTTTGGACAGACATGGACTAACAACTGCCCACAGTGACGCATGTGTGTCTGTTTGCTGTCATCACGTGGACATTTATATATCATATGCAAGTCACAGTTGTAAGGTACAAAATAAAATTTAGTACCCCCCCATAACAAAAACAAAACCCCATAATTACCCTTGACTCCCTCCCTCCTCCCCCACCCAGGATCTTCTAATCTGTATGAATAAATCAAAATAGAATCTAAAACAAGTGACAGCCAGAAGTCAAAACCATAACACACAAACTTCTCGGCATGCCAGAAATTACAAATCTAACTAAACTAAAATACAAAAAATTAAAATTAAATACAAGCCCCATTTATTTAAAGTGCTGAAAGTAAAGTCTCCACTTGCATAACTATTATTACTGTAGCTGCTCGCTGGTGTAGTAAAGCAGCATGTTGTAGTGTTTAAGACCACTAAATTCACTATATTGTTGGGGGGGGTTATTTGCCGCCGGCAAATGGGCTCAGGTGAAGAAGTTCAAATGCACCCACCAAGACAATCTTATATCTGTTCACAGAGAGACTTCCTGAGCTGGTAGCCCATTAAAGTAAACAGCAAAGGTCTCCAGTGTGTATAAAACTTTTTTTGATGAGTCTCTAAGCGAGAATTCAGTCTTCTCCAGTTTTAAAAGGTCCATGATATTCTTACGTGCATTGAGAGAGACAAATGCTATAACATTATTTTGAAAGGTCGTAGTACGAAGGTTGTCTGGAGGTTTACCAAAAATTACAGTAGGTGGTGTTGGGATTAGGTTCATGTGTAATAACCCTGAAATGATTTTTAAAAAACTCCCGCCAAAAATTAGATAGCTTGGGGCACGCCCAAAACGTGTGTGAGGTTGCATGGAGTCTTTTGACATCTATTACACTTATCATCTACTTTGTCTGGGAAGAGTTTAGAGAGTTTTTCTTTACTGTAATGTAGTCAGTGCATTACTTCGAACTGAATTAGTGAAAGTCTGGCACAACTGGATGAAGAGTTAACTGCCCCCATAGCTCTCTCCCAATAGGCCTCAGAGAAAACAAGTTGGAGTTCTCATTCCGAATTCGCCTTAATTTTGCCTAAATTGTGTCCTCATTTGGTGTGAGCAAATTGTAGAGGTAAGTAATGTGGCCCTTCTTTAAAGTTTTAGCCTGGAGAGCCAGGTCTAGTCCACTGGGTGTTGGTACATAAGGGAATGACATGGTGTGCTTTTTTGCAAAGTCTCAAAGTTGAAAGTAATGAAAACAGTCAGGCTTAAATTAATTAAATATGGAGATTAATTGGTTGAAGCTCGCAAATACACCATCAATATACAGGTCTCCTAAATTATGAAGTCCCTTGCAGTTTAGTGTTGAATACTGTGGGTCTATTTTTCCTGGGATAAATAAGTGGTTATTGCAAATGGAAGAGGCTAAGGGGAGAGTGAGCCATCCAAAGTGCCATCTTATTTGTGCCCAAATTTTCAGTGTTAGTAGTAAAGCTCAGTGGGGAAAAGGGTGGAGTGCTATAGGTCAAAGCCAGTAGTGAAGAAGAGTAGGAGGCTGACTCACAACAGCACCAGCTGGACGTGGGGGAAAGAAACCAGGATATTATTTTGTGCACACTGGCAGCCCAGTAGTATCTGGATAGGTTGGGAAGTCCAAGTCCCCCAGCTGATTTGTCCCTGCATAGAAGAGCATGGTTAGCCCTGGGCCTTTTGCCAACACAGATGAAAGAGGACATAATGTCATTTAAAGTAGAAAAAAAAGATTTGGGAAGGAAGACAGGAAGGCATTGAAAAACATACAAGTATCTTGGTAACACATTCATTTTTATCATTTGTATCCTACCCGCTAGGGATAATGGCAAGTAATTCCATCTTTGTAAGTCAGACATGACCACTGCTGTTAGTGAAGTGATATTTTGTACATATTGTTCTTAGGGATCGAGAAATATTGATGCCACAGTATTTAAATCCATTTTTAGTTATATTCAAAGCTATAGCAGATGACTGCAGGTCAATGGCTAATTGGATAATTGGGAAGTATTTGCTTTTTGCAATGTTTAATTTATATCCAGATAACTGACTAAAAGAGTGTGGGAGAAAAAGGACCTAAATTTGTTATTTATCTTTTCTGGGTCCTGAGAAATTGAGCCTGATTCGTCTGTTATCTGAGTAATTTGGTTTGATGCTGCCTTTGCCTTCAGCTGATGAGCTAAGAGGGGTCCAGATTTATCTCCATGCTTGTACACCAGACCCCGAGCGTGTAGAAGAAGCTGTTCACCCTCAGGTGTTAAAAGAAGGTCCAGTCCTTTCTTTATATAAATCTGGTGTATATGTGGATGAGAGAGTGTTATCTAGATTTGTAATGGTGTCCTCCAGTTCCCTCTGTCTAACTCCATGTTTTATTTGCAAAAGAAGTGAAAGAAATTATTTTACCCCTAATATAAGCTTTGAGGGTGTCCCATCATAAAGACAGGGAGGTCTCCTCCTTTCTGTTAGTCTCATAGAAAAAAATTGAATCAGTAATGTTTTTACAGAAGATGACATCAGCCAGCAAAAGAGGATGAAGCCTCCAGTGTCTAAATTTCTTTGGCTTCATACTAAAGTGAAGGTCTAAAATTACTGTACCATGGTCTGACACTGTTATGGGTAAGTACCGATGGAATTGTTGGACTTAGTTTTTTATGTTATAAAAATAATCTATTCTAGAGAATGACCGGTGCGCATGAAGAAGGAATATTGTTTTGCACAGGGATACGAAAGACGCTAGGGATCTACAAGTCTATATTGACTCATGAATGTAGAAAACATCTGGGACATTTTCATTGAAATTAAGGAAGATCGTGGGCTAGACCTGTCCAAGGATGTGTTTGTGTTTATGCTGGAGTAAATTTTTTAGATATCTGAGATGTGCCCAGAATGATTAATAAAGTTTGAGGTGACAGCGTAGTATTAAAAATTCTTGACAATGTGTTGAACACGTCCGACCAATAGGTGGCAACTTTAAGGCAGGTAAAAAAAAGGCATGGAAGAGCTTTGCATCAAATCACACGTTGGTGAGGCATTAAAAAAAAAAAAAATATTATGAATCTTTACTTTTGAATAATGAAGTCTATGTATTGTTTTGAACTGTATTAAAGTGTCTGGCATTACTGGAAATTAAAACTACTTTCACCCCTGGTCACTGACACAGAATGTTCAGAGCCTTTTTGTCCTGCCAGAGTGTTTAAAAAAAAAAAAAAAAACATTTTACTGCTCCACTGAACGATAAGAATCAGTGAGCTTTGTTTCCAAGTCCAAATCAGAAAAGGTTGGGACGGTATGGAAAATGTGAATTAAAAATAAACAAAATAGTGATTCCAATGCTGACTTCTGTTTCACTGCATACAGTATTAACATAGGGTTCATGTTTTGTTTGGTTACCTTCATTTCATTTGTTAATATACATCCAGCCCTGTGACAGACTGGCGTCCTGTCCAGGGTGTACCCCGCCACACGTCGTATGACTACTGGGTTAGGCTCGAGCCCCAGCGTGACCCTTGATCAGACACAAGTGATGAAGCATTTTACTGTTGTAATTTTCACTTCAAAATTCTCCACACATCGTCAATTGGGGACAGATCAGGACTGCAGGCGGCTAGTCCAGTGTCTGAATTCGCTTCTTCTGTAGCCATGCCTTTGTAATGTGTACAGAAGGTGGTTTTGTAGTGTCATGCTAAAAAATACATGGACGTCATTGGAAAAAATGTTGGTCTAAAATCTCAATTCCCTTTTCTGCACTAATGCTGCCATCACAGAAGTGTAAAATACCTTTGCCAAGGGCACAGACACGACTCCATACCATGACAGACCCTGGCTTTTGGACTAGTTGCTGATTACAATCTGGTGGGTCTATTTTGTCTGTGGTCCAGAGAGTGTGCAGCATTCATTTCTTCCAAAGATCTGCAATACTGATTTATCTGAACACAATACACTTTTCTATTGGTTTAAGCCCCAGTCACACAGCACTAATGAAGGGCAACAAAGCCCAAACGAAACAAGAAATCTGGACTTTCACTGGCATCATTTAACCTTCACTCAGCTTCGTTCCTGCAGCTGGTGCTTTGTCGAAAAATTTGAACGAATGCCAGCGAAAACTTCAATTTGTCCGGATTTCGTTTTGCTGTTCTTGGCGGTTTCTTATCGTTTGCTTAGTTTTTGTAACATTAGCATTTCGTTCGACTTTGTTTGCACTCCGTTCAACCTCACAAGTCCGATGTATTGAACGAATCAATAACTAAAGCCTCGACCAGCTGAATGTTTTTATACAGTAACAGTAGCGTTAAGAATGTTTTATGTTTATAAGAATGTTTTAAAGCTTGTGTTGATAACCAAGCTGAAACCATTTACAAAATTCAGCAAGCTTTTGGTGATGATGCCATGACTCCATCGTGGCAATCCCTTGGTGGTGAAGAAGATTAACTCTTGATTGATTCCCAGATGAGATATCTACATCCAGGGTTGATCCAGAGACACCTTTGCATGGGTTTGTTTGCATTGGGTCCTTGACAGAGCCTTAGCCTGATTTGATGGCTAGAAAAAGAAAAAAAAAATCACAGAAAATTGGGGTCTGAGGAGCTGCTGCAGCCTTCATCCACCTTCACAGCCATTTGGTTATAACCGATCACCTCCTCTGCCTGAACCGCCTGAGGACCTCTTGTTTCTCCAGAGCCCTGTTAGTTGCCTTGTCCTGTTGGGCCTTTATGATTACCGTAGCATCCACATGGCACACAAGGTTTCCACCATATGTCACTCCAACAGGCAAATTCCCTACTTCATCCATTACCCAGGTGTCACAACACGGGCAAAGTATTGGATTTTGACACCCATAATGCAAATAAGCGTGGTATAACTGCTTCGAAATGGGCACACATTACTGGAAAGTGAAACATTCTGGTAGGCCTGAAATGAGTGATTCACAGAATATAGACTTTGGTCATGGATGACTGTCGTGTAACCATCCAACAACTTGCCGACGAGGTGGGGATAAGCACAGGTTCTGTGCATTCCATTTTGATGGAGGATTTGTGCATGTGGAACTTGTCAATGAAGTTTGTGCCAAAACTACTAATGTCTGAGCAGCAGGAACTGCATCTGGAAGTCTCACAGGACATGCTGGAATGTGCAAACACTGACCCGACTTCCTGAACACTGTTATCACTGATGATGAGACATGGGTTTAAAGGTACGACCCAGAAACCAAATTTCAGTCATAACATCACTTTGAGCAGATGGAATCAGTTAATCAGTGAAATCACCTGGTGGAGTGAGTGGTTGTAAAGAAAGCCTGCACCCTCTCAGCCCTTTCTGGAATGAGTTTGAGACCTCTGCTATAAGACATCATGTGGAACACGATATCCCAACTGGACACCTTTCCAAAAGAGGCCTTTCAGAAATGCATCCAACAATGGCAGAACCACAGGGAGAAGTGTGTGCACTCCCATGGACACTACTTCGAAGGGTATTAGGATTTCAGAACGGAGGTGAGTAATTGTATTTTTTGTGGCCAAAGGTTGGATACTTTTTCAATGCAGCTTGTACTGTGCACTCTACTTTAGATCAGCTTTTTTTTGCCGATTGATGGTTCAAACACTTTCTTAGTACATAAGAACACCTTATTTTTGAGGGATTGATCCCTCAATCATCCTCAATCCCATCATCACGTCTTCCGAAGAGGAAGCAGAGAGTGGGGACTCGGAGGCAGACTCATCCATTACCCAGGCCGAAGTCACCGAGGTGGTTAGAAAGCTCCTAGGTGGCAAGGCTCCTGGGTTGGATGAAATCCGTCCTGAGTACCTTAAGTCTCTGGATGTTGTGGGGCTGTCTTGGCTGACACGCCTCTGCAACATCGTGTGGCGATCGGGGACAGTGCCTCTGGATTGGCAGACCGGGGTGGTGGTCCCTCTGTTTAAGAAGGGGGACCGGAGGGTGTGTTCCAACTATAGGGGGATCACACTCCTCAGCCTCCCCGGTAAGGTCTATTCTAGAGTACTGGAGAGGAGAATTCGACCGATGGTCGAACCTCGGATTCAGGAGGAGCAGTGTGGTTTTAGTCCTGGTCGCGGCACACTGGAACAGCTCTACACGCTCCATCGGGTGCTCGAGGGTTCATGGGAGTTTGCCAACCAGTCCACATGTGTTTTGTGGATCTGGAGAAGGCATTTGACCGTGTCCCTCAGCTCACCCTGTGCGGAGTGCTCTGGGAGTACGGGGTCCAGGGTCCTTTGCTAAGGGCTATCCGGTCCCTGTACGACTGCAGCAGGAGCTTGGTTCGCATTGCCGGTAGTAAGTCAAACCTGTTTTCAGTGCACGTTGGCCTCCGCCAGGGCTGTCCTTTGTCACCAGTTCTGTTCATTATTTTTATGGACAGAAATTCTAGGCGCAGCCAGGGTGTAGAGGGGGTCTGGTTTGGGAACGACATGAATCTCGTCTGCTGTTTGCGGACGATGTGGTTCTGTTGGCTTCGTCAAATCAGGACCTTCAGCGTGCACTGGGGCGGTTTGCAGCCGAGTGTGAAGCATCCGGGATGAAAATCAGCACCTCCAAATCCGAGGCCATGGTTCTCGACCGGAAAAAGGTGCTTTGCCCTCTTCAGGTCGGTGTAGTGTCCTTGCCTCAAGTGGAGGAGTTTAAGTATCTCAGGGTCTTGTTCACGAGTGAGGGACGGATGGAGCGTGAGATCGATAGACAGATCGGTGCAGCATCTGCAGTGATGCGGTCGCTGTATCAGACCGTCGTGGTGAAGAGAGAGCTGAGTGGGGGGCAAAGCTCTCGATTTACCGATCGATCTACGTTCCGATCCTCACCTATGGTCACGAGATTTGGCTCATGACCGAAAGAATGAGATCGCGAGTACAAGCGGCCGAGATGAGTTTCCTCCGCAGGGTGGCTGGGCGCTCTCTTAGAGATAGGGTGAGGAGCTCAGTCACTCGGGAGGAACTCGGAGTCGAGCCGCTGCTCCTCCATGTCAAAAGGAGTCAGTTGAGGTGGCTTGGGCATCTTTTCCGGATGCCTCGCTGGAGAGGTGTTCCGGGCACGTCCCACTGGGAGGAGGCCCCGGGGAAGACCCAGGACACGGTGGAGAGACTACATCTCTCGGCTGGCTTGGGAAGGCCTTGGGGTTCCCCTGGAGGAGGTGTGTATGGATCGGGAGGTCTGGGCGGCTTTGCTTGAGCTGCTGCCCCCGGATAAAGCGGAAGAAAATGGATGGACACCTTATTTTTATGCAAATATAAATATGGGTACACCAATGACTGCAAATCTATTTGTAATTTAAAGGATGTGGCAGTGGGTGTGAAAAGCAAAACTGCACTGGGTAAAAACTACAAATGATACTTGCATTTTACGTTCCTTTGCATGAAGTGGGAGATTGGGCCGTCAATATTGTCATTAATCTATAAGTTATTCATCTAAAATGTTCCTGCTACTGCTTTCCCCTTCTTAATACAGTTCCATCATGGTGCACAAAGTAGCAGTGATTGGCGCTGGCTCTGCTGGTCTGGCTGCCACAAAGATCTGCCTGGATGAAGGAATGTTGCCAACCTGCTTTGAAGCTATTGATGACCTTGGTGGCGTATGGAAGTTCAAGGCAAGGCATTACGCAATAAAACAATGTCAAACTGCTCTGTTAATGTTGGTACTGGCATAGATTTGCAAGTTTGTGTACACAGTCACTCAGTGGATATGGTTAATAATGAGAATTTATTTAAACATATCAGAAAAAGGACCAACAAAAAAGTGTAATTACAGAAAAAACAGAGCTATAACAAGAGTGCAACCTTGTTTTCCACTCAGGGTCACCACAGCAGGTCCAAGGTGGGCCTCCATGCTGATTTGGCAGAACTTTTATACTGGATGCCCTTCCTGACACAACTCAACATTACATGGAGAAATGTGGCAGGGGTGGGGTTTGAACTGGTGTCACAGACTGAACGGTCCGCCCCTAAAAATCAGTCTGCCTTTTGCATCTGTGCATGCATCATTTCAGACCACAGCAGCACGTCTGAGCCAGAGTCTCTTCACCCAAAGCAATCAAATGGATTAATGCGATTATTAACCATCAGATGATAAAGGTAAAATCTCTTAAATCATTCTAAAGTCAGTTTTAAACAGAAATGAGGCCATTTTAAGCAGAAGCTTGGCGAAATTCCGAGACACTTAGAAATGGCCGATGTGCAGTGAACGCATCAGCTAGCAGCTTGTTTAGCCACGGCGCTCTAATCGTTTACATCGCCTTTTATGATGCAATAATGCTGAATTTATGTGGAAATGATTGTTGTACAAAAACTTCAGGTATCTGTCGCTGAGATAGATGATGACTAGAGTGCAGTTTGAAGCAGGAATGAGATGTTAATCCGTGAACCACGACATCGGGGGGACCGATGTTTAGGGGGACCGTTCGGTCGGCGACACGGGAACCTTCTGCACTGAAACAAAGTGCACTAATCACTTGGCAACCACCCCTACTAAAAATAGGTCCATGCCAGGAAACCATCCCATTTAAATTAACTCTGCCAATAAGAGTGTTCAAATACTATCCAGCCGGATTTATGCCAGAAGCTTGCTGATGGCTTCCACAAATGGCTGATTGAGGCACAGTTTGAAATGGCCCCCACAAATCAAAATATTCATGGGGGTGTATGTATATATCTGAGCCTGTATGTATAATTTTGACCCTGTGTGGATTTGAGAAATCCCCCCCCAAAAAATTACTGTATTCATGTTGATGGCTGCCCCAATCGAACAAGCAGTTGACTTTGACTTCTTGTCAGTGTAATTTCTTTTGCTTCATTCCAAATAACAGCAGAAAGAGACAAACTTGAGCCATTTCACTTTTTTGTCCAAATCAGGGATTGACCTCCAACTTCATCCGAGAATTTAATAATGGGATTCTTCATCTCCCCAGGATCTTTGTGTTTTTAACCCTGCTCTATTAACAACATCTGTTCTTTGAAATGCTCTCCTGCAGGAAATGCCAGAGCCCAGCAGAGCCAGTATCTACCGGTCCCTGTCCATAAATGTTTCCAAGGAGATGATGTCCTACAGCGATTTCCCGGCTCCTGTTGATTTTCCCAACTATATGCATCACTCAAAAATCCTCAGTTACTACAAAATGTATGCTGAACACTTCAACCTGATGCCACACATTCGCTTCCAGGTAATAAAACACAAAAAGAACAGTCTACGGTGTTACTTAAGCTTACTTATCATCATCATATACTCTGCGGAACACCCATTACCACTTCACTCAGCTTCTTTCTGCTGCTGCGCTTAATAGAATAGAGTCTATTGTCATTGTACATACGTATATACATAGATATGACAAAATCTGTCCTCTGCATTTAAGCCATCCTTAGGGGTCGTCACAGCACATCATCTCCATCTCACCCGTGGTATATTAAAATAAACTTAATATTTAATTCTTGTTTCAGAATTTCATTACATTTCTTGGAGCATCACCCACATCCACAGTGGGAAATCATATCAAAACTAGAGCACCGCGCTCGTAGAGCGCAAACCTCTGCCAACACTAGTTTCAAATTCCACAAAATTTTACATCGGAAAGAATTTAAGGTCAAAGTCTTCTTAGAAGTGGATTTTCTTAAGCTAAATTAGATGTGATCAAATGTCAGGAGTATGTATTTGTTTCATGCACTTTTGTGTTGTCAGGTTTTTTCCCCCAACTTTTCAGTTTCTGAATTCTTTTTCAGATGATTTTCACAGAACATTGGTCATCTCTGCTGTCCACAATCTGTCATTGTTTTTGTCATTTGGTTTCCAACTGATAACTGGAAGACAGACAAACATGCATAAAATTGGAACCTTGATCCAATTTTGGTGGTGTAGGTAAATCCATAAGAGAAAAATGAGAGTGACTGAGGCACTTCTATCGCAAATCATGTTTACGCTTTACTTGAAGGTATCATCATCATAGTGGCATAACACTGTCATAAGTAATACATGACAGTCATGAACGTGTCATAAACATGTCAATGTCATAAATGTTTATGACTGCTGTCATTAAGTGTCATTTGAGTTTTGTAATGACAAGTTGATATTTTTTGGGTTGTCTTGATTATAACAACTTGATATTAATCAAAGCGACATAACCAGAAGTTATCTTTGGCCTTTTTGGTCTTCACTTGTATGCCAACTTGTCAGCTTGTCATTACAAAAACCAAATGATACTTAATGACAGCAGTCATAAACATTTATGACATTGGCATAATGTTTGTGACACATTCATGACTGTCATGTAACAGCTATGA
Source organism: Thalassophryne amazonica (assembly GCF_902500255.1). Lineage (NCBI taxonomy): Eukaryota > Metazoa > Chordata > Actinopteri > Batrachoidiformes > Batrachoididae > Thalassophryne > Thalassophryne amazonica. Next base: position 85,610,281 of record NC_047112.1, read on the forward strand.
CAGTGTCATGTCACTATTATGATGATACCTTCAAGTAAAGTGTTACACAAATCACTTCTGCCACTTTTCTCTACCCACTCCACCCTTGCCTGCACTTTCTTATCCTCTCTACCACACTCTCCATCAGGGGTAGCTGGTCACTAGAGGGCACTCAGGTGCCATCCCCTAAAAATATTGATAAAAAGGTAATATACTACAACATAATTAATAATTAAGAAATAAGTATGGTTTGCTTATAGCCAGAGTATGCAAGTGCCTGTCAGTGTCAGTATGCATTTAAATGTGTTTCAGCACATCATTTTCTTTTCTCTTAATATAATTTCAGTTAGTGAGAGTTAAGCCCACTTCCTGGTTGGGTCCCCGATCAAATGAAAGTCTATGGTAGGTTGTAAATTATTTGCAATCATGTGACCTGAGGCTGAATTCAAATTTGAACATAACTTTCCCTTAGGGACACAGCTCTGTGTATCACAGACCAACTGGTATTGTTTTTCATGTTTATTGATCTAATGTTATTGGATAATGGACAAATCACGTCCAGCATAGGAGTTTCACTCACCCGCCAAATCATTGGTACGCCGATGATTGCCACGGCCTTTGTGCTCCAAGTCCAACTTCCAAGTACGTTTGTCTTTTACTTGTGTGCTTTTGTGATCGTCACACAGCATCATTCAAAGCAAAGATCACCACAAGGCAGTCTTTGGAACCTTAAAGAGCACTTCAAAGCTTTGACTCAAAATGTTTCCCAGGCTGAATTCAAAACAAGAGGCCAACTGTGGACTTACTAAGCAACAATACAGATATGTTATTGATTGGTTACATGAGATATCAGGGTAGGATATCACATAATTTGAAGCAAAGATTTCAGTCAAAACACTGGAGCATTCAAAGCTAGTCTCATGGGCTAAAATTAAAACAAGAGGCTGGTGTTTAGTAGTGTGCTGCCAAACAGCTTCACCAGTCTTCAACAGCTTCATCAAATAGTGAGTTTTAAAGCATTTCCATGGTTTAACTATATGAGAGATCCTTCTGTATGACCTAATAACACACTCTGGCCAGCTGATTAGTTTATAGTGGTTCTACACCATGTTCTTAAATACATTAACTATTGTTTGTCAGTGGTGATTTTCTCAGTTCTGCTGAGGGGGATGTATAAATGTCTTTCAAGGAAGGGAGGGGGCATCCAATGATCTTCTGTGCTGTCTTGACTGCTCTCTGGAGCCTCCTCCAGTCTATCTCACTGCATTGGGAGAACCACACCGAGATACAATACGTCAAGATGCTCTCAGTGAAGTGATTCACTGATGTTGTTCTTCTTGAGCACTCAAGAAATGCAGACATTGCTGTGCCTTCTTGATGGCAGCCATAGTGTTTGCAGACCACAAGAGGTTGGCAGATATCATGGTGCCCAGGAAAATGAAGGTGTGAACCCTCTCCATGCAGTTAGCACGGGGGGAGCTGCCCTGTGCTTCCTGAAGTCCAGCATGATCTCCTTTGTCTTTGTGGTGTTCAGAGCCAGATTGCTTGCTGAGCACCACGCAGACAATTTCAGGATATCATCCCTGTAAGCTAACTGGTCTACACCTGAGATCAGCCCCACCAACGTGTCGTCAGTAAACATCACTATGGTGTTGCTAGTATTGTCAGGGCAGCAAGTGTATAGTAGAGGGCTCAGCACGCACCCCTGTGGGAAGCCCATGCTGACTGTTCGGGTAGAGGAGAGATGGGGTCAGAGTTTCACTGTCTGGGGCCAGTTTGAGAAAATCCTTAATCCAGGAGCAGATAAGTGTGGGAGTCCCGGGTCCGACAAGTTTGCTGAACAAGATGTCGAGGATGATGCTATTTAAGGGCTGTAGTTAATGAAAAGCATGCTTCCACAGTCAGTGATATGGGGCTGGAAGCTGGGATGGTGTGGCTGCAGACTGTTGGGTTGGGATCTCAAAGCATTAGATACAAATAAGCATTCAGTTGCGTTTTTTACAAACACCCAGTGAAAAGTAATGTAGCTGTGCAGCAAATCCCCCTTGATGAAGAAGTGAAGGTGCACCCTCTTAAAAAGTACCAACAACCACCACTTCTCTCCATTACTTTAGATAGTTGACCCCAAATATTTAAACTCACCAAGCTTCATTACCTCAACTTGCTACCTCACTATTCCATCATCCCCCTCACACACACACCTCGTTCCTCTTGCTCCAACTGACTTTCATTCCCCTTCCCACTAGAGCTTGTTTCCACTTCTCCATGGTAGTCTCAGTCTGTGCTACATTCTCCCTGAAGATCACAATGTCATTTGCAAATGTCATAGCCCATGGAGAGTCGTCTCTGAACTTGTCCGTCAACCTGTCCATCACAGTTGCAAACAACAAAAGGCTCAGAGTCTATCCTCGATGTAATCTCATCTTGAATGCATCTATCATTCCGACTGCGTGTCTCACCGCTATCACACTGGGCATGTACATATCCTGCACCACCATCACATACTTCTCTGTCAACGCAGATTTCCTGATACAATACCACAACTCTTCTCTTGACACCCCTTCATAAGCTTTATCTAAGTCCACAAAAACACAATACCAGTCTTTCTGGCCTTCTCTATACTTCTCTGGCAATACTGTCAGAGCAAACATGGCATCTGTAGTGCTTTCTCAGCATAAACCATATTTCTGCTTGCAGATCTTCACTTTTCTAAACCTAGCTTTCACTACTCTTGATCATAAATTTATGCCTCTGTGGTTCCTGTCCCTCTGCACATAACTCTTGTACTAAAAAATGTCCAGTACACTTCTACTCCACTCCTTAGGCATTCTCTCGCTTTCCAAGATTTTTATTAAACATTCTGGTTGAATACGTGACTGCCATCTCTCCTGAACATTTCCATGCCTCCATTGGAATGTGATCTAGACCAACTGCCTTTCCACTCTTCATCCTCTTCATAGCTGCCCTCACTTCATCTTTACTAATCTGTTGCACTTCCTGATTTACTCATCCCACATCATCCATCCTTCACTCTGTCATTTTCTTCATTCAGTAGCTCCTCAAAATACTCCCTCTACCTTCTCAACACACTTTCATTGTTAGCACATTATCATATGTATCCTTTATCACCCCAACCTGCTGCACATCTATTTCAGCTTAATTCCTTTGTCTGACCAATCGGTACAAGTCCTTTTCTCCTTCCTAATGGCCCCTTCACACATAATGTGAAGTTTTGACAGCGTTTGGACAAAACAGTTTGAGATTAGCACACAAAACAACGCCGACGGGCAGGCATGCACGAACCTGGTGCGAGAGTTTGTGCACGCTCTGGTGTCTTTAGAGAAGGAACAGTGCCAGGTGCAGAACATGGCGCCACTTATGTGGTATAAATAAAAAAATAAAAACTAGCTAGTGCCTGTGGAACCACATCGCACCGCTTATGTGGAATGTTTTTTTCTTGTTTTGTTTTTTTAAAGGAGAAAAACACACCGCCCACTGGACGCGAACTCATGCCTTTCAAGAGCTCTGGGTTACCAGTCAGAGACTTTAACACTGAGCTATTGAGCTGTTCTTTGAAAGCTGTGGGAAGCTGCTTCATTTAAGGAAGGACATGGAAGTATTACAAATTTTCAATTTATTTTCATTTATATAGCGCCAAATCACAACAGAGTTGCCTCAAGGCACTTCACACAGGTAAGGTAAGGAAAAACACCCTCTGAGGAAGAAACCTCAAGCAGACCAGACTCAAAGGGGTGACCCTCTGCTTGGGCCATGCTACAAACATAAATTACAGAACAATTCACAGACGAATATACAAGAAATGCTATTGGTGCACAGGACAGGAGGGTTGCCAAGACAAATACACCTCCCATCTCTGGATGGAGCTGCATCTTAAACAGAGAGAAAAAAAACAGAATAAAAAAAAACAATTAAAATCACACACCATAGAAAAACACCGCATTTATCAAACGAACAATACAAATATGATCCGTCTGTTCCTCTGGTGATGACCCATGGTCACAGACATACAGTCATGAAATGACATGAATGAGAAGCAGTGTGCTCTGATGTCCACATCTACTGGACAGGTGTGTCCAGTCGGCCGTGCGCATGTTCTGCCTGACACACGTCTTGTGGATGGCGCGCCGCAGCACAGACACTGCGTCATGTGGAACAGAGCTCACGTGGGTGATGTGACGTCAGATTGCCTGCTGTGTGTTCTGATCTGACAGTCCGTTTCACCTGGGGGGGCTGTCAGTGTCCGCTCCGTACACGTGCTCGCTTGCTGCAGCTTGTCGCCACCACAGTGATATGTTTTTATGTCCACGTAAATACAGCAGTCAGACACACGCGCTTCACAGTGGACAGTTGTTTGTTGATGACTGTCCAAACAGTGCGTGTTGTGTAGCTGGAATGTCCAGAATGATAGATCACCACAGTTGCTACTGTCGGAAGCCACACTTCCCGTGAGTGGAGTGCACACACCCACGTGTTAGTGTGTGTGTTTGCAAAGTCACACTCATGGGGAACTTAGATAAATTTAACAGCAGTATGACAGTGATTGTCTGCAGTCTGTTGTCGTACCAAGAGTGCGACTGGCCACACATTTCCTAAGTGCCATGCGAGTGGTGTTAGGTGTTCGTGCATGTCATCTGGAATTTGGCTGGCACCTGCGTGAAACGGTGTGCTGGGTTCGCACAGCACACACTGTCTTTCAGGCGTTTGTGTGTGCAGATAGTTGTAGCAACAGGTGTACGAGGTGTTGGAGGCAGAGATGACATTACACGGTTTGCACACAATTCCTGCATCATGCACACTAAATGTGCACTTCGTCCAAACTAAGGGTTGTATCTCACAAGAGTGAGACAAACAGCATTTGTGAGGGAGTTCCTGAAATTTTGCAGGGGTTCATAATCTCCCCACAAGAGTTGCAGGGTGGCACGTTCATGTCTCTTGAATTTTGATCATGACCAAAATATTTGCACAACACATTTTCTCTCAAAATATTCAGAGTCATTGTGGGCGTCTCAATTTAGTTTCCATGAGTCAGAAAGTGTGCAACGTATGAGACAACTTGTGAAGGGTTGGTGACACACTTTTCCTTTTATATTATCAGAGAGTAACAGTGCTTCTGAAAGCAGTGCAGTCATGGCCCAGCAAGTCCAGTAGCCTCCAGCCAAGTGACTCTGCTGCTGTCCTGACTACAACCCGGCATGCAGGCGCGGGCAGGTGGCTTGAAAAATCCTATGCAGAGGAGGATGATGAGGCCAGGTTTATTCATTTCTCTTTGAACTGGCGATCACAATGGAAATAAGTTTAAGGTTATGTTGTGTTATCCTCAGCAGTTTTACTATATATGGTATTGTTTATTTTATGTACATTTATGTTATTGCCAAAGAAATCTACCACCTGAAGGACTTTCAAACCATGAGTAACTAAATTCTCTGGACTGATGAGACAAATGCCAGGCATGATGTTTGAAGGAAATCAGGCATCATCACTACAATGAAGCATGGTGGTGGCAGCATCATGCTGTGGGCATGTTTATCAGCAGCAGGAACTGGGCCACTAGTCAGGATTGAGGAAAAGATGAATGCAGCAATGTACAGAGACATCCTGGATGAAAACCTGCCCTAAAGCACTCTTGATCTCAGACTGGACCAACGTTTCGTCTTTCAGCAGGACAGTGACCCTAAGCACACAGCCAAGATATCAAAGGAGTGGCTTCAGGACAACTCTGAATGTCCTTGAGTGACCCAGCCAGAGCCCAGACCTGAATCTGATTGAACATCCCTGGAGAGATCTGAAAATGGCCGTGCACTGACACTCCCCATCCAACCTGATGGAGCTTGAGGTGCTGCAAAGAGGAAAAACTGCCCAAAGATAGGTCCACTAAGCTTGTGGCATCATATATAAGAAGACTTGAGGCTGTAATTGCTGCCAAAGGTGCATCAAAGTATTGAGCAAAGGGTGTGAATACAGTATTTATGTACATGTGATTTCTGAGGGGTTTTTTTTTTTATAAATTTGCAAAATTAAAAAAAAAATCATGGTGTCATTATGGGGTGTTGAGTAAAATTTTAAAGGGAATAAAATAATTTACTCCATTTTGGAATAAATCTGTAACAACAAAATGTGGAACGCTGTGAATATTTGTCAGATGCGCTGTATGTAAATGCAGCCCATTTACAATATAATAGGAGCCCACAGCCATCAGAGCAGTTTGTTCACAAACGTGCCATCATTTCAGTGTTATTCGGAGTGAAAACTATCGCTAATCTGTGTTTTGTCACAAATTTGTGTCTCCAACTGCACATCAACAGTCGCAGCCCATTGAGATACTTTTACCCCCAATCTCAATTACCTTTTGTACCCCTTCCCCTTGGCCCTACCCCTTTAAAACAAGGGGTATGGGGAAGGGGTATACCTCTAGCCCTATGAATTGAGACACCCCTCTGCCTTAGGAGAAAAAAACCTGCCCGTGTCAAACTGCCGTCTTCACTGTTTGTTAACATGGCAACCAAAACGCAACTTGTTGCAGTAGCCTGTTTGCTCTTTTTTATTTTCTCGCTTTTCTGCGTGAATGCAAAGAAATAGAAGAAGCCACAGATTTCTTTGACGCATTGCAATCATGTCATGTTAATTTAATTAATTTGTCATTTATAATAATAATACTAATAAAAAATCAATCAATAGTAATATTGTTTGATTAATCATTGATTGATTAGTAATTAAAATAAACACTTGAAATATATCAGTCTGTGTGCAATGAATGTATGCATTATACAAGTTTCAGAAATAAAAGAAATAAAATCAACTTTTTCATGATATTCTAATTATATGACCAGCACCTGTATGTATGTTTATGGGCTGCCTCTAGTTCTGTTAACCTTATAGTTCTTTTTCAAATTCTCACATTTTTTTCGCATCCAGCCCTATTTCCTTGACAAATAATAGCAGTCTATTAGGACGTCAGGTTATGTGTTACACATATACATGTGTGTGTATATATTTTTGAACTTATTCCCATTGATGAATCATTTTCTGCCTCATTTTCTTATTAGGAGTCAAGTGTGTTCAGCGCTCCCTGTTTGTTTACAAAATACACACGTCACAGACCTTGGAATCCAACAGCAGGGATCACTATTATCCAAAGATTTATGAACAAATTAACATGCTTATACTTTATCATGATTTTCTCCATTGTGAGATATAAAAGTGTCTTATCATAGCGTTCGTGTGTATGTGCATTATAGCGCCATAGCACACAAGCGAAGTTACGATATTCTTCAGAACGACAACATACGCAACATGCATCCAGCAGCATACATGTTGTTGTCATAGACAACTGCCTGTAAAGTTTTTTTGGCAAGTTACAACTTTCTAAACAGCATAATTTGTGCGGCTCTTTCGGCGCCATGTTTGTTTTTTCTGAGACAGCGGTAAGCTCCTCCTACCCCTCTAAATGGAGTGTGCATCCAGATTCACTCCAAACTGAGGGATTTGACGCCCTTCGCCTTCCCCTCCGCCTCGCTCCAAAAAGAGAATTGAGACACCCCTCTGTCTCTCGTGGCCGGGCAAAACGGAGGGGAAGGGGTAGGGCCGAATTGAGATTCACCCTTAGTGTCCACCTTCATGTACAGATCTTTCCTTAGCCTTTGCCAATTCTCTTCACCTCATGTCAAATTTGTCATATCTATTTTCATCTCTAACTATCCCAATTCCTTTTTCACAAACCATTTTCTACATACCCTTGCCTGTGCAGCTTACCACATAGCTTAGCAAGTGTATTTATTTACGAGGGCTGTCAATAAAGTAACGGTCCTTTTTATTTTTTTCAAAAAACTATATGGATTTCATTCATATGTTTTTACGTCAGACATGCTTGAACCCTCGTGCGCATGCGTGAGTTTTTTCCACGCCTGTCGGTGACGTCATTCGCCTGTGAGCACTCCTTGTGGGAGGAGTCGTCCAGCCCCTCGTCGGAATTCCTTTGTCTGAGAAGTTGCTGAGAGACTGGCGCGTTGTTTGATCAAAATTTTTTCTAAACCTGTGAGACCCATCGAAGTGGACACGGTTCGAAAAATTAAGCTGGTTTTCAGTGAAAATTTTAACGGCTGATGAGAGATTTTGAGGTGATTCTGTCGCTTTAAGGACTTTTCACGGTGCGAGACATCGCTCAGCGCTCTCAGGCGGCGTCATCAGCCTGTTTCAAGCTTAAAACCTCCACATTTCAGGCTCTATTGATCCAGGACGTCGTGAGAGAACAGAGAAGTTTCAGAAGAAGTCGGTTTCAGCATTTTATCCGGATATTCCACTGTTAAAGGAGATTTTTTAATGAAAGACGTGCGGACGGATCCGCGCGTCGGGACGCAGCCGACGCGGTGCGGCGGCACAGGAAAAACACCTCCGTGTTGATAACCATTTGTAAAATCCAGGCGGCTTTTGATGGCTTTCAGTGGAGTGAGTATATGAGAAATTGTTTAACAGGCAGGACATGTTCCAACTTGTCCTTAAGGCTTTCAACAGGGGTGTTTTTCCTGTGGCGGAGCGTCGCGGCGGCTGCGTCCCGACGCGCGGATCCGTCCGCACGTCTTTCATTAAAAAAATCTCCTTTAACAGTGGAATATCCGGATAAAATGCTGAAACCGACTTCTTCTGAAACTTCTCTGTTCTCTGAATGAATGAATGAAAACTGTTTATTTCGAACATTTGATACAACAACAATTACAAGATAGATCAGTAAAGACAACAACAAAAAAGTTCCTACTGTGTACCCAACATGTCCGAAAAGGGGTAGGGTGAAGCATCAGCTTATTTATCCCTACCCCTTCTTCCCCACAACCAGTAATACCCTTTGCCACATATACACAGATTCCTACACACCTAAACCGATTTTATATATATATATATATATATATATATATATACACACACACACACACATAAATATACACCTACACATACCTACTTACATACAAAATACTATATATTTACAAGCCGAAGCAAAAAACACCCTAACCCTCATTACCCTTCCTCCTTCCTATACCCAGAAAAAACCATATTTTTGTACCGCTGTTTGAACTGGTTCATGCTTGGACATTGCTTGAGCCCCACTCCCAATCTGTTCCACATCCTCACCCCACAGACAGAAATACAGAAACCTTTTAATGTTGTTTGTGCCCACTGATGCTTTAAATTAAATTTCCCCCTCAGACTGTAATCCCCTGATCTGTTAAAAAACATATTTTTAATATTTGCTGGAAGTAAATTGTTTATTGCTTTATACACAATTTGTACTGTTTGAAAATGAACCAAGTCTGTGAATTTTAAGAATTTGGATTGTAAAAATAGTGGATTTGTATGATCTCTATAGCCAGTATTATGAATAATTCTTATAGCTCTTTTCTGCATTACTGATAGTGATTGTGTTGTACCTTTATAAGTATTACCCCATACCTCTGCACAGTACTGTAAATATGGTAAAACCAGTGAGCAGTAAAGAATGCGGAGTGAGTTGTGGTCCAGAATATGTTTCGCTTTGTTTAGAACTGAAATGCTTCTTGACAGTTTACTTTGTATATGTTTTATATGTCTTCCAGTTTATCTTATCATCTATTATCACCCCCAGAAACTTATTTTCATGTACCCTTTCAATATCTACCCCCTCGACTTGTAACTGAACCTGTATGTCTGTATTACAATAGCCAAACAACATGTATTTTGTTTTACTTAAGTTTAATGATAATTTGTTTCTGTCAAACCATATTTTCAATTTTCCCATTTCTATACTGATCCTCCTCAGTAACTCCTGCAAATCCCCCCCTGAACAAAAAATGCTTGTGTCATCTGCAAATAATACTAATTTTAATATTTTGGAAACATTGACAATATCATTTATATAAATTAGAAACAGTTTTGGACCCAATACTGACCCCTGTGGGACGCCACAAGCATTCTCTCACGACGTCCTGGATCAATAGAGCCTGAAATGGAGGTTTTCAGCTTGAACAGGCTGATGACGCCGCCTGAGAGCGCTGCGCGACGTCTCGCACCGTGAAAAGTCCTTAAAGCGACAGTCTCACCTCAAAATCTCTCATCAGCCGTTAAAATTTTCACTGAAAACCAGCTTAATTTTTCGAACCGTGTCCACTTCGATGTGTCTCACAGGTTTAGAAAAAATTTTGATCAAACAACGCGCCAGTCTCTCAGCAACTTCTCAGACAAAGGAATTCCGACGAGGGGCTGGACAACTCCTCCCACAAGGAGTGCTCACAGGCGAATGACGTCACCGACAGGCGTGGAAAAACTCACGCATGCGCACGAGGGTTCAAGCATGTCTGACGTAAAAACATATGAATGAAATCCATATAGTTTTTGAAAAAAATAAAAAGGACCCTTACTTTATTGACAGCCCTCGTATTTCGTGATGTTTGTACATTCTGTAAAAAAAAAAAAAAAAAAAAAAAATTGTAATGCTAAAATACCCTCAGCTGTATGAGCAAAAAAATAGGAAACATGTGACTATATGACCCCATAAAATAGGTCAAGGCTAGCCATCTTTGAACTTGTACAAGGTCTGTGTCCCAAGAATGTTTCCTGTGAATTTGAAGACCCTGAAGAAAATGATCAATGAAATCGGATAATAGAATGCAACATTTCAAGCATGTGTATCAGCTTGCCAACTCCTCTAAACATTTTATGTGGAATATATTTTAGATGAGAGTTAAGAGCGTCAAACAGAGACCAGACTTTTCTCGCACTGGCCAATGGGAAGTGGTGACAGAGAATAAAGATGGAGAAGAGGAGAAACATGTCTTTGATGCAGTTATCTGCTGCTCTGGTCACTACACCTACCCCAACATACCGCTGAAAGATTTCCCAGGTAAAGTAGATGTTCCAAAGCATATATATGATCCAACAACATAAAACTGATAAAGAAAAAATAAAAAAAATAAGTAAAAATGTGACCCTTTTATTTGGCAGGAATTGAGACTTTTGATGGAGAGTACTTTCACAGCTGGGAGTACAAGGGCCCTGAGAACATGATCGGAAAGAGGGTGGTGGTCATTGGCATCGGTAACTCAGGGGGTGACATTGCTGTGGAGTGCAGCAGAGTTGCAGAGAAGGTTAGGAAGTCGTTTTTATTAACCTTTTGAACACTGATTTCAGTCTGTGGTTCAAGATAATTCATTCACCATTTCTTGATACCCACTGTTTGTGCTCTGCAGGTATATGTGAGCAGTCGCAGTGGCGGGTGGGTCGTCAGTCGGGTGTCTCACTATGGTCTGCCATTTGATGTCCATTACATCACACGCTTCATACACATCCTGTTCCAGCTGCTGCCAGCAGACTGGGTTAACCGCATTGCAGAGAACCAAATCAATGGTGTGTTTGACCACAACATGTACGGCCTCACACCCAAACACAGGTAAGATACTTCTAAATTCTAATTCTCTCACCACACAGACATTACATATTACTGTTATCCAACCTTCACAATTCAACTTTCTATACTCAGTCACCAACTTACCAGGATGACTGCCATACGCAGTTAATGTTGAACTAGCGTGTTGCCCGTGGGGATCCACGGGCTCTAGATGGGGTAGTATTTATAAAATAGGCAGCTGACATTTTTCAAGGGTGGTAATAATTATGCAAAGTTTCTATAATGAGTTGGAAAGGCATGTGAGTCCAGAATGTTTTTAAAACCTTAGACCTCAACAGTTTTTAGGGGAAGAACTCAACCTTTTATTTCCTGTTAATTGTGTAATTGTGTTAATTTACTGTTTTAATGTATTTATAAATTGTTTAGATTCTTGTTATCATATATACACTATTGTTATTGTCATTATTTCTATTTTGTCATTTAATTTTTAAATGGACCACAATAGAAATAAGCGTTTTCACTTTCTTGTATCATCCATGTATTTTTATACAATTATACGAGGTCTGTCCATAAAGTATCGTACCTTTTTATTTTTAAACTATATGGATTCGATTCATATGTTTTCACGTCACACAAGCTTGGAACCTCGTGCGCATGCGTGAGTTTTTCCACGCCTGTCGGTGACGTCATTCGCCTGTGAGCACACCTTGTGGAAGGAGTGGTCCCGCCCTGTCGTCGGATTTTCATTGTCTGAAAATGGCAGAATGATTTGGGGTTTTTTTCCCCATCAGAATTTTTTCAGAAGCTGTTAGAGGCCATTCGAAAAATTTATCTGGCTTTCGGTGAAAATTTTACGGGCTTCACAGAGAATAAGGACTGTAACTACAGCTTTAAGGACGGCCCACAATGGCGCTCGGCGCGCCGCAACGACAGGCACAAACCACCGGATTATTTCTAAACGGATGGCTGTGTGGAGCTGGGGCCGTCGTGTGCACGTTCTCTGGTTATCACAAGAGCTGGACATCAACCATTTTCCGGCAGATTTCACTTTTAACAAGAGATTTTGTCGTGGAAAGTCGCGGAGGCTTTGTGCGTCACGACCGATACGCTGTTCAAGCGAGACAAAGAACGCCTCCGTTTCGGCGTGTCAGAGGACAAGTTGGGACATGCCTATCTATCTCGGCTTTCAATGCTTACCAGTCAAGTGAGTTATAAGAGAAATTGTGGGGAGCTGGGCATGCCTGAACTCGTCCTCTTTGTCTCGCTCGAACAGCGAATCGGTCGTGATGCCGCGCGGCTTTACACGACAAAATCTCTTGTTAAAAGTGAAATCTGCCGGAAAATGGTTGATGTCCAGCTCTTGTGATAACCAGAGAAAGTGCACACGACGGTCCCAGCTCCACACAGCCATCCGTTTAGAAATAATCCGGTGGTTCGTGCCTGTCGTCGCGGCTCAGAGTGCTGCACACCGAGCGCCATTGTGGGTACGATACTTTATGGACAGACCTCGTATTATGTACTTACATTGAACTCACTAAATAAAAGTCACACACACTTTTTATAGATGATTTACCACCCCCTGCTGGAATGCCCTGTGAATCCAGAATGTAATTATCAATGTCTATTGTTCAGTGTTGTTAGCTAACATCGGTAGTTTCTCCCCAGCTTGTCTGTGATCCAAGTTATACACACGCAGCCATGCATGTACACAGACGCCACTTCTCTTTTAATATACTTTAGAGAGCTGCGCAGAAGAATGAAAACCGAGCCAGAGCAGAGCTTTTCTGCCACAAGCAGGTGCTTTTATTTTTACACACCCACAAACAGAGATGGCAATGGAAGACAAACGCACTACACTTGTCACTCATGGTGACAACAACATGGCACTTAACTGACTAAACCAATTGAACTACAAAACACAATAAATCAATAACATTAACAACGCTGTTAATCTACCATGAACCACAACAGCAATATTTAAGCCAGAAAACCCTGAACTCCCGTGGTGCATTGCAGCACAACGTCCATTGTTCACTGTTGTAAGCTACTATCACTAACTGTCCATTTTCACTGCATTCATCCTTGACCCAAAATACATAAGCATACGAAATTGCAAATGTCAGCTCCTCCCAGTTTCTCCATGATTGAAGCCATACACACATGCATATGTTCACACATAGGCCACTTGACTATTACAATATAGAAGCCACAAACCATGTGTTGAAGCATTACAGTGTGAAACCATTTGAATGAGTTTGTGGAAGTTAAATTCAATCTCTTTCAGTCGTAAATTATGTCATTTATATGAGGATTGGAGAGTAAATAAATACATGATACAGTTACGTAATCATAAGTTTGAAAAAAAATCCTTTATTTTTATCCACAAAGTATTCACAGCGATTCACTTTTTCCACATTTTGTTATGTTACAGCCTTAATTATTTTTCCTCAAAATTCTACTTCTTGAATATGATGCCACAAGCTTGGTGCACCTATCTTTGGGCAGTTTTGCCCATTCCTCTTTCCAGCACCTCTCAAGCTCCATCAGGTTGGATGTGGAGTGTTGGTGCACAGCCATTTTCAGATGTGTCCAGAGATGTTCGATCCGATTCAGGTCTGTACTCTGGCTGGGCCACTCAAGGACATTCAGAGAGCTGTCGTGAAACCAATCCTTTGATATCTTGTGTTTAGGGTCATTATCCTATTGAAAGGTGAACAATCACCCCAGTCTGAAGTCAAGAGCACTCTGGAGCAGGTTTTCATCCACGATGTCTCTGTACATTGCTACATTCATCTTTCCCTCAATCCTGACTAGTCTCCCAGTTCCTGCCACCACCATGCTCCATTGTAGGGATGGTGCCTGGTTAGCTCCAAACATGAGGCCTGGCACTCACTGCAAACAGTTCAGTCTTTTTCTCATCAGGCTGCCATGTGCCTTTTACTAAGGAGTGGTTTCCATCTGTCCACTCTACCATACAGGCCTGACTGATGGATGCCCGCTCCTGGTCATCGCACACTCCACATGCACGCCATGCTGGACGGATGATGGCAGCACTCTGGCTTCATTCTTTTATTTTTATCATAGCACTTACTAAAAGCTTTTGTAAGATTGCATGACAGTTGTTCCATCACAAAACTAACATACCTATGACACCAGCTACTGCAAAAGCACGATCACCCCAAAGTTTATATTTTGACCTAGGAATGCCAACAAGATGTTCTAACCAAGAAACAAGTACTGTGTAGTCCACAGTGTCAAAGGCTGCTGTGAGGTCTTGAAAACACAGTATGCCTCCCTTTGTCTTCTCCATCATATCAGCCAGTTCTGTCCCTTTTCCAGTCATACTGCCAACTTTCAAAGTCTCGGCTCTCACTTCCACTCAGCTTTCCTCCTCTCCACCTGTTCTTTATCTTTTCCAAACAGTAGCCCAATTTCCACAGGCACTCTTTTGAACAAGAACGCTTTCCTGGGCCTCAAATGAAGTGGTATGGAAATTCAGTTTGTTTTACGTGGCAAGATTTATGCCAGATGCCCTTCCTGACACAACCATAGTCATATATCCGGGCTTGGGATCGGCACTCAAAATTTACTGGCTGTACACCCCGTGTGGCTGAGATCTGACTAAATTTTTGGTGAATGCCCTGTGTCCTTCTACCCTTCTCATTTATCTGGGCTTGAGACTGGCA
Source organism: Thalassophryne amazonica (assembly GCF_902500255.1). Classification (NCBI taxonomy): domain Eukaryota; kingdom Metazoa; phylum Chordata; class Actinopteri; order Batrachoidiformes; family Batrachoididae; genus Thalassophryne; species Thalassophryne amazonica. Next base: position 85,625,335 of record NC_047112.1, read on the forward strand.
CACTGAATATACTGGCTGCATACCCCTTGTGGCTGAGTTGCTATATTAATGTGAACCAAACACTGGAAAAAGTAGTCTCACACTGGGTCCTAGCAGTGTAGGTCTAATGCACAACACAGTGGAATAGTGGTTAGCACTATTGTCTCACAAAAAGGTGGTGGGATCGCTTCCCGCCTTGGCTTTTCTGTGTGCAGTTTGCCTGTTCTCATGTCTACAACCCTAATTCCAGTGAAGTTGGGATGTTGTGAAAAATGTAAATAAAAACAATATAATGATTTGCAAAACCTCTTCAACCTATGTTCAAATTGATAAACTGTTTATTCTACACCCCCATACCATCACAGATGCTTACTTTTGAACTTTGCGCTGGTAACAATCTGGATGGTCTTTTCCCTCTTGTCCAGAGGACACGGCGTCCATGATTTCCAAAAACAATTTGAAATGTGGACTCAGACCACAGCACACTTTTCCACTTTGCGTCTGTCCATTTTAAATGAGCTCAGGCCCAGAGAAGGTGGCGGCGTTTCTGCATGTTGTTGATGTATGGCTTTCACTTTGCAAGGTAGAGTTTTAACTTGCACTTGTAGATGTAGCCATGAACTGTGTTAACTGACAATGGTTTTCTGAAGTGTTCTTGAGCCCACGCGGTAAGATCCTTTACACAATGATGTTGGTTTTTAATCCAGTGCCGCCTGAGGGATCGAAGGTCACGGACATTCAATGTTGGTTTTTGGCCTTGCCGCTTACGTGTAGAAATTTCTCCAGATTCTCTGAATCGTCTGATTATATTATGGACTGTAGATGATGGAATCCCTAAATTCCTTGCAATTGAACACTGAGAAACATTGTTCTTAAACTGTTGGACTATTTTTTTTTTTCGTGCAGTTCACAAAGTGGTGATCCTCACCCCATCTTTGCTTGTGAATAACAGATTTTTTTGGGATGCTCCTTTTATACCCAATCATGACACTCACGTGTTTCCAATTAGGTGTTCTTTGAGCATCCATCAACTTTCTCAGGCTTTTGTTGCCCCATCCCAACTTTTTTGAAATGTGTTGCAGGCATCCATTTCAAAATGAGCAAATATAAATATAATATAAAATAAAACAACAAAGTTTATCAGTTTGAACATTAAATATCTTGTCTTTGTGGTGTATTCAATTGAATATAGGTTGAAGAGGATTTGCAAATCATTGTATTCTGTTTTTATTTACATTTTACACAACATCTCAACTTCATTGGAATTGGGGTTGTACGTGGGTTTTCTCCGGTTCCCTCCCACAATCAAAAATATGTTTACCTAGGGTCTGCTCCTTTCTCTATCCCTGACGCCTCTACATCTGGAGTTGGTTCCTTGTGGCTGCCCACTTCTCCTTGTGGTTGGATTGTGTCTAACTCTAAGATGCAGTGGACAAATATGTACATTGGCAATAAAGGCCCTTATTATTGTTAATTCTCAGTGACCATATTTCTTTAAAAAAAATTACATGTAGCAAAACAGAAAAACATGCTCTTGTATAATTATGGTATTTAATTGTGAATGTCTGTTTGTGTAATTAGATGGACAAGGCCAAATGTAAGAATACATTTTATAGAACACTTCTAAACCCTGTCTTTAATTCCACCAATCTAATCTATACCCCTCTGTCAGGTTCTTCAGTCAGATTCCAATAGTCAACGATGAACTGCCTTTAAAGCTGTTGACTGGGGCTGTCACTGTGAAACCAAATGTGAAGGAGATTCATGGTTCCACAGTGGTATTTGAAGATGGCACTGTGGTGGAAAAGGTTAGACTGTCTTTCCAAAGCTACCAAAATCAACCCATATATTAAAAATTGCAACTATATTAAAGCCCAGTTCTATCATTGGTGTTCCAGGTGGATACTATTGTCTTTGCCACAGGATACAACTATGATTTTCCTTACTTGCCAAATGATGTTCTGTACAAAACTGGCTACCGCATTGGTTTGTACAAGCACGTTTTTCCAGCCAACCTGGAGCATCCTACTCTGGCTGTTGTGGGTTTCATCCATGCACTTGGTGCCATCATGGTTATGTCTGAGATGCAGGCCCGCTGGGTGACACAAGTCTTCAAAGGTGAAGTTGGGTTATGGCAGCATCAGTCACAGTGGTTCTCTAGTTTGAAACTGAGGAGTAATTGATGTCTTTTCATCTTCAGGACGTTTAAAGCTACCCTCAAAGAAGGCCATGATGAAAGAAATTGAGAGAGACACCAAGGGGATGGAGAAAAGGTAAAGCTGCTGTTATTCAACCTGGCATGTTGGGTTATAAATATAACGCAATGCTTAAAAAAAAAAAAAAAAAAAAAACACAAACCCTTGGCCCTATTAGCATTGTGTTTTTATAATTTGTCTTTTTTTTTTTTTTTTTTTTACAGTTTTTGCCAACTGCTTACACCCAAAAAGTGAATTCTTAGAATAAAACTTCAAATCCAAAATTTCTTGTAACAATAACTAAAACACAATGTGACAATACCTTAAACACATTTTCTGCTTTGCACTTTGCTTGCAATTCCTCAACATAGTTGTTGCAGAACATTACACACAGTTTCCTACATTTGGCACTGAATTCAAAAATAAAATACCTTGTTGTCATTGGGAAAACACTTAATAAAAATACAGAACACACCTGGCAATTGGAAATACTTATGCAAACATCTGAAAACAATCACAGAAAAATCACCACCAATCAGTCTGACCGTTGGCACTACAAATAGAGCTCAGGTAAGACATTTTCTCAAATCTGCAATCATGCAGGCGTTAACACCCAGAGAAAGAGGAAGATGACAAGGACAAAGAAAGAAGAACAAAGAAATGTTGTAAATAAGTTCATGGGTGTTACTAGGTTCCAAAAACAGCATTTTCAGTTTAAAAGTGCTCATTTCTCGCTACCTTTTACATAATATGACAAACATATACACAGTAAATTTTGCTGAGTAAACTTTACTCTACTGGGATAACATTTGGTCCCAGTCTAAATATACTCTACCACTGGGCTAAATCAACTCATAGTGTAAAATCAACTTTTATGGAGTAGAACCTCTTGCATTGAGTAGATGGTGTCTCGTTACTGAAAAAAAGCGGTCAGATTAGAGTAACGCATTATTAAGTAACGTGTTACCCACATCCCTGGCATTGAGATGGTTTGGACATGTCCAGAGGAGGTTATATAGAGAGAAGGATGCTGAGGATGGAGCCACCAAGCAGGAAGGGAAGAGGCAGGCCAAAGTGGAGGATTATGAACATGGTGAGGGAGGACATGCAGGGGGTTGATGTGACAAGATGCAGAGAGCAGGTTGAGATGGAGTCAGATGATCTACTGTGACATGAACAAGATGTGCTGTGCAATGGACGCTGATGTCAGTGTCTATTTATATAAGACCACTTCCAGATCACTGTAATAATCATCATCATTTTGAACATATTGTTATTAGAAAACCCTAGACACTGCTATATAAATCACATTTTGATTAAAATGGACTAACTATCTCCTGCAATCTCCTCTGTCATCCCCTTTAGCTTTGTGGTGTCAAAGCTGTCACCCCTCCAAGTCGACTTTGCTGGTTACATGGATGACTTGGCTGGAGCCATTGGAGCACGGCCAAGTCTTCTCTGGCTCTTCCTCACAGACTTTCCACTGTTTAAGCAAATCGTGTGGGGGCCACTCACAGCCTATCAGTATCGCTTGGTGGGACCAGGAAAATGGGATGGAGCCCGTAGGGCAATCCTCACCCAGTTAAGCCGAATTTACCAGCCTCTGAAAACAAGACAGGTGTGTAATAACTCTCTTCTACTTTGTGTTTTGCAGGCTTGCAATACAGATTTAATAAACTGTACTGCGCATCCATTTGCCTGTTATTTGAAAATATTAAATATGTAACTGTTTAACCATTGGCATTATTCTATACATTCTATGCGCTTCCTGTCATTTTTAGCCATCAGTACAAGAAAAGACTTCCATCATTGGCCGCCGCATAAAGTTGACTTTGACCATCATGGTTGGAGGAGCTGTTGTTTACTACATCTATGTGCACAACCCAACTGCCATCCGGACCCTGATGGACCGCTTCCTCCCTCAGACTGTCTGAACACATTGCAGCATTTAAAATATGAAGAGAACTCAAAACTTTCCTTATAGTTACACCATATCTACCTTTGTAGATCACTTTAGAAATCTCCTTGATCACAGTTAGAGTATATAGAGTGCAATTATGATTGTAATCACACTGCCAAAGCCGCTCATAATGCACAATGTGGAGTAAGCAATGTTTCTCACATTTAAATATAAATTTGTCATATGGCTTTACATTTAGGCAGCACAGTGGTTTAGTGGTTAGCATTGTTGCCTCACAGTGAGAAGGTCCCAGATTCGCTTCTGACCTGTTCCTTATTTTGTGGATTTTGCATGGGTTCCCTCTGGCTGCTCCAGCTTCCAGAAACAGCTCAAGGATGATCAGTGGAAACAAGATGCACCTGAGCTCCATGTGATTTCTTAATTTTTTCTCTTTTTAATGAATTTACAGAAACATAAAAAAAAAACTTTCACATTGTCATTATGGGGTATTGTGTGTAGAATTGAGGAAAAAATTTTTTTATCCATTTTGGAATAAGATCAAGATAGACATTCAGCAGTTATCTACACTGAGGAAGCAGCATAAAATGTCAGGAATGAGGATCATAAGTCAGTCATTCAGATCAGGACAAAATTTCAGCATTTGGTATCTGCATTGCCAATTATAATCAATATTTATAATTGGATATAGATATTATTGATGGAATGTTCCATCTTTCACCGAATGGAATATACTCAAACATTATTTGTATTCTATGGTACTATTTAAGGCTCAAGCAATGCTTGTTCGTGTGTGTGCCTTGGAGCAGCAGATCAGAATTGCCTTGATTCACCAAGTGTCTACAAGAATAGAGGGAATTTGTCTTTGATTTGAACTGTACTCTTTGTATGAGCATGTATAAATATACACTAAACAGTATATAATTCACAATCAAATCACAATTATCAATGTGCAAATGAATTTGGAGGAAAAAAGTGTGTAAAGGAGAAACAGACAAACAGATTGAAATTGTATGAGGCATATGAATTAGTGAGTTTTTTTGGCGGGTTAAGTTGAACACCAGTGTGATGGTCTGTGGAAAGAAACTGTTCCTGTGTCGGGTTGTTTTGACGTACAGAGCTCTGTAACGTTGACCAGAGGGGAGGAGTTTAAATAGTGAGTGTCCAGGGTGTGAGAGCTCTGCGGAGATGTTATCAGCTTGCTTCCTGGTCCTGGACGGTCATAAGTCCCGGATGGAGGTCAGGCTGGCTCTGATTTTTTTTTTTTTTCTGTTGAAAAACATCTCACTTGCCAATTCTCTGCATTTTTTTGGCAATTTAGAATGAGCAGAAACATCCTGATGACTGACAGAAAGAGGGAAACGAACCTGCTCCGTCCAAAAATGAAACGTCTGAGCTTTAATTCGAAAGTGATGGCTTGGATTTACAGATGATTACAGGAGACGACACGCTTCACCCTGAAACGCTTAATTTTTCGGAGTGTTGGATTTTGGAACCTAAAGTGTGGCGACACGCTGTTTGTGTCAAACCTTCTTTGCCTTTTATTACTTTTGACATGTCTGGAGGCAGGGCGAACAAAGACAGAAGCTCTGACTCATTGTGATTCAGAAGTGTCTGTGGTGCTTAAACTCAAAACTGGCTTGTCAGTAGCTGATAGTGTACCGGCAAGTTAGCAGTAGCTTCTGCTATTTTCTTTTTTCAATTTCTGTTGTGTGGGCCGCTGAAGAGGAGGTACTGCTGGCCCACCACCACCAGAGGGCGCCCTGCCTGGAGTGCGGGCTCCAGGCACCAGAGGGCGCCGCCGCCTCACGGGAGCAGCCTCGGTGACAGCTGTCACCCATCACCTGAGACAGCTGACGGCAATCATCAGTGGGGTATATCAGCAGGACGGCATCTCCACCTCATTGCCGAGATATCGTTCTACCTGGAAGGTAATATTCTCAGCTGACTGCTTGACAGTAACTTTTTGTGACTTTTGTGAGTGATAACAGACCTTTTTTCCAACGAGAGGTGGAGGTAGCTTTCCTGCCGTGTGGATTACTGGGTGCAAACGCGCCCATCTTTAATTGTGTTTTTGTTCCTCGCCAGCAGTACCAGGTCCGACACGCGGAGGCAGTGGCCACCTGGGAGTTCGGGACTTGGCGGCTCCAGTATACCCGGGGTCCTGTGGCGGAGGAAGCCGTGTGGTACCGGTCTTACCTTGGAGAGGCGTCTCCTATCTTCGAGCCTGCCCACACGACACTTTTGTAAATTGACTGTTGTCCATTTCTGTGATTGGTTGTATTCGTTGTGCACATTCACAACAGTAAAGCGTTGTTATTTGACTTACTCCATTGTCCGTTCATTTGCGCCCCCTGTTGTGGGTCCGTGTTCCTACACTTTCCCAACAGGATATCTCGGCCAGCGTCATGGATCCCGAGGGGCGTCAACCGGCTGTTGAACGGCCAATGGAAGAACAAGGCGCACAGGCGTCCGCAGGAGGGGTAATCGGTGAGTTGCAGCGGATCCTCACCGCTTTCACGACTCGGTTAGAATCGATGGCCGAGCAGAACGCCCTCCTGAACCGCAGGGTGGAGGCTCTCGCCGCGCAGGTGGAAGCGCGCCCTCCGGGCGCCGCTGCGGCTCTCCCTCCCGTAGACCCTGTGCGTGATAGCGACGTTCCACTGGTTGTCCAACGACCCCCCCCACCATCCTCTGAAGCATACATAAGCCCCCCAGAGCCGTACGGAGGCTGTGTGGAGACGTGCGCGGATTTCCTTATGCAGTGTTCGCTCGTCTTCGCACAGCGTCCCGTCATGTACGCGACCGACGCTAGCAAGGTAGCTTATGTGATAAATCTGCTTCGTGGTGAGGCACGCGCTTGGGCTACAGCGCTCTGGGAGCAAAAGTCACGGCTCCTTCAGACATACGATGGGTTTGTGAGGGAGCTCAGAACAGTGTTCGATCACCCTAATAGAGGAGAGACCGCTTCAGCCGTGCTGCTGTCAATGAGACAGGGGCGCCGGAGCGCAGCTGCCTATGCAGTCGACTTCCGCATTGCGGCTGCGAGGTCCGGCTGGAATAACACTGCCCTCCGCGCCGCCTTCGTAAACGGACTGTCGTTGGTCCTCAAGGAGCACCTGGTGGCTAAGGACGAACCGCGGGATTTGGATGGGCTTATCGAGCTTGTCATACGATTAGACAATCGGTTAAATGAGCGCCGTCGGGAACGAGACGAAGGGCGAGGCCAGGCACGCGTCGTCCCTCTCCCTTCCGGTTCCGACCGCGTTCCGCCCTCCCCACGCTCCACGGCCCCTGCGCTCCGTGCGATCACAGCTCCCCCTGCTGACGAAGCTATGGACACGAGTAGGGCAACATTTAGGGCACCGGTCACACAAAGGAGGCTGGCCCGCGGAGCGTGTTTTGTTTGTGGCTCGATTGAGCATCAGGTACGAGACTGCCCCGAACGGTTAAACACCAACGCCCGCCCCTAGACACTGGGCTAGGGGAGGGCCGAGACGTTCACGTGGGACACACCCACATCGCCACACGACTCCCAGTTACAATCCTTTATGAGGATTTAACCCTGAAGGCCCCAGCACTGGTGGACACGGGCTCAGAAGGGAATTTGCTTGATAGCAAATGGGCCAGGGAGATAGGGTTCCCTCTGGTGGCGCTTACCTCGCCTGTGCAGGTACGGGCACTAGATGGCTCCCTACTCCCTCCAATCACCCACAAGACACCACCAGTAACTCTGGTGGTGTCGGGGAATCACCGGGAGGAGATCGAGTTTTTTGTAACTCCGGCCACCTCCCGTGTGATTTTAGGTTTTCCCTGGATGTTGAAGCACAATCCCCGGATCGATTGGCCGTCCGGGGTAGTGGTCCAGTGGAGCGAGACCTGCCATCGGGTATGTTTAGGTTCCTCGGTTCCTCCCGGTTCCCAGGCCAGGGAGGAGGTCAGAGCCCCGCCCAATCTAGGGACGGTGCAGTACCATGACCTTGCGGAGGTGTTCAGCAAGGATCTGGCACTCACCCTTCCCCCGCACCGCCCGTATGATTGTGCCATTGATTTGGTTCCAGGCGTTGAGTTCCCGTCCAGCAGGCTGTACAATCTCTCACAACCTGAACGCGAATCAATGGAGACCTACATCCGGGACTCTTTGGCTGCCGGGTTGATCCGGAATTCCACCTCCCCGATGGGTGCGGGTTTCTTTTTTGTGGGGAAAAAAGGATGGCGGATTACGTCCATGCATTGATTACAGGGGGCTGAACGAAATCACGGTTCGTAACCGATACCCCTTACCCTTGTTGGATTCGGTGTTCACGCCCCTGCATGGAGCCAAGATATTCACCAAGCTTGATCTTAGGAATGCGTATCACCTGGTTCGGATCCGGAAGGGAGACGAGTGGAAGACGGCATTTAACACCCCGTTAGGTCATTTTGAGTACCTGGTCATGCCGTTCGGTCTTACAAATGCTCCCGCGACGTTCCAAGCATTGGTTAATGATGTCTTGCGGGACTTCCTGCACCGATTCGTCTTCGTATATTTAGACGACATACTCATCTTTTCTCCGGATCCTGAGACCCATGTCCGACATGTACGTCAGGTCCTGCAGCGGTTATTGGAGAACCGGCTGTTTGTTAAGGGCGAGAAGTGTGAGTTTCACCGCACCTCTTTGTCCTTCCTGGGGTTCATCATCTCCCCCGACTCCGTCGCTCCTGATCCGGCCAAGGTTGCAGCGGTGAGAGACTGGCCCCAACCCACAAGCCGTAGGAAGCTGCAACAGTTCCTCGGCTTTGCGAATTTCTACAGGAGGTTCATTAAGGGCTACAGCCAGGTTGCTAGCCCCCTGACAGCCCTGACCTCACCAAAAGTCCCCTTCACCTGGTCGGATCGTTGCGATGCCGCGTTCAAGGAGTTGAAACGGCGCTTCTCGTCTGCACCCGTTCTGGTGCAGCCCGATCCTAGCCGCCAGTTAGTGGTTGAAGTGGACGCCTCGGACTCAGGGATAGGAGCTGTGCTGTCCCAGAGTGGGAAGACCGATAAGGTCCTTCATCCGTGTGCCTATTTTTCCCGCAGGTTGACCCCGGCTGAACGGAACTATGACGTCGGCAACCGAGAACTCCTTGCGGTGAAAGAGGCTCTTGAAGAGTGGAGACACCTGTTGGAGGGAACGTCCGTGCCGTTCACGGTTTTCACTGACCACCGGAACCTGGAATATATCAGGACCGGCAAGCGGCTGAATCCCAGGCAAGCCCGCTGGTCACTGTTCTTCGGCCGTTTTGACTTCCGCATTACCTACCGGCCCGGGACCAAGAACCAGAAGTCGGATGCCTTGTCCCGGGTACACGAAGACAAGGTCAAAGCGGAGTTGTCGGATCCACCGGAACCCATCATCCCGGAGTCCACTATCGTGGCCACCCTCACCTGGGACGTAGAGAGAACCGTCCGGGAGGCCCTGGCACGGAGCCTGGACCCCGGGACTGGACCAAAGAACAGACTGTACGTCCCACCAGAGGCTAGGGCTGCAGTCCTGGACTTCTGTCACGGCTCCAAGCTCTCCTGTCATCCAGGGGTGCGAAGAACCGTGGCAGTTGTCCGGCAGCGCTTCTGGTGGGCGTCCCTGGAGGCCGACGTCCGGGACTACATCCAGGCCTGTACCACCTGTGCCAGGGGCAAGGCCGACCATCGCAAGGCTCCGGGACTGCTACAGCCGCTGCCCGTGCCTCATCGCCCCTGGTCCCACATCGGCCTGGATTTTGTCACGGGCCTCCCGCCGTCCCAGGGCAACACCGTGATCCTCACGATAGTGGACCGATTCTCCAAGGCGGCCCACTTCGTGGCCCTCCCGAAGCTCCCAACGGCCCAGGAGACAGCGGACCTCCTGGTCCACCACGTCGTCCGCCTGCATGGGATACCATCAGACATCGTCTCCGATCGCGGTCCCCAGTTCTCCTCGCATGTCTGGAGGAGCTTTTGCCGGGAGCTGGGGGCCACGGTCAGTCTCTCGTCCGGGTATCACCCCCAGACCAACGGGCAAGCAGAGCGGGCCAATCAAGAAATGGAGCAAACACTGCGTTGTGTGACAGCCGCGCACCCGGCGGCCTGGAGTACTCATCTGGCCTGGATCGAGTACGCCCACAACAGTCAAGTGTCATCAGCCACCGGCCTCTCCCCCTTTGAGGTGTGTTTGGGGTATCAGCCCCCGTTGTTCCCGGTGGTTGAGGGAGAGGTCGGTGTGCCCTCGGTCCAGGCCCACCTGCGGAGGTGCCGTCGGGTGTGGCGTGCCGCCCGTTCTGCTTTGTTGAGGGCCCGGATGAGGGCGAAGACCCATGCAGACCGGCGGCGGACCCCGGCCCCTACGTATCGCCCCGGGCAGGAAGTGTGGTTGTCCACAAAGGACATCCCACTACAAGTGGCCTCCCCCAAACTACAGGACAGGTACATAGGACCGTTTAAAATCCTCAAGGTCATCAATCCCGCCGCAGTGAGGCTTCAGCTTCCAGCCTCACTGCGGATCCATCCAGTGTTCCATGTGTCGAAAATCAAGCCCCATCACACCTCGCCCCTCTGTACACCCGGTCCGGCGCCACCTCCTGCCCGGATCATCGATGGAGAGCCGGCTTGGACAGTGCGCCGGTTGTTGGACGTCCGACGGATGGGCCGGGGCTTTCAATATCTGGTGGACTGGGAGGGGTACGGCCCTGAAGAACGCTCCTGGGTGAAGAGGAGCTTCATCCTGGACCCGGCCCTCCTGGCCGACTTCTACCGTCGCCACCCGGACAAGCCCGGTCGGGCGCCAGGAGGCGCCCGTTGAGGGGGGGGTCCTGTTGTGTGGGCCGCTGAAGAGGAGGTACTGCTGGCCCACCACCACCAGAGGGCGCCCTGCCTGGAGTGCGGGCTCCAGGCACCAGAGGGCGCCGCCGCCTCACGGGAGCAGCCTCGGTGACAGCTGTCACCCATCACCTGAGACAGCTGACGGCAATCATCAGTGGGGTATATCAGCAGGACGGCATCTCCACCTCATTGCCGAGATATCGTTCTACCTGGAAGGTAATATTCTCAGCTGACTGCTTGACAGTAACCTTTTGTGACTTTTGTGAGTGATAACAGACCTTTTTTCCAACGAGAGGTGGAGGTAGCTTTCCTGCCGTGTGGATTACTGGGTGCAAACGCGCCCACCTTTAATTGTGTTTTTGTTCCTCGCCAGCAGTACCAGGTCCGACACGCGGAGGCAGTGGCCACCTGGGAGTTCGGGACTTGGCGGCTCCAGTATACCCGGGGTCCTGTGGCGGAGGAAGCCGTGTGGTACCGGTCTTACCTTGGAGAGGCGTCTCCTATCTTCGAGCCTGCCCACACGACACTTTTGTAAATTGACTGTTGTCCATTTCTGTGATTGGTTGTATTCGTTGTGCACATTCACAACAGTAAAGCGTTGTTATTTGACTTACTCCATTGTCCGTTCATTTGCGCCCCCTGTTGTGGGTCCGTGTTCCTACACTTTCCCAACAATTTCATCATTATAAAAGAACTTTTCACTTAGCAGTTATCAAAGCTAACTTTTTGGTTAGCTGTGCCCACTGTTAGGTTCTTTTATTACAGTGAGTGATTTTAAAAAGAATTTGACAGGAAACGGACTTCAGAGTTTAGCTGTTGTATTGAAAAAGTTCTTACACTGATACAGAGTCATCTCAGCGCTGGGATCTTTTTACCAGATCACATGCAAACAACTGGGACAAAGAACCTAGATTTTTCTCCTCCACTAACTTTTATTCCTGAGTCAAGGCTGGCCCCATGTGGATGGGCGGTCCTTAGCCTGTTGTGAATCAGCGGCTATGTGATTGGCTGCAAAGTGAAGTAGGCGGGTAAAATCAGGTGTCTGCTCGCGTTATGTAAAAATCTTAGTGTCTGTGTGTGGGTGATTCTTTAACTACGGGCATTATTGGCCTTGTAAATGTAATTTCCACCACACCATTGCCTTACAATATAAAGCACCTTGGGGCAACTGTTTGTTGTGATTTGGCGCTATATACATGTGCTCTGATGTCACTGTTTATCTCCATAGAAACTACCCAAACAATCTTTCATACAAACTGTTTAAAGGGACATTACAGTGTTGTGGTGGAAATTACAGCAATAGTGTGGGACAACTACATTTTGTTTAAAAAATAAAAACACAACAGTTGTATGACATTGAATACCCCAATTATGTTTTGATTATTTTACTGATATTTTAAAACATTAGAAAAAAATGTTTCTTTACCATTCATTTTTATCATTGAAGATCAAAAGTCTGGGTGTGGGACAAGCACAAAACGGCAATATTTGCATATAATGATGCTGGAAAAGTCATAGACTACTAGAACAAATTTCTTAACACACTTTCATTGTAAAGATAACTATAAAAGTGTGAAATTTACCCTTTATGTTTTTCAGACAATATGATCAAAGGACATAAGTGCCCGTAGTCTAAGAATCACCCATGTATGTCTGCAATATAGTGTAGTGTCATGCAATAAAAACTGTTCCATCATGCTGATTCTTTTCCAAATAGACATGAATACTTTGGTTTTATCAATTAAACGTCTATAAAAAAGGTCAGATGGTTTTATCAATTAGACAGCTGTAAAAAGATCAGATAGTTTTACCAAATACAAGGACATTTTGTGCATCAGTGATTTTGAAAAGCAGTTAGGTTAAAATCAGACACAAGGACATTTTGGATGTGTGTCAGCCATTTTGTGTTATGCATTCTTGAACACTTATACCACCACTGTTTGTGTCGATGCTGGTTTACTGAAGCTGTGGACATCTCCATGGCGATCGTGCACACGTGTGTGCTCCTTTGATCAAGGGGAGTTTACGTTTGGAAAACAGTCTAACACGATGAGTCTGGCATGTTCAGGAATTGATCCCTTTTGTGGCTGTGTTTATGGCTCATGGCTGCAGGTGTACATAAACTTTCTCAGGGCTGCTGCTTTTACAGTGACTACATCAAAAAATAACAGTTTTCACTTAAAAACGAGTCATCATAACATCACACTTATGTAAAGTTTGGAATTAATCTGTGCCTCAGTTCTTAACATTAGCAGCTACATTCCACTGAAGCGCACACTGGGACGCTGCTAGTAGCTATGTCACTTGTTAGAAACATACGAGTACTTTGTTTTCGGACGTCTCTGTAGCTGTTTGTTGTGAATGCCATATACTTTGAAACCGGTCACAGAAGTGCACAAAGTAATCCCGGTGGATCATCGGATGGTCACAGCCTAAATCTATACTGTTGAGATTTTGGTGCGACACGTCCTTTAAACAAACGCACCATAACGTTATAAATGCTTTTATACACACACACACTGGATCTAGAAAGTTTTCACAGTGCTTCACTTTTTTCCACATTTTATGTTACAGCCTTATTCCAAAATGGATGAAATTCATTTTTTTCCTCACAATACCCCATAATGACAATGTAAAAAAGTCTGAGATTTTTCCAAAAAACGAAACAAAACCCCGGAGCAATCACATATACACAGTATTTGCGTTGAGCTCAGGTACGTGATCCACTGATCACCCTTGAGATGTTTCAACAGCTTAATTGGAGTCCACCTGCAGTAAACTCAGTTGATTTGACGTGATTTGAAAAGACACACACCTGTTTGCATATAAGGTCCCACAGTTGACAGTGCATGTCTGAGCAAAAACCAAGCATGAAGTCAAAGGAATTGACTGCAGACCTCCGAGACAGGATTGTCTCGAGGCAACAATTCGGGGAAGGGTACAGAAACATTTCTGCTGCTTTGAAGGTCCAAATGAGCACAGTGGCCTCCATCATCTGTAAATAGAAGAAGTTCAGATCCACCAGGACTCTTCCTAGAGCTGGCTGCCCGCCTAAACTGAGAGATCAGGGGAGAAGAACCTTAGTCAGGGAGGTGACAAAGAACCCAATGGTCACTCTGTCAGAGCTCCAGCATTCCTCTGTGGAGAGAGATAACCTTCCAGAAGGACAACCGTCTCTGCAGCAATCCACCTATTATGGTTTTGACAAAGGCTGAAGGAACTCAATTTGCAGGGAGCAATGAGACAGAGGGTAGTTGCAAAAAACTGAGGTGATTTAATGTTCCAAAGTGATAAACTGTCCAAACAGGTGACATGATGACAAACAGCAAATTACAAAGGAGCCTAATCAGTGAGTCTACACAAAAACAAAATACAGCTGCTACAGGAGGTGACAATCAAATCTCTTGGTACTTACAGACACAGGAGGGAGCAACATGAGCAAAGTGAATGAACCAGCAAATACACAAGCGCAAACACAGGCTTAAATACACACAGGGGTGATGACACAAATGCATGACAGGTGAGGATAAGACAATCAACCACAGCTGGGCAAGAAAACACATGAAGTTATCTCAAACATACCAGCACAGTCAGACCACCAAAGTAAAACAGGAAGAACACACTACAGTCGAAACTGAAACAACACCATGATGAAAATAACCTAAGGGAAGACACAAAATAACAAAGGAAACTAAATTGCAGAACAGTGACAAAACAACCAAAGACAGATGTGGACACAGACATTCAAACAGACATGAAAGCTCACAGAGACACTGACAACACTAGGAAAACTAGGAACAGTCACCAGGGAGAGTCACAGGGCAAGGACCAATACAGAACCCCAGACGCAAAACCAAGGATGGGCACAAGGGGGAGGCAGCGGATATGACAGACAGACAAGGATCAAACAGTCACCAACATTAAGACATTAAGTCACAGACACAATACAGAAAAAGACAGAGGACTGAACACCAACCCATAAAGAAAAGGCACAGATGTAGCTAACAAATGCACACACCACCAATCAGGCCTGTATGGTCGAGTGGCCAGACAAAAGCCACTCCTTAGCAAAAAGGCACATGGCAGCCCGCCTGGAGTTTGCCAAAAGACACATGAAGGACTCTCGGACGTTGAGAAAGAAAAATTCTCTGGTCTGATGAGACAAAGATTGAGTGAATTCTTTGGCATGAATGCCAGGTGTCATGTTTGGAGGAAACCAGGTACCATCCCTTCAGTGAAACATGGTGGTGGCAGCATCATGCTGTGGGGATGTTTTTCAGCAGCAGGAACTGGGAGACTAGTCAGGATTGAGGGAAAGATGAATGCAGCAATGCACAGAGACATCCTGGATGAAAACCTGCTCCAGAGCGCTCTTGACCTCAGACTGGGGCGACGGTTCATCTTTCAGACAATGACCCTAAGCACACAGCCAAGATATCAAAGGAGTGGCTTCAGGACAACTCTGTGAATGTTCTTGAGTGGCCCAGCCAGAGCCCAGACCAGAATCTGACAGAACACCTCTGGAGAGATCTGAAAATGGCTGTACACCGACGCTCCCCATCCAACCTGATGGAGTTTGAGAAGTGTTGCAAAGAGGAATGGTGATACAAAATATTGGTTGCGTGAGTAGGGTTTTAAAAGGAATAGTTTGCACCATGTGTCGCACTTAGTTATCATGTTACAGAGTAACATATGTCATTTGTCAAAGAATCCAATGGACGTCGACATTGTTTGACCTTTACTTTGGACAGTAAACATTCATCACTGTCAAAACTATTCCACTTGTTACTCATATAAGCTCAACCAATAATTTGCATCCCTTTTTACTAAAACTGGAGCAACTTTAACTTTTGGCCCCCTGCACAAGCTGAAATTGACCTTTGTCACAGTTTTTGCTGTTTTTACCCCATAACTTGATAAGATTCAGTTAAAGATAGTACAAACTATACCTTTTTGGAATCTTTATGATCAGACAAATAATGTGGTATACTTTTCAATATGATTGGCGCATTTGTAAATTTTGACCCCTGTGTAATACTTCATTAACTCCAACTTGGCCGCCTGTTGAAAAATCAACTGTATTGTCTGCTTTTTCAAAATAGAAATGTCTAATGTGTATTTGCGCCGAATTTGGTGCTTGTGCCACCATTTGAAAGATTCTGTTATCTGCTGCACTAAACAGAAAATCAAATTTTGAAGGCCAAAACTTTCATATTGGTTTGAATTAAACACACAAATGATCAAGCTATAAGCTTAGCTTTTTCAGCTATTATTTTTTTTATTGTGAAAAGTGATCACATTTGTTTAAACTATTAAATAGCAGATTCAGTAACATGTAGGTTTCTTTTTGCAACATACAGTGCCCTCCAAAAGTATTGGAACACTTGGTATTTCACACATTTTAATTTGTTTATGCCATTTTAAATAATAAAAAAAAACACACACACAAAAAAAATCACATTTTCTCAACTTAAGCCCCGGTCACACGGCACTAACAAAGGATACTAAAGCCTAAACAAAACAAAAAATCTGGACTTGCATTGACTTTCAGAGACATCGTTTAAGCATCGTCTAGTTTCGTTCCTGTAGCTGGCGCATCGTCAGAATTTTCAAACTGTTGAAAAATGTGAACGCATTCTGACAGCCTCAATTCGTCCGAATTCCATTTTGCTTTCTGTCTTGACCGTTCCTCATCGTTTGCGTAGTTTCCGTACCATCAGCATTCCACTTGATTGTTGTCCAACTTCGTCCAACCTTCCAAGTCCGACCTCTTGCACGAACTTTCACAATATCTGAACGGCTCACTAACTAAAGATCCGATAATCTCACATGACTTGTCCATGTGTGGGACAAAAAGCAATGTTTTCATACAGAAACAACAGCGGCAAGAACATTTTATCAACTATCTTAACTATTCACACACGTTCCAGCCACAGACGGCTGGAACATGCGTGTGCGCACACGTTGTTGTTGTGAAGACAAACCTGTTGTCAAGACAACCAGATTCCGCACCTGCAGGTGCTGTGGACAGCACAGGCTGTCTGCAGAAATGATCACAGGCTGGCACTCAGTCTGATATCCGCTGTCAAGTGACGTCATCATAAATGTTTCATTTTGATTTTGTTTAAAACGTCAAGGTCACTGTTCGCTTCATTTTTCTTTTGTTTCAGTTCTGTGTTGTTTTTTTATGCGCTCTGGACTCACAGGCTTTTCGGTGGTGGGAGAAGTGCACACTCATTCGTCCACTTTTTCTCAATGATTTGTGACTTTTTCCTTCCTTCACCTATCGTCATGTGCCATGTGATCGGGTCCTTATCTTGCATAAACACCAACTGAAAGCAAATCTCTACAACTTGATATAAATTAATTAAAGATATAAAAGCCAAGATGATGGGTTGCATAAGTAATGGGATGCTTTGGTAAAATCTACCACAGTTACCCTATTTTACAACAAGGTATTTATGATATACAACCCCTGGCAAAAATTATGGAATCACCGGCCTCGGAGGATGTTCATTCAGTTGTTTAATTTTGTAAAAAAAAAAAAGCAGATCACAGACATGACACAAAACTAAAGTCATTTCAAATGGCAACTTTCTGGCTTTAAGAAACACTATAAGAAATCAGGAAAAAAAATTGTGGCAGTCAGTAACGGTTACTTTTTTAGACCAAGCAGAGGGAAAAAAAATATGGAATCACTCAATTCTGAGGAAAAAAAATTATGGAATCATGAAAAACAAAAGAACACTCCAACACATCACTAGTATTTTGTTGCACCACCTCTGGCTTTTATAACAGCTTGCAGTCTCTGAGGCATGGACTTAATGAGTGACAAACAGTACTCTTCATCAATCTGGCTCCAACTTTCTCTGGTTGCTGTTGCCAGATCAGCTTTGCAGGTTGGAGCCTTGTCATGGACCATTTTCTTCAACTTCCACCAAAGATTTTCAATTGGATTAAGATCCGGACTATTTGCAGGCCATGACATTGACCCTATGTGTCTTTTTGCAAGGAATGTTTTCACAGTTTTTGCTCTATGGCAAGATGCATTATCATCTTGAAAAATGATTTCATCATCCCCAAACATCCTTTCAATTGATGGGATAAGAAAAGTGTCCAAAATATCAACATAAACTTGTGCATTTATTGATGATGTAATGACAACCATCTCCCCAGTGCCTTTACCTGACATGCAGCCCCATCTCATCAATGACTGTGGAAATTTACATGTTCTCTTCAGGCAGTCATCTTTATAAATCTCATTGGAACGGCACCAAACAAAAGTTCCAGCATCATCACCTTGCCCAGTGCAGATTCGAGATTCATCGCTGAATATGACTTTCATCCAGTCATCCACAGTCCACAATTGCTTTTCCTTAGCCCATTGTAACCTTGTTTTTTTCTGTTTAGGTGTTAATGATGGCTTTCGTTTAGCTTTTCTGTATGTAAATCCCATTTCCTTTAGGCGGTTTCTTAAAGTTCGGTCACAGATGTTGACTCCAGTTTCCTCCCATTCGTTCCTCATTTGTTTTGTTGTGCATTTTTGATTTTTGAGACATATTGCTTTAAGTTTTCTGTCTTGACGCTTTGATGTCTTCCTTGGTCTACCAGTATGTTTGCCTTTAACAACCTTCCCATGTTGTTTGTATTTGGTCCAGAGTTTAGACACAGCTGACTGTGAACAACCAACATCTTTTGCAACATTGCGTGATGATTTACCGTCTTTTAAGAGTTTGATAATCCTCTCCTTTGTTTCAATTGACATCTTTCGTGTTGGAGCCATGATTCATGTCAGTCCACTTGGTGCAACAGCTCTCCAAGGTGTGATCACTCCTTTTTAGATGCAGACTAACGAGCAGATCTGATTTGATGCAGGTGTTAGTTTTGGGGATGAAAATTTACAGGGTGATTCCATAATTTATTCCTCAGAATTGAGTGAGTCCATATTTTTTTCCCTCTGTTTGGTCTAAAAAAGTAACTGTTACTGACTGCCACAATTTTTTTTCCGGATTTCTTTTAGTGTTTCTTAAAGCCAGAAAGTTGCCATTTGAAATGACTTTAGTTTTGTGTCATGTCTGTGATCTGCTTTTTTTCTACAAAATTAAACAACTGAATGAACATCCTCCGAGGCCGATGATTCCATAATTATTGCCAGGGGTTGTATTTCTTTAGTACTGTATAGTACTGCTACTACAACTACAACTCACATCACCATCATATTTTCATAGTAAATCACTTTTAAGTTGAGGCTTCACTATAGCAACAGTCAGAAAAGTGATACGCAGTCGTTGCATATTTTCAACATTACATAATTTTTGAACTAGCATTTGTTTGTTTACTTAATATTTTGACCTGTGTGATATTACCAGACTGAAACATGAATGACAACGCCCAAATGTGGCCTGTAAATCGATCTCTGCCTTATGTTCAGTGTGTATCTGGCAGACCACCATGATGGTCTGCTGATCTCTGGACCATCATGTGTGCAAAGATCTGAAGGCCACGCTGTGTTGCACTCAGGAATATGTATTTGATGATTAATCCATACTTATTATATGGCTGCAACGCTACGTGCACTATGATTGGCCAATTTCTGGTCCGATATTTTCCCATATCCAACCAGTTACCATGAGAATCGGTCTGAAACACGTATCCCATTCGTTACAAACCAGGAAACTAAAAATACAATTAGAAAAACCAAGTTGGACATAAACATACTCCATAAATATAGAAACGACATCAGAAAAAACATACAGAATGAAAGCTTACCAGCTAATAACTGGACCATCTGTTAGCAAATTCTTCACGGAGGTGAAGTGAACAGGTCTGACTATGAGCCGTCAGCACCTTTCATATTCGTGTGGCACTGTAAGTTTGTGTGTTTACATATATAGTAGCCATATAATAAACAAGTTATTAACCTAGCTTGCTTGGTCTGTACGGGATTATCAGACCTTGGTGTTTTTCGCTTGGCCCGTACTTACACCTCAGTCTGATATTTTCCGTACAGCCCTCGCACTCGGTTAATAATCCTTTAATATTCCATGGCTCTTCTGGTTTTGAGCACACAAGTATGAGCTTTACATGAATAGGTCTGGTCAAACTTTAATGTTGCCAAGAATCAGGATGTCGCAACATGGATCTGCACTAAAGGTTGCTGACCTGCACTCATGCTACTGGGATGCATTTTAAATGAAATGGTCATCGTTTTTCTGTCCTTACAAAGTTCATGATTAACAGTCAACATAGTTATGGATCCAGATGAATGATTACAAGAAACATCTCATGATGGGTAAAAGCAAAGAGCTCTCTCAAGATCTTCACAACCTTATTGTTGCAAAACATTCTGATGGCGTTGGTTACAGAATGATTTCTAACCTTCTGAATGTTCCAATGAGCACTATTGGGGCCATAATCCAGAAGTGGAAAGAATAAACCGGCCACGAGCAGGTGCTCCTCACAAGATTTCTGACAGAGGAGTGAAAAGAATTATCAGAAGAGTTGTCAAAGAGACCACTTGTGGAAAGCAACTCAGCAACTGTTTCAAAGAAAACAATAAGTAATGGCCCCAAAAACATCATACCAACAGTGAAGTTTAGAGTTGGGAACATCATGGTGTGGGACTGATTATCAGCAGATCTGTTCATCCATTTTCTACACTCGTTTACTTCAATTAAGGGTCATGGGAGGGGGGCGGCTGGAGCATATCCCAGCAGTCACAGGGCATAAGGCAGGGTACACCCTGGACAGGATTCCAGTCTGTCGCAAGGCCCCATATAGACAAACTCCTGCACACACACCTACAGTCAATTTTAAAGTTTCCAAGGAAGCTGGAGCACCCAGCGGACACCCATGCAAACACGGGCAGAACATGCAGACTCCACACATAAGGATGGGAAGCGATCCCACAACCTTCTTACTGTGAGGCAACAGTGCTAACCACAAGCCACTGTGCTGCCCTTTGGAAAAACTTCATATTATTGAAGGAAGGATGAATGGAAAAATGTACCAAGGCCTTCTTGATAAAAATTTGCCAGGATGATGAAGATGAAATGAGGGTGGACATTTCAGTGATCCCAAACACACAGCAAAGGAAATTCTCAATTTGTTTCAGAGAGTGAAAATAAAGCTGCTAGAATGGCCCAGCCAATCACCTGACTTGAATCCACTAGAAAATCTATGGAAGGAACTCAAGATCAGAGTTCATAGTAGAGGTCCACAGAACCTTCAAGATTGTGTGGAAGTATGGACCAAAATCACACCTTAGCAATGCATGCGAATAGTTTCTCCATACAGGAGGCGTCTTGAAGCTTCATTACCAACAAAGGCTTTTGTATGAAGTATTAAATAAATTTCAGTAAGCATGTTCAATACTTTTCTTGGTATCATTCCATTTTATTACACATTACTTAATTTCTGTACTTATTTGTTTCAGTTTCTTTAAATGTATGCATTCCTTGGCATGTTACAAACATCTGGTGAAAATGTCATGTTGGTAGGACCTTTAGAATTACATTTACTGAGAAAAATGGTGGCGTGTTCAATACTTATTTTACCTGCTGTATAGTGGAGCTGATGATGACAAGCTCAAGGCAAGTTTGTGAAAAAGAGGGAAGACAACGAGATACTACAATAACCCAGACCCCAACAAACAGCAAAAATTGAATGAATTAATGAATGAATGACTGCCATTTTTCATAACTGTATCAGACTGGTTGTGAAGATCTATTTTAAAAATGTAAAAGTTTTACTCATGGGATGATGATAATGCTTTACAGTGTCAGCAATTAATTTACTGGACGCACACAGTTATACATTAAGACTCAGGAGTGTAGAAACAGTTTAAGATTTAATCCATAGTGATATAGTAAAAAATATTAGAACAGTCTTTGGGAGTGGTCCCATTTGTGATTGTGAAGGGGTATGTTGAGTTTGTACCCTGCTGTCGGAAGAAGGCAGATGCTACCCCCAGCGTCAGGAGCGTCAGCGTGAAGGAGGTCATGTTTCCGGCTGGCAACTGCAAGCAGCAGAGAGGTAGAACTGACATTTTTAAATAGCATGCACGTTGTCAGGGCCCTGTCTGTTTTCAGGTTTTAGGAGGTTTAGTCTACCTTTTTGTCAGCCTCTGCTTATCATAATCAGTTTTCGCTGCTCTCAGTTCCATCGTCTGTCTTAGTCTGTTTCTCTGTTCACTGTCTTCTGCCCTCATCTACTCTGTCTGCCTCAGCCCCTGATTCCTCTGCTTCTCTTGATGTCCCTCTGGTGTTCTGGTGGGTTCCTTACATGTCGGTTCCTCTCTGCCTCCCTCTGGTGTTCTGGGTTCATTACACATCCTTGGGCTTTGATTGAAATGGAGTCCACACCAGTCCCAAATCAATCCCTAATCAACAGGGTTATTTGAGTTACTGTCTGTCTTCCCTCAGGTTGCAGGTCCATTGCTATATGCTTATGCTATATGCATTTGCAATATTCACATGGTGGTTGGCTTTCCTATGGCTTCCTGCTCCTTACCAAGTCCCTGCAATTTCTTCTTTTGCCTGGCTGTTTTGTAAGTACACAGTTTGGTTGCTGTTTCATTCCTCGTGTCTACTGCCTGGAGAAGATTGGTGTTTTGCACTCTCCCTCTGTTAGAGGAAAGAAGAGTTATGTCTTTATTCTCCCTCTGTTGAGGCAATTGTTGGACTTTTTCTTCTGAATGTTTTTGTCCCAGATGACTGAGTGTTTGTCTGGTTTATACACTCCTTCCTGACAAGAGTGTTTTGTTTTTGGTTCAACTATCCTTTAAGGAGGTAGTTCCTCATTCTGTCTGCACCGATACCAAAGGTGATATTTGAGTTATGTCTGCACGTGAAAGAACCTGAGTTATTCTGCACCGATACTTGAGACAATATCAGAGTTTTTGTCTGCACCAATACCCAAGACCAGGGGTGGGCAACTTGTTCCACAAAGGGCCAAGAGGGTGCAGGTTTCCTTTACAGCCACTTGACTACACCAGGTGATTTCACTGATTAATATCACTTTGAGCAGATGGAATCAGTTAATCAGTGAAATCACCTGGTGTAGTCAAGTGGCTGTAAAGAAAACCTGCACCCTCTTGGCCCTTTCTGGAACAAGCTGCCCACCTCCGGCCCAAGACTATGAGTTTTTGTTTGCACTTGAAGTCTACACCCATATCCAACACAATATCTGAGTTTCTGTTTGCATTTTAAGTCTGCACGGATACTAAAGATGATATCTGAGTTTTTGTCTGCACCATTACCACACCAATACTGAAGATATCTGAGTTTGTGATCTGCACATTCACACCTGAGTTTGGACTACACCTTTAGTAAAAGAAGCCCTAGGTTCCTCTGCACCCCTGACCAAAAAGAGGAGCCTTGGAGTTTGTCTGCTGTATGATCTCTTATTTCCATTGGTTTCAAATAAACTGTTCTTTTCTCCATCCCGTTGTCCTGGCTGCTCTGTATTGTGGGATTATCTCTGTTCCTGGCTCCACACATTTGACACACATTTCATATTGGTTGTGAGTTGATGGCCAAGATGAGGACCAGCTGTTTCCTATTAGAGATGCATTTTTTACTGATTAGGTGAATCTGAATGAATGCTCTAAAAATGCGTCTTCCTTGTCGAAGCTGCTTCACCTTACATTCTCTGTATTCTGTCTTTCATGTTACACAGTGGTTAAAATTGTTTATCAGAAATGTTGCAGTAAAGCAGACTGTGATCATCTACAGGAATATAGGTATTTTAACTTGTTATACAAATATAGAAAATGTGTCAAATTATCTTGCTGCGTTTAATTTTTTTTTTTTTTTAACAAATATGGCTTTTTGAAAACTGTCCAAGTATTTGACCCCAAGCCATGACGTGACGCTACTATCCAGACATCTAGTGTAAATTGAACATACTGGTGTCATTTCATTGATCTCATCCACGCTGCAGTCACGTTTGTATCAACTGACCAATAATCTTCTCTGTACAAATAAAACATGTCTAAAGGCCGAAGCATACACTGCACACACACACACATAATATTTAACTGCATAACAGTGGCGGTACTAAAAAATTTTAAGAGGGGTGCACCTTTGGATAAAATAAAAAAGCACTTCACACAAGAGCGACCTACAACCCCTGGCAAAATTATGGAATCACCGGCCTCGGAGGATGTTCATTCAGTTGTTTAATTTTGTAGAAAGAAAAAAAGCAGATCACAGACATGACACAAAACTAAAGTAATTCAGATGGCAAACTTTCTGGCTTAAGAAACACTATAAGAAATCAGGAAAAATAATTGTGGCAGTCAGTAACAGTTACTTTTTTAGACCAAGCAGAGGAAAAAAATATGGAATCACTCAATTCTGAGGAATAAATTATGGAATCACCCTGTAAATATTCATCCCCAAAACTAACACCTGCATCAAATCAGATCTGCTCATTAGTCTGCATCTAAAAAGGAGTGATCACACCTTGGAGGCTGTTGACCACCAGTGGACCTGACATGAACATGGCTCCAACACGAGAGATGTCAGTTGAAACAAGGAGAGGATTATCAAACCTCTTAAAAGAGGGGTAAATCATCACGCAATGTTGCAAAAGATGTTGGTTGTTCACAGTCAGCTGTGTCTAAACTCTGGACCAAATACAAACAACATGGGAAGGTTGTTAAAGGCAAACATACTGGTAGACCAACGAAGACATCAAAGTGTCAAGACAGAAAACTTAAAGCAATATGTCTCAAAATTAAAAAATGCACAACAAAACAAATGAGGAACGAATGGGAGGAACTGGAGTCAACATCTGTTGACCAAACGGTAAGAAAACGCCTAAAGGAAATGGATTTACATACAGAAAAGCCTAAACGAAAGCCATCATTAACACCTAAACAGAAAAACAAGGTTACAATGGGCTAAGGAAAAGCAATCGTGGACTGTGGATGACTGGTGAAAAGTCATATTCAGTGATGAATCTCGAATCTGCATTGGGCAAGGTGATGATGCTGGAACTTTTGTTTGGTGCCGTTCCAATGAGATTTATAAGATGACTGCCTGAAGAGAACATGTCAATTTCCACAGTCATTGATGATATGGTGCTGCATGTCAGGTAAAGGCACTGGGGAGATGGCTGCATTACATCATCAATAAATGCACAAGTTTACGTTGATATTTTGGACACTTTTCTTATCCCATCAATTGAAAGGATGTTTGGGGATGATGAAATCATTTTTCAAGATGATAATGCATCTTGCCATAGAGCAAAAACTGTGAAAACATTCCTTGCAAAAAGACACATAGGGTCAATGTCATGGCCTGCAAATAGTCCGGATCTTAATCCAATAAAAAATCTTTGGAAGTTGAAGAAAATGGTCCATGACAAGGCTCCAACCTGCAAAGCTGATCTGGCAACAGCAATCAGAGAAAGTTGGAGCCAGATTGATGAAGAGTACTGTTTGTCACTCATTAAGTCCATGCCTCAGAGACTGCAAGCTGTTATAAAAGCCAGAGGTGGTGCAACAAAATACTTGTGATGTGTTGGAGCGTTCTTTTGTTTTTCATGATTCCATAATTTTTTCCTCAGAATTGAGTGATTCCATATTTTTTTTCCCTCTGCTTGGTCTAAAAAGTAACCTACCTGACTGCCACAATTTTTTTTCCTGATTTCTTATAGTGTTTCTTAAAGCCAGAAAGTTGCCATTGGAATGACTTTAGTTTTGTGTCATGTCTGTGATCTGCTTTTTTTCTACAAAATTAAACAACTGAATGAACATCCTCCGAGGCCGGTGATTCCATAATTTTTGCCAGGGGTTATACTTTATTGCTGCCCGTCAGCTTCATCAGTTTCCTTTCCACTGACAGCATTGCCAGGGTATGCAGCCTGTCCTGGTTCATGGGTGTGGTTATTTCAATTTCAACAGTTACTGGGCGCTGCACCGTGTTCGACCAGGGCCATAGCACAGGAGCTGCGTTTGTCTTTTATCGTTTCTTATTGCCTTTTTTTTTTTTTGTCTTATTGACTTTTTATCTTATCGTAAGTGCATGACTTGTACAGCACTCACTGTCGACACCACGCTCTGAAAGAGTGCGAAGTGGCCTCTTGCCACAGCTAGCCGAGGCTAATGCTAACCGGCCGGCTACGATAGACCTACCCGGAGAGAGACCCTGCGTGCGGTGAGCAGAGGGAGAGGGAGAAGCAGGAGCTCCATCGATGGACAACTCTCTGAGAGGCAGTTGTCCCAGGACATCAGGGAGAGGCCTCTACTTCCATCTGACGGAGCCATTTTACTTATCTGCTGCGGCCATTACAACCCACATGGAGCACCGTGAACAGCAGCCATGGGGAACGGGAGATATGTCGTCATTCCTGATTCTACTGCTTCCCCTGTCACTGTGTATAGCCGGGACCTTGGGGAAAACTATCTCTCCGGCAGCCCAGCAGGTAATTCACCATCCAAGTTATTCCCGGGAGGTCCTGTTGTCCCTGCGCAACACTGACACAAGCCCCCCACCCCACCCCACCCCCGACAATCTGTCCCACTTCCTAAAAGTAAAAACTGGACCTGGTACTAAATCCCAGCAGAGGAAGAGAGGAGGTGTCAGGCAGAGACTAAGGAGGCGAGGTAACAGACCACCTCTGCCATCATTTATCCTAAGCAATGTAAGATCCCTGAGGTGCAAGATGGATGAGCTAAAAGTATGGCAGAGATTCTGCCGCTCTTACAGGAAGTCAAGTTTTATAGCCCTGACAGAGACATGGCTGCGCAAGGTCATTCCGGACTCTGTTGGACGGGCGGGTGTTCGCCAGATACGTTTAGACAGAAATGATTCTTCCTTAAAAACAAGAGGAGGTGGCCTCATCGTTTACCTCAACAATAATTGGTATAAACAATTTACTGTAAAATCAAAACTATGCAGCCCAGATCTTGAACTACTATGTGTTTCTTTACAGCCCTTTTACCTCCCCAGGGCGTTTGGGTGTATCATCCTGTGCCTGGTTTACTTCTCACCCCAAGGGGCAATGCTGGTCATGCAGCCGGTCTCATATCTGACTGTGTACATGCACATCTGCAGCGCTCCCCTGGAGCTCCGATTCTTGTGATGGGGACATGAACCACTGTAGACTAGAGCCAATACTACCAGGCCTCCAGCAATATGTTAAATCTGCCACCAGGAATTCTAACATCCTTGACAAATGTTTTGTAAATGCACAGAGTCCTTACAGATCCAAAATTCTCCCTCCAATCGCTAACTCGGATCATGTAACAGTGTATCTCATGCCCACATACAAATCAGTTTTGAAGTCAAGTAAACCTCAGCAAAAAAAAAAAAAACAATTTTGAAATGGACTAAGGAGAGCACAGAGGCCCTGAGAGGCTGCTTTTTAAGCACGGACTGGAGCCTTTTCCATGACTTAGAGCTGGAGGAGGCCACTATAACCATAACTGATGATATTCATTTCTGTGTTTAATTTAATTTAATTAGCTTATAATGTGCCAAATCACAGTAAAAGCCGTCTCAAGGCGCCTTACATAAAACAAGTCAACATAAAATTGAATAAATAATTTAAAATGAATTAAAAAATTCAAATACATAAATAAAAACAGAAGTAAAAGAATAAAACAAATAAAAATAAAAACTATCCATAAGAAAGAGAATAAAAATAGGTTTTGAGTCTTGACTTAAAAATGTCCACAGACTCAGACTGCCTCACGGTCGCAGGAAGACTGTTCCACAGGGTGGGTGCACGATACGAAAAGGCTCTTTGACCTGCTGACTTCTTCTTCACCCTGGGAACACAGAGAAGTCCCGCATCCTGTGACCGCAAAGCCCGGGCCGGCACGTAGAGTTCCACCAGATCAGCCAAATAAGATGGCGCCAGTCCATGAACAACCTTATAAGTCAATAGCAAAACCTTAAAATCTGCTCTCACAGACACAGTGAGCCAGTGCAAAGATGCCAAAATGGGTGTGATATGTTCAGACCTTCTGCTACGTGTCAGAAGTCTGGCGGCAGCGTTCTGAACCAGATGAAGACCCCCAATGCTGGACTGTGGTAACCCTGAAAATAGAACATTACAATAATCTAGTCTAGAAGAAACAAAAGCATGAATCAGGGTCTCAGCATCAGCCATGGACAGGATGGGGCAGATCCTCGCTATATTTCTCAGATGGAAAAAAGTAGTCCTAGTAACATCCCTGATGTGGCGGTCAAAAGACAACATAGGATCAAAAATTACCCCAAGGTTCCTCATTTTGTCCGTATGATGTATGACACATGATCCCAGGCTGAGCGCCAGCTGGATAAACTGATGCCACTGTCTCGCTGGACCAAGAACCATCATTTCAGTCTTATCAAAGTTTAAAAGTAGGAAGTTACTAGACATCCAACTTTTCACTGATAGAAGACAGTCCTCCAGGGATTTTATGGGAGTGAGATTTCCCGTAGTTATCGGCATGTACAACTGAGTATCATCAGCATAACAATGAAAGGCAATCCCAAAACTCTGCAGTATACGCCCAAGGGGTGCCACATACAGGGAGAAAAGCAAGGGGCCTAAAACAGATCCCTGTGGAACCAAATCTCATGTCAGCAAGGTCAGAGGTAGTGCCATTATATAAGACACATTGAGAACGACTGGACAGATATGACGTCAACCAGGCACGGGCACTTCCAGTAATCCCAAAAAAATTCTCCAACCTACTGAGCAAAATATGAAGATCCACAGTATCAAACGCAGCACTGAGATCTAACAACACCAAAACCGTAGTGGTGTCTGAGTCCATTGCTCACAGAAGATCATTCACTACTTTAGGGAGCGCTGTCTGTGTGGAGTGATATTTCCTAAAAGCAGACTGCAGCGACTCAAAAAGATCATTCTCAGTAAGATGGTCTACGAGCTGCCGTGAAACCACCTTTTCTAAAATTTTGGAACAGAATGATAGATTTGATATCGGCCTGTAATTTTTCAATACACTAGGGTCAAGATTAGATTTCTTAAGTGATGGTTTAATCACTGCTAAATTAAAACATTTCGGAACAGATCCAGAGGTTAATGACAGATTAATAATTTCCAGCACAGTCAGCCCAAGTGTGGGCCACAGGTCCTTAAACAATTTTGTTGGTATAGGATCAAATAAACAGGTTGTGCTTTTTGTAGTACAACCTGAAAACTAATGTTGACAATGTAGTTGAGAAAAAAAATCCTACAGTCCCACACTGCAAAGGAAATTAAAAACTGCATAAATAAGAAAAATAAGGCCTTTCAAAGCAAAGACAGAGTGGCTGCAGCTGTTGCACAAAAAGAACTGACACAGCTTTAAGGTCAGAAAGAGGGAAGCAGCGCTCCCAGTTGGAACAAAATTACAAAGCCTCCAGCAACAGGCACCTCTGGGGTCAAATGAAAAACATCACTAATATGGCTTCCACGAAGAGGCAACTTGTAAAGCCCCGGTCACAACCCACCGTGCATTTTTTTTTCGCCGTACGTTTTCTGCGGATGTCACGGCCACTACGTTTTTGTGAAAACGTACGGAGGCAGTAGCAAGAGGAGGGAGGGAGTGCGTTCAACGCACGTCTCTAGGAGTGTAACGATAAAGAGAGATGACAGTAAAGCAGTGTGTGTGTGTGTGTGTGTGTGTGTGTGTGTGTGTGTGTGTGTGTGTGTGTGTGTGTGTGTGTGTGAGTGGGGAGGGGGGTTGCTTTTCTTTTTTATGAGCGGGACCGGAGCGGCAGGTGTTTTTCGGCGTCAGCAATGAATGAGCATGTCCAGCCTGCAGCGGTCAGTTGTACGAGTTTTTACTTGCCTTGAAAAGTTACAGCTAGTTATCAGACTGAAGCTGTGGAGTGTGTGTTGCTGACGTTTGGAAATAAAGTCCAAGTTCAAGTGAGATGCTGCGTCGTGCATCCAAGTCTGTCGGCCTCCCCACATCACAGTTAGTGAAAAGTCACACAAGGTGTGAAACGCTGATAGAGGAATATATTCACTATACACTTGATTACCAGCTTTTTAAATTTCAACTTAATTCTAATTTATACGAGGTCTATTAGAAAAGTATCCGACCTTATTATTTTTTTCAAAAACCATATGGATTTGAATCACGTGTGATTACATCAGACATGCTTGAACCCTCGTGGGCATGCAAGAGTTTTTTCATGCCTGTCGGTTACGTCATTCGCCTGTGGGCAGTCTTTGAGTGAGGAGTCGCCCACCCTCTCGTTGATTTTTTTCATTGTTTAGGAATGGCTCAGACTGCTGCTTTGTTTGATCAAAATTTTTTCAAAACTGTAAGGCACAACTGAGTGGACAACATTCGATAAATTCAGCTGGTTTTCGGTAAACATTTTAACGGCTGATGAGAGATTTTGGTCTGGTAGTGTCGCTGTAAGGACGGTCCACGGCGCCTGACGGCGATCTACGCTTCCAGGCGGCAGTGTCTCACCGTTTCAAGTTGAAAACTTCCACATTTCAGGCTCTGTTGACCCAGTAAGTCGTCAGAGAACAGAGAACTTTCAGAAGAAGTCGGCATGAGGAGTTTATTCGGACATTCCATTGTTAATGGACATTTTGTAATGAAAGAACGTGCGGGCAGAGTCACATGTCGGGCCGGACCCGACCGCGGGGGGTCGCGACAGGAAAAACACCTCCGTTGGAAACCTTAACGGACAAGTTGGAACATGCCCAAGCTGTTAAACAATTTCTCAGTTACTCACTTGTTGAAAGCCATCAAAAGCCGCCTGAATTTTACAAATGGTTTTCAACACGGAGGTGTTTTTCCTGTCGCAGCGCACACAGATTTGCCGAGTCATCACGGAAACGACTCTTTCGACGTCTTTCATTTAAAAATGTCCTTAAACAGTGGAATGTCCTCATAAAGTCCTCATGCCGGCCTCTTCTGAATCTTCTCTGTTCTCTCACGACGTCCTGGGTGAATTAAGCCTTAAATTAGGATGTTTTCAGGTCGAAACAGGCCGACGACGGCGCCTGGAAGCGCTGCAGGACGTCCTGCTCCGTGGGAAGTCCTTACACCAACAGAAACACCCCATAATCTCTCATCAGCCGTTAAACTTTTCACCAAAAACCAGCTTAATTTCTCGAATAGTGTCCACTCGGATATTCCTCACAGGTCCAGAAAAAATTTTGATAAAGCAACGTGCACCGTCTCGAGCAGCGTGTGAAACAAAGGAATTCAGCCGAGAGGGCGGGACCACATCTCACTCAAGGCCTGCCCACAGGGAAATGACGTCACCGACACGCGTGAAAAAACTCACGCATGCGCACGAGGGTTCAAGCATGATTGGTGTAATCGCATGTCAATCAAATACCTATAGTTTTTTTTTTATAAAACTGCCGGTTAGTTTTATAAGATACCTCGTATATGTGTATCACAATCTTCAAGATCTGATACCTACAATTTTATTCCATAGTATGTGGTGAGTAGCCTACTGCCTCCGTACGGATTGGTTAATTCAATAGTAATTGAATGAAAATGTGCTGCTTTGAATCCGTACTGAGGCAGTACTCACAACGTGCGTCATCTGCACTGCTGGTGAATCCGCAGCCTGACCACAGCAAAAGTTCTGCATGCACTAAAACCTCTATGGTGTGTCTGTGTGCTCCTGAATTCGTACTGAGGCAGTACTTACAATGTACGGATCTCCAAATTTAGCCCACGTTTTTGCAAGTAGACTGCACGCACGTGCAAGTACGACGGGTTGTGACCACGGCTTAACTCTAGACAATGAGTCCCGTGCAAATGAACTCAATGACTTTTTTTTTTAAATCCAGGACTATTCATCAGAAAGGAAGGAAATATTGGACTCTCTTTTCTTCACTGAACATAATGAACTTACAATCACCATGGACCAGGTGCAGTCTGTTTTCAGGAAGGTCTGCAAAAGTAAATCCACTAGACCTGATGGATTATCTGCTTCTTTAATAAGAAACTGTGCCACAGAACTGGTCATGGCTTAGGGTCAGATTTTTCAAAAATCACTCGATAACTATACTGTTCCACAGCTATGGAAAAAAATCTGTGATCGTGCCAGTGCCCAAGGTCTCATGCCCAGCTACAAGTAATGATTTCAGGCCTGTGGCGCTAACTTCAGCTATAATGAAATGTTTTGAAAGAATTGTGGTAAATATGCTCAAGTTGGATGTTGTTGACAGCATCGATCCCCTACAGTTTGCCTATAGGCAGGGCTGCGGGATAGAGGATGCTGCCATCACTGTCACACGTGATTAACAAACACCTGGAGCACCCCCAAGCCTATGCCAGAGAGTTTGCAGAGTTTAGTTCTGCTTTTAACACAATCCAGCTTTACTTGATTATACAAAAACTTATCATTTTGAATGTAAATGCTGGCATGGTGAAATAGCTTTATTCATTTTTGACTAGTCACTCACAGCAGGTCATGGTCAATGGTTCACTCTCTCACTGGACCAAGAACCATCATTTCAGTCTTGTCAGGGTTTAAAAGTAAGAAATTGCTAGACATCCAGCTTTTCACTGATGCAAGGCAATCTTCTAAAGATTTTATGTGGATGAGATTACCAGCAGTTATCAGCATGTATAACTGAGTATCATCAGCATAGCAATGAAAGGTAACCCCAAAATGCTGCAATATGTGCCCAAGGGGTGCTATATAAAGGGAGAAAAGCAGGGGGCCTAACACAGACCCCTGTGGAACCCCAAATTTCATGTCACTAAGGTTAGAGGTAGTAAGTACTGTAAGTAAGTAAGTAAGCTTTATTTATATAGCACTTTTCTCAGACCAAGGTCACAAAGTGCTTCACATGATATAAATAGACAATTAAAAACAACACATACAAATACGAGGGCTGTCAATAAATTAATGGTCCTTTTTATTTTTTCAAAAACTATATGGATTTCATTCATATGTTTTTACGTCAGACATGCTTGAACCCTCGTGCGCATGCGTGAGTTTTTCCACGCCTGTCGGTGACGTCATTCGCCTGTGAGCACTCCTTGTGGGAGGAGTCGTCCAGCCCCTCATCGGAATTCCTTTGTCTGAGAAGTTGCTGAGAGACTGGCGCGTTGTTTGATCAAACTTTTTTCTAAACCTGTGAGACACATCGAAGTGGACACGGTTCGAAAAATTAAGCTGGTTTTCAGTGAAAATTTTAACGGCTGATGAGAGATTTTGAGGTGATTCTGTCGCTTTAAGGACTTCCCACGGTGCGAGACGTCGCTCAGCGCTCTCAGCCGCCGTCATCAGCCTGTTCAAGCTGAAAACCTCCACATTTCAGGCTCTATTGATCCAGGACGTCGTGAGAGAACAGAGAAGTTTCAGAAGAAGTCGGTTTCAGCATTTTATCCGGATATTCCACTGTTAAAGGAGATTTCTTTAATGAAAGACGTGCGGACGGGTCCCGACGCGGTGCGGTGGCACAGGAAAAACACCTCCGTGTTGATAACCATTTGTAAAATGCAGGCGGCTTTTGATGGCTTTCAGTGGAGTGAGTATATGAGAAATTGTTTAACAGGCAGGACATGTTCCAACTTGTCCTTAAGGCTTTCAACAGAGGTGTTTTTCCTGTGGCGGAGCGTCGCGGCGGCCACAGGACCCGTCCGCACGTCTTTGATTAAAAAAATCTCCTTTAACAGTGGAATATCCGGATAAAATGCTGAAACCGACTTCTTCTGAAACTTCTCTGTTCTCTCACGACGTCCTGGATCAATAGAACCTGAAATGTGGAGGTTTTCAGCTTGAACAGGCTGACGACGGCGGCTGAGAGCGCTGCGCGACGTCTCGCACCGTGGGAAGTCCTTAAAGCGACAGAATCACCTCAAAATCTCTCATCAGCCGTTAAAATTTTCACTGAAAACCAGCTTAATTTTTCGAACCGTGTCCACTTCGATGTGTCTCACAGGTTTAGAAAAAATTTTGATCCAAAAAAGCGCCAGTCTCTCAGCAACTTCTCATACAAAGGAATTCCGACGAGGGGCTGGACGACTCCTCCCACAAGGAGTGCTCACAGGCGAATGACGTCACCGACAGGCGTGGAAAAACTCACGCATGCGCACGAGGGTTCAAGTATGTCTGACGTAAAAACATATGAATGAAATCCATATAGTTTTTGAAAAAAATAAAAAGGACCGTTACTTTATTGACAGCCCTCGTATAAAATAGGAGAAATATGCATTCTCCTGTGGGTGCAGGTAAGACGTCACTGTGTTATTGTACATAACATAGTGAGAATGAGAATGATGTCAACCATGCAAGGGCATTCCTAGTAATCCTAAAATGATTTTCCAACCTATCAAGTGTTGTGAAAGTGACGTGACACGGACCCACAACAGGGGGCGTTAATGAACGGACAATGGATAAGCCAAAAGTAACAATTTAATGTTGTGAATCGCACAACAACGTACAGACAATAACAATATGGTGGACTGTCAATCATACACCAGGTGACGTGTGGGCAGGCTCGACGATAGAAGACGCCTGGAGAGAGAAGAGCCGGATCCCCACAACCACCACCAACGGAGCTGAAGAACACCGGAGCCGCCAAGCCCTGCGCCCCAGGTGGCCGCTGTCTTCAGCAGTCAGACCCGGTACTGCTGGCAGAAAACAGAGACAGTCCAGATGAGTGTGAGTTCGCACACTCAGTAATCCCACAGTCTGTATTAAGTAAAGGAGGGAGAACCTCCACCTCCAATCACAAATACTCGTGCAGCTCCTGGTCAACCACTTATCTGAGTTGGGATGTGAGGCGAAGCCGTCGCTGTCACACCAAACGCCAATCCTCCAGATAAGGAAACACTCCAGGAAAACGGCTGCAATAGAAGTTCAGGTTAAACACACACAGTGTCAGGCAGCAGAGAAATTACCTGAATGGTAGTTGATTTCTCGGCGGGGAGGTGGAGTTGCAGTCCGGCCTTTATGGTGGTGGTGATGAGAAGTGAATGAGTGACAGCTGGTATGGATGATGAGTGACAGCTGTCACTCCTGGTTGCTCCGACGCCCTCTCGTGCTTGAAGCCCGCACTTCAAGCAGGGCGCCATCTTGTGGTGGTGGCCAGCAGTACCTCCTCTTCAGCGGCCCACACAACAGGACCCCCCCCCCAACGGGCGCCTCCTGGCACCCGACCAGGCTTGTCCGGGTGCCGCCGGTAGAAGTCGGCCAGGAGGGCCGGGTCCAGGATGAAGCTCCTCTTCACCCAGGAGCGTTCTTCGGGTCCATACCCCTCCCAGTCCACCAAATACTGGAACCCCCGGCCCTTCCGACGGACATCCAGGAGCCGGCGCACGGTCCAAGCCGGCTCCCCGTCGATGATCCAGGCAGGAGGCGGCGCCGGTCCGGGGGTACAGAGGGGTGAAACGTGGTGAGGTTTGATGTGGGACACATGGAAAACCGGGTGGATCCGCAGTGAAGCTGGCAGCTTCAGCTTCACTGCGGCTGGACTGAGGACTTTGAGGATGGGGAAAGGTCCGATGTATCTGTCCTTCAACTTTTGGGATTCCACTTGCAGGGGAATGTCCTTTGTGGAAAGCCAAACCTCCTGCCCAGGCTGATACGCAGGGGCCGGGGCACGCCGGCGGTCTGCATGGTTCTTGGCCCTTGTCCGGGCTTTGAGCAGGGCAGAGCGGGCGGTACGCCACACCCAACGGCACCTTCTCAGATGGGCCTGGACCGAGGGCACCCCGACCTCTCCCTCCACTAGCGGGAACAATGGGGGCTGGTACCCCAAACACACTTCAAATGGGGAGAGGCCGGTGGCAGACGAGACTTGGCTGTTATGAGCGTACTCGATCCAGGCCAGATGGTCACTCCAGGCCGTCGAGTGCGTGGAGGTCACGCAACGGAGGGCCTGCTCCAGTTCCTGGTTAGTCCGCTCTGCCTGCCCATTCGTCTGGGGGTGGTACCCAGACAAGAGACTGACGGTGGCCCCCAGTTCCCTACAGAAACTCCGCCAGACCTGGGAGGAGAACTGAGGACCACGATCCGAGACAATGTCTGATGGAATCCCATGCAGACGCACGACGTGGTGGACCAGGAGGTCTGCAGTCTCCTGGGCCGTCGGGAGCTTCGGGAGGGCCACGAAGTGGGCCGCCTTGGAGAACTGGTCCACTATCATTAGGATGGTGGTGTTTCCCTGGGACGGTGGGAGGCCCGTGACAAAATCCAGGCTGATATGAGACCAGGGGCGACGAGGCACAGGCAGAGGCTGGAGGAGGCCTTGGGCCTTGTGGTGGTCAGCTTTGCCCCTGGCGCAGGTGGTGCAGGCCTGGACATACTCCCGGACGTCGGCTTCCATAGACGCCCACCAGAAGCGCTGCCGGACCACTGCCACGGTTCTTCGCACCCCTGGGTGACAGGAGAGCTTGGAACCGTGACAGAAGTCAAGGACCGCAGCCCTGGCCTCTGGTGGGACGTACAGTTTGTTCTTCGGACCGGTCCCCGGGTCCGGGCTCCGTGTCAGGGCCTCCCGGACGGTCTTCTCCACGTCCCAGGTAAGGGCGGCTACGACAGTGGACTCGGGGATGATGGTTTCAGGGGGGTCTGACAGCTCGGTCTTGACCTCCTCTTCGTGCACCCGGGACAGGGCGTCAGATCGTTGGTTCTTTGTCCCGGGGCGGTAGGTGATCTGGAAGTCAAAACGCCCGAAGAACAGCGACCAGCGGGCTTGCCTGGGTTTCAGACGCTTCGCGGTCCGGATGTACTCCAGGTT
Source organism: Thalassophryne amazonica (assembly GCF_902500255.1). Lineage (NCBI taxonomy): Eukaryota > Metazoa > Chordata > Actinopteri > Batrachoidiformes > Batrachoididae > Thalassophryne > Thalassophryne amazonica. The sequence goes on from NC_047112.1 coordinate 85,661,933, forward strand.
CCGATGGTCCATGAAAACCGTAAATGGTACCGATGCTCCCTCCAACAGGTGTCTCCACTCTTCAAGAGCCTCCTTCACCGCAAGAGGTTCCCGATTGCCGACGTCATAGTTCCGTTCAGCTGGGGTCAACCTGCGGGAAAAATAGGCACATGGATGGAGAACCTTGTCGGACTCCCCGCTCTGGGATAGCACGGCTCCTATCCCTGAGTCAGAGGCATCCACTTCAACAACAAACTGGCGCTTGGGATCGGGCTGCACCAGAACCGGTGCAGTCGAGAACCGGCGTTTCAACTCCCTAAACGCGGCTTCGCACCGATCCGACCAGGTGAAGGGGACTTTTGTGGAGGTCAGGGCTGTCAGGGGGCTAACTACCTGACTGTAGCCCTTGATGAACCTCCGGTAGAAATTTGCAAAACCGAGGAACTGTTGTAGTTTCCTACGGTTCGTTGGTTGGGGCCAATCTCTCACCGCCGCAACCTTGGCCAGATCAGGAGCGACGGAGTTGGAGGAGATGATGAACCCCAAGAAGGACAAAGAAGTGCGGTGGAACTCACACTTCTCGCCCTTCACAAACAGCCGGTTCTCCAACAACCGCTGTAGGACCTGACGTACATGCTTAACATGGGTCTCAGGATCCGGAGAAAAGATGAGTATATCGTCTAGATATACGAAGACAAACCGATGCAGGAAGTCCCGCAAGACGTCATTAACCAATGCTTGGAACGTCGCGGGCGCATTGGTGAGGCCGAACAGCATGACCAGGTACTCAAAGTGACCTAACGGGGTGTTAAATGCCGTCTTCCACTCGTCTCCCTCCCGGATCCGAACCAGGTGATAAGCATTCCTAAGATCCAATTTCGTGAAAATTTGGGCTCCATGCAGGGGCGTGAACACTGAATCCAACAGAGGTAACGGGTATCGGTTGCGAACCGTGATCTCGTTCAGCCCTCTGTAATCAATGCATGGACGGAGTCCGCCGTCCTTCTTGCCCACAAAAAAGAAACCAGCACCCATCGGGGAGGTGGAGTTCCGGATCAACCCGGCAGCTAACGAGTCCCGGATGTAGGTCTCCATTGATTCGCATTCCGGACGTGAGAGGTTGTACAGCCTGCTGGACGGGTACTCAGCGCCCGGTATCAAATCAATGGCACAATCGTACGGACGGTGCGGGGGCAGCGTGAGTGCCAGATCCTTGCTGAAGATGTCAGCAAGGTCATGGTACTCAGCCGGCACCGCCGCCAGATTGGGGGGGAATAAAACCTCCTCCTTAGCCGTCACACCGGGTGGAACCGAGGATCCTAAACCACTCCCGGTGCAGGTTTCGCTCCACTGAACCACAACCCCAGAACGGCCAATCAATCCGGGGATTGTGTTTAACACCCATGGAAAACCCAAAATCACTCGGGAGGTAGAAGGTGTTACATAAAACACAATCTCCTCCTGTGATTCCCGACACCACCAATGTCACTGGCTGAGTCTGGTGTGTGATTAGTGGAAGAAGGGTGCCATCTAGTGCCCGCACCGACAATGGTGACGGTAAGGCCACTAGAGGGAGCCCAACCTCCTTTGCCCATCTGCTATCCAGCAGATTCCCCTCCGACCCCGTGTCCACCAGTGCTGGGGCGTGAAGGGTTAGATCCCCACTCAGGATCGTGACTGGGATTCGTGCAGATTTACGGGGTTTCCCCGCGTGGGTATTGTGACCCACCCTTAGCCCAGTCTCTAAGGATGAGTGCTGCTGTTTTGACCGTTTGGGGCATTCTCTCTGTGTGTGCTCGGTAGAGCTGCAGAGAAAACACTCTCCATGGATCAGCCTCCTTTGTCTCTGATCTGATCGTTTTTTTGGCCCTGCTCCTTTCCATAGCAACATCAGCAGGGGGAGCTGTTGTCACGTGGAGAGCCCTGGCAGTGGAGCGTCGGGAAGTCGGCTCCCTTTCAGACCCGGGAGGAAGAGGGACGGCTTGTGCCTGACCACGCCCTTCGTCTCGCTCCCGTCGGTGTTCTGTTAATCGGTTGTCTAACTGTATAACCAGGTCGATAAGCCCATCTAAATCCCGCGGCTCGTCCTTCGCCACCAGGTGTTCCTTAAGGACCAGAGACAGTCCGTTTATAAAGGCGGCACTGAGCGCAACAGCATTCCAGCCGGCTCGCGCTGCCGCGATGCGGAAGTCGACTGCATACTTCGCTGCGCTCCGACGCCCCTGTCTTATCGACAGCAGCACACTTGAAGCGGTCTCGCCTCTATGAGGGTGGTCGAACACCTGTCGGAACTCCCTCACAAACTCAGTATAAACCATTAGGAGCCGTGAATTCTGCTCCCAGAGTGCCGTAGCCCAGGCGCGTGCCTCTCCTCGAAGCAGATTTATAACGTAAGCCACCCGGCTGGCGTCTGACGCGTACATGATGGGACGCTGTGAAAAGACGAGGGAGCACTGCATCAAGAAGTCCGCGCACGTCTCCACACAGCCTCCGTACGGCTCCGGAGGGCTTATGTATGCTTCAGGGGAAGGTGGGGGGGTTCGTTGAACGACCAGCGGAATGTCTGTTTCTGGCACACGGTCAGCAGGAGGAGGTGCTGCAGCAGCGCCCTGAGCACGCGCTTCCACCTGGGCGGTGAGAGCCTCTATCCTGCGATTGAGAACACTGCTCTGCTCGGTAACTAAGTCCAACGGAGCAGCAAAGGCGGTTAAGATGTGCTGCAGCTCACCCAACACGCCTCCTGCTGGTGCCTGTGCACCTCGCTCTTCCATTGGCTGTTCAAGCGATGGTTGACGCCCCTCGGGATCCATGACGCTGGCCGAGAAATCCTGTTGTGAAAGTGACGTGACACGGACCCACAACAGGGGGCGTTAATGAACGGACAATGGATAAGCCAAAAGTAACAATTTAGTGTTGTGAATCGCACAACAACGTACAGACAATAACAATATGGTGGACTGTCAATCATACACCAGGTGACGTGTGGGCAGGCTCGACGATAGAAGATGCCTGGAGAGAGAAGAGCCGGATCCCCACACAGCTTCCACCACCAATGGAGCTGAAGACACCGGAGCCGCCAAGCCCTGCGCCCCAGGTGGCCGCTGTCTTCAGCAGTCAGACCCGGTACTGCTGGCAGAAAACAGAGACAGTCCAGATGAGTGTGAGTTCGCACACTCAGTAATCCCACAGTCTGTATTAAGTAAAGGAGGGAGAACCTCCACCTCCAATCACACACACTCGTGCAGCTCCTGGTCAACCACTTATCTGAGTTGGGATGTGAGGCGAAGCCGTCGCTGTCACACCAAACGCCAATCCTCCAGATAAGGAAACACTCCAGGAAAACGGCTGCAATAGAAGTTAAGGTTAAACACACACAGTGTCAGGCAGCAGAGAAATTACCTGAATGGTAGTTGATTTCTCGGCGGGGAGGTGGAGTTGCAGTCCGGCCTTTATGGTGGTGGTGATGAGAAGTGAATGAGTGACAGCTGGTATGGATGATGAGTGACAGCTGTCACTCCTGGTTGCTCCGACGCCCTCTCGTGCTTGAAGCCCGCACTTCAAGCAGGGCGCCATCTTGTGGTGGTGGGCCAGCAGTACCTCCTCTTCAGCGGCCCACACAACATCAAGTTGAATATGATGATCCACGGTATCAAATGCAGCACTAAGATCTACAACCCCAATTCCAATGAAGTTGGGATGTTGTGTAAAATGTAAATAAAAACAGAATACAATGATTTGCAAATCCTCTTCAACCTATATTCAATTGAATCCACCACAAGAGAGGCAAGAGATTTAATGTTCAAACTGATAAACTTTATTGTTTTTGCGAAAATATTTGCTCATTTTGAAATGGATGCCTGCAACATGTTTCAAAAAAACTGGGACAGTGATATGTTTACCACTGTTACATCACCTTTCCTTCTAACAACACTCAATAAGCATTTGGGAACTGAGGACACAAATTGTTGAGTTCTTTCACATTCTTGCTTAATGTACGACTTCAGTTGTTCAACAGTCCGGGGTCTCCGTTGTTGTATTTTGCGCTTCATAATGCGCCACACATTTTTAATGGGTGACAGGTCTGGACTGCAGGCAGGTCAGTCTAGTACCCACACTCTTTTACTATGAAGCCACGCTGTTGTAACACGTGCAGAATGTGGCTTGGTATTTTCTTGCTGAAATAACCAGGGGCGTCCCTGAAAAAGATGTTGCTTGGATGGCAGCATGTGTTGCTCCAAAACCTGGATGTACCTTTCAGCATTGATGGTGCCATCTCAGATGTGTAATTTGTCCATGCCATGGGCACTAACACACCCCCATACCATCACAGATGCTGGCTTTTGAACTTTGCGCTGGTAACAATCTGGATGGTCTTTTTCCTCTTTTGTCCGGAGGACACAACATCCATGACTTCCAAAAACAACTTGAAATGTGGACTCATCAGACCACAGCACACTTTTCCACTTTGCTTCTGTCCATTTCAAATGAGCTCAGGCCCAGAGAAGGCGGTGGCGTTTCTGCATGTTGTTGATGTATGGCTTCGCTTTGCATGGTAAAGTTTTAACTTGCACTTGTAGATGTTGCGACAAACTGTGTTAACTGACAATGGTTTTCTGAAGTGTTCCTGAGCCCACACAGTAAGATCCTTTACACAGTGATGTCGGTTTTTAATGCAGTGCCGCCTGAGGGATTGAAGGTCACGGGCATTCAATGTTGGTTTTCGGCCTTGCTGCTTACGTGTAGAAAGTTCTCCAGATTCTCTGAATCGTCTGATTGTATTATGGACTGTAGATGATGGAATCCCTAAATTCCTTGCAACTGAACATTGATAAACATTGTTCTTAAACTGCTGGACCATTTTTTTTCACGCAGTTGTTCACAAAATGGTGATCCTCGCACCATGTTTGATTGTGAACGGCTGAGACTTTTGGGGATGCTCCTTTTATATCCAATCATGACACTTATCTCTTTCCAAACAGGTTTTCTTTGAGCATTCATCAAAATCATCAAAATGACAAAATATTTGCACAAAACAATAAAGTTTATTAGTTTGAACATTAAATATCTTGTCTTTGTGGTGTATTCAATTGAATATAGGTTGAAGAGGATTTGCAAATCGTATTCTGTTTTTATTTACATTTTATACAATGTCCAAACTTCAATGGAATTGGGGTTGTAACAGCACCAGAACTGTAGTGGTGTCCAAATCCATTGCAAGCAGAAGATCATTCACTACTTTAGTGAGAGCTGTCTCTGTGGAATGATATTTTCTAAAAGCAGACTACAGTGGCTCAAAAAGATTATTCTCAGTAAGGTGGTCCACAAGCTGCTTTAAAACCACCTTTTCCATAATTTTAGAGCAGAATGATAGATTTGATATCTCCCTATAGTTTTTCAATATACTAGGGTCAAGATTAGACTTCTTAAGTAATGGTTTAATCAGTGCAGATTTGAAACATTTAGGAACAGATCCAGATGTTAATGAGAGATTAATGATTTCCACCACAGTCGGCCCAAGAGTGGGCCACAGGTCCTTAGACAGTTTTGTTGCTATAGGAACAAATAAGCAGGTTGTGCTTTTTGTAGATGTTATGAGTTTCATCAGCACGCCCAGTGAGATACTATCACATTCTGTAAATCTAGGTAAAACCTCAGTAATGGCACAAACCTCAATAGCAGTGTGTAGTGGCTGGGTTAAGGCATGCTGTGATATGCTCAACCTAATGTCATCTATTTTCTTCCCAAACTAATCCAAGTTATCCAATCTTCAGCCACAGACTGCTCCTTCCCAAGTGCAGGACCAACACAATGAAAAACTCCTTTGTCACTTAGGTCATCAGACTGTACAACTCCTCACTCAGGGGGAGGAGGAGTAACAGGAAGACAATGGTCAGGAATGAGAAGAGCAGTAGTAGCCAGTAAACCAGTAATGACCAGTATGTCTGGTATTTATATTTATATTTGCAAACTGTTTTCGTATTTTACTTTCACTTTTGATACTCTATGTGCTTCTTATCTTGCGTGCTGTAATACAATGCTGCTGGAACCTCAATTTCTCTGAGGGAGTCATGCCAAGGGATCAATAAAGTTCTATCTAATGTAATCTAATCTGCACTGGGTGGTGTACGTTCCTCAACATGGGTAATAGCTCAGCAATCATCCTCTTCTCTCCCACCACCTCCACTGGATCAATCTGGCACACAGGACAGCACTGGTCTTCTTAATCAATGTGTCCAGTCTCCTCCTGCCCGCAGAGATGGTACTGGCTCAGGTAACTACACCATAGAAAATGATTGATGCCACCACACTATTGTAATCCTGATCCTGAACTCCAAAAAGACCCGTGTCTCCTCAGCAGGTACAGCCTGCTCTGGGCCTTCTTATAAAGTGCAGCTGTATTGTCTGACCAGATCAGTTTATTGTTCAAGTGAACACCCAGGTATTTGTAAGATGACACCATCTCGATGTCCTTTCCCAGAATGTTCTTTAGTGCCATTGGGGAGTGATTATTCATGTGGAAATCAACCACCAGCTCTTTAGCTTTACCTGTATTGAGCTGGAAATTGTTCTCTGTATTCCCTCTCGTCCTCCTCTGCGATGAGGCCTATAATTGCGGAGTCATTAGAGGACTTCTGCAGGTAGCACTGGGGTGAGTATATTCATATTTAAAAAGGAGAGTGCGTTGTCTCTAGGAATTTAACTGGATTAGAGTGGCAAGGTGCAGGAAGTTGGTGTTCAAGTTTAAGAACACAGAAACACATTTCCAGGTTACGACTGATTTAATTGGCGGCCTCCATATTCAAGACTCAAGATTCAAATTCAAGATTCAAACAACTTTATTGATCCCTAAAAGGGCAATTCATATCACACCCAATTACCTCAGACAAAAAATACAGCAATTAATCCACAATTATTACTAGTTGAACGTAATAATGGCACACATCAGAATTAAAACACCACACATATACATTTGATTGTTTATGTACACTAAACTTTAAGACAGTCCGTCATCGAAATTGGTTGTCCTTGAATAAGTGTTGCCACCATGTCAAACAGGAACTTTGAATTATGTGTGTTTTTGTTAATCAAATCAGAGTAATAGGCCTGTTTTGTAGCCAATAGTGTGTGCTTATAGTCCACAATAGCATTGCGCCACGCGAGGTGGAATACTTCTAATTTTGAACTATGCCATTTTTGTTCTAGACCTCTAGACTTATGCTTGAGACCATGTAAACAAAGAGAGTATGCTTTGGGGGAGTGTGGTTTTAATGTTGGTGGAGCGATCATGTCCAGTGTGTTCATTTAAGCTGTCCACAAGACAATTTACTGAATGATCATGTTCCGAAAGTGACGTTAAGACATCAGGCAGTCTGGCTCCAAGTTCAGTTGTTGGTGAGCAGATAATGTGTCACCGTGATGACAAATAAGTGTCTTGTCCCAGTGGACAAGGCAAAGAGACTGTAAAGTAAATAAGTGAGTGACCTGAAACCACTGACACAAGAGATGCAATGTCAATATTTGAGATGCCACGAGCAAGGACAAAATCCAGGGTATTTCCACTAATGTGAGTTGAACTCTGAATGCATTGCTGGAATCCTAATACATCCACAATTTCCATGAATGATTTGCAGAGGGGATCAGAAGGCTTATTTATATGAATGTTGAAGTCACCAACAATCAGAATATTATCTGCACAGTTTTACAAATTAGAGATAAACTCACCAAATTCTTCTAAGAATTCAAAGCATGGGCCCAGAGGCCTATATATGATGACAAAGAAACATGCTTGATTTTAAGTCTTCTGACCTTGGCTATATGTAGTATCCTGAGCTGAGCAGAGAGTCAAATGTTCAAATTATATTTTAGACCCCCAAGGGGCCAGTAAACTATACTCAGATTTATGAATTAAACCAACACCTTTGCTTTGCTGTGTATCACGAGGGACGTGACTAAATGTCTATGCAAGTGGGCAGGTGTCATTTAAAGGAAGGACAGCGGTAGGTTTCACATAAACCAATCATATCAAGGCAGTGTTCCATAATTAGATCATTTATCAACAGTGATTTTGAGGACATTGACCTTATATTAATGAAACCCAAACTAAGGACCTCATTGGAGCTGACTGTTATGTGCCGACGCGGGTTGAGGAGCGGACCTGCGTCTGACTGAACCCAGCGCTAAATAACCAGAAAGCGGTTCCAGAAAAAACAAAACAATTTTATTTTCCCCCTTTTGTGCAATACTCTGTGTACAAACATAAAAGTGTGTTTATCTGGCGGAGTGAAGGACGGCGCGCTCTCCATCGCCCAAAGGGATCGAAGCCCGGCGCTTCTGGACTCACGTTCACCGCCAAACACCCCCCAGGTGGACACGACAAACCGATTCTGTGAAGGATAGAAAAGGTGAGGCAAGTCAGCAGCTATAACTAATATCCTTCAAAGGCACACACTATCAGCAACACATTCAGGTCTGAATTTAAGCTTTATGTAAATGAGCAGCTTCTCACAACAGGTGGAGGATCATCAGTCCGCACGCCACGGCAGTGAGAAGCGAGCTGCACAATTCTCATCAATGTTCAAATATACTGCGTAACAAAATACCACATTACTATTAACATTTATTCAGACAATCAATCACCTCTGATGTGTGCTGACAGCATGTGTCCCTCACCCATCCTCCTTCACAGGCACGATGTGTCAAACCCAGGCGCGGTCCTCAGCGTCTCACAAATGAACATCACAAGGTCGAGTTCCCGGCAATTCTGCTTGAATCACACATGGCTTAAATGCAGAAAGCCATCTCATTATCTGCTTCAGCTGAAAGTCTTTAAGGTTGCACGTGAGCATCATCCACAGGTGCTGCATATCATGTTGATGAGGGTGAAGGACTCTTCTGCCAGCACCTTCTCCACAGACAATAAATCAGTTTGCATTCCAGCTGGAGAGCAAAGAAAAGAAAAGAACACCAAAATGTCCAGCCAAACCCCCCCAACACACAACACTGACATTTTGATTGTTGGGATTGGTGGTTCCAAAGTAATATACGAGGGCTGTCAATAAAGTATAGGTCCTTTTAATTTTTTTCAAAAACTATATGGATTTCATTCATATGTTTTTACGTCAGACATGCTTGAACCCTTGTGCTCATGCGTGAGTTTTTCCATGCCTGTCGGTGACGTCATTCGCCTGTGAGCACTCCTTGTGGGAGGAGTCGTCCAGCCCCTCATCGGAATTCCTTTGTCTGAGAAGTTGCTGAGAGACTGGCGCTTTGTTTGATCAAAATTTTTTCTAAACCTGTGAGACACATCGAAGTGGACACGGTTCGAAAAATTAAGCTGGTTTTCGGTGAAAATTTTAACGGCTGATGAGAGATTTTGAGGTGATACTGTCACTTTCGTGGCAGTGTGTTCTGCTGTATCTGTGTTCTGCTGTATTTGTTAGCGGTGTTCTGCTGTATCTGTTAGCTGTTTGAACTGAGCTGTTTGAGTTCTTTGAATTAACAGTCTTTTTCAAGACTTTTTTACTTTTTTACTTTTTTTTACTTTTTCACCGTGCTCCAACGCCTAAAGAAGACCTCTAACGGTCGAAACATCGCGACGGAGCTCTTTTATCAGCTAACTTTCATCAGCGTTGGCAAGCTAACTAGCTTGCTAACGCGTTCGTTTTCATTTTTATTTTATTTTTTAGCACTGTTGTCGTGCTGCTCCACAGCCTGTCTAGTGGATTTTTATTTTATTTTAGCGCTGTTGTCGTGTGTTACCTGTGCTGCTCCACAGCCTGTCCAGTGGATTTTTATTTTATTTTAGCGCTGTTGTCGTGTGTTACCTGTGCTGCTCCACAGCCTGTCCAGTGGATTTTTATTTTATTTTAGCACTGTTGTCGTGTGTTACCTGTGCTGCTCCACAGCCTGTCCAGTGGATTTTTATTTTATTTTTTAGCACTGTTGTCGTGTGTTACCTGTGCTGCTCCACAGCCTGTCCAGTGGATTTTTATTTTATTTTTTAGCACTGTTGTCGTGCGTTACCTGTGCTGCTCCACAGCCTGTCCAGTGGATTTTTATTTTATTTTTTAGCACTGTTGTCGTGCGTTACCTGTGCTGCTCCACAGCCTGTTCAGTGGATTTTTATTTTATTTTTTAGCACTGTTGTCGTGTGTTACCTGTGCTGCTCCACAGCCTGTCCAGTGGATTTTTATTTTATTTTTTAGCACTGTTGTCGTGTGTTACCTGTGCTGCTCCACAGCCTGTCCAGTGGATTTTTATTTTATTTTTTAGCACTGTTGTCGTGCGTTACCTGTGCTGCTCCACAGCCTGTCCAGTGGATTTTTATTTTATTTTAGCACTGTTGTCGTGTGTTACCTGTGCTGCTCCACAGCCTGCCTAGTGGATTTTTATTTTATTTTAGCACTGTTGTCGTGTGTTACCTGTGCTGCTCCACAGCCTGTTCAGTGGATTTTTATTTTATTTTTTAGCACTGTTGTCGTGCGTTACCTGTGCTGCTCCACAGCCTGTCCAGTGGATTTTTATTTTATTTTTTAGCACTGTTGTCGTGCGTTACCTGTGCTGCTCCACAGCCTGTCCAGTGGATTTTTATTTTATTTTTTAGCACTGTTGTCGTGCGTTACCTGTGCTGCTCCACAGCCTGTTCAGTGGATTTTTATTTTATTTTTTAGCACTGTTGCCGTGCGTTACCTGTGCTGCTCCACAGCCTGTCCAGTGGATTTTTATTTTATTTTTTAGCACTGTTGTCGTGCGTTACCTGTGCTGCTCCACAGCCTGTCCAGTGGATTTTTATTTTATTTTTTAGCACTGTTGTCGTGTGTTACCTGTGCTGCTCCACAGCCTGTCCAGTGGATTTTTATTTTATTTTTTAGCACTGTTGTCGTGCGTTACCTGTGCTGCTCCACAGCCTGTCCAGTGGATTTTTATTTTATTTTTTAGCACTGTTGTCGTGCGTTACCTGTGCTGCTCCACAGCCTGTTCAGTGGATTTTTATTTTATTTTTTAGCACTGTTGCCGTGCGTTACCTGTGCTGCTCCACAGCCTGTCCAGTGGATTTTTATTTTATTTTTTAGCACTGTTGTCGTGCGTTACCTGTGCTGCTCCACAGCCTGTCCAGTGGATTTTTATTTTATTTTTTAGCACTGTTGTCGTGTGTTACCTGTGCTGCTCCACAGCCTGTCCAGTGGATTTTTATTTTATTTTTAGCACTGTTGTCGTGCGTTACCTGTGCTGCTCCACAGCCTGCCTAGTGGATTTTTATTTTATTTTAGCACTGTTGTCGTGCGTTACCTGTGCTGCTCCACAGCCTGTCCAGTGGATTTTTATTTTATTTTTTTGTTATGTGGGCCGCTGAAGAGGAGGTACTGCTGGCCCACCACCACCAGTCGGCGCCCTGCTTGGAGTGCGGGCTTCAAGCATGAGAGGGCGCCAGAGCTATTGGAAGTGACAGCTGTCACCTGTCAACCTCACCAGCTGTCTCTCATTAACCTCCTTACAAGAAGCGGATCACAACTCCACCTCCTCGCCGAGAAATCATCTACCACAAAGGTAATCTTCTCTGCTGTGATTATCGATTGTCTAAACTTTGTTCTGTGTGCAGCCGCATTCCTGTGGTGATCCAGAAGAGGGACCAACAGGAGCTGCACGAGAGAAACGTATCTGGAGGTGGAGGTTTTCCCTCCCAGAGACTTTGAGTGTAAAGGTTGCTGAGTGTGAGGACTCACACTCACCTCCTTCTGTGTCTTCTTTGCCAGCAGTACCAGGGCCGACAACGGAGGACAGAGACCACCTGGGGATTCAGGACTTGGCGGCTCCGGTGTTCTTCAGGCCGTTGGTGGTGGAAGCGGTGTGGGCCCCGGCTCCTCGTTCATCAGAGGTCTCCTATCTTCGAGCCTGCCCACTGTCCTCTTGTATACAATTGGCACCTGTAATTTCTGTTTGTATTCCGTTGTGTACTTTCGCAACATTAAATTGTTACTCCCTTTCTTATCCATTGTCCGTTCACTTGCGCCCCCTGTTGTGGGTCCGTGTTACGACACCTTCCCAACATTTTTAGCACTGTTGTCGTGTGTTTTGATTTTTATTTTATTTTTTTAGCACTGTTGTCGTGCGTTACCTGTGCTGCTCCACAGCCTGTCCAGTGGATTTTGATTTTGATTTTATTTTTTTACCACTGTTGTCGTGCGTTACCTGTGCTGCTCCACAGCCTGTCCAGTGGATTTTTATTTTTATTTTATTTTTTTAGCACTGTTGTCGTGTGTTACCTGTGCTGCTCCACAGCCTGTCCAGTGGATTTTGATTTTGATTTTATTTTTTTAGCACTGTTGTCGTATGTTACCTGTGCTGCTCCACAGCCTGTCCAGTGGATTTTTATTTTATTTTTTTAGCACTGTTGTCGTGTGTTACCTGTGCTGCTCCACAGCCTGTCCAGTGGATTTTTATTTTATTTTTTTAGCACTGTTGTCGTGTGTTACCTGTGCTGCTCCACAGCCTGTCCAGTGGATTTTTATTTTATTTTTTACCACTGTTGTCGTGTGTTATCTGTGCTGCTCCACAGCCTGTCCAGTGGATTTTTATTTTATTTTTTACCACTGTTGTCGTGTGTTATCTGTGCTGCTCCACAGCCTGTCTAGTGGATTTTTATTTTATTTTTGCACCGTTGTCGTGCGTTCGCTGTTGCCGTGCGTTACTTGTCCTGCTTCATGGCCTGTCTGGTGCCTTAACTAAAGCACTCCTTCTGCTGAATCACCTCTAAATTATTTATACATTATTCACTTTGCGTGTTTTTAGGAATCCGCTAGGTTGCGTAGCTACTAGCTCTTAGCCGATTTAGCATGGCGGCTTCTCCTGTCCCTCCCGCACTTTTCTGCTCTGGTTGTGAAATGTTTAGTTATTCCTCGGCCTCCTTTAGCAGTAACGGTACTTGTAATAAGTGCAGCTTATTCGTAGCTTTGGAGGCCAGGCTGGGCGAATTGGAGACTCGGCTCCGCACCGTGGAAAATTCTACAGTTAGCCAGGCCCCTGTAGTCGGTGCGGACCAAGGTAGCTTAGCCGCCGTTAGTTACCCCCTGGCAGATCCCGGGCAGTCGGGAAAGCAGGCTGACTGGGTGACTGTGAGGAGGAAGCGTAGCCCTAAACAGAAGCCCCGTGTACACCGTCAACCCGTTCACATCTCTAACCGTTTTTCCCCACTCGACGATACACTCGCCGAGGATCAAACTCTGGTTATTGGCGACTCTGTTTTGAGAAATGTGAAGTTAGCGACACCAGCAACCATTGTCAATTGTCTTCCGGGGGCCAGAGCAGGCGACATTGAAGGAAATTTGAAACTGCTGGCTAAGGCTAAGCGTAAATTTGGTAAGATTGTAATTCACGTCGGCAGTAATGACACTCGGTTACGCCAATCGGAGGTCACTAAAATTAACATTAAATCGGTGTGTAACTTTGCAAAAACAATGTCGGACTCTGTTGTGTTCTCTGGGCCCCTCCCCAATCGGACCGGGAGTGACATGTTTAGCCGCATGTTCTCCTTGAATTGCTGGCTGTCTGAGTGGTGTCCAAAAATGAGGTGGGCTTCATAGATAATTGGCAAAGCTTCTGGGGAAAACCTGGTCTTGTTAGGAGAGACGGCATCCATCCCACTTTAGATGGAGCAGCTCTCATTTCTAGAAATCTGGCCAATTTTCTTGGATCCTCTAAACTGTGACTGTCTAGCGTTGGGACCAGGAGGCAGAGCTGTGGTCTTATACACCTCTCTGCAGCTTCTCTCCCCCTGCCATCCCCTCATTACCCCATCCCCGTAGAGACGGTGCCTGCTCCCAGACCACCAATAACCAGCAAAAATCTATTTAAGCAAAAAAATTCAAAAAGAAAAAATAATATAGCACCTTCAACTGCACCACAGACTAAAACAGTTAAATGTGGTCTATTAAACATTAGGTCTCTCTCTTCTAAGTCCCTGTTGGTAAATGATATAATAATTGATCAACGTATAGATTTATTCTGCCTTACAGAAACCTGGTTACAGCAGGATGAATATGTTAGTTTAAATGAGTCAACACCCCCGAGTCACACTAACTGTCAGAATGCTCGTAGCACGGGCCGGGGCGGAGGATTAGCAGCAATCTTCCATTCCAGCTTATTAATTAATCAAAAACCTAGACAGAGCTTTAATTCATTTGAAAGCTTGTCTCTTAGTCTTTTCCATCCAAATTGGAAGTCCCAAAAACCAGTTTTATTTGTTATTATCTATCGTCCACCTGGTCGTTACTGTGAGTTTCTCTGTGAATTTTCAGACCTTCTGTCTGACTTAGTGCTTAGCTCAGATAAGATACTTATAGTGGGCGATTTTAAAATCCACACAGATGCTGAGAATGACAGCCTCAACACTGCATTTAATCTATTATTAGACTCTATTGGCTTTGCTCAAAAAGTAAATGAGTCCACCCACCACTTTAATCATATCTTAGATCTTGTTTTGACTTATGGTATGGAAATAGAAGACTTAACAGTATTCCCTGAAAACTCCCTTCTGTCTGATCATTTTTTAATAACATTTACATTTACCCTGATGGACTACCCTGCAGTGGGGAATAAGTTTCATTACACTAGAAGTCTTTCAGAAAACGCTGTAACTAGGTTTAAGGATATGATTCCTTCTTTATGTTCTCTAATGTCATATACCAACACAGAGCAGAGTAGCTACCTAAACTCTGTAAGGGAGTTAGAGTATCTCGTCAATAGTTTTACATCCTCATTGAAGACAACTTTGGATGCTGTAGCTCCTCTGAAAAAGAGAGCTTTAAATCAGAAGTGTCTGACTCCGTGGTATAACTCACAAACTCGTAGCTTAAAGCAGATAACCCGTAAGTTGGAGAGGAAATGGCGTCTCACTAATTTAGAAGATCTTCACTTAGCCTGGAAAAAGAGTTTGTTGCTCTATAAAAAAGCCCTCCGTAAAGCTAGGACATCTTTCTACTCATCACTAATTGAAGAAAATAAGAACAACCCCAGGTTTCTCTTCAGCACTGTAGCCAGGCTGACAAAGAGTCAGAGCTCTATTGAGCTGAGTATTCCATTAACTTTAACTAGTAATGACTTCATGACTTTCTTTGCTAACAAAATTTTGACTATTAGAGAAAAAATTACTCATAATCATCCCAAAGATGTATCGTTATCTTTGGCTGCTTTCAGTGATGCCGGTATTTGGTTAGACTCTTTCTCTCCGATTGTTCTGTCTGAGTTATTTTCATTAGTTACTTCATCCAAACCATCAACATGTTTATTAGACCCCATTCCTGCCAGGCTGCTCAAGGAAGTCCTACCATTATTTAATGCTTCAATCTTAAATATGATCAACTTATCTTTGTTAGTTGGCTATGTACCACAGGCTTTTAAGGTGGCAGTAATTAAACCATTACTTAAAAAGCCATCACTTGACCCAGCTATCTTAGCTAATTATAGGCCAATCTCCAACCTTCCTTTTCTCTCAAAGATTCTTGAGAGGGTAGTTGTAAAACAGCTAACTGATCACCTGCAGAGGAATGGTCTATTTGAAGAGGTTCAGTCAGGTTTTAGAATTCATCATAGTACAGAAACAGCATTAGTGAAGGTTACAAATGATCTTCTTATGGCTTCGGACAGTGGACTTATCTCTGTGCTTGTTCTGTTGGACCTCAGTGCTGCTTTTGATACTGTTGACCATAAAATTCTATTACAGAGATTAGAGCATGTCATATGTATTAAGGGCACTGCGCTGTGGTGGTTTGAATCATATTTGTCTAATAGATTACAGTTTGTTCATGTAAATGGGGAATCTTCTTCACGGACTAAAGTTAATTATGGAGTTCCACAAGGTTCTGTGCTAGGACCAATTTTATTCACTTTATACATGCTTCCCTTAGGCAGTATTATTAGACGGTATTGCTTAAATTTTCATTGTTACACAGATGATACCCAGCTTTATCTATCCATGAAACCAGAGGACACACACCAATTAGCTAAACTGCAGGATTGTCTTACAGACATAAAGACATGGATGACCTCTAATTTCCTGCTTTTAAACTCAGATAAAACTGAAGTTATTGTACTTGGCCCCACAAATCTTAGAAGCATGGTCTCTAACCAGATCTTTACTCTGGATGGCATTTCCCTGACCTCTAGTAATACTGTGAGAAATCTTGGAGTCATTTTTGATCAGGATATGTCATTCAAAGCGCATATTAAACAAATATGTAGGACTGCCTTTTTGCATTTACGCAATATCTCTAAAATCAGAAAGGTCTTGTCTCAGAGTGATGCTGAAAAACTAATTCATGCATTTATTTCCTCTAGGCTGGACTATTGTAATTCATTATTATCAGGTTGTCCTAAAAGTTCCTAAAAAGCCTTCAGTTGATTCAAAATGCTGCAGCTAGAGTACTGACGGGGACTAGCAGGAGAGAGCATATCTCACCCGTGTTGGCCTCTCTTCATTGGCTTCCTGTTAATTCTAGAATAGAATTTAAAATTCTTCTTCTTACTTATAAG
Organism: Thalassophryne amazonica; assembly: GCF_902500255.1. Classification (NCBI taxonomy): domain Eukaryota; kingdom Metazoa; phylum Chordata; class Actinopteri; order Batrachoidiformes; family Batrachoididae; genus Thalassophryne; species Thalassophryne amazonica. The sequence goes on from NC_047112.1 coordinate 85,678,439, forward strand.
GTTTTGAATAATCAGGTCCCATCTTATCTTAGGGACCTCGTAGTACCATATTACCCCATTAGAGCGCTTCGCTCTCAGACTGCAGGCTTACTTGTAGTTCCTAGGGTTTGTAAGAGTAGAATGGGAGGCAGAGCCTTCAGCTTTCAGGCTCCTCTCCTGTGGAACCAGCTCCCAATTCAGATCAGGGAGACAGATACCCTCTCTACTTTTAAGATTAGGCTTAAAACTTTCCTTTTCGCTAAGGCTTATAGTTAGGGCTGGATCAGGTGACCCTGGACTATCCCTTGGTTATGCTGCTTTAGACGTAGACTGTGGGGGGGTTCCCATGATGCACTGTTTCTTTCTCTTTTTGCTCTGTATGCATCACTCCGCATTTAATCATTAGTGATCGATCTCTGCCCCCTTCCACAGCATGTCTTTTTCCTGGTTCTTTCCCTCGGCCCCAGCCAGTCTCAGCAGAAGACTGCCCCTCCCTGAGCCTGGTTCTGCTGGAGGTTTCTTCCTGTTAAAAGGGAGTTTTTCCTTCCCACTGTAGCCAGGTGCTTGCTCACAGGGGGTCGTTTTGACCGTTGGGGTTTTTCATAATTATTGTGTGGCCTTGCCTTACAATATAAAGCGCCTTGGGGCAACTGTTTGTTGTGATTTGGCGCTATATAAAAAAAGGTTGATTGATTGATTGACTTTAAGGACTTCCCATGGAGGACCTATACTTTATTGACAGACCTCGAATGTAAGATGCCTAAGATTTGTTTTGGGTTTGTGAAGTTCCACACGGGTTGAAGGTAGCAGACGAGGAATAGCAGACACTGTTTTCCAGTGTCGTAATGGGAACTAAATTTGCAAAAAATATCCTTCTACGCTCTTTATGGGTACGTCTGCAGAAATAGGCCACAGTCTTCACTTGAAAGATTTCCCTTCCTGGCATATAGACTACACTCTCACCATAGTGGATTTCCTGCACTAATTTCCCTGCTAGGCTAATGGACTCCACACTCACATTAATAGCAGGCCCAGCAGGTTCTCTAATCACCTGCTCCTTGGCCTGCTGCAGAGTAAAAACATTACTCTCCCTGTAGATCTCTATGTTCACAGATAAGATGGTGGTGTCTTCCCCAGTAGGGTGAAGGCCCTTTAGCATCAGCAACCTACAGCGACCACAAAAAGAGGGCCAGTTATCAATAAAAATAAACCTTGCTCTCTCCCAAATTACACCAACCCACTATTCAAAGACATCAGCCTGTTAAATACCTCATCATTTCCCCAAGATGGGACGGGGCCAGAGACTATTATTCAATGCTGACACATCTTTCTGGCGAGGTAACAAGAAAGAGATCTGACTGGAAACACGCAGCAGCAGGTAGCAAATAATACACCATTACATGTAGTATTTTAATATATAAATACAATAATTTGAACAAAGAGCAACATATGTCTTTAAAAAAGTACAAAAAAACTTTGATTTAGGACATCTTTTGTCCCTTATCTCAAGAATCAGTGAACAATAAACATTGTTGAAATAGCATTGAATTGTACTTTATTTCATTCCACAATCAGTTCTTGACTACATACAAATATTGATAGAACTACCAACTCAAAATATGTGGTACTGAAGCAAAACACGTGTGAGACATGATGACGTCCCAGGCATTTGCTTGAGGACATTTGTTCAAACTAGACCTCTTTGATTTATAATTGAACACCCCCTGTTGTAGGGACTACAATACAATGTTGGTTATACAGCTATGAAGATTTGACCGTCCTATAACTTTTTATACTTTATGGGTAAAACTCAAGCACGAAATTAATAAATGAATGGCGGGCCAGATCAACCACAAAAGACCACCACTTTGAAAATTTTTGGCTACAGGCCTGCACAGTGACATCATTTCATGAAATTCTAGTGATGTTATTGTGATGTCTTCTATAATACAAAGCGACAAGTGATTTTCAAATTGATATACAGTAGTGTTCAGAATAATAGTAGTGCTATGTGACTAAAAAGATTAATCCAGGTTTTGAGTATATTTCTTATTGTTACATGGGAAACAAGGTACCAGTAGATTCAGTAGATTCTCACAAATTTAACAAGACCAAGCATTCATGATATGCACACTCTTAAGGCTATGAAATTGGGCTATTAGTAAAAACAGTAGCAAAGGGGGTTGTCGCGGCTCGTCTTTAGTCTTCTCAGGATGTCGTCTTTTAGATAACACAAACTAATTGCAAGTGATATGCTAGAAAATGACACAACACTTTAGAATAATTCAGCCTTAAGCAAGATAAAATGCACAGAGTTTTTAAGTTTATTTAAGCCTTCGACACAAAGCTTAGACAAACTGAGTCCTCTAGAGAGACTGAATATGACAACCGCGCTCATCTATTTATTGGAGACCCGCGGGCATCGCTCCTCCTTCGACTTTTTTATTTATTTCATTCCCAAGACATGGTTTTCTATTGGAAGCGTCCTCTAGTGAACCCTAAGCAGGTGTTAGGCCATTATTTCAATGTGACAAACGCTCCCATTAAAACATGAAGGATTTACAACTGATTTTTTTAAAAGACCTTCAGCCACAGGTGCAGCTGGCCTGAGGCCCCCTCCGCACGTGGCCTCAGCCACACGTGCAGCTGGCCTGAGGCCCCTGCACGCGGCCTGCGGGAAAGCACCTAAAAGGCCTTGGAAAGCCCCTGACAGACTAAATGACTAATAGAGCCCTTTTTTGGGTTGAACACCTGCTAGTTCAACCAGAGGACATACAGTTCGGATCAGGACACTTGATAGTTCATCACAGTTCAAATATGGACCTAAAAATTCTTCTACAGTCCCTCCTCTGGGACTCGAAAGAGTCCCATTACATCAACTATACTCTTGGGTTGTTTACTGACAAGACATCCTCATTTGTGCATTGCAATAAAAAAAAAACACAGCACTCGACTTACTGATAACTCTGGTGCGGATATGAATATCAGTGATACTTCACACGGTAAATATATTGCAGTGCAGGTGAACCTACATACTAAGGCACAAGGTGAGCAATTAGCTGGATTATATCAACGCAAGGTGACATTCAAACATTGAGTTTTGGTGTAATTCAAGGCACTTAAAATGGCCACATAAAACAAGTTACAGCAACTTCTTAATCATGGCAAAGTAAAGGCTTTACATTGACATCAGTGCAACCAATCATCTTCTGGCATCTATTGACTCACTCAACCAGAGGCTCCAACCCATTATACTTGGTTCTACATATTATTTTGTTAAAGCATCACACATTTATTATTTAAATGCATCAAATAACCCCTACGTTACCACTATTTAGTCAACCAATCAAGAAACTATTCTAAGGTTAGCGCAGCTATGTCTAGTTAAATGATAAACACAATAAATGGTTTCCCTTCATGTCCGTCCTTAAGTCATTTGCCTTAGTCAATCATATAATGGTTTTCATTATAGGCCATTTCTCAACATTCTCCACTTTGTTTTTCTTCTTTTTCAGCTTGTTTTCTAATGCCCTTTTTGGCCAGACGCCAAATTTAGGCGATGCATGTCTCTTGAGGCATGCTATAATTTAAGAAAAAGGGGTCCCTATGGTGCATCTTTACTACTAAATCTACAAACACGCCGTGTAAGGGTCCCCTTTTTATAACTTTGCAATGTGATATCTATGTGTATGCATTTAGCTTTATCTGTGTTACGCAGATGATGGTAAGGACAGACATTTACCCAACCTTCGTTACTAACATATATCCTTCTTTGTTTTTATTTACACTCAGATTTCTGAAACCAGTCCGCAATTCAAACTCAAGAACCAAGATCATAGTCCGTGTTCAGTGCCATTACGTCAGTCCGCGCTCCTCAGCATTTACTCAGCATCTGAAGTTTTGGGAGAAGTTGGGGAACATGGGGAGGTTGGCCTTTCAGGGGTAGTGGGGGGAGGATCAGGAATTCTGGCTTTCAGACAGTCGTGCAGTTCTCTGATGGATCTTTCCAGCTCCTTGTGCTGCTTGGCCAGGTTGTACAGGGCCCCCAGAGAATTCTTGCCCACATTCAGGGTGGTGGTGGCCAGCCCTAGCTGTTCCCTTTCCATATGCTCCATCATGCAGGCTAGCATGTCCATACTAGACTGAAGACCACACAGTTGAGTATGGAGGCCCTCCTGAGCACAAGAGATGTTGGCATTGTCACGGTGTATCCTGAACAGGTATGCAGCTGTCTGACTTAGTTGTGGCATGATTTCCTCAAATAGCTCATGGGGAATGTGATTTGTGAGGGGCAGGAGCTGCTCCAAGGTTTTTGGAACAGACTCTTGTGGAAGACGAAGCTCTCGAACCAAGATTGCCATGTCCTGTGGGGTGACCATGACCAGATTAAGGTTGTGCAGTCCAGGGGACAGGAAGTACAAGGGGGAAGGCATTTCGTGTGTGGGGGGAGTATTGTTGATGTCGCACAGGCAAGTGGGTGGGACACTCTGGGCATTTAGCAGCCTGTACAAAGCTCCCCTCTGTCCTGGTGGGTGAGTTCGGCTAAGGTCTACCCCTGCTGATCCTCCTCCAGAGGTACTGGGCTGATCAGAATATCTCTCCTGCCTTGGGGGTGGAAAGCTGGGGACAGGTCCTAGCAGCGAATTGGGTCTAGGATGCACTCGGGCGGTTGCTGCATATGGCCGACCTTGGCTGCCTCCCCTGGAGGGTATCGTTGCCACTGGCACATGTGACTGTCTCCATGGCATCTGCGGAAGGGGTGTGTTCCTGAGTCCAAAGGGTCCTTCAGGTGATGGTGGAGTCCTCGGGCCGACTCTTGCTGCAGGCAGATTCTGTGAAGCTGTCATCGCTAGGTGCTGGAACGATGAAGATCCTTCTGTTGCCAACTGGTTTAGCTGCTGGATGGATGGCGGCTGTGGCGACCAATCATGTCTCGACCATCCCTCCTGTATATCCTCTTCTCCAAACAGTTCTGAGAGTCCAATCAGACTTGATAGAGGCAGATCAGGCATAGGTCCCTGATCAGGGGAGTCTGGTCTCTCAGCCATACTCCTGTGTCCTAGTAATATACATATACGTTCATTATTACAGCTCCATGTCATTCTTTCAGATATTGTCTATCCTATCCCTCATTTTTGTGGGTGCATGAGTGTGAATGTAAATGTGCGTGCATGTCTTCTTCCTCGTCTACAACATCACCAAGCACGGTCCATCCCAGTCCTCCCTATCTGGGGTGTACGCCACAATATTAGGGAGCTGGGGGCTGTCGGGGAGGATAATTGGTATTTCATCCATTTCCATATATTCTGGTTCTCTGTCTGTTTCGTTTGTACTTTCTTCTAGGGCTCGGATGGCTAACAGTGGGAGCTGTCCTACTGTGGATGAAAGCAATTTATTGACCAGAAATTTTATCAAGGGAATACCACAACATATTACCAGCAAGACCGCCACCCCTGTTAGTGCCAAGATTACACCTATCTGGTATAACCAGTCTTTCCATGATATCCACCCTCTCCTTAGAGTCCCAAACAGTGAAAACAGTGGGCCAATATTCATTCCATTCCCTACAATGTATCCAGAATCGTCAGTTCCATTTCTCCCTCCTATGGAGTTACTTAACAGTTCCTGTTGCATCTCCTCAAGTGTGATTAAGAGCTCTGTCAAATTTCCGTCTTCCCCTGTACGCATGGGAATAGCTGTGCAACATTCGGTGGCTTTGATCATAATACAAACTCCTTGTTCATCAGCCATCATCATCTCGATAGCTAATCTATTTTGCATTGTCATTAGCGAGGTGGCGTGCAGTTGTTCGGTTAAGGCTCCTACAGCTGCCAATGTCCAATTCAAATATCTTTGTTGATTATACCACAAGTAATTAATCCACTGCACCTCCTGGAACCTAGAACGGATTTTGGAGTAACCCCGAACAGAGCCAATGCCCATCCCCATTTATCCGCATCTTCATCTGCTTTAACTCTGCTACTGTCTATGGCTTCTAACTGTCGGGGTATCCCTTCTGGTATCCCGTTTCTTACTGTGATGTTGTAGTCTGTTTTAAACGTCATTATTCCTCTTTTCTTACGAAGTTTCTGTGGCATGGGTTGTATTGAATTTGGCATTTCAATTACTGTTATAGCTCCTGTGAGCATCACAGGAGCACAAAGGCCCTTCCAATTAGGGGACAGCGATGACAGGAGTTTCCTTCTTTGTCCGCATATCCAAAAGATGTCAGCTAAGGGTACCGTTCCCTTAGCTAAATTTGGAGTAGATACCCATGAAGCATGGGTGAGATTCAGTCCAATTACAGACCCCCCTGTGGCCGGTACTATTTGTTCACACTGTATGCCTGCTGCTGGCAGGGTGTGACAGACGGTAATGTTCCATGCTGTTTTGGCCGGTTTGTATTCTTGCTGCTTTTGCATACACTGTATGTGGTGTTTTGGCTGGGTCGTCCCTACCTGCCAATCGCTTATGTATTGTGCTACTAAGCCTTTAGCTATACAGAATGGGTGTATCATCCCTTTCTCTATTTTAATCATAGGTGGAACGGTTCCTTCTGTACTTAGGGGCACTGGACAAAGTTTACTGTCGGCAGCATATTTTTCATCACCTACTGCCATTTTCATAACACATTGTGTATAGCATTCTGCTTGGTCTGAGTTATGTTGGGGACTCCTATAACAGTTGTTGATATCAGGTAGGGGTTTAGCCTGAGGTATCGCACCTTTCCGGTGACAGGCTATGCAAGGCTTTTCACTGATCTGCCTAGCCGAAAATTTCAACCATTGGTAAAATAAATTGGTCTTCAACCCTTGTGTGCGGGCTAGGTCTGTACTGGGATCCCATCTCCCTAAGTGACTGCTTGTTTCTAGGCTTCTAATTGTCCTCTTTTTCCTTGGTTTGATTTTTACCCATTTTGTGGCTTCATGTACTGTAACAGTTACGTCTTGCTTGGTTTCCCTGCATCCTCTTTTATCACAAATTACCTCTATGTTGAGTGTTCCCTCCTCTTCACATTTGATGCTAATGGCTTCGCCTAATATGTAATCCCCCAGCTTTCCCTGTATTCCTATGTTCTTGTAGGCTTTTGATTTAATGTATACCAAATTATATGTTTTTCCTGTGTTTAGAATGCCTTGTTTAGCTGCTATTGCGGCCATGGCCACGGCACAGTCCGTTGTATGTTTTGGATGTCTATTTTCTCCCATACTGACCACCAGTAGTATTGTCAATCCCTTGAATAATTCCTTAATCATTGCTCTGATGACTGTTGAGATGTGCTACTAGATGTGCTACTAAGTGAGCCGTCACTAGATGAGCTGTCACTAGGGATGTGTGGTGTATCTGTGCTTTGTCTGGGTTGTACTTCCTGCGGTTCTTCTGTCGGTAAATCTACTGAGTTGCTGTCCGAGTCTGATGTCTCCTGTGGCCTGTCTATCTGTCGGTCTGTATTTCTGTCTGTCTGTTGGCCTGCGTCTCCAGTTGTCTCTGAGTCTGCATCTGAGTCTGTCGCTGCTCTATCTGGCAGGGATCCACTACTCTCTGAAGCTGTGCGTCGTCTTTGTTCAATCAGTCTCTGTGAGCGCCTTGGCCAGTGTTCGCCTGGCTGCAGGGAGGCGTGGCCTTCCCTCGGTGCTTCTTCTGGCTGCAGGGAGGCGTGGCCGTCCCTCGGTGCTGCTGTAGGGTCTCTGGCTTCTCCTGCTTCCCCCCTTGGCCCGGCGGCTCTGCCGAGCTTGCCGAGGCCGCAGGGGCGCTGGGCCACCAACCCTACAGCAGTGGTTTAAATGAAACCAAGTGTCCTTACCGTCTACTTTGACTGCTGTACGTGAGGCAAGAATAACTTTGAAAGGACCTTCTCGGCGGGGCCTGTCCCACTTCTTTTTGAACACCTTGACGTAAACCAGATCACCAGGCTGGATGCTCTGATTTTCAAGTGGAATCTCTGCTTCTCTGTCTTCTGTAGCACCTTTGACCTGCAAAAAGATAGTTTTGTGTATTTGGGTTAACTGTCTCAGATAATTATGCCATTCGTCTTGTAGCTGCTCCAGCGATGGTCCTTCGTAGGGTCCTCTCAGGTATGGAATAGGCATCGGCCGACCTGTAAGAGCTTCAAATGGTGTCAAATGGGTTAGTCGGTTAGTTTGTGAGCGCATTGACAATAAAGCAAGCGGCAACGCATCCAGCCAGGTTAGTTTGCCATTGCTGTCTGCTATGATTTTTGCTAGTTTGTTCTTTAAAATGCCATTAGCCCGTTCCACCGCCCCATTTGATTGGGGGTGATAAACACATCCAAACTTCTGTTTGATACCCAATTGTTTGAATGTTTCTTGTGTAACCTTGGCTACAAAAGCCCTACCGTTGTCAGATGAGATAGTATCTGGAATGCCAAATCTTGGAAAGACGTCTCGGCACAAGAATTTGGCTACCGTTTTATGGTCTTGATTTGCAGAGGCTACTGCCTCAATCCATCGGCTGAATCTGCATATCACTACCAAAACATATCTCATTCGTTTAACTCGGTTTTCAGCTCCCATGTCTATGAAATCCATCATAAGATGTCTGAATGGCCCATCAGGGACCGGAATGTGGGCTAAAGGGGCTGTGAATGACTTCCGGACATTGTACTGTGCACATACCTCACACTCATTCAACAAACGGTCCACTGTTGCTGCCATATATGGTGACCACCAGACAGCTTTTAGTTTGTTCATAATTTGGACTCGCGAACAATGATCGGGTCCGTGGGCCCAAATGATTGCATGTCGTAATAAATTGTTGGGTAACACAAAATGTCCATGACTACTGCGCCACAGCTTGTCCGCTGGCCCCTGACTGCGTGTCTCAATAGCGCCTCGTTTAACCCACATTCGTTTTTCTTCTCCACTGGCCCTACTTTGAGCCACTATCAGTGCGTCAAGTGAAACCAGTGGGGCACAATCTTGGATGGTTAGCAGGGGAAACATATTTTCTCCTTGTGCTCCTTTGCGCGCTGCGTCATCTGCTAGATTGTTACCTTGAGCTATGATGTTATTATTCTTTTGATGACCTGCACATTTAATGATGGCTACCTCAGACGGTAATTGGAGAGCTTGTAACAGTTGGGAAATCGCTTCTCCATGAGTGACAGGGGTGCCATCTGCTCTCAGGAATCCCCTTTGTTTCCAAATGTTTGCATGTACATGACATACGCCATAAGCGTAGGCTGAGTCTGTGTAGATATTAACACGTTGATCTTTAGCTATCTGGCAAGCCATAGTTAAGGCTTTGATTTCTGCCAGTTGGGCTGAACAAGGCTGATCAATTCCTTGGGACTCCAGTAATTCAAAGGTTTCGCCATCCGTGTTTAGTTTAACAATCCCCATACCCGCATGCAATCCCGCGGCATCCCGAAAGCATGAGCCATCCACGAACAGGGTTAGATCTGCATCTATGGCGTGATTATACAAATGTTCTCTGGCTCTCAAAAATTTCTCTATCTCTGCCACACAGTTATGTGGAGTACCATCTAACGGTGTGGTCAATTTGGTGGCGGGATTCACCGTGTGACAACGTTGTATTGTTATTTCTGGAGCGGACAACACAACTTCATATCCAGTGCGTCTAGCTTGTGTTAAGACAAAACGTTGACTGGTTAGCAGGGCATGTAACTGATGCGACGTGTACAACGTTACTGCATGTCCCATGATTATGGATGATGCTTTTTGAAATGCAAAGGCAGCTGCTGCTAGACCCTGATAGCATGGTGGCAATCCTGTTTCAATGTTGTTAAGCTTTGTACTATAATAGGCCAATGGTTGTTTTCCTTCATTTGTTTCCTGCATTAGTACAGCACAAGCATAACCAGCTTTTTCAGTAACATACAAATGGAAAGGTTTCCCATAATCTGGGTTACCTAACGCGGGAGCAGATTGCATGTCTGTTTTTAGGGCCTCAAAAGCTCCCGTTGCCTGATCTGTCCAGACGAGGAGAGCTGCATTGCTTGTTTGCCCCACTGCTCTAATCATGGCACGCAAAGGTGCAGTTTTTATAGCATAATCACAAATCCACGGCCGACTGTACCCTGCCATCCCAAGGAATGAAAGCATCTGTCCCACTGTTTGGGGTTTGGGAGCCTTGATTATAGCCTCCACTTGGCTTGGGGCTATACATCGCGTGGTCCCACACAACTGTCTTCCCAAGTATTCTACTTGTTGTTTGCAGAACTGCAATTTGTCCTTACTTACTTTATGACCTCCATCTGCCAATGCATGCAATACAATTAATGAATCTTTTTCACACTGTTCTTGAGTCTCTGATGCAATAAGGAGATCATCCATATATTGCACCAATGTACTGGGTATATCAAGGTGTTGTAAATCTTCAGCCAGGACTTTGTTAAAGATGGCTGGGGACAGGTTCAGTCCCTGAGGTAGCCGTGTATACGTTAGCTGTTGTCCCAGAAATGTGAATGCAAACAAATGTTGTGAGTCTGGGTGCACAGGCACACTGAAATAGGCTGAACACAGATCAATTACTGTGTACCATTTTGCTCCAGCAGGGATGCTTGATAGTATAGTATGCGGATCAGGTACTATAGGTGCATCCATTTCTATTATTGCATTGATAGGACGCAGATCATGTACCAGCCGATACTCTTTGGTATTGTTTTTAGGGATAGGATAGATAGGAGTATTGCATGGGCTTGCAGTTTTTATTAGAACTCCAGCTGCCATTAGTCCCTTAATTACTGGTTTTATGCCTTCAATAGCCTGAGGTTTTAATGGATACTGCCTTTGGTGAGGCAGTTTTGCTCCCGGTTTTACTTTTATTTTTACTGGTAAGGCTGTTTTTACTAGTCCTACATCCGTTTTGCTTTTGGACCACACCACTGGTGGTATTTGCTCTAACAATCTCTCTTGTTGGGCCGATAACACCATCTGTCCCTCTGGTCTAGGATTGAGCTCCACTTTTGAGCTATAGCCTCATCATTTACTTTTAAATTAATTCGTACAAACTGCTGGTCTTTTGACAGATGTACTTGTGGACTTTCCATGTTTTGCCATTCTTCAACTTCTGAGGCTGTCTTTACCATTGGACCTAGGTCATGGGATTCGTACTTTTCTGAGACTAAAAGGGTCACATGAGGCGTGGCATTCGGCACTTGATACCATTGTTGTTCAGCTGAAGTTAGCTTGACAGAAGCTGCGGCCCCTTGGGGGCCTAAATAAATTTCTGTGGTGGTTATGTAAAACAGCCGTTGATTCATCAATGCATCCCAGCAGCATGCATAGTCAGTTTGTTCTTGTTTGGCATCGAACATCAGGGTGACATGTAAAGGTAAACTAGGTGTATATACTGCTTCATAGTGTTGTTCGGCCCAGGGCTTCCATTTTTCCCATTGCAGTTGAAGATTTGAATTTTCTGGTTGTAACTTCAGCCAGTATACCATGGGTTGCACAGGTCGGACCTTGTTTTCCATGTCCATAAGCACCATAATGTTGGCGAGTGCTTCGTCAGGAAAGTGTATTTGCAGTCCTTGATGGGTACACACTATCTGGGTTTGTAGCTTACATAAAATGTCTCTTCGCAGCAAATTCACAGGTGTATTTTGTGAGTATAACAGGGGTGCTTCAATTGTTTTTCCTGCAATCGTTACAGGAAGTGGGCGTGTAAACGGTATTATTTGAGTCTTCCCAGAGAAGCCGATGGTCTTAATTACAGACCCAGAGAGGGGGAGATGAGCGCCCATTTTCCCTATGCAAGAGTATGTTGCCCCTGTATCCACCATGAAAGGGAAATCTCTGTTTTGTATATTAACAGTGACGGTTGGCTCTTCCTTAGGTATCATCGAAATAGCCAATGCCACCGTTTCCCCCTCTGTCTTCTCTAGGCCTCCCTATTGCCAATAGGCAGAGGGTCCAACCCAAGGTCGGGCCGGACAATTTCTCATTCGATGTCCAGGTTGTCCACAGCTCCAACACTCATTAGAGGGTTGATCCCCTATTGGGGGTGTTGGTCCCATAGGCGGTCCCGCTTGACTGTTCCTGGGAGCTGAGTTCTGGAATCTGCTTCCAAATGAAGGTTGGCGAGATCCTCTTCGCCACCCTCCTCTTTGACCTTGAAAGTTCCGTGACTCTCCTCTCCACCCATGACCGCAGGTGGGTCCATTTCCGGGTGTGCCAGTGCTATGGTAGTGATAGTGATGCTCCACTGGTGCTGAGACTTCTCCTGCAGCAGTGCTTCCTGCTGCTCCTTGGGGGCTCTGTGTGGCTGTTACCACAGGTGCCTGTGTGGTGGCAGCAGTGTTTGCCGTAGGGGCTAGGCTTGCCGACTCAGAAGGAACAGGGGTCATCATTGGTGCCTGGGTCTTTGTTTTTTCTTTCTTGACTTTGGTTAGCTCTCCCAACTGCATCTGCACCAATTTTTTCGTCAGGGATTTTGCTGCATCTTCTTCTTTTTGTTTTTCTTTCTTGTAGATTTCAAGATGGTGACAAATATGCTCAGAGTATAAAGCCCAATTCATTTTCGATAGTCCCACGACTCCATCTAGGGCTTTCTGAACCTCATCTGGTAGAGCCTTTTTTACAGTTATTTTAAACAGGATTTCAGTTGCTGGAGAATGGTTCCATGCATTTCCTGTTTCCTCCGCCCATCTCTTCTGGAATCAATGCAGGAACTTCTTTGGGCACTCTTCAGGTGTCCACTCCTCATCATCCAATTTAGAGGGATCCAAGACCTCAGGGTACTTTCTTCTCAGTCCTTCCCACATGGAGTTTCTATAGCGATTAAAGGGGACTTCATCATGTTGATTAGTGCCCATCATTTGTGTTAGTCCAACCTTTCCTGCTAATTCTTCAGTGTCATGTTTTCCCATGACATGCATTAGCAAGGCTTTTATGTCACCTAAAGACAAGGTTACCCCTGCAGTGCCTTCTTCTAAGGCAGTTATCCATCTCCCAGCTCCTTGGGTGATGTCTGGCAGTCTGTTGGCCAGCCCCACCATGTCTGTCCAGCTCCATGGGGTATACACATGATGACCATTTCTAACCACCAATGGGCATATGAGGTCTTCGTCCTCCTCTTCTTCTGTGCGGGCTCCATACTGTCTTCCAGATCGAGTGCGACTGACTGGTTCCAGGCAGTCCATCCAGTCGGTTATATTCTGTTCTAAAGCCGCTATGTCTTTGGCTACACATTGTTGTCTTTGCCTGAGTCGGGGCTCTTTTGCAGTCTCAATGATGATCTCACCAGAAATTTTTCGGGTGGGTGGCTGTATAATGTGATTCCCTTGATTGGGCGTCGACTGTTGTAATATTCTTCTTTCCTCGGTGTCCCTATGTCTTTGTATTCTTTCCTTCGCTAGCCAAAGTTGCTCAGCTAGTTCTTCATTATCTCTTCTGGCCAGATCCAGTGTGTCACAGAAGCTCTTGTGCCACTCTTCGGAGCCTCTATAGCCTGTGAAGGTCCAGTCGGCTGACTTATGGTGGGAGGGGACGGTTTTCAGTGGACCTCAATGTGCAGGCGGAGCCTTCAGGTCTCTCTCTTTATCCTCGTCTGCCTCCGTGTCACTGTTATTTGTGGCCCCCCCTGCTGGTCGTGGTGTGCGACCACTTACTTTCGGACTTGGAGACCTTGTATGATCCATTTGACAGACTGAGGACCTGTCTCCTTGTGGCTCTCGAGCTTTTAGTGTCAGTGTGAATTTGCCCTCCACATCCATGCCTTGGTCCTCTTCACGAGTTCCTAATACAAATTGTCCAGCTGTCTTTCCCATATCATGACGTTTATATGGGGGTGGCTCTGATTCCCAGCTCGGTGCACTGGCTTTAGTCTCTTTGGATCTTTCCTCTGTCATTTCTTCTCTTTTCTGCTGTAGCCTCTGTGCTTCCTGCTTGAACAAGGCCAAAACTTCTTTTTCTTCAGTGCGTTTTTTGTTGTTTTTTACGTTCTTCTGCTGATCTTTAATTTCTTTTTTCTGTATTTCTACCGCAACTGCTTCACACATCACCGGATCAAATGATCCCACCAAAGGCCATTGCCTGCCCCCATGTGACCTTTTGTGCCACTTTCTCATACATTGGTTGGCCTTAGTGCGTTTTCCTGGATATTTTCTTAGTACTAAGTCTAGCGGGGTACTTTCCCGACCTTGACCTTGAGAGTTACCCATGTAACCCTGACAAACGCTATGTGAGGTGTTTCTATGGTGTTCTGGTAGTCCCTCAGGGGCTGTCCTGATCCAGACCAATAACTTGCTGGCTGTAACACCTGTTTTGTATTTTAAACCCTTAAAAGGATTAAATTTCCAACTGTTATGCCCGTCTTCTTTTTCTTTAACTAAATATGAAAATTTACCTGTTTCCCACCGAACCCTCCTTGGGACCACAGTCAGAGTCAACCTAGGAAACAGTTCTTCACCTGGATCGGTTGGTAGTGTTACTAAATGATTTAATGGTATGCTAAGTTCTTTATTAGGGTCAGCACAAAGCAGCTCCAGCCACGGGGTTAAACCCTGATGCCACAGATGTCTTATCAGCAGCTCCCAATTAATTAGAGGGAATTGTTCTTTCTTTTGCTTCAGATTGATTACCTTAGTAATCTGCCATAATTTCTGATTGATCTCTTGTTCGTCCTGCCAATGTTCTGCTCCTACCCTGTCAAAATAGGTCCTTTCCAGCCAAAAATGTGTCCTGATTCCCTGGGTTTCGATGTCTCCGTCAGTCAAGTAATGTTCTGGGAGTATTATTTCATCATCACTTAAGTCTCCCATCAAAGACTGTCCCAAGCATTGATCAGTCTGTCAGCTTTTTCACTATAATCTAAGCTTTAACTCTTTTGATTTATAACCAACTTTATTTATTTAATCCTCTTACAACCCTAACACCTCCTAATGTCTTTGCTCCCGACTTTCTATTTCCCTTCTAATTTTTATTTTATTTTTTTTATTTTTTTTAACTTTCTGCTTCTCGTCTTTTTCTGCTATGTTTGTTTATTAGTTTTCTCTCTTTGAAATAATATCTACCTTCTCTGTATTTACATAGCACTCTTCTCCTGTCTTTTTCTTCACTGCCTCTGTTTCACACTTTCCTCTCTGCCTGTCATGCACCTCCCAAGTCCTCCTGTTGGGTCTAAATACCTCCCCCTCGTACTCTTTCACATTAATCTTGTATGTCAGCCAGCCTGCAAGTTCTCACAGCTTTACACAGATTACTCTCCACTCTCCCACACACCAATCTTCAAAAGCTTTATACACAAAAATTATTAAAAACAACTTTCTATATATCTCTATCTAGACTTCTGCCACTTTTCACTCCGCGGCTTTAAACAACCTTTTTATTCACTTAACACCAATGTGTTCTGTTTAAGCATGTATCTCTTCTTCACGTTAGACAGCTTCTCCGGCGCTGTCAGCAACTTCATATATTACTTTTTTACAAGCCCTCTTTGAGCGTACAATATTTCATTTACTTCTACGCCTTACCGCGCCTCGCGTGCGTATCCTGTGCTTAATATATTATTTTTCACCAGCTCCTTTCTGAGCATACAATATTTCATTTACTTCTACGCCTTACCGCGCCTCGCGTGCGTATCCTGTGCTTACTATATTATTTTCACAAGCTCCTTTCTGAGCATACAATATTTCATTTATTTCTACGCCTTACCGCGCCTCGCGTGCGTATCCTGTGCTTACTATATTATTTTCACAAGCTCCTTTCTGAGCATACAATATTTCATTTATTTCTACGCCTTACCGCGCCTCGCGTGCGTATCCTGTGCCTTTCTGCACTTTCTTCTACCTTTTTTTTTCACTTACTGAGCTCCTCGTGAGCTTAATGTGCCTTTGCACTGAAAATACTCTTTTTCTTGTCTCATAAAAAACTCATATTACTGTGTACTTAATTACTTATTCTTCTCCCACGCCCCACAAGCGTGTATCTGGTGCCTTACTGCACTATTTTCTGCTTCATTAATTCTCATGTATTCTGCACTAACTCTTCATTCATTTTATTTTTTTTTTTATACTTTTTCTCTTTTTTTAAAAAATGACGTCCTTTATTGAGCTCTTTTACTTACTGTCAGCTGTGCCACTTTGCACTTTTAAATCTCTTTATCACGTACGGTATTTCTACTGCGCCCCCTCAGGCGCTTATCTTGTGCTTCCTCTGCACGTATTCTCTGTTAAACTCTTTTTCTCACTTATTTCACTTCAGTCTCTGTTAAACTCTTTAAACAACCTTGTATTACCTTGTATCTATTTGTCAGTATACTCCCCTAAATTAACCCCTACAGCGCATGCTATCAGCCGGCACATTAGTAACGAATTTCAACACCAATTATTCCCCAAGCATCCAGGTTAGTTCTTCACGCACTCTTTCCGCACCAGAGTTCATGAACATTCCTGACCTTTCACTCACACAGACATTCTTTTTCCCGGGAACACACACACCTTCTGAGCATTTTATCTACAAGGCCTGATAATTTTCAATCTTATCTTTTTTAGTCTCTTATCAATTTTCTTAGTCCAGGTTCTTTTGGGTAAGAGGCAATTAAAAATATCACCTGTCAACTTGGGCGGAAATCCCGACTCACTCCTCCAGATTGTGCAGAAGTTATAAAAGGTTTCTGCTTACCTTTTAGTCGTGATCACTGTTATTTACGGTCTGGAGGGATGAGCTGGACTGCCCCAGGCTGCCGGAATGCCCCTGGACCCTCCTGAAGCTGGCTCGCCAAGTTCTGTCGCGGCTCGTCTTTAGCCAGCTCCCAATTCAGATCAGGGAGACAGATACCCTCTCTACTTTTAAGATTAGGCTTAAAACTTTCCTTTTCGCTAAGGCTTATAGTTAGGGCTGGATCAGGTGACCCTGGACTATCCCTTGGTTATGCTGCTTTAGACGTAGACTGTGGGGGGGTTCCCATGATGCACTGTTTCTTTCTCTTTTTGCTCTGTATGCATCACTCCGCATTTAATCATTAGTGATCGATCTCTGCCCCCTTCCACAGCATGTCTTTTTCCTGGTTCTTTCCCTCGGCCCCAGCCAGTCTCAGCAGAAGACTGCCCCTCCCTGAGCCTGGTTCTGCTGGAGGTTTCTTCCTGTTAAAAGGGAGTTTTTCCTTCCCACTGTAGCCAGGTGCTTGCTCACAGGGGGTCGTTTTGACCGTTGGGGTTTTTCATAATTATTGTGTGGCCTTGCCTTACAATATAAAGCGCCTTGGGGCAACTGTTTGTTGTGATTTGGCGCTATATAAAAAAAGGTTGATTGATTGATTGACTTTAAGGACTTCCCATGGAGGACCTATACTTTATTGACAGACCTCGTATGTAAGATGCCTAAGATTTGTTTTGGGTTTGTGAAGTTCCACACGGGTTGAAGGTAGCAGACGAGGAATAGCAGACACTGTTTTCCAGTGTCGTAATGGGAACTAAATTTGCAAAAAATATCCTTCTACGCTCTTTATGGGTACGTCTGCAGAAATAGGCCACAGTCTTCACTTGAAAGATTTCCCTTCCTGGCATATAGACTACACTCTCACCATAGTGGATTTCCTGCACTAATTTCCCTGCTAGGCTAATGGACTCCACACTCACATTAATAGCAGGCCCAGCAGGTTCTCTAATCACCTGCTCCTTGGCCTGCTGCAGAGTAAAAACATTACTCTCCCTGTAGATCTCTATGTTCACAGATAAGATGGTGGTGTCTTCCCCAGTAGGGTGAAGGCCCTTTGGCATCAGCAACCTACAGCGACCACAAAAAGAGGGCCAGTTATCAATAAAAATAAACCTTGCTCTCTCCCAAATTACACCAACCCACTATTCAAAGACATCAGCCTGTTAAATACCTCATCATTTCCCCAAGATGGGACGGGGCCAGAGACTATTATTCAATGCTGACACATCTTTCTGGCGAGGTAACAAGAAAGAGATCTGACTGGAAACACGCAGCAGCAGGTAGCAAATAATACACCATTACATGTAGTATTTTAATATATAAATACAATAATTTGAACAAAGAGCAACATATGTCTTTAAAAAAGTACAAAAAAACTTTGATTTAGGACATCTTTTGTCCCTTATCTCAAGAATCAGTGAACAATAAACATTGTTGAAATAGCATTGAATTGTACTTTATTTCATTCCACAATCAGTTCTTGACTACATACAAATATTGATAGAACTACCAACTCAAAATATGTGGTACTGAAGCAAAACACGTGTGAGACATGATGACGTCCCAGGCATTTGCTTGAGGACATTTGTTCAAACTAGACCTCTTTGATTTATAATTGAACACCCCCTGTTGTAGGGACTACAATACAATGTTGGTTATACAGCTATGAAGATTTGACCGTCCTATAACTTTTTATACTTTATGGGTAAAACTCAAGCACGAAATTAATAAATGAATGGCGGGCCAGATCAACCACAAAAGACCACCACTTTGAAAATTTTGGCTACAGGCCTGCACAGTGACATCATTTCATGAAATTCTAGTGATGTTATTGTGATGTCTTCTATAATACAAAGCGACAAGTGATTTTCAAATTGATATACAGTAGTGTTCAGAATAATAGTAGTGCTATGTGACTAAAAAGATTAATCCAGGTTTTGAGTATATTTCTTATTGTTACATGGGAAACAAGGTACCAGTAGATTCAGTAGATTCTCACAAATTTAACAAGACCAAGCATTCATGATATGCACACTCTTAAGGCTATGAAATTGGGCTATTAGTAAAAACAGTAGCAAAGGGGGTTGTCGCGGCTTGTCTTTAGTCTTCTCAGGATGTCGTCTTTTAGATAACACAAACTAATTGCAAGTGATATGCTAGAAAATGACACAACACTTTAGAATAATTCAGCCTTAAGCAAGATAAAATGCACAGAGTTTTTAAGTTTATTTAAGCCTTCGACACAAAGCTTAGACAAACTGAGTCCTCTAGAGAGACTGAATATGACAACCGCGCTCATCTATTTATTGGAGACCCGCGGGCATCGCTCCTCCTTCGACTTTTTTATTTATTTCATTCCCAAGACATGGTTTTCTATTGGAAGCGTCCTCTAGTGAACCCTAAGCAGGTGTTAGGCCATTATTTCAATGTGACAAACGCTCCCATTAAAACATGAAGGATTTACAACTGATTTTTTAAAAGACCTTCAGCCACAGGTGCAGCTGGCCTGAGGCCCCCTCCGCACGTGGCCTCAGCCACACGTGCAGCTGGCCTGAGGCCCCTGCACGCGGCCTGCGGGAAAGCACCTAAAAGGCCTTGGAAAGCCCCTGACAGACTAAATGACTAATAGAGCCCTTTTTTGGGGTTGAACACCTGCTAGTTCAACCAGAGGACATACAGTTCGGATCAGGACACTTGATAGTTCATCACAGTTCAAATATGGACCTAAAAATTCTTCTACAGGGTGTTCACAATAATAGCAGCCAACTAGTATTTAGTTGTATAACCACAGTTTTTCATGATTTCTTCACATCTGTGAGGCATTAATTTTGTTGGTTTGGAACCAAGAATTTGCTTGTTTACTAGTGTGCTTGGGGTCATTGTCTTGTTGAGACACCCATTTCAAGGGCATGTCCTCTTCAGCATAAGGCAACATGACCTCTTCAAGTATTTTGACATATCCAAACTGATCCATGATACCTGGTATGCGATATGTAGGCCCAAGACCATAGTAGGAGAAACATGCCCATATCATGATGCTTGCACCACCATGCTTCACTGTCTCCACTATGAACTGTGGCTTGAATTCAGAGTTTGGGGGTTGTCTCACAAACTGTCTGCGGCCCTTGGACCCAAAAAGAACAATTTTACTCTCATCAGTCTACAAAATATTCCTCCATTTCTCTTTAGGCCAGTTAATGTGTTCTTTAGCAAATTGTAACCTCTTCTGCACATGTCTTTTATTTAACAGAGGGACATTGCGGGGAATTTTTGCAAATAAATTAGCTTCACACAGGCGTCCTCTAACTGTCACAGCACTTACAGGTGACTCTAGACTGTCCACACGTCTCTGTTTTTTTGTCCATTTTAAAGCATTGGAGATCATTGTAGATGAACAGCCTATAATTTTTTGCACCTGCGTACAAGTTTCCCCTCTCCAACCAACTTTTTAATCAAACTGCGCTGTTCTTCTGAACAATGTCTTGAAGTTCCCTTTGTCCTCAGGCTTTCAAAGAGAAAAGCATGTTCAACAGGTGCTGGCTTCATCCTTACATAGGGGACACCTGATTCACACCTATTTGTTCCACAAACTTGATGAACTCACTGACTGAATGTCACACTACTATTACTCTGAACACCCCCTTTTCTACTTTTTTTTTTTTTACTAATAGCCCAATTTCATAGCCTTAAGAGTGTGCATATCATGAATGCTTGGTCTTGTTGGATTTGTGAGAATCTACTGAATCTACTGGTACCTTGTTTCCCATGTAACAATAAGAAATATACTCAAAACCTGGATTAATCTTTTTAGTCACATAGCACTACTATTATTCTGAACACTACTGTAAGTGTAACATTCTCACTCTGTCTCCACTGGTTGTTGAGATATCCTGGAAAATTGTTGTGTGTTCGGGGGGGTGTGGCTGGACATTTTGGTGTTCTTTTCTTTTCTTTGCTCTCCAGGTGGTATGAAAACTGATTTGTCTGTGGAGAAGGTGCTGGCTGAAGAGTCCTTCACCCTCATCAACGTTATGTGCAGCACCTGTGGATGGTGCTCACATGCAACCTTAAAGACTTTCAGCTGAAGCAGATAATTAGATGGCGTTCTGCATTTAAGCCATGTGTGATTCAAGCAGAATTGCCGGGAACTTGACCTTGTGATGTTCGTTTGTGAGACGCTGAGGGCCGCGCCTGGGTTTGACACATCGTGCCTGTGAAGCAGGAAGGGTGAGGGACACATGCTGTCAGCACACATCAGAGGTGATTAATTGTTTGACTACTTGTTGATAGTAACTTGGTATTTTGTTACACCGTATATTTGAATTGGGATGAGAATTGTGCAGCTCGCTTCTCACTGCTGTGGCGTGCGGACAACTGATCCTCCACCTGTTGTGAGAAGCTGCTCATTTACATAAAGCTTAAATACAGACCTGAATGTGTTGCTGATAGTGTGTGCCTTTTGAAGGATATTGCTTGTAACTGCTGACTTACCTCACCTCTTCTATCCTTCGCAGAGAGTCGGTTTGTCGTGTCCACCTGGGGGGTGTTTGGTGGTAAAAGTGAGTCCAGAAGCACCGGGCTTCGATCCTATTAGGCGCTGGAGAGCGTGCCAGCCTTCACTCCACCAGACTGACGCATGTTTTGTTTATACACTTTGTTTTGCACCAGAGGGTGACACAAATAAATTGTTTTGTTATTGGAACCGTTTTCTGGTTATTTTAGCGCTGGGTTCCGTCAGACGCAGGTCCGCTCCTCAACCCACGTCGACACATAACAAAAATATGTTTTTCTGAGTTAATTTTGAACAAGCTTGACTTTTGATTGATCTACTCCAAAAGGTAATCATCTGGAGACACTAACCCAAGAAATATTCCCATCAAAAATCAACAAATAAAGCTGGGTGTCATCAGCATAGCATTGAAAAGCAACTCCAAACCATTGCAATGTTTGTCCCAAAGGGTCTATGTACA
Organism: Thalassophryne amazonica; assembly: GCF_902500255.1. Classification (NCBI taxonomy): domain Eukaryota; kingdom Metazoa; phylum Chordata; class Actinopteri; order Batrachoidiformes; family Batrachoididae; genus Thalassophryne; species Thalassophryne amazonica. The sequence goes on from NC_047112.1 coordinate 85,700,031, forward strand.
ACCCCTGGCAAAAATTATGGAATCACCAGCCTCGGAGGATGTTCATTCAGTTGTTTAATTTTGTAGAAAAAAAGCAGATCACAGACATGACACAAAACTAAAGTCATTTCAAATGGCAACTTTCTGGCTTTAAGAAACACTATAAGAAATCAGGAAAAAAAAATTGTGGCAGTCAGTAATGGTTACTTTTTAGACCAAGCAGAGGGAAAAAAAATATGGAATCACTCAATTCTGAGGAAAAAATGATGGAATCATGAAAAACAAAAGCACGCTCCAACACATCACTAGTATTTTGTTGCACCACCTCTGGCTTTTATAACACCTTGCAGTCTCTGAGGCATGGACTTAATGAGTGACAAACAGTACTCTTCATCAATCTGGCTCCAACTTTCTCTGATTGCTGTTGCCAGATCAGCTTTGCAGGTTGGAGCCTTGTCATGGACCATTTTCTTCAACTTCCACCAAAGATTTTCAATTGGATTAAGATCTGAACTATTTGCAGGCCATGACATTGACCCTATGTGTCTTTTTGCAAGGAATGTTTTCACAGTTTTTGCTCTATGGCAAGATGCATTATCATCTTGAAAAATGATTTCATCATCCCCAAACATCCTTTCAATTGATGGGATAAGAAAAGTGTCCAAAATATCAACGTAAACTTGTGCATTTATTGATGATGCAATGACAGCCATCTCCCCAGTGCCTTTACCTGATATGCAGCACCATATCATCAATGACTGTGGAAATTTACATGTTCTCTTCAGTCAGTCATCTTTATAAACCTCATTGGAACAGCACCAAACAAAAGTTCCAGCATCATCACCTTGCCCAATGCAGATTCGAGATTCATCACTGAATATGACTTTCATCCAGTCATCCACAGTCCACGATTGCTTTTCCTTAGCCCATTGTAACCTTGTTTTTTCTGTTTAGGTGTTAATGATGGCTTTCGTTTAGCTTTTCTGTATGTAAATCCCATTTCCTTTAGGCGGTTTCTTACAGTTCAGTCACAGATGTTGACTCCAGTTTCCTCCCATTCATTCCTCATTTGTTTTGTTGTGCATTTTCAATTTTTGAGACATATTGCTTTAAGTTTTCTGTCTTGACGCTTTGACGTCTTCCTTGGTCTACCAGTATGTTTGCCTTTAACAACCTTCCCATGTCGTTTGTATTTGGTCCAGAGTTTAGACACAGCTGACTGTGAACAACCAACATCTTTTGCAACATTGCGTGATGATTTGCCCTCTTTTAAGAGTTTGATAATCCTCACCTTTGTTTCAATTGACATCTCTCGTGTTGGAGCCATGATTCATGTCAGTCCACTTGGTGCAGCAGCTCTCCAAGGTGTGATCACTCCTTTTTAGATGCAGACTAACGAGCAGATCTGATTTGATGCAGGTGTTAGTTTTGGGGATGAAAATTTACAGGGTGATTCCATAATTTATTCCTCAGAATTGAGTCCATATTTTTTCCCTCTGCTTGGTCTAAAAAAGTAACCGTTACTGACTGCCACAATTTTTTTTGCCTGATTTCTTATAGTGTTTCTTAAAGCCAGAAAGTTGCCATTTGAAATGACTTTAGTTTTGTGTCATGTCTGTGATCTGCTTTTTTTCTACAAAATTAACAACTGAATGAACATCCTCCAAGGCGGGTGATTCCATAATTATTGCCAGGGGTTGTATGAAGACAACAAAAAAGGTCCTAATACATAAGCACAAAAGAACTCCAAAATGGGTGAGATTTTCACCAAGTTTAATGGGAATATTTCTTGGGTTAGTGTCTCCAGATGATTACCTTTTGGAGTAGATCAATCAAAAGTCAAGCTTGTTCAAAATTAACTCAGAAAAACATCTTTTCCAGGATATCTCAACAACCAGTGGAGACAAATTGTCATCCTTCAGCAAAACAAACTGCCATGTTTGTTTAAAAGCTAAGCACCACCCGGCTTGTGTGAGCGTGTACTACCAAAAAAAACCCTGTAATTTTTCATCAATGCAGCAAAAAATAAATAAAATAAAATAAAAATCATGTCAGACGGCTTACAGTGCAGTGGATTTGTTTTCTGTGTGTGTGTGTGTGTGTGTGTGTGTGTGTGTGTGTGTGTGTGTGTGTGTGTGTGTGTGTGTGTGTGTGTGTGCGCGCGCGTACCAGACGTATGGAATCAAATTTGCACTCTAAATGGAATCAAACTGCACTCTAAATGCAATGCAACACAAATGGGATGAATAATCCATGTCATGTGACATACAAAGCACCAATGGATTATAAATCACATTATAATCATATTATGATTTATAATCCTTTATAAATCATATTATATAATGGCTGAGTGGATCCTTGTCATTTCATTGGTTACTTGTATGTCACGTGACATGGATTATTTGTACCATTTGCCGTTGTGTTTCATTGACTGTGCAATTGTTCTTTTTTAGTGTGCAGTTTTGGTGCTATATGAAAATTGCTATTGTACGCTCTGACTGCCGTGCACGCTCACATTACCAGGGGTGGCGTTTAGCTAAACATAGGGGAGTTTGTTTTGCTAGCGGATGACGATTTGAAGGAGCTAATTGACACTGCTAACTCTTCTAACACACACACACACACAAAACCACTATGCTGTAAGCCGTCTGGAGGCATGAAGAGCTGTTGGGATGAAAAGCTGGACAAATTTCTGACATGATTTTTTTTGTTGTTGTTGTTTTTTGATGGACTAAGGAACTACACAAAGTCTTTTTTTGTTTGTTTGTTTGTTTGTTTGTTTGTTTGTTTGTTTTGAAGTACACAAAGTCAGTCTACGGCAACACGGACTACATCGTCGCAATTTTGGACTCCAATTTAAAGTTCGTGTTGGACTGTTTAGCACCACTAGAACACCAAAATATGTCCTTTTTCTGTTGTTTATAAATTAATAAAATATCAAATGACAAGAATCTATTTTAGCCGTTATATAAAACAAATAATAATTTTTTTTCATTCTTTCAATGGAACGAAAATTTAATTCAGTGAAAGATGGAATGTTCCATTCAATGAGGCGAAGACCCACTTCAGGGGGCATCCTTTCCAGATGCCCGAACAACCTCAGTGTTGTGTGGGCCGCTGAAGAGGAGGTACTGCTGGCCCACCACCACCAGATGGCGCCCTGCTTGGAGTGCGGGCTTCAAGCACAAGAGGGCGCCAGAACCACTGGGAGTGACAGCCGTCACTCATCCTCAACACCAGCTGTCACTCATTCATCTCATCACCATCACCATAAAGGCCGGACGGCGACTCCACCTCCTCGCCGAGAAATCTCCTACGATTAGAGGTAATCTTCTCTGCTGTGATTATTGTAATCTATTATTGTTCTGTGTGCAGTTGCAAACCCGTGAAGACCCAGGAGAGGGACAAACGGGAACTTCACAAGTCAAGACGTTCCTGGAGGTGGAGGTTATCCCTCCCGGAGGAATCATTAATCAAGGTTGCTGGGTGTGAGGATTCACACTCACCACCTTCTGTTTCTGTCTGCCAGCAGTACCAGGGCTGACAACAGAGGACAGAGACCACCTGGGGACTCAGGGCTTGACGGCTTCGGTGTTCTTCAGGCCGTTGGTGGTAGAAGCGGTGTGGGCCCCGGCTCTTCGTTCATCCGAGGTCTCCTATCTTCAAGCCTGCCCGCAGTCCTCTTGTGTATGATTGGCAGTACTCTTGTTTATATTCCGTTGTGTTCTTTTGCAACATTAAATTGTTACTCCTTCTCTTATCCATTGTCCGTTCATTTGCGCCCCCTGTTGTGGGTCCGTGTTACGACACCTTCCCAACAGGATTTCTCGGCCATTCGTCATGGATCCCGAGGGGCGTCAACCACAGCTTGAACAGCCAATGGGAGAACAAGGAGCGCAGGCGTCAGCAGGAGGCGTGGTAAGTGATCTGCAGCAAATCCTTACCGCTTTCACTGCTCAGTTGCAGCTGGTAACTGAGAAAAATGCAATCCTCAATCAGAGGATGGAGGCTCTCACCGCCAGAGTGGAAGCACGCGAGTCGAGCGTCGCTGCAGTGTCTCCTCCTGCTGGCCCGGGGCCTAATGTAGATGTTCCACTGGCTGTCCAACTACCCCCCCCACCGTCCCCTGAAGCTTACATAAGTCCTCCTGAACCGTACGGATGCTGTGTGGAAACGTGCGCAGACTTCTTAATGCAGTGTTTGCTCGTTTTTGCACAGCGTCCAGTCATGTACGCAGCAGACGCCACCCGGGTGGCTTATGTAATTAATCTGCTTCGAGGTGAGGCACGCGCTTGGGCTACAGCACTCTGGGAACAGCAGTCATGGCTTCTGACGTCATACGCTGGGTTTATACGGGAATTCAAACAGGTGTTTGATCATCCCAACAGAGGCGAGACCGCCTCGACCGTGCTGCTGTCACTGAGACAGGGGCGTCGGAGCGCAGCTGATTACGTTGTCGACTTCCGCATCGCGGCTGCGAGGTCGGGTTGGAATGACGTTGCGCTCCGCGCTGCCTTCATAAGCGGACTGTCTCCAGTACTGAAGGAGCATTTACTGGCTAAGGACGAACCGCAGACTTTCGACGGGCTTGTCACTCTGGTTATACGCTTAGACAACCGCTTGAATGAACACCGTCGGGAGCAGGCCGGGGGGCGTGGCCGGGCACAAGCCGTCCCTCTCTCTTCCGGGTCTGAAAGGGTGACGTCGTCCCCACGCTCCATTGCCAGTGGGCTCCGTGTGGCAACAGCTCCCCCTGCTGACGAAGCTATGGACACGAGCAGGGCCAAAGTGAGATCTGATATCAGACAAAGGAGACTGGCCCGCGGGGAATGTTTTTACTGTGGTTCATGTGAACACATGTTAAAAGACTGCCCCAAACGGTCAAACACCAACGCCCGTCCTTAGAAACTGGGCTAAGGGTGGGCCATAACATGTGCACGGGGAGACCCCGCAAATCAGCACGAATCCCAGTGTTAATCCTGAGTGGGGATTTAACCTTTCACGCCCCAGCACTGGTGGACACGGGGTCCGAAGGGAATCTGTTGGATAGTAGATGGGCAAAGGAAGTAGGGCTCCCTCTAGTGGCTCTGCCTTCGCCCTTGAAGGTACGGGCACTAGATGGCACTCTACTCCCGCTAATCACACACCGGACCCAGCCTGTGACCCTGGTTGTGTCTGGGAATCACCGGGAGGAGATAGTGTTTTACGTGGCACCTTCTACCTCCCGAGTGATTTTGGGTTTTCCTTGGATGGTGAAGTACAATCCCCGGATCGATTGGCCGTCTGGGGCCGTGGTGCAGTGGAGCGAAACCTGCCACCGGGAGTGTTTAGGATCCTCGGTTCCTCCCGGGATCACGGCTAAGGAGGAGGTTAAAATCCCTCCCAATCTGATGGCGGTGCCAGGGGAGTACCATGATCTGGCTGACGTCTTCAGCAAAGATCTGGCGCTCACTCTTCCACCGCACCGACCGTACGATTGTGCCATTGATTTGATTCCGGACGTTGAGTACCCGTCCAGTAGACTGTACAACCTCTCACGTCCGGAACGCGAATCAATGGAGACCTACATCCGGGACTCCTTGGCCGCCGGGTTGATCCGGAACTCCACCTCCCCGATGGGTGCTGGTTTCTTTTTTGTGGGCAAGAAAGACGGCGGACTTCGTCCATGCATCGATTACAGGGGATTGAACGAGATCACGGTTCGCAATCGATACCCATTGCCCCTCTTGGATTCGGTGTTCACACCCCTGCATGGAGCCAAAATATTCACCAAACTCGATCTTAGGAATGCGTACCACCTAGTTCGGATCCGGAAGGGAGACGAATGGAAGACGGCATTTAACACCCCGTTAGGTCATTTTGAGTACCTGGTCATGCCGTTCGGCCTCACTAATGCCCCCGCGACGTTCCAAGCATTGGTTAATGACGTCTTGCGGGACTTCCTGCACCGGTTTGTCTTCGTATATCTGGATGATATACTCATCTTTTCCCCGGATCCTGAGACCCATGTCCGACATGTACGTCAGGTCCTACAGCGGTTGTTAGAAAACCGGCTGTTTGTGAAGGGCGAGAAGTGTGAGTTTCACCGCACTTCTTTGTCCTTCTTGGGGTTTATCATCTCCTCCAACTCCGTCGCCCCGGATCCGGCCAAGGTTGCGGCGGTGAGGGATTGGCCCCAACCAAAAAGCCGTAGGAAGCTGCAACAGTTCCTCGGCTTCGCAAACTTCTACAGGAGGTTCATTAAGGGTTACAGTCAGGTTGCTAGCCCCCTGACCGCCCTGACCTCCACCAAAGTCCCCTTCACCTGGTCGGACCGGTGCGAAGCCGCGTTTAGGGAGTTGAAACGCCGATTTTCGTCTGCTCCAGTTCTGGTGCAGCCTGATCCTACTCGCCAGTTTGTAGTTGAGGTGGACGCCTCAGACTCAGGAATAGGAGCCGTGCTGTCCCAGAGCGGGGAGTTCGATAAGGTTCTCCATCCTTGTGCCTACTATTCCCGCAGGTTGACCCCCGCTGAACGGAATTATGACATGGGCAATCGAGAACTCCTCGCGGTGAAGGAGGCTCTAGAAGAGTGGAGACACCTGTTGGAGGGAGCTACGGGGCCTTTCACGGTTTTTACGGACCACCGGAACCTGGAGTACATCCGGACCGCCAAGCGGCTGAACCTCAGGCAAGCCCGCTGGTCCCTGTTCTTCGCGCGCTTTGACTTCCGGATCACCTACCGCCCCGGGACCAGGAATCAACGATCCGATGCATTGTCCCGGGTGCACGAAGAGGAGGCCAAGGCCGAGTTGTCGGACCCCATCGACACCATCCTTCCCGAGTCCACTGTCGTGGCCACCCTCACCTGGGACGTGGAGGAGATCGTCCGGGAGGCCCAGGCAAAGAACCCGGACCCGGGAGACGGTCCGAAGAACAGACTCTACGTCCCACCAGAGGCTAGGGCTGCCGTCTTGGACTTCTGCCACGGATCCAAGCTCTCCTGTCATCCCGGAGTGCGTAGGACCGTGGCAGTAGTCCAGCAGCGCTTCTGGTGGGCGTCACTGGAAGCCGACGTCCGGGACTACGTCCAGGCCTGCACCACCTGTGCCAGGGGCAAGGCGGACCATCGCAAGACCAGGGGTCTACTCCAACCCCTGCCTGTGCCTCATCGCCCCTGGTCCCACATCAGCCTGGACTTCGTCACGGGCCTCCCGCCGTCCCAGGGCAACACCGCCATACTGACGGTAGTGGACCGATTCTCCAAGGCGGCCCACTTCGTGGCCCTCCCGAAGCTCCCGACGGCCCAGGAGACGGCAGACCTCCTGGTCCACCACGTCGTGCGTCTGCATGGGATACCGTCGGACATCGTCTCGGATCGTGGTCCCCAGTTTTCCTCGCAAGTCTGGAGGAGTTTTTGTAAGGAGCTGGGGGCCACCGTACGTCTCTCGTCCGGGTATCACCCACAGACGAACGGCCAGGCAGAGCGGGCGAACCAGGACCTTGAACAGGCTCTTCGTTGTGTCACCTCCGCGCACCCGGCGGCCTGGAGTAACCATCTGGCCTGGATCGAGTACGCTCACAACAGCCAAGTATCCTCTGCCACCGGCCTCTCCCCCTTTGAAGCGTGTCTGGGCTACCAGCCCCCGTTATTCTCACTTGTGGAGGGAGAGGTCGGGGTACCCTCGGTCCAGGCCCACCTGCGGAGGTGCCGCCGGGTGTGGCGGACCGCCCGCTCTGCCCTGTTACAGGCCCGGACGAGGGCCAAGGCCCATGCAGATCGCCGGTGTTCCCCGGCCCCTACATACCAACCGGGGCAGGAGGTGTGGCTATCCACCAAGGACATCCCGCTCCAGGTGACATCCCACAAACTCAAGGACCGCTTCATCGGGCCGTTCCCCATCGCCAAGATCCTCAGTCCGGCCGCAGTGAAGCTGACACTCCCGGCTTCACTGCGGATCCATCCGGTTTTTCATGTTTCCAAACTCAAGCCATACCACACCTCACCGCTCTGCACCCCTGGACCCGACCCACCTCCTGCCCGGATCATCGACGGGGAGCCGGCATGGACTGTTCGTCGGCTCCTGGACGTCCGTCGGAAGAGTCGGGGTTTTCAGTACTTGGTGGACTGGGAGGGTTACGGACCCGAAGAACGCTCCTGGGTGAAGAGGAGCTTCATCCTGGACCCGGCCCTTCTGGTCGATTTCCACCACCGACACCCGGACAAGCCTGGTCGGGCGCCAGGAGGCGCCCGTTGAGGGGGGGGTCCTGTTGTGTGGGCCGCTGAAGAGGAGGTACTGCTGGCCCACCACCACCAGATGGCGCCCTGCTTGGAGTGCGGGCTTCAAGCACAAGAGGGCGCCAGAACCACTGGGAGTGACAGCCGTCACTCATCCTCAACACCAGCTGTCACTCATTCATCTCATCACCATCACCATAAAGGCCGGACGGCGACTCCACCTCCTCGCCGAGAAATCTCCTACAATTAGAGGTAATCTTCTCTGCTGTGATTATTGTAATCTATTATTGTTCTGTGTGCAGTTGCAAACCCGTGAAGACCCAGGAGAGGGACAAACGGGAACTTCACAAGTCAAGACGTTCCTGGAGGTGGAGGTTATCCCTCCCGGAGGAATCATTAATCAAGGTTGCTGGGTGTGAGGATTCACACTCACCACCTTCTGTTTCTGTCTGCCAGCAGTACCAGGGCTGACAACAGAGGACAGAGACCACCTGGGGACTCAGGGCTTGACGGCTTCGGTGTTCTTCAGGCCGTTGGTGGTAGAAGCGGTGTGGGCCCCGGCTCTTCGTTCATCCGAGGTCTCCTATCTTCAAGCCTGCCCGCAGGTCCTCTTGTGTATGATTGGCAGTACTCTTGTTTATATTCCGTTGTGTTCTTTTGCAACATTAAATTGTTACTCCTTCTCTTATCCATTGTCCGTTCATTTGCGCCCCCTGTTGTGGGTCCGTGTTACGACACCTTCCCAACACTCAGCTGGCTCCTTTCAACACGAAGGAGCAGTGGCTCTACTCCCAGCACCCCACGGATGACTGAGCTTCTCACCTTATCTCTAAGGGAGACCCCAGCCACCTCCTAAGGAAGCTCATTTTGTCCGCTTGCTCTCACGATCTAGTTCTTTTCGGTCCAGTAGATCGACAGCTTCGCCTTTTGGCTCAGCTCCCTTTTTGTCACAACCACCTCGCCACTTTTTCATACAAAGTTTAATTTGTTTTGCATGATCAGGATGTTTTTGTATCACTAATTCCACTGGGCTCATCACCCCTCCCTTTTTAGTATTGTTGCTGTCATTGCTTCTTGTGTGGTACTGCCTTCTTCACCTCTCGAAAGTTTGGGCTGTTCCTCCTCTCTAGTTCTTACTAATACTAATATTTTCCCTACTGTTATTGCTGGTTTAACTTTTGGTTCTTGGTGAGCTTTGTTTCTCAAATTTTCAGTACCGGTGTCGCAGACCAAATACCCCCCCCCCCCCCCCCCCCCCCCCAAACAATTTGTCTGCACTGCCTTCACAGCGCATGTATCATTTGGGACCACAACAGCTTGTTTGAGATGCACTATCTTCATCCAAAGCGATCAAAGGGAATAATGGGATTATTTTTTTTAATGGGATAATGGGATTATTAACAATCAGATGACAAGGTAAGACCTTGTAAATCATTCTAAAGTCAGTTTTATGCAGAAACAAGGTGATAATCGGTGACACTTTGAAATGACCGAGGCACAGTGAACGCAGCAGCGAGCAGCTCCTCTGGCTGCTGTGCTGTGATCACTTGCTTTAGTAATTGTATCAACAAATTTCAATTTGTTGTTTCAATTGTATCAACTTTCAATTTATTTTCATTTCTATAGAGCCAAATCACAACAAGGTTGCCTCAAGGCGCTTCAAGCAAGTAAGGTCTAACCTTACCAACAATGGTAAGGAAAAACTCCCTCTGAGGAAGAAACCTCAAGCAGACCAGACTCAAAGGGGTGACCCTCTTCTTGGGCCATGCTACAGACACAAATTACAAAACAATACAGGAAATGTTGCCAGTGCACAGGACGGTTCTCAAACAGATGCCGCACCCATCTCTGGATGGAGCCGCACCTCATCAGAGAGAAAAGAAAAAAGCAGAATCAAGCATTAGAAAACAAATACAGTGTAATTTGTCAGCACTAAGCAACAAGAAAAACAGAAGAAATACTAAGGCGATCACCAGCCACTAACCCTAAGCTTCACTAAAAGACCATGAATTTAGATAAAGTTGAGGCCGCGGCCCGTTGCGTTTACTAATAAAATGAATTAAAAGAGTAAAAACCATAGTAACATACTATGCCAGTATGCTAGCCATACGAAAGGGAAAATAAGTGCTTAAGTCTTAAGTCTGGACTTGAAAGTCTCTACAGAATCTGACTGTTTTATTGATGCAGGGAGATCATTCCACAGAACAGGGGCACGATAAGAGAAAGCTCTGTGACCCGCAGACTTTTATTCACATTAGGGACACTAAGTAGTCCTGCACCTTGAGAACGCAAAGCCCGGGCCGTACGTAGGGTTTAATTAGGTCAGGCAGGTAGGGAGGTGCCAGTCTGTGAACAATTTTATAGGTTAGTAGCAGAACCTTAAAATCTGATCTCACTGGGACAGGAAGCCAGTGAAGAGATGCCAAAATGGGTGTAATGTGGTCAAACTTTCTGCTTCGTGTCAAAACTCTGGCAGCAGCATTTTGAACCAATTGGAGACCCCTAATGCTGGACTAAACCAGAAAATAGAATAGTAGTCCCAAAAAATGTGAACATATGCCGAGGTAATCATGCTTTTACAGTGCAAATAGAATCATGTGTTGCTGTTTAAATGTGAAACTGTCTTAAACAACAGAGTCAGAATGAACCACATTTCACAATCCCCACAGGTGTTTTAAGTCTGTTGATTCATTTTTTTAATTTTTTTTTGGCAGGGGGGGGTGTGGTTAAGGTCTATTGTCGGTCACTATAAAATCCCACAGACAGTTGAGTTCTGCCTCATTTCACATCGACCTAACACAGAAGACCAAGGTAAGAAGGATAAATAGGTCTGTTATATTTGTGACGTAGTATACCTAAATTCAATCGATAGATTTTACCAATATGGAGGTACTTTGTCATATTCCATATTTGATGCTAATATATATGAATATTTGTGCATTGCTACTTTGCAAGGTGAATCAAAACAGACAACACAAAGATTTTCATTGTTGTTTGAAATGTGCATTTATTTTTGTTGTTTTAAATGTAGACAACCTATGAACTGCAGCACGACTTCAACAGTTACTTTTGCATGTTCTTGGCTGCTGCCGTCCTCATGCAGATTTAAATGCACAGTGGGAAGCACCATATGCTTGCATACATTTTCACAGGCATTCGTCTGTTGCTTGTTGTCTGTTGGCAGGACAAGTCAATTCCATTTTGGAAGCAGATAGATAATGTTCTTGGAAATAAGTGATTTAATTTTAGAGGGTGGTCCATTTTATATTCTGGAACTGAGATATAGATTTTAGAAGAATGTTTGGCACATTTAACTTGAAAAGTTGGGAAGAATAAATGATGAAATTTGGTGAGCACATGCATCATGTCCTAGAAAAGGGGGGAATTTATTTTGAATTTGATCCGTATTTTCCTGAACATATGTGGCTTTGGCAGAGATATGATCACTCTGAGTAAATGTTATATGTGCATGCATTATGAGCTTACAGTTTCCACACAAAAAATACAATATGTATCACGATCGGAATGTTTTTACATTTGTTTGAAATGTGCAACAACACCAAGCTGTGGGAACAGCTGAAAGGACTGTGTGAGAACAAAACATCAGTGCTCTGATTACTTTGAGATGTAGTGGGAGTGGATTTGGTTTCCCCCTTTTGTGGATTGGCTGTTTTTAAGAAAGACTCTTTTGTCCTGAAGTAGAAATTTGATAGTCAGTATGCAGTTTGGATCTGGTTTCCATATGTATGTATGTATGTACAGTGGGGAAATAAGTATTGATCCACTGTCAATTTTGCAAGTTTTTCCACCTACAAAGAATGGAGAGGTCTGTAATTTTATTGTAGGTGCACTTCAACTGTGAGAGACAGAATCTAAAAAAAAAATCCAGAAAATCACATTGTATGATTTTAAAACAATTAATTGGGTCTGTGAGAGCCAGAATTCTTGCTGGTTGGTAGGTGATCAAATACTTATTTCATGCAATAAAATGCAAATTAATTATTTAAAAATCATACAATGTGATTTTCTGGATTTTTTTTTTAGATTCTGTCTCTCACAGTTGAAGTGTACAAAAATTACAGACCTCTCCATTCTTTGTAGGTGGAAAAAACCTGCAAAATTGACAGTGAATCAAATACTTATTTCCCCCACTGTATGCAGGATGTGGTTCTCCAAGTTTTGCATTCTTGAGGGCCCCTTCACACATAGTACGAGTGTGGTAGAATTGCGCATGAAGTGTGCATGAAGCAGGAATCGTATGCAATACGTACAAAATTGTAGCTGCCTCTAACGCCTCGTACACCTGTTGCTACAACTATTTGCGCACACCAGCGGGAGTGTGTGCTGTGACGGCTCATCAAACCCTCTCCCGGCAGGTGTCGGCCAAATTCCAGGTTACATTCCAGGCTCAAACTCTAACACCGCTCACCATGGCACTTAGAAAATGTGTGGCCATTCACACTATTAACACAAAAACAGTCAGCAGTGATCGTCTGCTAACTGTTTTTGAGCTGGATGTGAAAATTGTCAAAGTGCCCCCACGAGTGTGGCATGAAAGCAACACACGTGGTGCATGTGTCTCACCTCTGTGTCGTGCTCCCCCCAACACATGCCACATGCCGGAAGGGGCACATTGCATAAATGCTGATATGTATGTACAGATCTGATCATGTGGGGGCCAGACAGCGAAGTCTGAGCACACACAGCATGGGGAGTTGCCTGACCACGTGATAGAGACACGTTGGTGTGGGCGCTGAACAGACAGTGGGGGGTGTCTGCTCACAGTGACTGCTGTTGTGATCTGTGCTCCTGGATGTGTTGTGTGGGCCGCTGAAGAGGAGGTACTGCTGGCCCACCACCACCAGATGGTTTTTCCCTCCTGGAGGAATTAAGCACTGTAAGATTGCTGGGTGGAATATACACACATCCACCATTAACTGTTTCTGATACCCATTACCTCTGTTGGATTCGGTGTTCACGGCCCTGCATGGAGCCCAAATATTCACCAAAACTCGATCTTAGGAATGCGTACCACCTGGTTCGGATCCGGAAGGGAGACGAGTGGAAGACGGCATTTAACACCCCCTTAGGTCACTTTGAGTACCTGATCATGCCATTCGGCCTCACAAACGCCCCCGCGACGTTCCAAGCATTGGTTAATGACGTCTTGTGGGACTTCCTGCATCGGTTTGTCTTTGTATATCTAGACGACATACTCATCTTTTCTCCGGACCCTGAGACTCATGTCCAGCATGTACGTCAGGTCCTGCAGCGGTTGTTGAGAACCGGCTGTTTGTGAAGGCGAGAAGTGCGAGTTCCACTGTACTTCTTTGTCCTTCCTGGGGTTCATCATCTCCTCCAACTCTGTCGCCCCTGACCCGGCCAAGGTTGCGGCAGTGAGAGATTCCTCGGCTTTGCGAATTCTATCGGAGTTCATTAAGGGTTACAGTCAGGTAGTTAGCCCCCTGACTGCCCTGACCTCCACTAAAGTCCCCTTCACCTGGTCGGATCGGTGCGAAGTCGCATTTAGGGAGTTGAAACGCCGGTTCTCGACTGCGCCAGTTCTGGTGCACCCTGATCCTAATGGCCAGTTCATAGTTGAAGTGGATGCCACTGACTCAGGGATAGGAGCCGTGCTGTCCCAGAGCAGGGAGTCCGATAAGGTTCTCCACCCTTGTGCCTATTTTTCCCGCAGGTTGACCCCGGCTGAAAGGAATTATGACGTCGGCAATCAGGAACTCCTGGCGGTGAAGGAGGCTCTCGAGGAGTGGAGACACCTGTTGGAGGGAGTGACGGTGCCCTTCACGGTTTTCATGGACCATCAGAACCTGGACTACATCCGGACCGCCAGGAGTTCCTGATCTGTCATGGTTCCAAGCTCTCCTATCATCCAGGGGTGCGCAGAACCGTGGCAGTGGTCCAGCAGTGCTTCTGGTGGGCGTCTATGGAAGCCGACGTCCGGGATTACGGCCAGGCCTGTACCACCTGTGCCAGGGGCAAGGCTGACCACAAAAGGACTTCGGGCCTCCTCCAGCCTCTACCGGTGCCTCACCGCCCCTGGTCCCACATCGGCCTGGACTTCATCACGGGCCTCCTGCCGTCCCAGGGCAACACCACCATCCTCACGATAGTGGACCGGTTCTCCAAGGCGGCTCACTTCGTGGCCCTCCCGAAGCTCCCGACGGCCCAGGAGACAGCAGACCTCCTGCTCCACCATGTCATGCGTCTGCATGGGATTCCATCGGACATTGTCTCAGATCGTGGCCCTCAGTTCTCCTCCCAGGTCTGGAGGAGTTTCTGCAGGGAACTGGGGGCCACCGTGAGTCTCTTGTCCGGGTATCACCCTCAGACAAACGGACAGGCAGAGCGGGCTAACCAGGAGCTGGAGCAGGCCCTCCGCTGCGTGACCTCCACGCACCCGACTGCCTGGAGCAACCAATCTGGCCTGGATCGAGTACACCCACAACAGCCAAGTGTCGTCTGCCACCGGCCCTCTCCCCCGTTTGAGGTGTGTTTGGGGTACCAGCCCCCATTGTTCCCGCTCGTGGAGGGAGAGGTCGGTGTGCCCTCGGTCCAGGCCCACCTCAGGAGGTGCCGCCGGGTGTGGCAGACCGCCCGTTCTGCCCTGTTGAAGGCCCGGACGAGGGCCAAGGCCCATGCAGACCGACGGTGTTCCCCGGCCCCTGCATACCAGCCCGGGCAGGAGGTGTGGTTGTCGACCAAGGACATCCCGCTCAAGCGGAGTCACAAAAACTCAAGGACCGGTTTATTGGACCATTTCCCATCCTCAAGGTCCTCAGTCCGGCCGCAGTGAAGCTAAAGCTGTCAGCTTCACTGCGGATCCACTCGGTTTTTCATGTGTCACGTCTCAAACCTCATCACACCTCACCACTCTGCACCCCTGGACCTGCACCGCCTCCTGCCCGATCATCGACGGGGAGCCGGCATGGACCGTGCGTCGGCTCCTGGACGTCCGTCGAAAGGGTCGGGGGTTCCAGTATCTGGTGGACGGGGAGGGGTATGGACCTGAAGAACGCTCCTGGGTGAAGAGGAGCTTCAATCCTGGACCCGGCCCTCCTGCCGATTTCTACAACCGTCACCCGGACAAGCCTGGTCGGGCGCCAGGAGGCGCCATTGAGGGGGGGGTCCTGTTGTGTGGGCCGCTGAAGAGGAGGTACTGCTGGCCCACCACCAACCAGATGGCACCCTGCTTGGAGTGCTGGCTTCAAGCACGAGAGGGCATGCGGGAACTACTGGAGTGACAGCTGTCACACATCATCAACACCAGCTGTCACTCATCAACTACATCCTCCATAAAAGCCGGACTGCAACTCCACCTCCCCGCCGAGAAATCAGCTACAATTCAGGTAACCTTCTCTGCTGTGATTTTTCTGAGACTGAATATTGTTTTGTGTGCAGCCGTTTTCTCTGTGGTGACCAGTCTGAAGCTGGATTGGCGGATAGTGTGAGCGTGACGTCTTCGCCTCTCACTCCTTCCAGGGAAGTGACTGACAGGAGCTGCACGGGTGATTCTGTATCTGGAGGTGGAGGTTTTCCCTCCTGGAGGAATTAAGCACTGTAGATTGCTGGGTGTATATACACACACCCACCATTAACTGTTTCTGTTTCTGCCAGCAGTACCGGGTCTGACTGCTGAAGACAGTGGCCACCTGGGGCGCAGGGCTTGGCGGCTCCGGTGTTCTTCAGATCCGTTGGCGGTGGAAACTGTGTGGGATCCGGCTCTTCTCTTGCCAGATGTCTCTATCTTCAAGCCTGCCCACACGTCACCTCGTGTATGATTGACGATCCACATTCTCTGTCGTTGTCTGTATTTCGTTGTGAATTGCACAACATTAAATTGTTACTTTTTGGCTTATCCATTGTCCGTTCATTAACGCCCCCTGTTGTGGGTCCGTGTCACGACACCTTCCCAACAGGATGTCCCAGCTGGAGAACACCTACTGTGTTTAGAAGGATATGAATTTACAACATTCCTCCATGAGGGCGCGTGTCTCTGCCTGTTGTCCTCACGTGAAATACATAAAAACCTATATCGCTTTCGTGACCGGCTGAAGGGTATATACATTGACAGGCTGTTCCAGCTGGAATGGACCATCCATTCATGTGGACACGCAGCAGACGATCTGATGTCACGTCTGTCAAATCTGTCAGGACGCATGTCCTGTGAGCGGCGTGGCGTAGGACTTACGACAAGCCAACAGTGCGACAAATACGCCACTTTCAGTCACGGATCAGCAGAAATATGCCGTAACAAAGGCCGTTTGGTCAGTTAACATAGTGGGGGTTTTTTTCTCTCTCTCTTTTTTTAAAGTTTATCTGCTTGATGACTTTAGCCATTTCACGCTCCTGTTATAAGACAGTGATTGTAGGACAATGGTAAGTTTCCATCTGGTAATCAGAGCTTAGAGGTTCGAATCCGTGAGGTGGCACTTATTTTTATGTAACCAGGGTTATTTAACCACAGTGTTCTGTACTGCGTCCCCTTTAGGTATTATATCAACCCAGTGATATTCACTAATTATACAGCTGGTTTTTATTTTATTTTTCTCCACATCAGCAGGGTGATGTGGTGGCACCACGTCCCCGTTGCTCCCACTGTGTTCCTGCTGACACGACAGTCGCATGCACGATACCGTTGCAGTGGGATCGTGCACACTGCCTGTCGGCTCAATGTTTTCGTGGTTCGCTCATACAAGCTGTTCTCACTGTGACTCGCCCTGATTTGTACTTATTTGTACTATGTGTGAAGGCGCCTGAGAAATCAACATTTCTCAAGAATGTGAAGTTTTGGCTCACTGGGTGCAACGCTGAGCAAAGCATTGGCTCTCTCTCAGACACACACACACACACACACACACACACACACACACACACACACACACACACACACACACACAAAGCACTGTCTGCACAGAGGGTCGTCGAAAGGTCTTTGTGGAAACCAGCCCCCCTGTGTATACCAAACATTACCAACTAAAACTGGCTTGGAGATGAACAGACAATGACATGTCCCATCAAGGACCAGTCTGACACTCATCACCCGGTCATTCCTCCTTCTCACAGTAACAATTCCAGTTTGGAGTTCTTTGATAATGCTCTCCTGATTTCCCTCCTCCAGAAGAGAAAATCAGTACATGTGCTGGTCCAAACCCAATAAATAGAATATGTGTGCATCTGTAATTGATGTATCAACTTTTAATTTACCAAGAATTTAAAATATATGCCTACTTTGTGTTGAAATGTAGTTATTTTTAAGTATTTTTACCTCTGCCAACAAAGTTGGAGGGAGGGTAATATTTTCACCTGTCTTTGTAGTTTGTCTGTTTGTGAACAGCCTGTAACAGTAACGCATTCTTAACATTCTGATCACATTTGGAGAGGACGTTCAGCATGTTTACGCCATGCTGACGTCCTCTCCAAATGTGATCAGAATGTTAAGAATGCTGTTTTCATGCTATCTGATTGTTTAGAATGCAGTCAGACTATGGTCAGATGGCACTTTGAGTGCCGTTTGATAGTGGATCCACCTTGACTGCGCTATGACTGTTTTGAACATGACCAAAACATTCAAGGTGCCTGCTCTGAGAGTGTGATCCAAGGTTTTTGAATGTACCTCAACACTCCCCAAATGTGAGTCGAACTTTCATTCAGACACGATTCAGGCTCATTCGGCCTCTAGTGTGATGGGGGTATTAACATTGAACAAATATTCAAAATTTCATAACTCTGTCAAAAGGATTTGAATTTCTTTCATATTGGAGAGCATATGTATCTGTGGTGCAAAATTTGGTGAGAATCCGTGAAGTAGTTTGTCATATTCCTTCAAAGCCTATATAAAGTGAAATCTTGATCCAGATCCAGATCACCTCCAAAAATTTAAATTGTCAAGTCTATAATTTGTCCTTCACCAAAAAAGAAAATCCTGTATGTTGCATTGTGTTGGGCCTAATTTTCCCTATTCCTGCCTCTGCCTTTTCTTTTCTTATGCAGCCCCAGAATGGTACACAAAGTTGCAGTGATTGTGCCGGCCCGTCAGGGTTGACCAGTGTGAAGAGCTGTCTGGAAGAGGCATGGTGCCAACATGCTTTGAGACAGTGATGACATTGGTGCCTCTGGAGTTCAAGGTAAGTTCTTCACAGACAACAGGATTTATTTATTTTATGTTACATATCTATCTCGTGTTGCTGTGGTAGTGTATGAACAGGATCAAGCTGTTTCTACCTCAATAAGGAGTTATTATTGACATTGTTGTGGTTTGAAATGCTTGCTTACAGGGAAGTGTCAGAACCTAACGGGCCAGTATCTACCGCTCCCTCACCATTAACATTTCCAAAGAGATATGTGTTTTCAGTGACTTCCCAATTCCTGCTGATTACCCAAATTACATGCACCACTCAAAATCCTGACATACTTCAAAATGTATGCAGACCACTTCAGCTACTGCGATACATTACATTCCAGGTAACTAAAACTCATAAGAACACACACACACACCACACCACACACCACACACACACACACAACACACACACCACACACACACACACACACACACTACACACACAGAAGTTATGCAGTTACTATATTAATGTATATTACCCTCTGGGGTCCGAGGTCATTTTTTGGACAGGTTCACTCGCCTGCCATAAAGGTTTTATTATTGCTGTTAACAGCTCTCCCTGCATCGCACAATCAAGTTTTATGTCTCTTTTTTTCAGGACAACCTGTACTTTCAATATATATATATGCTACAGTTGTGTTTTATAAGTGTAATAAAGGTTAACATCAGAAATAAGAAAGGAAAAAATAAAGCGGAAATAATTTTCCCACACACATTTATTCAAAACACACAGCAAACTATAATAAACAACTGTTTTGACACTTATAAAGGTCATTTGGGCTCTTGTGTGAAAGACTGTACAATAAAAAGGTTAAAACAAACACAAATGCACATTTTGAACCATATATACAAAATGTCTGTGTGTTTTTGTCTTCATCTAAAAGCAGTTCTGTTACATCACAAACTTATACTTCTACTGTGTTTTGGAGTGTTCAGTGCAGCTTTCTTTCACACTTTGGCCCACTTTGGGTCCTTACAGTCTGAGGAGCGGCATAAGTTATTTTTTCTACTGGTTGGTGGTGGGACAAAGCAGGACTGCGTTTACTCACCAGCAGCTTCCACGATAAGGACTTAAAGTATTTCCAGACATCGTCTTCCAAAATGTCTTCTGTGCATAGCAGTTTTCTTCAGGCTGGGATGATGCCTCTGGGTGAAAGAACAGAACAGGTCAGATTAAAAAACATTTATTTTATCTGTGCTCTGGGGTAACCCATAGTCTGGTTTCACATGATACATACTTTGTTTCTGTTAATTAAAAAAAGAAAATACAGGCTCTAACAGCTTCTTCCTGTCGTGGGCCAGTGATTTGTTTAGAGTGGAAATAGAGACATTAACAGCACTGGGTTTGGGTCGGGTTTGAACCAAAAATATGAGTCCTGAACCACACTTGAGATGTAGAGCCAAATGCAAAGCAATGCAAATTCAAGAAAAGCATAATACGAGGTCTGTCAATAAAGTATAGGTCCTTTTTATTTTTTTCAAAAACTATATGGATTTCATTCATATGTTTTTACGTCAGACATGCTTGAACCCTCGTGTACCTGCGTGAGTTTTTCCACGCTGTCAGTGAGGTCATTCGCCTGTGAGCACTCCTTGTGGGAGGAGTCGTCCAGCCCCCTCGTCGGAATTCCTTTGTCTGAGAAGTTGCTGAGAGACTGGCACTTTGGTTTGATCAAAATTTTTTTCTAAACCTGTGAGGCACATCGAAGTGGACACGGTTCGAAAAAATTAAGCTGTTTTTTCGGTGAAAATTTTAACGGCTGATTGAGAGATTTTGAGATGATACTGTCGCTTTAAGGACTTCCCACGGTGCGAGAACGTCGCGCAGCCCTCTCAGGCGCCCGTCGTCAGCCTGTTCAAGCTGAAACCTCCACATTTCAGGCTCTATTGATCCAGGACATCGTGAGAGAACAGAGAAGTTTCAGAAGAAGTCGGTTTCAGCATTTTATCCGGATATTCCACTGTTAAAGGAGATTTTTTTAATGAAAAACGTGCGGACGGATTGCAGCGTCGGCTCGCAGCCGCTGCGATGCTCCGTCACTGGAAAAACACCTCGTTGGAAGCCTTAAGGACAAGTTGGAACATGTCCAGCTGTTAAACAATTTCTCATATAGTCACTCCACTGAAAGCCATCAAAAGCCGCCTGGATTTTACAAATGGTTATCAACACGGAGGTGTTTTTCCTGTGCCGCCACACCGCGCCGGCTGCGTCCCGACTCGCGGACCCGTCCGCACGTCTTTCATTAAAAAAATCTCCTTTAACAGTGGAATATCCGGATAAAATGCTGAAACCGACTTCTTCTGAAACTTCTCTGTTCTCTCACGACGTCCTGGATCAATAGAGCCTGAAATGTGGAGGTTTTCAGCTTGAAACAGGCTGACGACGGCACCTGGGAGCGCTGAGCGACGTCTCGCACCGTGGGAAGTCCTTAATCGACAGTATCACCTCAAAATTTCTCATCAGCCGTTAAAATTTTCACCGAAAACCAGCTTAATTTTTCGAACCGTGTCCACTTCGATGTGCCTTACAGGTTTAGAAAAAAATTTGATCAAACAAAGCGCCAGTCTCTCAGCAACTTCTCAGACAAAGGAATTCCGATGAGGGGCTGGACGACTCCTCCCACAAGGAGTGCTCACAGGCGAATGACCTCACCGACAGGTGTGGAAAAACTCACGCATGCGCACGAGGGTGCAAGCATGTCTGACGTAAAAACATATGAATGAAATCCATATAGTTTTTGAAAAAAATAAAAAGGACCTATACTTTATTGACAGCCCTCGTATTCCTATGTCAGCTTTGATTTCTAAGAAAGTTTTACAATGCTGTCAATACATCAAATGGCTTGGCTTCACAGAAGACAAATGGATTACGTGATTTTCCCAGTGCAACTGGACAAAATGTTTAATCCATAACTAATCTACTTTTATTCGTTACAGTGTGACAACACCTACAGAGACCAAAACCTTTTTTTTACCAGCCTGTAAACATATTTCTGCTGTAAAGTTGAACATTTTAACATCAGATTCTATGGGAAGTGAATCGCTTTTGAAGCCAGTCTCAAGTGGCCGCTCAAGGAATTGCAAGATTTTCCACCTCATTTCAGATGCCACATACAGAGCTGCTCCTCGTACCTTCTCTGAAGGTATTGTGACAAATGTAATCAAATAAAAAGTAGAATACTCTCTCAAGCATCCATCCATCCATCCATCCATCCATTTTCTTCCGCTTTATCCGGAGTCGGGTCGCGGGGGCAGCAGCTCAAGCAAAGCCACCCAAACCTCTCGATCTACACACACCTCCCCCAGCTCCTGGGGTCACCCCAAGGCGTTCCCAAGCCAGCCGAGAGATGTAGTCCCTCCAGCGTGTCCTGGGTCTTCCCCAGGGCCTCCTCCCAATGGGACGTGCCCGGAACACCTCTCCAGCGAGGCGTCCAGCGGGCATCCGGAAAAGATGCCTGAGCCACCTCAACTGACTCCTTTTGACGTGGAGGAGCAGCGGCTCGACTCCGAGTTCTCCCGATCGACCGAGCTCCTCACCCTATCTCTAAGGGAGCGCCCAGCCACCCTGCGGAGAAACTCATCTCGCGCCGCTTGTACTCGCGATCTCGTTCTTTCGGTCATGAGCCAAATCTTATGACCATAGGTGAGGATTGGAACATAGATCGGTAAATCGAGAGCTTTGCCCCCCTACTCAGCTCTCTCTTCACCACGACGGTCCGATACAGCGACCGCATCACTGCAGATGCTGCACCGATCTGTCTATCGATCTCACGCTCCAGCCGTCCCTCACTCCTGAACAAGACCCCGAGATACTTAAACTCCTCCACTTGAGGCAAGGACACTCCACTGACCTGAAGAGGGCAAAGCACCTTTTTCCAGTTGAGAACCATGGCCTCAGATTTGGAGGTGCTGATTTTCATCCCGGACGCTTCACACTCGGCTGCAAACCGCCTCTGTCAAGCACAAGAGTAGAAATACAGTTTTATAAGGAAGGATGATGCTCGTTCCTCTAAATTAACAGTTTTTTGCTTCCTTTTTTTCTTGTGTGCAATACCACCCTGGTGAGCAACATATCATAATGCTCCTGCCACGGTATATATTAGTCAGGTGTGACCAAGGTGACTGTTCCTCTAACCTATTTTGTTTTACATTTTAGTCCATGGTAAAAGTGTCAAACAAAGACCGGACTTTTCTCGCACTGGTCAGTGGGAGGTGGTGACAGAGAATAAAGATGGACAGGAGAGAGACATGTCTTTGATGCAGTTATCTGCTGCTCTGGACACTACACCTACCCCAACATGCCACTCAAAGACTTCCCAGGTAAATTAGATTTTTCTTCATACTGTCAGGGGGAAATGCATGTACTTCATCTCAGTGACCCGACTGAAGTCATATACACACTGAACTAGTGTTTTCCTGGGACAGGATTGCACATCATCTGTTCCAACACACATAAACTTGAAACTGAGTAAATGAACAACACAGATGACCCACCCCCCCCCCCCCCCCCACTGTGTTTCCTGTTGTGTTTGGCAGGAATTGAGACTTTTGAAGGAAAATACTTTCACAGTTGGGACTACAAGGGGCTCTGAAGAAATGCTGGGGAAGAGGGTGGTGGTCATTGGCATTGGTAACTCGGGAAGGACTTGCAGTAGAGGAGCAGATAGAGTTGCAGAGCAGTTAGGAAAATAATTTCTGATTGGCCATTTACTCACTGATTTCGATTTATGATTCAACATTTTTTTTTATTCACTTTGTCCTGCTTTTGTCCATGTCCTTTTTTTTTTGTCTTCTTCTTTTGTGTTCTGCAGGTGTATATGAGCACCCGCCGTGGTGCCTGGATCATCCGTCAGGTGTCTGCTGATGGTGTGCCAGTGGACATGAAGTACAACACACGCTTTGCCCACATCCTGTTCCAGTTGCTGCCAGTTAACTGGCTTAACTGGTATGGAGAGAAAAAACTCAATGCCATGTATGACCACACCATGTATGCCATCAAACCCAAACACAGGTACGATATTTTTATGTGTATTTATTTTTACCTTTATTTAACCGTTATTCCATTGCAATCGAGATCGCTTTTTGCAAGGGAGACCTGGGCAATTATAAAGTTTCCAGTTCACTGACACTCAAAAAATGGCTCATTGGATGAACTCAATTCAATTATGCGCAGGATTTCCATCTAATAAATATGTGTAGCCCCAACTCAAATAAAGCACATCCATGCAAGATAATGTAACTTACGGTAATTTAGTTGGACTACATATATTAATTGGAAGGAATCCAATCCAATGAGTCAGTTTTTTTTAATGTATCACTCAAACAAATGTCTTATTTGATGAACTCAATTCACTTACATAAATATATGTTGTCCTAACTAAATTAAATTAAATTATCTTGCATGGATGCGCTTTATTTCAGTTGTGGCTACATACGAGGTCTATTAGAAAGTATCCGACCTTATTATTTTTTTTCAAAAACCATATGGATTTGAACCACGTGTGATTACATCAGACATGCTTGAACCCTCATGGCATGCAAGAGTTTTTTCACGCCTGTCGGTTACGTCATTCGCCTGTGGGCAGTCTTTGAGTGAGGAGTGGCCCACCCTCTCGTCGATTTTTTCATTGTTTAGGAATGGCTGAGAGACTGTTGCTTTGTTTTGATCAAATTTTTTTCAAAACTGTAAGGCACAACTGAGTGGACACCATTCGATAAATTCAGCTGGTTTTCGGTAAAAATTTTACGGCCTGATGAGAGATTTTGGTCTGGTAGTGTCGCTTTAAGGATGGCCCACGGTGCCATGACGGCGATCTGCGCTTTGAGGCGGCAGCGTCTCGCCATTTCAAGTTGAAAACCTCCACATTTCAGGCTCTGTTGACCCAGTAAGGTCGTCAGAGAACAGAGAACTTTGCAGAAGAAGTCGGCATGAGGAGTTTATTCGGACATTCCATTGTTAACGACATTTTGTAATGAAAAAACGTGCTGGGCAGAGTCGCATGTCGGGTCGGACCCGACGCGGGGGTCGCCACAGGAAAACCACTCCGTTGGAAACCTTACCGGGCAAGTTGGAACAAGCCCAAGCTGTTAAACAATTTCTCAGTTACTCACTTGTTGAAAGCCATCAAAAGCCGCCTGAATTTTACAAATGGTTTTCAACACGGAGGTGTTTTTCCTGTCGCGGCGCACACAGAATTTGCGCACACGTCTTTCATTAAAAAATGTCCTTAAACAGTGGAATGTCCACATAAAGTCCTCATGCCGGCCTCTTCTGAATCTTCTCTGTTCTCTCACGACATCCTGGGTGAATTAAGCCTTAAATGAGGATGTTTTCAGGTCGAAACAGGCCGACGACGGCGCCTGGAAGTGCTGCGCGACGTCCCACTCCGTGGGAAGTCCTTACACCGACAGAAACACCCCATAATCTCTCATCAGCCGTTAAACTTTTCACCGAAAACCATCTTAATTTCTCGAACAGTGTCCACTCGGATATTCCTCACAGGTCCAGAAAAAATTTTGATAAAGCAACGCGTGCCGTCTCGAGCAGCGTGTGAAACAAAGGAATGCAGCTGAGAGGGCGGGACCACATCTCACTCAAGGCCTGCCCACAGGGAAATGACATCACCGACACGTGTGAAAAAACTCACACATGCGCACGAGGGTTCAAGCATGATTGGTGTAATCGCACGTCATTCAAATCCATATAGTTAAAAAAAAAATAAAAGTGTCGGTTTCTTATCTAATAGACCTCGTATATTTATTATGGAAATCCTGCTCATTGAATTGAGTTCATCCAATGCATCAGTTTTTGAGTGTAACCTGCATGTCTTTAAATGTGGGAATAAAGTCGAGCACCCAGAGGAAACACACACAAACAAGGGGAGAACATGCAAACTCCACACAGAAAGGCCAAAGGTGGGAATCAATCCCATGACCTTCTTGCTGTGAGGCAACAGTGCTAACCACTAATCCACCATGCTGTCACTCAACTCTTATCTTATTCATCCATCAATTCACTATAATTTACATTTTTTTAATTCAACACCTTCAATGCATATTCATTTCCCATTTGTTAAACAATATTTTATAACTTATGGACAGTTGGAGTTATAAGTTGTCATACACCTTGACTAAAAGTTTCAAACTCAATTTTCCCTAACTTCACATATTCCGTTTTAATCAAACAGTGTGTTTACTATGTCTATGTTATTGCAATAAAAATAAAGTTATTGAAAAATAACTCCAAAATACATTAATTTAAATTTTTATTCATTATGTCAGATTTTTGGATTCTATAAATATCACAGAAGATTGCAAAACATTCCATAAATTGATCATCATCACTGCTATCCTCTGCCTTTCTTCATCAGTGACAGTGGTTCTCTTGGTTGGCTCTGTACATCTAAGCTCTCTCCATTTGAAACTCAAGGAAGCTAAGCTGTCTTTGTCCTGTGTGTGAATGTTTTTTGTGTGGTCAGCTTCATTTCATTTCTTAATATCAATTTAATTCAGTTTATTTACACAGCACCAAATCATAAGTTGCTCCAAGGCTCTTCACAAAGGTAACGTCTAACCTTACACTCACCCCTGAGCACATTGGCAAAAGAGTTTTGATTGTAGAAAGAAACATCAAAGACTCAAACTTAATTCCCAGTCACATGGCACACAACGATAGCTGAACAAAGGAAAAAAGTCACAAATAATCGAGAAAAAGTGGATGAATGATCCTGCATTTTTCCCATCACCAAAACGCCCGCGAATCAAGAGCGCGAAAAGGAACTTAAGAAAACCGAAACCAACGAAAGACAAATTAAGCAACCGTTGACCTTGACGCTTTAAACGAAATCAAAACAAAACATTCACGATGACATGACCGACAGCAGGTATGAGATCGAGCACAGCCAGCCTGGTCGTCATGTGCAGCACCTGCAGATGTGGGGTCTGAGTATCTTGATAACAACGTGTGTGCACACGCAGGCCAGACACAAACGGCTGCAACATACATAAATAGTTAAAGCCGTTGATAAAACATTCTTGCCACTATTGTTTCTGTATGACAACGTTGCTTTTCATCCCACACATGGACAAGTCACGTTCAGCTCGTCGGAGCTTTAGTTAATGATCCGTTCATATATCATCAACGTTTGTGCAAGACATTGGACGTGGGAGGTTGGACGACTGGTGTAATGGGAATTACGCAAACAACGATGAACCGTCAAGACAGAAAGCAAAACAGAATATGGACGAATTGAGGTTGTTGTTAGGATTTGTTCATATTTTTTGACAGTTTCAAAATTCTGACAAAGCACCAGCTACAGAAATGAAGCTGGACAATGGTTAAACGATGTCAGCGTAAGTCCAAATTTCTTATTTTGTTTTGCCTTTGATGTCCTTCGTTAGTGCCGTGTGACCGGGCTTAAGAAGGATGACCATCTACTCTGGCCACACTACCAAGAACAAAATAACAAATAAAACAAAGCACAGCAAACAATTGTCAGACATGTAAGACAGCGATGACAGCCTAGCATCCACCTGCTCATAAAGTCGAATGGCTGTAAGAACCAGTTGCTCAAACAATCAAGCAGGAAAGACCATTGGCTCGTGAAGTGGAATACAGTTGGGATTTTCAAAGAGTTGACAGTTCATATCCTCGAAACATCAGTGAACCACCCAATCCCCCCAGAGTCAATGATGTGTTAGCAGCAGGTACCTGTACTCCAGTTTTCCCAGGCCCCGCCAGTCTCCAATGAAGGCAGGCCAATCCATATGATAAGGCTATGGTCCATGTGATCCACACTACACAGTTTAGAGCACTCTTGACCTCAGACTCTGGCAACGGTTCATCTTTCAGCAGGACAATAAGGACACAGCCAAGATATCAAAGGAGTGGCTTCAGGACACACTGTGACCGTCCTTGAGTGGCCCAGCCAGAGCCCAGACCTGAATCTGATTGAACATCTATGGAAAGAACCAACTTTTTAATCAAACTGCGCTGTTCTTCTGAACAATGTCTTGAAGTTCCCTTTGTCCTCAGGCTTTCAAAGAGAAAAGCATGTTCAACAGGTGCTGGCTTCATCCTTACATAGGGGACACCTGATTCACACCTATTTGTTCCACAAACTTGATGAACTCACTGACTGAATGTCACACTACTATTACTCTGAACACCCCCTTTTCTACTTTTTTTTTTTTACTAATAGCCCAATTTCATAGCCTTAAGAGTGTGCATATCATGAATGCTTGGTCTTGTTGGATTTGTGAGAATCTACTGAATCTACTGGTACCTTGTTTCCCATGTAACAATAAGAAATATACTCAAAACCTGGATTAATCTTTTTAGTCACATAGCACTACTATTATTCTGACACTACTGTAAGTGTCATTCTCACTCTGTCTCCACTGGTTGTTGAGATATCCTGGAAAATTGTTGTGTGTTGGGGGGGTGTGGCTGGACATTTTGGTGTTCTTTTCTTTTCTTTGCTCTCCAGGTGGTATGAAAACTGATTTGTCTGTGGAGAAGGTGCTGGCTGAAGAGTCCTTCACCCTCATCAACGTTATGTGCAGCACCTGTGGATGGTGCTCACATGCAACCTTAAAGACTTTCAGCTGAAGCAGATAATTAGATGGCGTTCTGCATTTAAGCCATGTGTGATTCAAGCAGAATTGCCGGGAACTTGACCTTGTGATGTTCGTTTGTGTGACGCTGAGGGCCGCGCCTGGGTTTGACACATCGTGCCTGTGAAGCAGGAAGGGTGAGGGACACATGCTGTCAGCACACATCAGAGGTGATTAATTGTTTGACTACTTGTTGATAGTAACTTGGTATTTTGTTACACCGTATATTTGAATTGGGATGAGAATTGTGCAGCTCGCTTCTCACTGCTGTGGCGTGCGGACAACTGATCCTCCACCTGTTGTGAGAAGCTGCTCATTTACATAAAGCTTAAATACAGACCTGAATGTGTTGCTGATAGTGTGTGCCTTTTGAAGGATATTGCTTGTAACTGCTGACTTACCTCACCTCTTCTATCCTTCGCAGAGAGTCGGTTTGTCGTGTCCACCTGGGGGTGTTTTGGTAAAAGTGAGTCCAGAAGCACCGGGCTTCGATCCTATTAGGCGCTGGAGAGCGTGCCAGCCTTCACTCCACCAGACTGACGCATGTTTTGTTTATACACTTTGTTTTGCACCAGAGGGTGACACAAATAAATTGTTTTGTTATTGGAACCGTTTTCTGGTTAATTTAGCGCTGGGTTCCGTCAGACGCAGGTCCGCTCCTCAACCCACGTCGACACATAACAAAAATATGTTTTTCTGAGTTAATTTTGAACAAGCTTGACTTTTGATTGATCTACTCCAAAAGGTAATCATCTGGAGACACTAACCCAAGAAATATTCCCATCAAAAATCAACAAATAAAGCTGGGTGTCATCAGCATAGCATTGAAAAGCAACTCCAAACCATTGCAATGTTTGTCCCAAAGGGTCTATGTACAACCCCTGGCAAAAATTATGGAATCACCAGCCTCGGAGGATGTTCATTCAGTTGTTTAATTTTGTAGAAAAAAAAAGCAGATCACAGACATGACACAAAACTAAAGTCATTTCAAATGGCAACTTTCTGGCTTTAAGAAACACTATAAGAAATCAGGAAAAAAAATTGTGGCAGTCAGTAATGGTTACTTTTTTAGACCAAGCAGAGGGAAAAAAAATATGGAATCACTCAATTCTGAGGAAAAAATGATGGAATCATGAAAAACAAAAGCACGCTCCAACACATCACTAGTATTTTGTTGCACCACCTCTGGCTTTTATAACACCTTGCAGTCTCTGAGGCATGGACTTAATGAGTGACAAACAGTACTCTTCATCAATCTGGCTCCAACTTTCTCTGATTGCTGTTGCCAGATCAGCTTTGCAGGTTGGAGCCTTGTCATGGACCATTTTCTTCAACTTCCACCAAAGATTTTCAATTGGATTAAGATCTGAACTATTTGCAGGCCATGACATTGACCCTATGTGTCTTTTTGCAAGGAATGTTTTCACAGTTTTTGCTCTATGGCAAGATGCATTATCATCTTGAAAAATGATTTCATCATCCCCAAACATCCTTTCAATTGATGGATAAGAAAAGTGTCCAAATATCAACGTAAACTTGTGCATTTATTGATGATGCAATGACAGCCATCTCCCCAGTGCCTTTACCTGATATGCAGCACCATATCATCAATGACTGTGGAAATTTACATGTTCTCTTCAGTCAGTCATCTTTATAAACCTCATTGGAACGCACCAAACAAAAGTTCCAGCATCATCACCTTGCCCAATGCAGATTCGAGATTCATCACTGAATATGACTTTCATCCAGTCATCCACAGTCCACGATTGCTTTTCCTTAGCCCATTGTAACCTTGTTTTTTTCTGTTTAGGTGTTAATGATGGCTTTCGTTTAGCTTTTCTGTATGTAAATCCCATTTCCTTTAGGCGGTTTCTTACAGTTCAGTCACAGACGTTGACTCCAGTTTCCTCCCATTCATTCCTCATTTGTTTTGTTGTGCATTTTCAATTTTGAGACATATTGCTTTAAGTTTTCTGTCTTGACGCTTTGACGTCTTCCTTGGTCTACCAGTATGTTTGCCTTTAACAACCTTCCCATGTCGTTTGTATTTGGTCCAGAGTTTAGACACAGCTGACTGTGAACAACCAACATCTTTTGCAACATTGCGTGATGATTGCCCTCTTTTAAGAGTTTGATAATCCTCACCTTTGTTTCAATTGACATCTCTCGTGTTGGAGCCATGATTCATGTCAGTCCACTTGGTGCAGCAGCTCTCCAAGGTGATCACTCCTTTTAGATGCAGACTAACGAGCAGATCTGATTTGATGCAGGTGTTAGTTTTGGGGATGAAAATTTACAGGGTGATTCCATAATTTATTCCTCAGAATTGAGTCCATATTTTTTCCCTCTGCTTGGTCTAAAAAGTAACCGTTACTGACTGCCACAATTTTTTTTGCCTGATTTCTTATAGTGTTTCTTAAAGCCAGAAAGTTGCCATTTGAAATGACTTTAGTTTTGTGTCATGTCTGTGATCTGCTTTTTTTCTACAAATTAAACACTGAATGAACATCCTCCAAGGCGGGTGATTCCATAATTATTGCCAGGGGTTGTATGAAGACAACAAAAAAGGTCCTAATACATCAGCACAAAAGAACTCCAAATGGGTGATTTTCACCACAAGTTTAATGGGAAGATTTCTTGGTTGTGTCTCCAGATGATTACCTTTTGGAGTAGATCAATCAAAAGTCAAGCTTGTTCAAAATTACTCAGAAAAACACTTTCCAGGATATCTCAACAACCAGTGGAGACAAATTGTCATCCTTCAGCAAAACAAACTGCCATTTTGTTTAAAAGCTAAGCACCCACCCGGCTTGTGTGAAGCGTGTACTAACCAAAAAAAAACCCTGTATTTTTCATCAATGCAGCAAAAAATAAATAAAATAAAATAAAATCATGTCAGAGACGGCTTACAGTGCAGTGGATTTGTTTCTGTGTGTGTGTGTTGTGTGTGTGTGTGTGTGTGTGTGTGTGGGTTGTGTGTGTGTGTGTGTGTGTGTGTGTGTGTGCGCGCGCGTACCAGACGTATGGAATCAAATTTGCACTCTAAATGGAATCAAACTGCACTCTAAATGCAATGCAACACAAATGGGATGAATATCCATGTCATGTGACATACAAAGCCCAATGGATTATAATCACATTATAATCATATTATGATTATAATCCTTTATAAATCATATTATATAATGGCTGAGTGGGATCCTTGTCATTTCATTGGGTTACTTGTATGTCACGTGACATGGATTATTTGTACCATTGCCGTTGGGTTTCATTGACTGTGCAATTGTTTCTTTTTTAGTGTGCAGGTTTGGTGCTATATGAAAATTGCTATTGTACGCTCTGACTGCCGTGCACGCTCACATTACCAGGGGTGGCGTTAGCTAAACATAGGGGAGTTTGTTTTGCTAGCGGATGACGATTTGAAGGAGCTAATTGACACTGCTAACTCTTCTAACACACACACACACACAAAACCACTATGCTGTAAGCCGTCTGGAGGCATGAAGAGCTGTTGGGATGAAAAGCTGGACAAATTTCTGACATGATTTTTTTTGTTGTTGTTGGTTTTTTGATGGACTAAGGAACTACACAAAGTCTTTTTTTGTTTGTTTGTTTGTTTGTTTGTTTGTTTGTTTTGTTTTGAAGTACACAAAGTCAGTCTACGGCAACACGGACTACATCGTCGCAATTTTGGACTCCAATTTAAAGTTCGTGTTGGACTGTTTAGCACCACTAGAACACAAAATATGTCCTTTTCTGTTGTTATAAATTAATAAAATACAAATGACAAGAATCTATTTTAGAAGGCCGTTATATAAAAACAAATAATAATTTTTTTTTCTTCCTTCATGGAAACGAAAATTTAATTCAGTGAAAGATGGAATGTTCCATTCAATGAGGCGAAGACCCACTTC
This sequence comes from Thalassophryne amazonica, assembly GCF_902500255.1. Lineage (NCBI taxonomy): Eukaryota > Metazoa > Chordata > Actinopteri > Batrachoidiformes > Batrachoididae > Thalassophryne > Thalassophryne amazonica. The sequence continues at coordinate 85,731,898 of NC_047112.1, forward strand.
AGGGGGGCATCCTTCCAGATGCCCGACAACCTCAGTGTTGTGTGGGCCGCTGAAGAGGAGTACTGCTGGCCCACCACCACCAGATGGGCGCCCTGCTTGAGTGCGGGCTTCAAGCACAAGAGGGCGCCAGAACCACTGGGAGTGACAGCCGTCACTCAGCCTCACACCACTGTCACTCATTCATCTCATCACCATCACCATAAAGGCCGGACGGCGACTCCACCTCCTCGCCGAGAAATCTCCTACGATTAGAGGTAATCTTTCTCTGCTGTGATTATTGTAATCTATTATTGTTCTGTGTGCAGTTGCAAAACCCGTGAAGACCCAGGAGAGGGACAAACGGGAACTTCACAAGTCAAGACGTTCCTGGAGGTGGAGGTTATCCCTCCCGGAGGAATCATTAATCAAGGTTGCTGGTGTGAGGATTCACATCACCACCTTCTGTTTCTGTCTGCCAGCAGTACCAGGGCTGACAACAGAGGACAGAGACCACCTGGGACTCAGGGCTTGGACGGCTTCGGTGTTCTTCAGGCCGTTGGTGGTAGAAGCGGTGTGGGCCCCCGGCTCTTCGTTCATCCGAGGTCTCCTATCTTCAAGCCTGCCCGCAGTCCTCTGTGTATGATTGGCAGTACTCTGTTTATATTCCGTTGTGTTCTTTTGCAACATTAAAATTGGTTACTCCTTCTCTTATCCATTGTCCGTTCATTTGCGCCCCCTGTGTGGGTCCGTGTTACGACACCTTCCCAACAGGATTTCGCGGCCATTCGTCATGGATCCCGAGGGGCGTCAACCACAGCTTGAACAGCCAATGGGAGAACAAGGAGCGCAAGGAGGCGTCAGCAGGAGGCGTGGTAAGTGATCTGCAGCAAATCCTTACCGCTTTCACTGCTCAGTTGCAGCTGGTAACTGAGAAAAATGCAATCCTCAATCAGAGGATGGAGGCTCTCACCGCCAGAGTGGAAGCACGCGAGTCGAGCGTCGCTGCAGTGTCTCCTCCTGCTGGCCCGGGGCCTAATGTAGATGTTCCACTGGCTGTCCAACTACCCCCCCCCACCGTCCCCTGAAGCTTACATAAGTCCTCCTGAACCGTACGGATGCGTGTGGAAACGTGCGCAGACTTCTTAATGCAGTGTTTGCTCGTTTTTGCACAGCGTCCAGTCATGTACGCAGCAGACGCCACCCGGGTGGCGTTATGTAATTAATCTGCTTCGAGGTGTAGGCACGCGCTTGGGCTACAGCACTCTGGGAACAGCAGTCATGGCTTCTGACGTCATACGCTGGGTTTATACGGGAATTCAAACAGGTGTTTGATCATCCCAACAGAGGCGAGACCGCCTCGACCGTGCTGCTGTCACTGAGACAGGGGCGTCGGAGCGCAGCTGATTACGTTGTCGACTTCCGCATCGCGGCTGCGAGGTCGGGTTGGAATGACGTTGCGCTCCGCGCTGCCTTCATAAGGCGGACTGTCTCCAGTACTGAAGGAGCATTTACTGGCTAAGGACGAAACCGCAGACTTTCGACGGGCTTGTCACTCTGGTTATAACGCTTAGACAACCGCTTGAATGAACACCGTCGGGAGCAGGCCGGGGGGGCGTGGCCGGGGCACAAGCCGTCCCCTCTCTCTTCCGGGTCTGAAAGGGTGACGTCGTCCCCCACGCTCCATTGCCAGTGGGCTCCGTGTGGCAACAGCTCCCCCTGCTGACGAAGCTATGGACACGAGCAGGGCCAAAGTGAGATCTGATATCAGACAAAGGAGACTGGCCCGCGGGGAATGTTTTTACTGTGGTTCATGTGAACACATGTTAAAAGGACTGCCCCAAACGGTCAAACACCAACGCCCGTCCTTAGAAACTGGGCTAAGGGTGGCCATAACATGTGCACGGGAGACCCCGCAAATCAGCACGAATCCCAGTGTTAATCCTGAGTGGGGATTTAACCTTTCACGCCCCAGCACTGGTGGACACGGGGTCCGAGGGAATCTGTTGGATAGTAGATGGGCAAAGGAAGTAGGGCTCCCTCTAGTGGCTCTGCCTTCGCCCTTGAAGGTACGGGCACTAGATGGCACTCTACTCCCGCTAATCACACACCGGACCCAGCCTGTGACCCTGGTTGTGTCTGGGAATCACCGGGAGGAGATAGTGTTTTACGTGGCACCTTCTACCTCCCGAGTGATTTTGGGTTTTCCTTGGATGGTGAAGTACAATCCCCGGATCGATTGGCCGTCTGGGGCCGTGGTGGCAGTGGAGCGAAACCTGCCACCAGGGAGTGTTTAGGATCCTCGGTTCCTCCCTGGATCACGGCTAAGGAGGAGGTTAAAATCCCTCCCAATCTGATGGCGGTGCCAGGGGGAGTACCATGATCTGGCTGACGTCTTCAGCAAAGATCTGGCGCTCACTCTTCCACCGCACCGCACCGACCGTACGATTGTGCCATTGATTTGATTCCGGACGTTGAGTACCCGTCCAGTAGACTGTACAACCTCTCACGTCCGGAACGCGAATCAATGGAGACCTACATCCGGGACTCCTTGGCCGCCGGGTTGATCCGAACTCCACCTCCCGATGGTGCTGTTTCTTTTTTGTGGGCAAGAAAGGACGGCGGACTTCGTCCATGCATCGATTACAGGGGATTGAACGAGATCACGGTTCGCAATCGATACCCATTGCCCCTCTTGGATTCGTGTTCACACCCCTGCATGGAGCCAAAATATTCACCAAACTCGATCTTAGGAATGCGTACCACCTAGTTCGGATCCGGAAGGGAGACGAATGGAAAGACGGCATTTAACACCCCGTTAGGTCATTTTGAGTACCTGGTCATGCCGTTCGGCCTCACTAATGCCCCCCCGCGACGTTCCAAGCATTGGTTAATGACGTCTTGCGGGACTTCCTGCACCGGTTTGTCTTCGTATATTCTGGATGATATACTCATCTTTTCCCCGGATCCTGAGACCCATGTCAGACATGTACGTCAGGTCCTACAGCGGTTGTTAGAAAACCGGCTGTTTGTGAAGGGCGAGAGAGTGTGAGTTTTCACCGCACTTCTTTGTCCTTCTTGGGGTTTATCATCTCCTCCAACTCCGTCGCCCCGGATCCGGCCAAGGGTTGCGGCGGTGAGGGATTGGCCCCAACCAAAAGCCGTAGGAAGCTGCAACAGTTTCCTCGCTTCGCAAACTTCTACAGGAGGTTCATTAAGGGTTACAGTCGGTTGCTAGCCCCCTGACCGCCCTGACCTCACCAAAGTCCCCTTCACCTGGTCGGACCGGTGCGAAGCCGCGTTTAGGGATGTTGAAACGCCGATTTTCGTCTGCTCCAGTTCTGGTGCAGCTGATCCTACTCGCCAGTTTGTAGGTTGAGTGTGGACGCCTCAGACTCAGGATAGGAGCCGTGCTGTCCCAGAGCGGGGAGTTCGATAAGGTTCTCCATCCTTGTGCCTACCTATCCCGCAGGTTGACCCCCGCTGACCGGAATTATGACATGGGCAATCGAGAACGTCCCTCCGCGGTGAAGGAGGCTCTAGAAGAGTGGAGACACCTGTTGGAGGGCGCTACGGGGCCTTTCACGGTTTTTACGGACCACCGGAGACTGGAGTACATCCGGACCGCCAAGCGGCTGGAACCTCAGGCAGCCCGCTGGTCCCTGTTCTTTCGCGCGCTTTGACTTCCGGATCACCTACCGCCCCGGGACCAGGAATCAACGTAGTCGATGCATTGTCCCGGGTGCACGAAGAGGAGGCCAAGGCCGAGTTGTCGGACCCATCGACCCATCCTTCCCGAGTCCACTGTCGTGGCCACCCTCACCTGGGACGTGGAGGAGATCGTCCGGGAGGCCCAGGCAAAGAACCCTGACCCGGGAGACGGTCCGAAGAACAGACTCTACGCCCACCAGAGGCTAGGGCTGCCGTCTTGGACTTCTGCCACGGATCCAAGCTCTCCTGTCATCCCGGAGTGCGTAGGGACCGTGGCAGTAGTCCAGCAGCGCTTCTGGTGGGCGTCACTGGAAGCGACGTCCGGGACTACGTCCAGGGCCTGCACCACCTGTGCCAGGGGCAAGGCGGACCATCGCAAGACCAGGGGTCTACTCCAACCCCTGCCTGTGCCTCATCGCCCCTGGTCCCACATCAGCCTGGACTTCGTCACGGGCCCTCCCGCCGTCTCCAGGGCACACCGCCATACTGAGCGGTAGTGGACCGATTCTCCAAGGCGGGCCCACTTCGTGGCCCTCCCGAAGCGTCCCGACGGCCCAGGAGCGGCAGACCTCCTGGTCCACCACGTCGCGCGTCTGCATGGGATACCGTCGGACATCGTCTCGGATCGTGGTCCCCAGTTTTCCCCTCGCAAGTCTGGAGGAGTTTTGTAAGGAGCTGGGGCCACCGTACGTCTCTCGTCCGGGTATCACCCACAGACGAACGGCCAGGCAGAGCGGCGAACCAGGACCTTGAACAGGCTCTTCGTTGTGTCACCTCCGCCACCCGGCGGCCTGGAGTAACCATCTGGCCTGGATCGAGTACGCTCACAACAGCCAAGTATCCTCTGCCACCGGCCTCTCCCCCTTTGAAGCGTGTCTGGGCTACCAGCCCCCGTTATTCTCACTTGTGGAGGGAGAGGTCGGGGTACCCTCGGTCCAGGCCCACCTGCGGAGGTGCCGCCGGGTTGTGGCGGGACCGCCCGCTCTGCCCTGTTTACAGGCCCGGACGAGGGCCAAGGCCCATGCAGATCGCCGGTGTTCCCCGGCCCCTACATACCAACCGGGGCAGGAGGTGTGGCTATCCACCAAGGACATCCCGCTCCAGGTGACATCCCACAAACTCAAGGACCGCTTCATCGGGCCGTTCCCCATCGCCAAGATCCTCAGTCCGGCCGCAGTGAAGCTGACACTCCCGGCTTCACTGCGGATCCATCCGGTTTTCATGTTTCCAAACTCAAGCCATACACACCTCACCGCTCTGCACCCCTGGACCCGACCCACCTCCTGCCCGGATCATCGACGGGGAGCCGGCATGGACTGTTCGTCGGCTCCTGGACGTCCGTCGGAAGAGTCGGGGTTTTCAGTACTTGGTGGACTGGGAGGGTTACGGACCCGAAGAACGCCTCCTGGGTGAAGAGGAAGCTTCATCCTGGACCCGGCCCTTCTGGTCGATTTCCACCACCGACACCGACAAGCCTGGTCGGAGCGCCAGGAGGGCGCCCCGTTGAGGGGGGGGGGTCCTGTTGTGTGGGCCGCTGAAGAGGAGGTACTGCTGGCCCACCACCACCAGATGGCGCCCTGCTTGGGTGCGGGCTTCAAGCACAAGAGGGCGCCAGAACCACTGGGAGTGACAGCCGTCACTCATCCTCAACACCACTGTCACTCATTCATCTCATCACCATCACCATAAAGGCGGACGGCGACTCCACCTCCTCCGCCGAGAAATCTCCTACAATTAGAGGTAATCTTCTCTGCGTGATTATTGTAATCGATTATTGTTCTGTGTGCAGTTGCAAACCCGTGAAGACCCAGGAGAGGGACAAACGGGAACTTCACAAGTCAAGACGTTCCTGGAGGTGGAGGTTATCCCTCCCGGAGGAATCATTAATCAAGGTTGCTGGTGGTGAGGATTCACACTCACCACCTTCTGTTTCTGTCTGCCAGCAGTACCAGGGCTGACAACAGAGGACAGAGACCACCTGGGGACTCAGGGCTTGACGGCTTCGGTGTTCTTCAGGCCGTTGGTGGTAGAAGCGGTGTGGGCCCCGGCTCTTCGTTCATCCGAGGTCTCCTATCTTCAAGCCGCCCGCAGTCCTCTTGTGTATGATTGGCAGTACTCTTGTTTATATTCCGTTGTGTTCTTTTGCAACATTAAATTGTTACTCCTTCTCTTATCCATTGTCCGTTCATTGCGCCCCCTGTTGTGGGTCCGTGTTACGACCCTTCCCCAACACTCAGCTGGCTCCTTTCAACACGAAGGAGCAGTGGCTCTACTCCCAGCACCCCACGGATGACTGAGCTTCTCACTTATCTCTAAGGGAGACCCCAGCCACCTCCTAAGGAAGCTCATTTTGGTCCGCTTGCTCTCACGATCTAGTTCTTTTCGGTCCAGTAGATCGACAGCTTCGCCTTTTGGCTCAGCTCCCTTTTTGTCACAAACCACCTCGCCACTTTTTCATACAAAGTTAATTTGTTTTGCATGATCAGGATGTTTTGTATCACTAATTCCACTGGGCTCATCACCCCTCCCTTTTAGTATTGTGCTGTCATTGCTTCTTGTGTGGTACTGCCTTCTTCACCTCTCGAAAGTTTGGGCTGTTCCTCCTCTCTAGTTCTTACTAATACTAATATTTTCCCTACTGTTATTGCTGGTTTAACTTTTGGTTCTTGGTGAGCTTTGTTTCTCAAATTTTCAGTACCGGTGTCGCAGACCAATACCCCCCCCCCCCCCCCCCCCCCCCCCCAAACAATTTGTCTGCACTGCCTTCACAGCGCATGTATCATTTGGGACCACAACAGCTTGTTTGAGATGCACTATCTTCATCCAAGCGATCAAAGGGAATAATGGGATTATTTTTTTTAATGGGATATGGGATTATTAACAATCAGATGACAAGGTAAGACCTTGTAAATCATTCTAAAGTCAGTTTATGCAGAAACAAGGTGATAATCGGTGACACTTTGAAATGACCGAGGCACAGTGAACGCAGCAGCGAGCAGCTCCTCTGGCTGCTGTGCTGTGATCACTTGCTTTAGTAATTGTATCAACAAATTTCAATTTGTTGTTTCAATTGTATCAACTTTCAATTTATTTTCATTTCTATAGAGCCAAATCACAACAAGGTTGCCTCAAGGCGCTTCAAGCAAGTAAGGTCTAACCTTACCAACAATGGTAAGGAAAAACTCCCTCTGAGGAAGAAACCTCAAGCAGACCAGACTCAAAGGGGTGACCCTCTTCTTGGGCCATGCTACAGACACAAATTACAAAACAATACAGGAAATGTTGCCAGTGCACAGGACGGTTTCTCAAACAGATGCCGCACCCATCTCTGGATGGAGCCGCACCTCATCAGAGAGAAAAGAAAAAAGCAGAATCAAGCATTAGAAAACAAATACAGTGTAATTTGTCAGCACTAAGCAACAAGAAAAACAGAAGAAATACTAAGGCGATCACCAGCCACTAACCCTAAGCTTCACTAAAAGACCATGAATTTAGATAAAGTTGAGGCCGCGGCCCGTTGCGTTTACTAATAAAATGAATTAAAAGAGTAAAAACCATAGTAACATACTATGCCAGTATGCTAGCCATACGAAAGGGAAAATAAGTGCTTAAGTCTTAAGTCTGGACTTGAAAGTCTCTACAGAATCTGACTGTTTTATTGATGCAGGGAGATCATTCCACAGAACAGGGGCACGATAAGAGAAAGCTCTGTGACCCGCAGACTTTTTATTCACATTAGGGACACTAAGTAGTCCTGCACCTTGAGAACGCAAAGCCCGGGCCGGTACGTAGGGTTTAATTAGGTCAGGCAGGTAGGGAGGTGCCAGTCTGTGAACAATTTTATAGGTTAGTAGCAGAACCTTAAAATCTGATCTCACTGGGACAGGAAGCCAGTGAAGAGATGCCAAAATGGGTGTAATGTGGTCAAACTTTCTGCTTCGTGTCAAAACTCTGGCAGCAGCATTTTGAACCAATTGGAGACCCCTAATGCTGGACTAAACCAGAAAATAGAATAGTAGTCCAAAAAATGTGAACATATGCCGAGGTAATCATGCTTTTACAGTGCAAATAGAATCATGTGTTGCTGTTTAAATGTGAAACTGTCTTAAACAACAGAGTCAGAATGAACCACATTTCACAATCCCACATGTGTTTTAAGTCTGTTGATTCATTTTTTTTAATTTTTTTTTTGGCAGGGGGGGTGTGGTTAAGGTCTATTGTCGGTCACTATAAAATCCCACAGACAGTTGAGTTCTGCCTCATTTCACATCGACCTAACACAGAAGACCAAGGTAAGAAGGATAAATAGGTCTGTTATAATTTGTGACGTAGTATACCTAAATTCAATCGATAGATTTTACCAATATGGAGGTACTTTGTCATATTCCATATTTGATGCATAATATATATGAATATTTGTGCATTGCTACTTTGCAAGGTGAATCAAAACAAGACAACACAAAGATTTTCATTGTTGTTTGAAATGTGCATTTTATTTTTGTTGTTTTTAAATGTAGACAACCTATGAACTGCAGCACGACTTCAACAGTTACTTTTGCATGTTCTTGGCTGCTGCCGTCCTCATGCAGATTTAAATGCACAGTGGGAAGCACCATATGCTTGCATACATTTTCACAGGCATTCGTCTGTTTGCTTGTTTGTCTGTTGGCAGGACAAGTCAATTCCATTTTGGAAGCAGATAGATAATGTTCTTGGAAATAAGTGATTTAATTTTAGAGGTGGTCCATTTTATATTCTGGAACTGAGATATAGATTTTAGAAGAATGTTTGGCACATTTAACTTGAAAAGTTGGGAAAGAATAAATGATGAAATTTGGTGAGCACATGCATCATGTCCTAGAAAAGGGGGGAATTTATTTTGAATTTGATCCGTATTTTCCTGAACATATGTGGCTTTGGCAGAGATATGATCGCTCTGAGTAAATGTTATATGTGCATGCATTATGAGCTTACAGTTTCCACACAAAAAATACAATATGTATCACGATCGGAATGTTTTTACATTTGTTTGAAATGTGCAACAACACCAAGCTGTGGGAACAGCTGAAAGGACTGTGTGAGAACAAAACATCAGTGCTCTGATTACTTTGAGATGTAGTGGGAGTGGATTTGGTTTCCCCCTTTTGTGGATTGGCTGTTTTTAAGAAAGACTCTTTTGTCCTGAAGTAGAAATTTGATAGTCAGTATGCAGTTTGGATCTGGTTTCCATATGTATGTATGTATGTACAGTGGGGAAATAAGTATTTGATCCACTGTCAATTTTGCAAGTTTTTCCACCTACAAAGAATGGAGAGGTCTGTAATTTTTATTGTAGGTGCACTTCAACTGTGAGAGACAGAATCTAAAAAAAAAATCCAGAAAATCACATTGTATGATTTTAAAACAATTAATTGGGTCTGTGAGAGCCAGAATTCTTGCTGGTTGGTAGGTGATCAAATACTTATTTCATGCAATAAAATGCAAATTAATTATTTAAAAATCATACAATGTGATTTTCTGGATTTTTTTTTTAGATTCTGTCTCTCACAGTTGAAGTGTACAAAAATTACAGACCTCTCCATTCTTTGTAGGTGGAAAAACCTGCAAAATTGACAGTGAATCAAATACTTATTTCCCCCACTGTATGCAGGATGTGGTTCTCCAAGTTTTGCATTCTTGAGGGCCCCTTCACACATAGTACGAGTGTGGTAGAATTGCGCATGAAGTGTGCATGAAGCAGGAATCGTATGCAATACGTACAAAATTGTAGCTGCCTCTAACGCCTCGTACACCTGTTGCTACAACTATTTGCGCACACCAGCGGGAGTGTGTGCTGTGACGGCTCATCAAACCCTCTCCCGGCAGGTGTCGGCCAAATTCCAGGTTACAATTCCAGGCTCAAACATCTAACACCGCTCACATGGCACTTAGAAAATGTGTGGCCATTCACACTATTAACACAAAAACAGTCAGCAGTGATCGTCTGCTAACTGTTTTTGAGCTGGATGTGAAAATTGTCAAAGTGCCCCCACGAGTGTGGCATGAAAGCAACACACGTGGTGCATGTGTCTCACCTCTGTGTCGTGCTCCCCCCCAACACATGCCACATGCCGGAGGGGCACATTTGCATAAAATGCTGATATGTATGTACAGATCTGATCATGTGGGGGCCAGACAGCGAAGTCTGAGCACACACAGCATGGGGAGTTGCCTGACCACGTGATAGAGACACGTTGGTGTGGGCGCTGAACAGACAGTGGGGGGTGTCTGCTCACAGTGACTGCTGTTGTGATCTGTGCTCCTGGATGTGTTGTGTGGGCCGCTGAAGAGGAGGTACTGCTGGCCCACCACCACCAGATGGTTTTCCCTCCTGGAGGAATTAAGCACTGTAAGATTGCTGGGTGAATATACACACATCCACCATTAACTGTTTCTGATACCCATTACCTCTGTTGGATTCGGTGTTCACGCCCCTGCATGGAGCCCAAATATTCACCAAACTCGATCTTAGGAATGCGTACCACCTGGTTCGGATCCGGAAGGGAGACGAGTGGAAGACGGCATTTAACACCCCCTTAGGTCACTTTGAGTACCTGATCATGCCATTCGGCCTCACAAACGCCCCCGCGACGTTCCAAGCATTGGTTAATGACGTCTTGTGGGACTTCCTGCATCGGTTTGTCTTTGTATATCTAGACGACATACTCATCTTTTCTCCGGACCCTGAGACTCATGTCCAGCATGTACGTCAGGTCCTGCAGCGGTTGTTGGAGAACCGGCTGTTTGTGAAGGGCGAGAAGTGCGAGTTCCACTGTACTTCTTTGTCCTTCCTGGGGTTCATCATCTCCTCCAACTCTGTCGCCCCTGACCCGGCCAAGGTTGCGGCAGTGAGAGATTTCCTCGGCTTTGCGAATTTCTATCGGAGGTTCATTAAGGGTTACAGTCAGGTAGTTAGCCCCCTGACTGCCCTGACCTCCACTAAAGTCCCCTTCACCTGGTCGGATCGGTGCGAAGTCGCATTTAGGGAGTTGAAACGCCGGTTCTCGACTGCGCCAGTTCTGGTGCACCCTGATCCTAATGGCCAGTTCATAGTTGAAGTGGATGCCACTGACTCAGGGATAGGAGCCGTGCTGTCCCAGAGCAGGGAGTCCGATAAGGTTCTCCACCCTTGTGCCTATTTTTTCCCGCAGGTTGACCCCGGCTGAAGGAATTATGACGTCGGCAATCAGGAACTCCTGGCGGTGAAGGAGGCTCTCGAGGAGTGGAGACACCTGTTGGAGGGAGTGACGGTGCCCTTCACGGTTTTCATGGACCATCAGAACCTGGACTACATCCGGACCGCCAGGAGTTCCTGATCTGTCATGGTTCCAAGCTCTCCTATCATCCAGGGGTGCGCAGAACCGTGGCAGTGGTCCAGCAGTGCTTCTGGTGGGCGTCTATGGAAGCCGACGTCCGGGATTACGGCCAGGCCTGTACCACCTGTGCCAGGGGCAAGGCTGACCACAAAAGGACTTCGGGCCTCCTCCAGCCTCTACCGGTGCCTCACCGCCCCTGGTCCCACATCGGCCTGGACTTCATCACGGGCCTCCTGCCGTCCCAGGGCAACACCACCATCCTCACGATAGTGGACCGGTTCTCCAAGGCGGCTCACTTCGTAGCCCTCCCGAAGCTCCCGACGGCCCAGGAGACAGCAGACCTCCTGCTCCACCATGTCATGCGTCTGCATGGGATTCCATCGGACATTGTCTCAGATCGTGGCCCTCAGTTCTCCTCCCAGGTCTGGAGGAGTTTCTGCAGGGAACTGGGGGCCACCGTGAGTCTCTTGTCCGGGTATCACCCTCAGACAAACGGACAGGCAGAGCGGGCTAACCAGGAGCTGGAGCAGGCCCTCCGCTGCGTGACCTCCACGCACCCGACGGCCTGGAGCAACCATCTGGCCTGGATCGAGTACACCCACAACAGCCAAGTGTCGTCTGCCACCGGCCTCTCCCCGTTTGAGGTGTGTTTGGGGTACCAGCCCCCATTGTTCCCGCTCGTGGAGGGAGAGGTCGGTGTGCCCTCGGTCCAGGCCCACCTCAGGAGGTGCCGCCGGGTGTGGCAGACCGCCCGTTCTGCCCTGTTGAAGGCCCGGACGAGGGCCAAGGCCCATGCAGACCGCCGGTGTTCCCCGGCCCCTGCATACCAGCCCGGGCAGGAGGTGTGGTTGTCGACCAAGGACATCCCGCTTCAAGCGGAGTCACAAAAACTCAAGGACCGGTTTATTGGACCATTTCCCATCCTCAAGGTCCTCAGTCCGGCCGCAGTGAAGCTAAAGCTGTCAGCTTCACTGCGGATCCACTCGGTTTTTCATGTGTCACGTCTCAAACCTCATCACACCTCACCACTCTGCACCCCTGGACCTGCACCGCCTCCTGCCCGGATCATCGACGGGGAGCCGGCATGGACCGTGCGTCGGCTCCTGGACGTCCGTCGAAAGGGTCGGGGGTTCCAGTATCTGGTGGACGGGGAGGGGTATGGACCTGAAGAACGCTCCTGGGTGAAGAGGAGCTTCATCCTGGACCCGGCCCTCCTGGCCGATTTCTACAACCGTCACCCGGACAAGCCTGGTCGGGCGCCAGGAGGCGCCCATTGAGGGGGGGGTCCTGTTGTGTGGGCCGCTGAAGAGGAGGTACTGCTGGCCCACCACCACCAGATGGCACCCTGCTTGGAGTGCTGGCTTCAAGCACGAGAGGGCATCGGAACTACTGGAGTGACAGCTGTCACACATCATCAACACCAGCTGTCACTCATCAACTACATCCTCCATAAAAGCCGGACTGCAACTCCACCTCCCCGCCGAGAAATCAGCTACAATTCAGGTAACCTTCTCTGCTGTGATTTTTCTGAGACTGAATATTGTTTTGTGTGCAGCCGTTTTCCTGTGGTGACAGTCTGAAGCTGGATTGGCGGATAGTGTGAGCGTGACGTCTTCGCCTCTCACTCCTTCCAGGGAAGTGACTGACAGGAGCTGCACGGGTGATTCTGTATCTGGAGGTGGAGGTTTTCCCTCCTGGAGGAATTAAGCACTGTAAGATTGCTGGGTGTATATACACACACCCACCATTAACTGTTTCTGTTTCTGCCAGCAGTACCGGGTCTGACTGCTGAAGACAGTGGCCACCTGGGGCGCAGGGCTTGGCGGCTCCGGTGTTCTTCAGATCCGTTGGCGGTGGAAACTGTGTGGGATCCGGCTCTTCTCTTGCCAGATGTCTTCTATCTTCAAGCCTGCCCACACGTCACCTCGTGTATGATTGACGATCCACATTCTCTGTCGTTGTCTGTATTTCGTTGTGCATTTCACAACATTAAATTGTTACTTTTTGGCTTATCCATTGTCCGTTCATTAACGCCCCCTGTTGTGGGTCCGTGTCACGACACCTTCCCAACAGGATGTCCCAGCTGGAGAACACCTACTGTGTTTAGAAGGATATGAATTTACAACATTCCTCCATGAGGCGCGTGTCTCTGCCTGTTGTCCTCACGTGGAAATACATAAAAACCTATATCGCTTTCGTGACCGGCTGAAGGGTATATACATTGACAGGCTGTTCCAGCTGGAATGGACCATCCATTCATGTGGACACGCAGCAGACGATCTGAATGTCACGTCTGTCAAATCTGTCAGGACGCATGTCCTGTGAGCGGCGTGGCGTAGGACTATACGACAAGCCAACAGTGCGACAAATACGCCACTTTCAGTCACGGATCAGCAGAAATATGCCGTAACAAAGGCCGTTTGGTCAGTTAACATAGTGGGGGTTTTTTTCTCTCTCTCTTTTTTTAAAGTTTATCTGCTTGATGACTTTAGCCATTTCACGCTCCTGTTATAAGACAGTGATTGTAGGACAATGGTAAAGTTTCCATCTGGTAATCAGAGCTTAGAGGTTCGAATCCCGTGAGTGGCACTTATTTTTTATGTAACCAGGGTTATTTAACCACAGTGTTCTGTACTGCGTCCCCTTTTATGTATTATATCAACCCAGTGATATTCACTAATTATACAGCTGGTTTTTATTTTATTTTTCTCCACATCAGCAGGGTGATGTGGTGCACCACGTCCCCGTTGCTCCCACTGTGTTCCTGCTGACACGACAGTCGCATGCACGATACCGTTGCAGTGGGATCGTGCACACCTGCCTGTCGGCTCAATGTTTTTCGTGGTTCGCTCATACAAGCTGTTCCACTGTGACTCGCCCTGATTTGTACTTATTTGTACTATGTGTGAAGGCGCCCTGAGAAATCAACATTTCTCAAGAATGTGAAGTTTTGGCTCACTGGGTGCAACGCTGAGCAAAGCATTGGCTCTCTCTCAGACACACACACACACACACACACACACACACACACACACACACACACACACACACACACACAAAGCACTGTCTGCACAGAGGGTCGTCGAAAGGTCTTTGTGGAAACCAGCCCCCCTGTGTATAACAAACATTACCAACTAAAACTGGCTTGGAGATGAACAGACAATGACATGTCCCATCAAGGACCAGTCTGACACTCATCACCCGGTCATTCCTCCTTCTCACAGTAACAATTCCAGTTTGGAGTTCTTTGGATAATGCTCTCCTGATTTCCCTCCTCCAGAAGAGAAAATCAGTACATGTTGCTGGTCCAAAACCCAAATAAATAGAATATGTGTGCATCTGTAATTGATGTATCAACTTTTAATTTACCACAGAATTTAAAATATATGCCTACTTTGTGTTGAAATGTAGTTATTTTTAAGTATTTTTACCTCTGCCAACAAAGTTGGAGGAGGTAATATTTTCACCTGTCTTTGTTAGTTTGTCTGTTTGTGAACAGCCTGTAACAGTAACAGCATTCTTAACATTCTGATCACATTTGGAGAGGACGTTCAGCATGTTTACGCCATGCTGACGTCCTCTCCAAATGTGATCAGAATGTTAAGAATGCTGTTTTCATGCTATCTGATTGTTTAGAATGCAGTCAGACTATGGTCAGATGGCACTTTGAGTGCCGTTTGATAGTGGATCCACCTTGACTGCGCTATGACTGTTTTGAACATGACCAAAACATTCAAGGTGCCTGCTCTGAGAGTGTGATCCAAGGTTTTTGAATGTACCTCAACACTCCCCAAATGTGAGTCGAACTTTCATTCAGACACGATTCAGGCTCATTCGGCCTCTAGTGTGATGGGGGTATTAACATTGAACAAATATTCAAAATTTCATAACTCTGTCAAAAGGATTTGAATTTCTTTCATATTGGAGAGCATTATGTATCTGTGGTGCAAATTTGGTGAGAATCCGTGAAGTAGTTTTGTCATAATCCTTCAAAGCCTATATAAAGTGAAATCTTGATCCAGATCCAGATCACCTCCAAAATTTAAATTGTCAAGTCTATAATTTGTCCTTCACCAAAAAAGAAAATCCTGTATGTTGCATTGTGTTGGGCCTAATTTTCCCTATTCCTGCCTCTGCCTTTTCTTTTCTTAGTGCAGCCCCAGAATGGTACACAAAGTTGCAGTGATTGGTGCCGGCCCGTCAGGGTTGACCAGTGTGAAGGCCTGTCTGGAAGAGGGCATGGTGCCAACATGCTTTGAGACCAGTGATGACATTGGTGGCCTCTGGAAGTTCAAGGTAAGTCTTCACAGACAACAGGAATTTATTTATTTTATGTTACATATCTATCTAGTGTTGCTGTGGTAGTGTATGAAAAGGATCAAGCTGTTTTCTACCTCAATAAAGTATTATTATTGACATTGTTGTGTTTTGAAATGCTTGCTTACAGGAAGTGTCAGAACCTAACAGGGCCAGTATCTACCGCTCCCTCACCATTAACATTTCCAAAGAGATGATGTGTTTCAGTGACTTCCCAATTCCTGCTGATTACCCAAATTACATGCACCACTCAAAAATCCTGACATACTTCAAAATGTATGCAGACCACTTCAAGCTACTGCGATACATTAAATTCCAGGTAATAAAACTCATAAGAACACACACACACACACACACACACACACACACACACACACACACACACACACACACACACACACACACACCTACACACACAGAGGTATGCAGTTACTATATTAATGTATATTAACCCTCTGGGGTCCGAGGTCATTTTTTGGACAGTTCACTCGCCTGCCATAAATGTTTTATTATTGCTGTTAACAGCTCTCCCTGCATCGCACAATCAAGTTTTATGTCTCTTTTTTTCAGGACAACCTGTACTTTCAATATATATATATGCTACAGTTGTGTTTTATAAGTGTAATAAAGGTTAACAATCAGAAATAAGAAAGGAAAAAATAAAGCGGAAATAATTTTCCACACACATTTATTCAAAACACACAGCAAACTATAATAAACAACTGTTTTGACACTTTATAAAGGTAATTTGGGCTCTTGTGTGAAAGACTGTACAATAAAAAGGTTAAAACAAACACAAATGCACATTTTGAACAATATATACAAAATGGTCTGTGTGTTTTTGTCTTCATCTAAAAGCAGTTTCTGTTACATCACAAACTTATACTTCTACTGTGTTTTGGAGTGTTCAGTGCAGCTTTCTTTCACACTTTGGCCCACTTTGGGTCCTTACAGTCTGAGGAGCGGCATAAGTTATTTTTTCTACTGGTTGGTGGTGGGACAAAGCAGGACTGCGTTTACTCACCAGCAGCTTCCACGATAAGGACTTAAAGTATTTCCAGACATCGTCTTCCAAAATGTCTTCTGTGCATAGCAGTTTTCTTCAGGCTGGGATGATGCCTCTGGGTGAAAGAACAGAACAGGTCAGATTAAAAAACATTTATTTTATCTGTGCTCTGGGGTAACCCATAGGTCTGGTTTCACATGATACATACTTTGTTTCTGTTAATTAAAAAAAGAAAATACAGGCTCTAACAGCTTTCTTCCTGTTCGTGGGCCAGTGATTTGTTTAGAGTGGAAATAGAGACATTAACAGCACTGGGTTTGGGTCGGGTTTGAACAAAAATATGAGTCCTGAACCACACTTGAGATGTAGAGCCAATGCAAAGCAATGCAAATTCAAAGAAAAGCATAATACGAGGTCTGTCAATAAAGTATAGGTCCTTTTTATTTTTTTCAAAAACTATATGGATTTCATTCATATGTTTTTACGTCAGACATGCTTGAACCCTCGTGTACATGCGTGAGTTTTTCCACGCCTGTCAGTGAGGTCATTCGCCTGTGAGCACTCCTTGTGGGAGGAGTCGTCCAGCCCCTCGTCGGAATTCCTTTGTCTGAGAAGTTGCTGAGAGACTGGCACTTTGTTTGATCAAAATTTTTTCTAAACCTGTGAGGCACATCGAAGTGGACACGGTTCGAAAAATTAAGCTGGTTTTTTCGGTGAAAATTTTAACGGCTGATGAGAGATTTTGAGATGATACTGTCGCTTTAAGGACTTCCCACGGTGCGAGACGTCGCGCAGCCCTCTCAGGCGCCGTCGTCAGCCTGTTTCAAGCTGAAAACCTCCACATTTCAGGCTCTATTGATCCAGGACATCGTGAGAGAACAGAGAAGTTTCAGAAGAAGTCGGTTTCAGCATTTTATCCGGATATTCCACTGTTAAAGGAGATTTTTTTAATGAAAGACGTGCGGACGGATTGCAGCGTCGGCTCGCAGCCGCTGCGATGCTCCGTCACTGGAAAAACACCTCTGTTGGAAGCCTTAAGGACAAGTTGGAACATGTCCAGCTGTTAAACAATTTCTCATATAGTCACTCCACTGAAAGCCATCAAAAGCCGCCTGGATTTTACAAATGGTTATCAACACGGAGGTGTTTTTTCCTGTGCCGCCACACCGCGCCGGCTGCGTCCCGACTCGCGGACCCGTCCGCACGTCTTTCATTAAAAAAATCTCCTTTAACAGTGGAATATCCGGATAAAATGCTGAAACCGACTTCTTCTGAAACTTCTCTGTTCTCTCACGACGTCCTGGATCAATAGAGCCTGAAATGTGGAGGTTTTCAGCTTGAAACAGGCTGACGACGGCACCTGGGAGCGCTGAGCGACGTCTCGCACCGTGGGAAGTCCTTAATCGACAGTATCACCTCAAAATTTCTCATCAGCCGTTAAAATTTTCACCGAAAACCAGCTTAATTTTTCGAACCGTGTCCACTTCGATGTGCCTTACAGGTTTAGAAAAAAATTTGATCAAACAAAGCGCCAGTCTCTCAGCAACTTCTCAGACAAAGGAATTCCGATGAGGGGCTGGACGACTCCTCCCACAAGGAGTGCTCACAGGCGAATGACCTCACCGACAGGTGTGGAAAAACTCACGCATGCGCACGAGGGTGCAAGCATGTCTGACGTAAAAACATATGAATGAAATCCATATAGTTTTTGAAAAAAAATAAAAAGGACCTATACTTTATTGACAGCCCTCGTATTCCTATGTCAGCTTTGATTTCTAAGAAAGTTTTACAATGCTGTCAATACATCAAATGGCTTGGCTTCACAGAAGACAAATGGATTACGTGATTTTCCCAGTGCAACTGGACAAAATGTTTAATCCATAACTAATCTACTTTTATTCGTTACAGTGTGACAACACCTACAGAGACCAAAACCTTTTTTTTAACCAGCCTGTAAACATATTTCTGCTGTAAAGTTGAACATTTTAACATCAGATTCTATGGGAAGTGAATCGCTTTTGAAGCCAGTCTCAAGTGGCCGCTCAAGGAATTGCAAGATTTTCCACCTCATTTCAGATGCCACATACAGAGCTGCTCCTCGTACCTTCTCTGAAGGTATTGTGACAAATGTAATCAAATAAAAAGTAGAATACTCTCTCAAGCATCCATCCATCCATCCATCCATCCATTTTCTTCCGCTTTATCCGGAGTCGGGTCGCGGGGGCAGCAGCTCAAGCAAAGCCACCCAAACCTCTCGATCTACACACACCTCCCCCAGCTCCTCCGGGGTCACCCCAAGGCGTTCCCAAGCCAGCCGAGAGATGTAGTCCCTCCAGCGTGTCCTGGGTCTTCCCCAGGGCCTCCTCCCAATGGGACGTGCCCGGAACACCTCTCCAGCGAGGCGTCCAGCGGGCATCCGGAAAAGATGCCTGAGCCACCTCAACTGACTCCTTTTGACGTGGAGGAGCAGCGGCTCGACTCCGAGTTCCTCCCGATCGACCGAGCTCCTCACCCTATCTCTAAGGGAGCGCCCAGCCACCCTGCGGAGAAAACTCATCTCGGCCGCTTGTACTCGCGATCTCGTTCTTTCGGTCATGAGCCAAATCTTATGACCATAGGTGAGGATTGGAACATAGATCGGTAAATCGAGAGCTTTGCCCCCCTACTCAGCTCTCTCTTCACCACGACGGTCCGATACAGCGACCGCATCACTGCAGATGCTGCACCGATCTGTCTATCGATCTCACGCTCCAGCCGTCCCTCACTCCTGAACAAGACCCCGAGATACTTAAACTCCTCCACTTGAGGCAAGGACACTCCACTGACCTGAAGAGGGCAAAGCACCTTTTTCCAGTTGAGAACCATGGCCTCAGATTTGGAGGTGCTGATTTTCATCCCGGACGCTTCACACTCGGCTGCAAACCGCCTCTGTCAAGCACAAGAGTAGAAATACAGTTTTATAAGGAAGGATGATGCTCGTTCCTCTAAATTAACAGTTTTTTGCTTCCTTTTTTTCTTGTGTGCAATACCACCCCTGGTGAGCAACATATCATAATGCTCCTGCCACGGTATATATTAGTCAGGTGTGACCAAGGTGACTGTTCCTCTAACCTATTTTGTTTTACATTTTAGTCCATGGTAAAAAGTGTCAAACAAAGACCGGACTTTTCTCGCACTGGTCAGTGGGAGGTGGTGACAGAGAATAAAGATGGACAGGAGGAGAGACATGTCTTTGATGCAGTTATCTGCTGCTCTGGACACTACACCTACCCCAACATGCCACTCAAAGACTTCCCAGGTAAATTAGATTTTTCTTCATACTGTCAGGGGGAAATGCATGTACTTCATCTCAGTGACCCGACTGAAGTCATATACACACTGAACTAGTGTTTTCCTGGGACAGGATTGCACATCATCTGTTCCAACACACATAAACTTGAAACTGAGTAAATGAACAACACAGATGACCCCCCCCCCCCCCCCCACTGTGTTTCCTGTTGTGTTTGGCAGGAATTGAGACTTTTGAAGGAAAATACTTTCACAGTTGGGACTACAAGGGCTCTGAAGAAATGCTGGGGAAGAGGGTGGTGGTCATTGGCATTGGTAACTCGGGAAGTGACATTGCAGTAGAGAGCAGTAGAGTTGCAGAGCAGGTTAGGAAATAATTTCTGATTGGCCATTTACTCACTGATTTCGATTTATGATTCAACATTTTTTTTTTATTCACTTTGTCCTGCTTTTGTCCATGTCCTTTTTTTTTGTCTTCTTCTTTTGTGTTCTGCAGGTGTATATGAGCACCCGCCGTGGTGCCTGGATCATCCGTCAGGTGTCTGATGATGGTGTGCCAGTGGACATGAAGTACAACACACGCTTTGCCCACATCCTGTTCCAGTTGCTGCCAGTTAACTGGCTTAACTGGTATGGAGAGAAAAAACTCAATGCCATGTATGACCACACCATGTATGCCATCAAACCCAAACACAGGTACGATATTTTTATGTGTATTTATTTTTAACCTTTATTTAACCGTTATTCCCATTGCAATCGAGATCGCTTTTGCAAGGGAGACCTGGGCAATTATAAAGTTTCCAGTTCACTGACACTCAAAAAATGGCTCATTGGATGAACTCAATTCAATTATGCGCAGGATTTCCATCTAATAAATATGTGTAGCCCCAACTCAAATAAAGCACATCCATGCAAGATAATGTAACTTACGGTAATTTAGTTGGACTACATATATTAATTGGAAGGAATCCAATCCAATGAGTCAGTTTTTTTTAATGTATCACTCAAACAAATGTCTTATTTGATGAACTCAATTCACTTACATAAATATATGTTGTCCTAACTAAATTAAATTAAATTATCTTGCATGGATGCGCTTTATTTCAGTTGTGGCTACATACGAGGTCTATTAGAAAAGTATCCGACCTTATTATTTTTTTCAAAAACCATATGGATTTGAACCACGTGTGATTACATCAGACATGCTTGAACCCTCATGGGCATGCAAGAGTTTTTTTCACGCCTGTCGGTTACGTCATTCGCCTGTGGGCAGTCTTTGAGTGAGGAGTGGCCCACCCTCTCGTCGATTTTTTCATTGTTTAGGAATGGCTGAGAGACTGTTGCTTTGTTTGATCAAATTTTTTTCAAAACTGTAAGGCACAACTGAGTGGACACCATTCGATAAATTCAGCTGGTTTTCGGTAAAAATTTTAACGGCTGATGAGAGATTTTGGTCTGGTAGTGTCGCTTTAAGGATGGCCCACGGTGCCTGACGGCGATCTGCGCTTTGAGGCGGCAGCGTCTCGCCATTTCAAGTTGAAAACCTCCACATTTCAGGCTCTGTTGACCCAGTAAGTCGTCAGAGAACAGAGAACTTTCAGAAGAAGTCGGCATGAGGAGTTTATTCGGACATTCCATTGTTAACGGACATTTTGTAATGAAAAAACGTGCGGGCAGAGTCGCATGTCGGGTCGGACCCGACCGCGGGGGGTCGCCACAGGAAAAACACCTCCGTTGGAAACCTTAACGGGCAAGTTGGAACAAGCCCAAGCTGTTAAACAATTTCTCAGTTACTCACTTGTTGAAAGCCATCAAAAGCCGCCTGAATTTTACAAATGGTTTTCACACGGAGGTGTTTTCCTGTCGCGGCGCACACAGAATTTGCGCACACGTCTTTCATTAAAAAATGTCCTTAAACAGTGGAATGTCCACATAAAGTCCTCATGCCGGCCTCTTCTGAATCTTCTCTGTTCTCTCACGACATCCTGGGTGAATTAAGCCTTAAATGAGGATGTTTTCAGGTCGAAACAGGCCGACGACGGCGCCTGGAAGTGCTGCGCGACGTCCCACTCCGTGGGAAGTCCTTACAACCGACAGAAACACCCCATAATCTCTCATCAGCCGTTAAACTTTTCACCGAAAACCATCTTAATTTCTCGAACAGTGTCCACTCGGATATTCCTCACAGGTCCAGAAAAAATTTTGATAAAGCAACGCGTGCCGTCTCGAGCAGCGTGTGAAACAAAGGAATGCAGCTGAGAGGGCGGGACCACATCTCACTCAAGGCCTGCCCACAGGGAAATGACATCACCGACACGTGTGAAAAAACTCACACATGCGCACGAGGGTTCAAGCATGATTGGTGTAATCGCACGTCATTCAAATCCATATAGTTAAAAAAAAAATAAAAGTGTCGGTTTCTTATCTAATAGACCTCGTATATTTATTAGATGGAAATCCTGCTCATTGAATTGAGTTCATCCAATGCATCAGTTTTTGAGTGTAACCTGCATGTCTTTAAATGTGGGAATAAAGTCGAGCACCCAGAGGAAACACACACAAACAAGGGGAGAACATGCAAACTCCACACAGAAAGGCCAAAGGTGGGAATCAATCCCATGACCTTCTTGCTGTGAGGCAACAGTGCTAACCACTAATCCACCATGCTGTCACTCAACTCTTATCTTATTCATCCATCAATTCACTATAATTTACATTTTTTTAATTCAACACCTTCAATGCATATTCATTTCCCATTTGTTAAACAATATTTTA
This sequence comes from Thalassophryne amazonica, assembly GCF_902500255.1. Taxonomy (NCBI): domain Eukaryota; kingdom Metazoa; phylum Chordata; class Actinopteri; order Batrachoidiformes; family Batrachoididae; genus Thalassophryne; species Thalassophryne amazonica. The sequence goes on from NC_047112.1 coordinate 85,754,326, forward strand.
TAACTTATGGACAGTTGGAGTTATAAGTTGTCATACACCTTGACTAAAAGTTTCAAACTCAATTTTCCCTAACTTCACATATTCCGTTTTAATCAAACAGTGTGTTTACTATGTCTATGTTATTGCAATAAAAATAAAGTTATTGAAAAAATAACTCCAAAATACATTAATTTAAATTTTTATTCATTATGTCAGATTTTTGGATTCTATAAATATCACAGAAGATTGCAAAACATTCCATAAATTGATCATCATCACTGCTATCCTCTGCCTTTCTTCATCAGTGACAGTGGTTCTCTTGGTTGGCTCTGTACATCTAAGCTCTCTCCATTTGAAACTCAAGGAAGCTAAGCTGTCTTTGTCCTGTGTGTGAATGTTTTTTGTGTGGTCAGCTTCATTTCATTTCTTAATATCAATTTAATTCAGTTTATTTACACAGCACCAAATCATAAGTTGCTCCAAGGCTCTTCACAAAGGTAACGTCTAACCTTACACTCACCCCTGAGCACATTGGCAAAAGAGTTTTGATTGTAGAAAGAAACATCAAAGACTCAAACTTAATTCCCAGTCACATGGCACACAACGATAGCTGAACAAAGGAAAAAAGTCACAAATAATCGAGAAAAAGTGGATGAATGATCCTGCATTTTCCCATCACCAAAACGCCCGCGAATCAAGAGCGCGAAAAGGAACTTAAGAAAACCGAAACCAACGAAAGACAAATTAAGCAACCGTTGACCTTGACGCTTTAAACGAAATCAAAACAAAACATTCACGATGACATGACCGACAGCAGGTATGAGATCGAGCACAGCCAGCCTGGTCGTCATGTGCAGCACCTGCAGATGTGGGGTCTGAGTATCTTGATAACAACGTGTGTGCACACGCAGGCCAGACACAAACGGCTGCAACATACATAAATAGTTAAAGCCGTTGATAAAACATTCTTGCCACTATTGTTTCTGTATGACAACGTTGCTTTTCATCCCACACATGGACAAGTCACGTTCAGCTCGTCGGAGCTTTAGTTAATGATCCGTTCATATATCATCAACGTTTGTGCAAGACATTGGACGTGGGAGGTTGGACGACTGGTGTAATGGGAATTACGCAAACAACGATGAACCGTCAAGACAGAAAGCAAAACAGAATATGGACGAATTGAGGTTGTTGTTAGGATTTGTTCATATTTTTTGACAGTTTCAAAATTCTGACAAGCACCAGCTACAGAAATGAAGCTGGACAATGGTTAAACGATGTCAGCGTAAGTCCAAATTTCTTATTTTGTTTTGCCTTTGATGTCCTTCGTTAGTGCCGTGTGACCGGGCTTAAGAAGGATGACCATCTACTCTGGCCACACTACCAAGAACAAAATAACAAATAAAACAAAGCACAGCAAACAATTGTCAGACATGTAAGACAGCGATGACAGCCTAGCATCCACCTGCTCATAAAGTCGAATGGCTGTAAGAACCAGTTGCTCAAACAATCAAGCAGGAAAGACCATTGGCTCGTGAAGTGGAATACAGTTGGGATTTTCAAAGAGTTGACAGTTCATATCCTCGAAACATCAGTGAACCACCCAATCCCCCCAGAGTCAATGATGTGTTAGCAGCAGGTACCTGTACTCCAGTTTTCCCAGGCCCCGCCAGTCTCCAATGAAGGCATGGCCAATCCATATGATAAGGCTATGGTCCATGTGATCCACACTACACAGTTTAGAGCACTCTTGACCTCAGACTCTGGCAACGGTTCATCTTTCAGCAGGACAATGACCCTAAGGACACAGCCAAGATATCAAAGGAGTGGCTTCAGGACAACTCTGTGACCGTCCTTGAGTGGCCCAGCCAGAGCCCAGACCTGAATCTGATTGAACATCTCTGGAAAGATCTGAAAATGACTGAGCACCAACGCTCCACATCCAACATGATGGAGCTTGAGAGGTGATGCAAAGAGGAATGGGCAAAACTGCCCAAAGATAGGTGCACCAAGCTTGTGGCATCATATTCAAGAAGACCTGAGGCTGTAATTGCTGCCAAAGGTGCATCAACAAAGTATTGAGCAAAGGGTGTGAATACGTACATGATTTCTTAGTTATGTGTAGAGACACCTTACTTCTCCCGTAATATTTTTTCCATTCAGCATTCACTGCAAATTTGTTGACGCACTACTGTTTTGGAAGTGACAGACCAGGCAGTTACCATTTCCAGCACGTCCAATCAATCTGTTAACATGACCAGCTTTACTGTGATTAGACATAGTCAGCCAGACCCTGCAGTGGTCATACCAAATGCTAACTAGTGGTGTAGCCACTGCATTCTTGGCACACATGTCAATATGAATACAAACCTGACAGAAGCACAATTTACTTGAATGATAGCTGACAACTATGTCACCCTTTATACTAGAAGCTTTTATTACACTTAAAGTTACCTTACCGACCCTTGTCTACTCTTCTCTTCCCTCTCAGGCTCTTCAGTCAGATCCCAATCATCAATGACGACCTGCCTTTCAGAATTCTGTCTGGGTCTGTCATCCTGAAACCAAATGTGAAGGAGATTCGTGGCTCCACTGTCGTATTTGACGATGGCAGTATTGTGGAGAAGGTTAGGTAGCATTTCCAGAGATATTAAAATTAACTTGTACATTAAAACGTAGGCCTTTGTTGAATTAAATCCCCATTTATTGCTTTGTATTGTCACAGGTGGATGTTATTGTGTTCGCCACAGGATACAACTATGGCTTTCCTTACTTGCCAAACAATTTATTGCACAGGTCTGGGCACCGTGTGGGTCTGTACAAGCATGTTTTTACACCCAACCTTGAGCATCACACTCTGGCTGTTGTGGGTTTCATCCATGCCCTTGGCGCCATTATGACACAAGCTGAGATGCAGGCCCGCTATGCTGCACGGGTCTTAAAAGGTGAAGATGAGTTTTATGAGCAGTCAGTGGATAAGACTGAGGAGTGATACGCATCTCCTGTCTTTATCTTTAGGTCACATAAAGCTTCCCTCCAGTGAGGTCATGATGAAGACAATTGAGAAGGATACCAAGGAGATGGGAAAAAAGTAAAGGTCTCACATTAAATTACATCATTACATACAAATTGGAGTAGAATCAAACATTAACTTGTGATATATTCTCACCGCTAGCTATGTGCTCTCAAAGCTGGCACCAATTCAAGTGGACTATGTCACCTACATGGACGAGTTGGCTGGAGACATTGGAGCACGGCCAAGTCTTCTCTGGCTCTTCCTCACAGACTATCCACTGTATAAGAAGCTTCTGTGGGGGCCAATGACAGCCTACCAGTATCGTTTGGTGGGACCAGGGAAATGGGAAGGGGCCCCGTAAGGCGATCTTCACCCAGTTCGACCGCATGCGCCAGCCTTTGAAGACCAGAGAGGTTGCCACCGCTCTTTCTGCTAGATTATTTTGGCTTTTAATATATGATGAATAGAAATTACTATCAACATGTTTGGGTCTTGACTTATCTGAAGTTTCTTTTAAATAAGACTAAACATTTAGCCAGTGGGATCATAATGTTCCTTCTTCTGTCGCTTTCAGCTGGATGCACCAGAAGAGGGTTCCTTCACTGGCCGCCTTATTAAGTTCACGCTGACCATCATGGCCGGAGGAGCTGCTGTCTACTACATCCATGTCCGCAACCCAACTGTCATACCGACCCTGGTGTCCCGCCTCCATCCACAGACTATGTGAACATGCCATTTCAGTCAAATTATAAGTCAACGTTAAAACATTCAATATATTGAGTCCAAATGGACTTCAATGTACTCATGTATACATTTTATCAATGGCAGTAATAATAGGGATGTTCATTAATGAAGCATAAACAACTGTCTATTGTGAAAGAGCAATTGCTCCCTTAAACTGAATAACAGATTTCAACAACTGCATCCAAACACTTGCAATAACTGGACTTCAGCCTTTCACATCACTATTTCTGAAGGGTGTTTAAGTATGAATTTTGAGAAGATGGCAGAATTCCTGTGTCCTTCATTTATACCAAGTCTTCCAAGCCCTGAAACTCCAATGCTTCATACTGTCATATTACCCAACACCATGGTTAACCTTCAAGTGAATAAGTGAGGTCACTTATGACTCCACTCAAATATTTATATGCGTAATTGTGATATTTTTAATTAGAGAAATATGCCCTATCATTAATTTGTCAATCTATTTTCCCTACAGCTTTTCATATGTTCTGCAGGAATTGTCTCATGAGTGTGGCAAGGATAATGGAAAGTTATGTAGAGTAATTTATGAACCTGAAAACATAGTGTGTTTGTCTGAGTTTTTTTTTTTTTTTTACATTTACAGGCTTTGATTTTATAATATAATGTAATGCTAAAATACCCTTGGTCGTATGAGCAGTGTTCTTTATAATTTGCAGTTGTTTAATTAATTATTAAGATCCTATTCAATCTGTACATGTTCAATATTTACATTTTAATGGCATCTGCAGGAGGCTTTGCGTATGCATTTACATGAGCTTTTGACAAGAGCCGAAGTTGTGCAAATCAAGGAATATTTGTAGCAGGGGCGTAGGTTTGCATATGGACCATAGGGACAAGTCACAACCAATATTTTGGGATGGCAAAATAGTCCCTACCAATATTTAGAATTTTTTTTATATAACAAAATCATTCACTATTTTTTTGCGAACTTGATACTATAATTTTAGTTGTCACGTTTTGTGTTTTCGACGTGCCAGAGTGACAGGGTTACCCATGTTGCAATTTCATTAGCTCACGTTCTTCTCACATGGACGTAAACAAAGCGCATCTCGTGGCAGGCAGTGCTTCATTTGTAAAGTGGGAGGTCCCAGAGCGCAGAGGATGGGTGGCTCCGGTGCAGTGTTGCCAGATGTACGATAATTATCGTATTTGTACGATAGTTTTGCCCTCTGTACGATCAGTGTTGCCACAGTTACTTTGAAAAAGTAATCCAATTACTGATTACTCCTTGAAAAAGTAACTTAGTTACTTTACTGATTACTCAATTGTAAAAGTAACTAAGTTAGATTACTAGTTACTTTTTTAGTCCCAGCTCTCGACAACAACCCACCTCAACATGACAATGATACCTGTTTTGCCAAAACTCACTATAGTCACCCTTTCTTGACTTCAATGAAAACAAATACTTGTTTTATAAAAAGTAAAATAAAGACGTCTTTCTTGACCTCATATTTAACTGTTGACAGCACTGTAACAGTAAAACTTGCAATTTCGAGCCTACATTGTTTATAAATGTAACTATTAAATTCTAACATTTTTCTAACATTTAAATTCTCTCTAAACATTTTACTTGTCGAAATTATTATTATTTTAAGCAATATTAGTAGTTGTAGTAAAAAACGGCTTCAAAACTGGATCTTGAATCTAGGGGTGTTGTGGGGAGGGGGGCACATCCCTGCCCCACGCCCCCATTCCATCTGGATTCGCCCCTGCTTTGGCGTTTGAGCACAAAGAATGGATAACATTTATTTATGCAGAAAACATGAGCAGATTTACAGGTAAGAAAGTTTAATTGTGTTTTCACATCATGTGGTCCTCAGAAAGAGAGTTTAGGTGCATTTCAGTGGAAAATAGTGTTAGTTGTTGACGCGTCGCGGAGGATCAGCTGTTTTTAACGAGACGATACAGAGCGGCTCAGCTCAGAATTCTAAATAAAGGAGGAAAAAAGTATAAAAATGTCTTCGTAAAGCTCAGTGCAGGTGTGCTGATCACCGCGCTTTAAGAGGTGAGGACGAGTCGAGCAGCTGCAAAAAACCGCGGATTAAAAGCTCACAGCTCACTTAAAGTGGACAGTTCAGTCGAACCCCGACCTCCTGCCCACAGACCAAGTTTAATGCTGTTATCGACCCACAATGAAAAATAATAGTAACGCACAGTGACATGGAGAAGTAACTTTAATCTGATTACTGACTTGGAAAGATTAACGCGTTAGATTACTCGTTACTAAAAGAAGTGGTCAGATTAGAGTAACGCGTTACTAAGTAACGCGTTACCGGCATCACTGTGTACGATCAATAATGGGAAAAAAAATCCAATATGTACGATAATTTCAGTTGGTTGCCCAAACACGCATCTCTCTCTGACACCCAAGAATCATTTTGCAGGTGTTGCACTCAGGCGGCATCAAATGCTGGCTTTGAGCGACCGGGACAGTCATTTGAAAGCCCGTCCCCTCTCATACAAAGTAATGAGTTCCCATAAAATCTGTGCCGTGACAGGAAGATTCCCCAACCAACATCTTTTTTTTTTTCTCGAAACTTTATTTCAACAAATGCAATAACAAACGAACAAAACACAAGAGCAAGAGATATACAAGAAGAATAAAAAAAAAGTTAAAGTTCCTTATGGAGGTGTCAACATTTTTTTCTGTGTTCAACAAAATCTGCACGTGTCCATGGCATCGGATGACGACAGCGACCTCGAGGTTGAATTCGACTCTTTCTAGTCTGGTAATTAACACGTTTGTGTCCCTTCACAGAAAAAAAAAAAATCTTTCTAGTCTGGTAGTGCATTTGCTTGTGCATTTGCGTTCTTTTTGTGCCATAGTTTCCCCATTACTATAATTACTGTTTAAAAATGTGACATAAAATTCTTTGTAAATTAAAAAAAACAAAAACGCTAAAATAGCTACGTTGTATGCGTTTTGTTTGTGTACGATAATTTCTCCCAAAATACGATAATTTTGAGGTTTTGGTACGATAGTTTCATATTTCATATCTGGCAACACTGCTCCGGTGCAGAAAAACAAGAAGGGCGGGGGTGAGGGGTTGCGAACAATGCTGTGCGCCACACTTAAAATAAACTGCACACCCACACAAACACGCACGCACACCTTCACAAATGACACTAACATCCTGCCTTTTCCTCAAAAATTACTACATTTATGTTTGCTGTCTGTCTCTGTACTTTTCTGTCACTTTTGCGCTCTTTTTCATACTTTTCCCTCGTTTCAAAAGTCACCGAACGCACTTTACCGTAATATATGCAACATTTAGCACACTGTTGGAAAGCACGGGTTCTTGGCTTGCTGTCAGTGTTGAAATTTTTCAGCGTGAGGGCTTACATGAGAACTTACGGTAATGAGAATCAGCGGCGCACTAGTGTGAAACTTCCATGTTTTTCCTCTGCGTTATGACATCACAGGCTTACGTTTACCGTAATACACCATATATATCATTGTAAAGCCCTTTTTTTTGTTGGCAAATTAGGTTGCCAGATACCTACAACTGCATTATTGATGAAGAGAATAGATTATACATCTTGGTTGCAAAAACTTTTTTTTGTTAGCTCCACAAGTATTTTTTTTTGTTGTCTTGTTCTCTCAGGTGTAGGCCTATAGAATAGATTCGTGATTTTGGGTGCAATTTTGTTATTTAAGCTATTTGTTTGTCTGCCTACACACTTAATAATGTAAATAAAGTGTTAAATTATTCAGCATTATGTCGTCATATGTTATGTATTATGCTGTACTTGTGCGTCTAATGGTATGAGTGGGTTAGGGGGTGGTGGTGGTGGTGGTGGGCAGGGGGGCGGGGGGGTGGTATTGTCCCTACCAAAGCTGAGACCAAACCTACGCCCTTGATTTGTAGCTCACCCTCTGTGCATTTGCAGGCATTAATAAAACAAATTTAACTCCATAGGAAGTTAGCAGACATTAGAGTGAACACTAACATCCACAAAATGTCTTGTAAATGACTCCAGAGGTGATATTAGCATTTTCAGTTTTATAAGTGTTTATTTCTTCCTAGCTTTTACATAATATATGACAAAGAGGTTATATTTACACATAAACACAACGTTGTTTGCAGCTAGCTACCAATCTGTGACATCACCACTCTAACGTCCGCTAAATGTTTTGTAATCCTTCCAGAGATGTTATCAGGTTACATAAACAGCGTTTTCAGTTTTAGAAGCGTTTATTTCTTGCTAGCTTTTACATAACACTCATATGTGTTATGTCTAGCCAAAAACAAAGTTAAGTTGGCAGCTAGCGACACCAGGAAGTGATGTCACCATGCTAATGTCCATGAGATCATACCATTAAAAATATGAACAGAATGTGACTTTTTAACCTCTTAAAATAAAATACCTCTTAGAATTGGTTCAGGTTAGCAATCTTTGAACTTGTCAAAGGTCTGTGTCCCAAGAATGTTTCCTGTGAATTTGAAGACCCTGGCAGTAATAAGGCTGGACGTATGCTGAGCACAGACAGATGGACGGACGGACGGACGGACGAAAAGCCTTGGCAATACCCGATGGCCATATTTGATGGCCTCGGGTAAAAAATCACTAATTAATGTTAACATTTCAGAAAATCTGTCATTGATAAAAGAAGCACTATAGGTATGATAAAACACACATAGAGCCTTTAAAAAGTATAAAATATTCAAGGATTATTAACCGACTGAGGTCTGTACAGGGAAATATCAGATTGACGTGTTGTCAGTACGGACCGAGCGAAAAGAGTTTTACTTTGGGATGTTGATGCTGTTGTCAGCTTACAGCGGTTAAATTGCAGCTTTATCTGAACGTCTCAATGCACTTCTCTCAGTGTTGTTGACATATTGCAGAGCGACGACCTCTCTGAGATTTTGTGGGATTTGAAACCTCAGTGGGGTGAATAGCCATATGTTGTGTCAGTAGGGTTTCTCTTGTCCTTGTTGGAGGACGTGCATGCTGTCTTACCAGTGTCTTGCATCTACACCTGCGTCTCATCTCAATCAAACATCTGTACTCAGCTCACAGTTCCTAGGTTCCTGGTTTTGTCTGGGTTAGTCAGTTTTTCCTGCTGTCTTGTCTGCATTGTTTGTTCTGGATTTGCTGTTTCACTCTTTGTGTGTTGCTCCAGTGTTTCAGGTTGTTATCAGCCACTCGTTCCTCCCGTAAGATCTGTCAAAGCCAGCCTTTCTCAGATTGTTCTGTGGACCACCGTTGGTCTCCGAGCAACCCCTTGTGATCTGTGAGTATATTGGTGAAATATCACATTTGAAATTAATATCATAATTAAGTCTCTTTGGCTGCTCTTGTTTTCTCTTGTTGCTCTTGTTTTCACTTGGGGTCGCCACAGCAGATCCAAGGCGGATCTGCATGTTGATTTGGCACACATTTTACACCGCATGTCCTTCCTGATGCAGCTCCGCATCACATGGAGAAATGTGGCAGGTTTGAACCCGGAACCTTCAGCACTTGAAACTGAGCGCAGTAACCACTTGGCCACCACCCCTGCAAGTTTTTCTCAAACTTTTTAAAAAGGACTCTTAAGTCTAATAGATGGCAGCATGTATGTCACCTTATAAACAAAGATATTTGTAACGTTTTCAATATTAGGCTGCAATTTGTCATGTGCTGTTGTTGGTTGGATATTCGGGGAGTTAGGTGGGCTTTTTTTTTTTTTATGTCCTTGTTTCAAAAAGTTTGAGAAACATTGGTCCAAGTGCTTTGTTCACGCTTTTGGATTTAAATCTACAGGATTATTTCTAAACTTTGCAACTACTTACCAGAATAATTTATGTCAGTCAATTTCTTTCTCAGTTCTGAATTTTTTTTTTTTTTTTTTTTTTGACATTCACATAACATACCACTGGTTCTATTGAACTGATTATCATTATTATTATTATTATTATTATTTTAGATTGCCTTTATGTCCAGTTTTGTTTGAATATCTACTGAAAAAAAATTCTGTATGAAATGTACACAAAGATCAGGTAGAAGGAAAATATATTTCCACAGCACCGCACTTGTCTGTGAGCATGCGCTGATGTTGTGCTTTGCGCGTCCATGACACCATGGAACCACCTTGTGTCCTGACTGAATACCAACCATCCAGGCAGACAGCCAGTCCATCCTCTCTTCTCGAAAGTCACCATTTGTAATATGGATTCATTACAATACAATATTTTAACAGAAATAAAATCCATTTTGTGGACAACCAATACAGTCTAGATTATATGTCAATAAATCTGCATTCATTCTTAAGCTGGCAAAATATTTACTCCCAATGTTGTCTATTAATGCCTTACCAGTTGTTTTTATTTATTTGTTTTTAAAGCATGGTTAGCACTGTTGCCTCACAGCAAGAAGATCCTTGGGATCGATTCCCATCTGGGCCTTTCTGTGTGGAGTTTGCATGTTCTGCCCCATTTGATTGGGTTCCCTCTGGGTGCTATGGCTTCCTTCCACTTCCACAAACTCAACTTTTATTTCTACAGCATGTTTGAAACGACAGCAGTCAACCAAAGTACTGTACATAATTAAAAAATGGACACCAAGTTACCCCCAATCATAAAGAAATGAATTAAAAATAACAATAAAGTTACAACAGGCAATAAAATAGATATAAGACAAAACAAAATAAAGAGTAAAAAGTAGTAGGTAATAATTTATTTTTATTTTATTTACATAGCACCAAATCATAACAAAGCTGCCTCAGGCGCAAGTAAGGTCTAACCTTACCCACCCCTAGAGCAAGCACACAGGCAACAGTGGTAAAGCCCAGCTCTCCACAATTTCTCTTATACTCACTCGACTGGTAAGCACTGAAAGCCGAGATAGGCGTGTCCCAACTTGTCCTCTAACACTCCGAAACGGAGGTGTTCCTTTGTCTCGCTTCATCAGCGAATCGGTCGTGACGCGCGAAGCCTCCGCGCGGCTTTCAATGACAAAATCTCTTGTTAAAAGTGAAATCTGCCAGAAAATGGCAGATGTCCAGCTCTTGTGATAACCAGAGAAATTGCACACGACGGTCCCGGCTCCATCCAGCCACCCGTTTAGAAATGATGTGGTGGTTTCTGCCTCTCAATGGTGGCTCGGAGCGCGGTGCGCCGTGCGCCATTGTGGGCCGTCCTTAAAGCTGTAGTAACACTCCTTATTCTCTGTGAAGCCCGTAAAATTTTCACCGAAAGCCAGATAAATTTTTCGAATGGTTTCCAGCTGCCTGTCTCTAACAGTTTCTGAAAAAATTCTGATGGAAAAAAAGCCCAAATCATTCCGCCATTTCCTCGCAATGAAACAACGACAAGAGGGGTGGAGCAGTGCTCACTCAAAGCCTGCCCACAGGCGAATGACACAACCGACAGGCGTGGAAAAACTCACGCATGCACACGAAGGTTCAAGCTTGGCTGGCGTAAAAACATATGAATCAAATCCATATAGTTTTTGAAAAAAATAAAAAGGTACGATACTTTTCTAACAGACCTCGTAAGTGTATGGAAGTCAGCATATGTCACACCTTTATTGAAGGGTGGTGACCAAACAAATCCTAATAATTATAGGCCGACATCTAAACTGTCTGCTTTAGCCAAAGTTTTAGAAGGGCTTATAAGTGACCAGTTGAAAGAGTTTCGAACAAGAAATAGCATTTTGAATTTTGAATCACAGTCTGGTTTCAGAAAAAAAACACAGTACTGTCACTGCCACCATGAAAGTCTTAAAAGATCTCATAAGTGCTATTGATTCTAAAGAATACTGTGTTGCATTTTTTTTTTTAGATCTGTCAAAGGCTTTTGACACTTCTGACCACTTGGTCTTGTGCCAGAGACTGCACGATATCGGAATGTCTTCAAAAGCTGTCATGTGGTTTGACAACTACTTGAGCAGCAGAACACAAAGTGTTCAGGTTGATAGTGTGTCTTCCAAACTTTTGTTGACTCAAAATGGTGCCCCCCAGGGGTCCATATTGGGTCCAGTTTTATTTACTATTTATATAAATGTCTTGTGTCAAAACATAACTGATGCCAAACTTCACTTTTACGCAGATGACACTGTTTTGTATTGTTCTTCTTTATCATTAGCAAGTGCCACAGAAAAGCTTCAATCTGCTTTTAATGTTATTCAGAATCATTTTAATCAATTAAGACTTGTGCTCAATTCTGACAAAACTAAAATGATGTACTTTTCAAATCAGGGAAGACAGATGATGTTTGTCAGATTGTTCCACAAAAGGAGAAAGTGACTGAACAAATACTTGGGATTTTACTTGGATGAAAATATGTCTTTTAAATACCATATTGAGTGTCTTACAAAGAAACTCGGGGTTAAACTGGGTTTCTACTATAGAAACAAAAGTTGTTTCTCCTTTAAGGTGAGAAAAAGACTGATTCAGGCAACTTTTGTATCAATACTTGACTACGGTGACATATATGCAAATCTCTCCTCTCAGAAAACGCTGGATTCAGTGTATCATGCAGCATTACAATTTGTAACAGATGTAGGTTTTCATACTCATCACTGTAGTTTTTATGAGAGTGTTGGCTGGCCTTCTCTGCACAATCGTAGATGGGAACACTGGTATTGTTTTCTTTATAAGGCCATCCTGTGGGACTTGCCTCCTTATTTATGTTCTCTCTTGGCTCCTAAAGTCAACATCAAAAGCTGTAGTCTCAGGCTCGATAGACTGATAATGTACACTATTCCTCATACGCGGACTGTCTTCAGGGAAAGTGCCTTCAAAGCATTTGCACCCTCATCCTGGTATAAATTACAGAGTCATCTTAAATTGGACTATCTCCCAAGTATGGAAGATTTTAAAGCTAGGATGAAGGACTTTATGACTACTGCATGCACATGTCCTCTTACTGAACGCAGCTGGTGATTATAATGTTATGATGTGATTTGCCAAACTGTTTTTATGTTTGTTTTGTTGTTGCTATTTCAAGTGTGTACTTTATGTGGAACTACTGTGCTGCTCTCTTGGCCAGGATTCCCTTGCAAAAGACATTCTGAATCTCAATGGAATTATTCCTGGTTAAATAAAGGTAAGAGAAGAGAAAAAGAAATAACCCGAAATGGACATAAATACTGAGCTCCAACACAGAATTAAGACTTTCAAAAGGTTTTATTGGAATTACTTGCAAGGTTCGGCACTCAAGGATGCAGTTATCAGCAATGGTAACCAAAACATGAGGCAAAAGGTAGGATCCAGGAAACAGGCTGATAGTTCAAAAAACACGGCAGGGCAACACTAGACAAAAAGTCAGAAGAAGGGCTGGAAGTGAAGGTGGTGAAGCACAACGATCTGGCAGATAAAAGAGGGGAAGAGAGGCTTAAATACAGGAAGTGATGAGCAGGAGATGAGAGACAGGTGTGAAGGGAAAGATCCAGAACAGGATGTGGAAAACAAGAGGGCTCTGTGTGGGCTGTCGTTGGCGGTGCGCTGCTGAGTTTGTGATGCTCTTGACGTTCTGGGGTGATGTCGAGTTACAGCTGATTGCTGTGACGGACGGTTCAGTATGTACAGCACAAAGTAAGCTCCTCTTTCAGATATTTGTTTTATATTTATCTGTTTAAAATGTAGGATTTTGGACCAAGATGTGGAAGGAGGCCCTGCTGCTTTGCTCTGGTGCTCTGCTGAAAGATTTCGTCCTGTGAGACCGGTGGATGTGCCCTGTTTGCTGCGGCGGCTTTACGCTCAGTTTGGACATTTGGAAAACTCTGCCTGCTGCGTGTGCTGCCGGGCTGCGTGATGCAAGGGCGCCCTCATGTGGTCATGATCGGTGGTGTTTTAAATTAGTTTTTTATAAAATTGTCTTTTTAACTAGAAATTTGATTGTTAATAAATTCTTTTTGTATTTGGGAACCACGTCTCTGTCTCAATTGCAACGAACCTGTGTGTCTTAGGTTGAAGTTATTCAACTGTTGAATTCCCTGGGTGAAATTCCCAGGGTGGTGTCAGAAGTCTGACATATCATGTTTATTCATGATTTCTAATTGTCTTGACGATTAGGAGTAACTTGTCTGCTTTGCCACATTTTGGTGTCAAGAAGTGGGATGCAAATTGAGACTAGAGAGGTGTGTTCTGTTAGTTTTTGGTGAAGTAAATTTTTTTTGTGTGTTTAATGTGTTATTTTTCTGTTTTCCAGAGCAAAGCAGCAGGTGGCCTCGGTGCAAGTAATTTCCCCTATTTTGGTCGCATCCTCATTGTGGGAAAGTCTCAAGGGGTATGATGGCAGAAGAAACGCAGGAGCTGAGAGAGTTAGCCTGTTCCTGCTTCAACCTCTCATTCTCCATCCTAAGCTGAGTGACTGAGGCAGTGCCTGGCCCGAGTATAGAGCCCTCATCTAAAGTGTCCTCTAGTGGTAATGCTCCAGTAATGGAGTTTATTTTTTACCCTGAGATAGAAAATGTCCCACGTTTAATGGCAAGACAGGTATGGGGTTGGCTGAATGGTTGGAGGAGATGCAGGCTTGTGTGAGAGCCTGTCATGTCTCTGAAGCTGACCAGGCATTTTTTTTATTTTGATCATCTGGAGGGGGAAGCACGTGAGGAAATAAAGCATTGTTCCAGTGAAGAGCGTTCAGACCCATTAAAGATCATTGGGGTGTTGCAGGAGCTGTATGGGGATGCAGAATCTTATGTGGCACTTCAAGAGGCCTTTTTCTCCCGCAGACAGCGTGAGGGAGAGACTCTGTTAGGGTTTTCATTGCCATTAATGAGTCTGATGACATCTGTTAAGCAGCACGCACCTAATGGTGTCCCAAATGCAGAGGTTTTGTTACGTGATCAGTTTGTTGAGTGTGTGTTTGATGGGTCACTTCGGCGTGAGTTGAAGCAGTTTGTGCGCCGGCAGCGGTAAACACAAACTGCGCCTAACCTCCAACCTTGTTCCTTGTTCCAACCTTGTTGGAGGTTAGGGGTGAGGCAATTAGGTGGGAATGAGAGGGTTTACCTGGAGGTACGAAGGGTAGTGATTTTTTCCATCCAGTCTGTTGTGGGTACTCAGTGTGGGGTTTAGGGCAGTGGCCAGGTGGAGGCTGGTTCTTTTCAAGCCTCAGAACTACAGGAAGTAAGGGAGATGCTCCAGTGGCAACAGGAGCAGTTGAATCAGCTGACTCATAGTATTTCCCATTTGCAGGATTCTGGGCGGTTTTGTCAGTCAGTTCCCCGGGGGTCTATAATTTGTAGGCACTGCCAGAAACCAGGTCACTTTGCCAGGGAGTGTGATGGAGTTCAGGCGGTGGCCCGCAGTCAATCCTTTTTGTCGGCCTCTTCATTAAACAAACCATCTTCTGCCGCTCGGGTCGGAAAACTAGTGCCCACCGAGCTGCGGAGCCACAGCTCGGGGGGGGGGGGGGGGCAAGTTACTGGCTCAGGTTTGGGTAGGACGTGTGACAAAGTAGTGTCCAAGCTTGTGTCGCCGTGTCCTCATTTAATGGTGAGCATGGGGGGAGTTGGGATCCCTTGTCTGATAGATACAGGATCTATGGTGTCAACTATTCCAGAGTCTTTTTTTCATCAGCAGTTTGAGCCAGGGAGTTTGGGGTGGCTGAAATCATGTAATTGGCTACAGCTTAAAGCGGCTAATGGCTTAGCCATCCCTTACCTGGGCTATTCGGAGTTGGATGTGGAGCTTTGTGGTAAGCTGTTGCCAGTATGTGGCATTCTGGTGGTTAAAGATGTGCCTGGTGTGTCTCCAAAGGCTTCTGGGGTCCTGGGGAAGAATGTCATCCACAGGTGTTATGGGGAACTTTTTGGGCAGTATGGGGTTTCCCTGTTTGATTTGCCAGCAGTGGCGGAGGCTCCTGAGTATGTCACGCAGGCGTTTCAGAAGTGCCACAAGGCTAGTGGTATTATGGATCAAGGAGTAGGGAAGGTTAAGGTTCATGGGGGAGAGGCTTGTCAGATCCCGGGCGGTGTAATGAAGTTTGTTAGGGCTACATGCTCGGAGTGGTATTCTGGTGGGGTGGCCCTGTTTGAGCCTGTGGAGTCTGGCTTGCCTGCTGGACTGTTGGCATCACCTGCATTGGTGCAGGTGGAGCGGGGTATAGCCTACATTCTGGTGGTGAATGTGGGATCGGTGGATGTGTGGCTATGTCCCCGGGCTATGATTGGCACTTTAGAGGAAGTTGTGAGTCTGCCTGCGGGGGTTGCCGAGGTGCCCCTGGTGGAGGCGGTAGTGGCCTCGCAGTACATTTCTCCATCAGTGCAGGATCAGATTGCAGTCCTGGAATTGGGTCACTTACCTCTGGAAGTATGAGGTAAGGTGAGAGCGTTGTTGGGTCAGTTTAGTTCTGTCTTTTCAGCCCAAGATGGGGATCTGGGTTGTACTGACCTAATATCACATGAGATTCCGCTTCTGGATGATATTCCAGTGCGACAGCGGTATCTCAGAATTCCGCCCTCTGAGTATGAGGTTGTCAAAGATCACATCAATCAGCTGCTTGGAACACAAGTTATTAGGGAGAGTAGCAGTCCTTATGTCTCTCCTATTGTGCTGGTTAAGAAAAAGGATGGCAGTTTGCGTATGTGTGTTGATTACAGGCTCCTGAATGGAAAAAATGGGAAGGACGCCTTCCCTTTGCCTTGGATTGAGTCCTTGGATGCCCTCACTGGGGCTCATTGGATTTCTGTCATGGATCTGGCGAGTGGGTATAATCAGGTTCGTGTGGCGGAGGCTGATCATCATACGACGGCCTTTTGCACGCCTTTTGGTTTGTTTGAGTGGAACCGGATGCCCTTTGGGCTTTGCAACGCTCGCAGTACTTTTCAAAGATTGATGCAGAGGATTTTTGGTGATCAGCAGTGTCTGTCCTTATTGTTGTATTTTCCTCTACTGTTGAGCAACATCTGGATAGGTTGAGGGTGGTGCTGGAGCATTTGCAGCATGAGGGGTTAAAGGTGAAACTCGAAGTGTGCATTTTTTCAGCAGGAAGTGCGTTACCTGGGGCATGTCATCTCTGATAAGGGTGTTGCTACTGATCCTAGCAAGGTGGAGGTGGTTGCTCATTGGCCACCTCCGGTCACACTCTCGGAATTGCGCTCTTTTCTGGGCTTTGCCAGCTACTACCACCGGTTTGTGAGTGGTTTTGCAAGGTTGGCAGCACCCCTACACAAGTTGGTAGCAGAGTTGGCTGGGGTGAAGCCCAGTCGGGTAGATCAGCCAGTTTCGGGTTATTGGACAGAGGAATGTGGCCGCAGCTTTGAGACTTTAAAAGCTAAGCTTACCTCCGCACATGTGCTGGCATATGCCGACTTTAGTCTTCCATTTATTTTGGAGGTGGATGCAAGCTATGGGGGCTGGGAGCAGTGTTGTCTGAGGAACAGGATGGTAAAGTTAGGCCGATTGCTTACGCGAGCCATGGGTTACGCCCTACTGAGCATAACATGGTGAACTACAGCTCTATGAAGTTGGAATTTTTGGCACTCAAGTGGGCAATGACCAAGAAGTTCAGGGAGTACTTGCTGGGCCATAAGTGCATTGTGTACACGGACAACAATCCTTTGAGTCATTTGTCATCTGCAAAACTTGGTGCTACTGAGCAATGTTGGGCAGCGCAGTTGGCCTTGTTTGATTTTGAGATTAAGTATCGTTCTGGTTGTAGTAATAAGAACGCGGATGCCCTTTCTTGGTTGCATTCTCCTGGGATGCAGGACTTCCAGGTAATGGTTAGTGGTGCCCAGCTTCCGGAGCCACTGCAACAGATTTGCCAAGGGAGTAAGGTAGATGTAAGGCAAGCTGTGGTTACAGTTTTGCCCCACCGTCTTCCATCTGACCTGGCTGCACTGCAGCGGGCTGATCCAGTGATTCCGGAGGTTTGGGTGTTTTGGGACTGTAAAAGGGGTCCTGATAAGGAAGAGCGCAATTAGGTGTCGCAGTCAGCCCGGGTGCTGCTTCGGCAGTGGGACGGGTTGGTGGAGACGGATGGTGTCTTGTACCGTCAGGTGTTTAAGTCCAATGGAGCTGGAGCTGTGTTGCAGTTGGTGTTGCCTGCAGCTTTAAAAGCCGATGTGTTGACTGAGGTTCATCAAGGGCATGCTCATCAAGGGGTCGAGAGGACCCTAGAGCTTTTATGTCAGCGGTGTTATTGGCCAGGGATGTCTGCGGAAGTGGCAGATTGGTGCCAGGCATGTGAGAGGTGTCAGGTAGCAAAGGTGAACCAATCAGTGGCTCGTGGCCCCATGGGACACCTGTTGGCATCTTGGCCTAATGAGATTCTTGCCATTGATTTTACTGTTCTACAGCCTAGTCTTGGTGGAGTGGAAGATGTTTTGGTAATGACTGACGTCTTTAGTAAGTACACATGGGCAGTCCCTACCCGTGACCAGCGAGCTCCTACAGTAGCTCAAGTTCTGGTTACGGAGTGGTTTTCGAGCTTTGGGGTTTCAGCTCTGATACATTCTGATCAGGGACGGAGTTTTGAGCGTGTATTGATCCAGCAGTTGTGTGGCTTTTATGGCATAGAGAAATCTCGTACTACACCATACCATCCATCTGGGAATGGGCAGTGTGAGCGTTTTAATAGAACGCTTCATGATCTGTTGCGCATGCTGCCCGTGTCTCGAAAGCATCATTGGGGTTCTTGTTTGCCCCAGGTTTTGTATGCTTATAACACGACGCCGCATCAGGCAGTTGCATTGCAATGATTGCATTGGCACGAGGTGAACAATATGAACAGTTTGTAAAAAAAGAAATAAAAATAAAATTTAAAAATGTGCACAATTGTGCAAGACTAAAATTGTCACTTTGGGCCCCTTAAAAAGTTGCAATGCACTTTACCTCAAAGGTCCATTAAAAGGGAATTGCGTGACTTGGGAATTGGGTGTCTGTCCCACCCAGCCTAGTCTCATGTTTTTTTTGTTGTTGTTGTTGTTTGTTTGTTTTTTTTTGTCCTCCCATCATGAAATCATTCAAATTTTCATGGCAGGTTTTATTTTAACTCACTATTACTAACCCTACTCCTACCTCCAACCCTAACCTTAACCATAATGTAACCCTACTCCTTCCTTTAACCCTAACAGTAACCACATCTGAGCCGCACTTTTGATTAAGTGCCGCCATCATGAAATGAATTACGATGAATTTGTGCTGCCATGAGGAACGTTTTCACTTTTCATGACAACATGACAAACCAATAGATTAATGTACATTTTGTGCTGCTGAATCACGACAATCCGTGAGACTGGGTTGGTCCCATCTCAACCGGACATCCAGCAGAGAATGTAGAACTGTGTGGATGTGCGTATATTCCCTCATTCTTCTCCAGAAGCTGTCAATACTTATGTACATGTGATTTCTTAGTTTTTGTTTTGTTTAATAAATGTGCAAAAATCTTAAAAAAAAAAAAAAAAAACTTTTTCACACTGTCGTTGTGGGGTATTGTGTGTAGAATTTTTAGGAAAAAATGAACCTCATCCATTTTGGAATAAGGCTGTAACTTTAAAAATGCGGATAAAGTGCAGCGCTGAGAATAATTTTTAGATGCACTAGATATAGACTCTTTTTTTTTTCTGTTTCAACGTGTTTAAGTCATTAGAAAGTCAGACTCCTCATTTTGTGACGTGTGCTTGTTCCTGTGACTTGTTTTTGACTTGATCAATTTGTTCAGCTTTATCAATGTTGAAGTCCACAGGTCAATGATTGAGGAAGCTCAAAACCTGAATATCATAACTGGAAAGACCTAACACGACATTCAAAGAAATCATCATTTTTGGCATGAAAATGTTTACTTTTTTATTTTAAAAAACATCAAACATTAAATGCAGTTCATACTTGTCAGGCTGCCAAAAAAAGAATGATAGGTAGTTTAAAGCACGATGCCTGTATTTTTACTTACTTGTAAGTTGAGATATGAAATTATGTGTTGGACAAATATCTGTAGATTAGTTTTGGTGGGTTAGTTTGAGCCAAAATGCCAAAGCTACTTTTAATTCTCATTCAGTCAACCCCTGCTTTGGTTATGCATGGGGGGGCTCCAGTCACAGATTAGTATAAAAGCCAGATATGATGAGTACCATCCCACTCCACAGACTGAGTGAACTCACTGGAATTAAGGTAAGAAATGAATGTGTAGTCTAGTTTTAATTGTAATTTTAGTGTAACTTGGCTATAGTTAAGTGAGCTGTTTGTAACATTAGAAATATTTGTAATTTTGCAATACAACAGGATTAATATTGCAAATGCACAAACATGGATGAATGGTTTATGTATCATGTATAAAGGTATAAAATCAGCCAACAGCCAATACTGAATTTTACTTCAAATTTTGCGTTTTTCCTGCATATTTCCAACAAATCCAAACAATCCTGTAATTTTCCATTATATATCTGCAGCTAAATTTCTTTTTTTCATTGGAACATCAGAAATTTATTAGGGTGACTAGTATTTGATTTTAGTGTGTATTTCATTGTAACAGATCCAACTCCATGAAAGCAACCAAAATGTCAAATGACCATTCTTGATATGCTGTTGTTGAAATTGATTGGTCCAATAACTTCTAACAACTTCAAATAACTCCTTGGTCTTGATAAAATAGTAAAGCATCTCACAGTTTGAAAAACAAGGTAATTATAAAATAACACTAAAAAAAAAGAAAAAAAGTTGTCTTTCTTATTAATATTAATATAAGAATAACATGCAGAGTTTACTGACTGAATTTAGGTTTTTCTTGTTCATTCAAGTCTTCAATCACTTTTGACCTTTACTCTAGTTCTATGACCAGGCAATATCTTATTATTGACCCTAAGCCTAAGGGTAAGTGAGTCCAGGTCTCATGACAGAACCTCAGATTAGGGATATCATACATGAGTTCAAAGATACAAAGGTTCAGTAAGACACACAGGGACTAAAGTATTTTGTGCTTCAAAAGCAGAAAAATATCAGTAGAACATAAACAGCACCCAAATTCTTTCAAAATGTGAAATCTTATCGTTGGGAAGGTATGGTGCATCCAGAAAGTATTCACAGCACTTCACTTTTCCACATTTTGTTACATTACAGCCTTATTCCAAAACGGATGAAATGAATTTTTTCCATCAAAATTCTACACACAATACCCCAGAATGACAATGTGAAAAAAGTTGTTTTTTGGTGGATTTTTGTAAATCTGTTTAAAAAAAACCAGGTACCATCCCTACAGTGAAGCATGGTGGTGGCAGCATCATTCCATGTTTAAGCAAGGGTCACGCTGGTTATCTTCTTAAATAGATCTTCTAAATCTGTGCGAGGGCAGATCTTCTGTGTGAGGGTAAACTCACACAGAAGAGTGGTGAGTGTGAGGCAGGAACTCAGACACTAGTCAAGATGGAGGGAAGTATGAATGCAGCAATGTACAGAGACATCCTGGATGAAAACCTGCTCCAGAGCACTCTTGACCTCAGACTGGGGTGACAGTTCATCTTTCAGCAGGGCAATGACTCTAAGATATCAAAGGAGTGCCTTCAAGACAACTGTGTGAATGTCCTTGAGTGGCCCAGCCAGAGCCCAGACCTGGAGCTGATTGAACATCTCTGGAGAGATCTGAAACTGGCTGTGCACTGACACTCCCCATCCAACCTGATGGAGCTTGAGAGGTGCTGCAAAGAGGAATGGACAAAACTGCCCAAAGATAGGCACGCCAAGCTTGTGGCATCATATTCAGGAAGACCTGAGGCTGTAATTGCTGGCAAAAATACTTATGTACATGTGATTTCTTACTTTTTATTTTGAATAAACTTGAAAAAAAAAAAACAACTTTTTCATGTCATTATGGAGTGTTGTGAGTAGAATTATGAGGGGAAAAAGTAAGTAAGTCACTGACCTATAACAGAGTGTTCAGAGGCCTCTTTGCCCTGCCAGCATGTTAAAAGTAGCATTTTGCTGCTAGATTACTGCTGGACTGAATGATGAGAATCATTGCTGAGCTTTGTTTACAAGCCTGAATCATAATAGGTTGAGACAGTACAGAAAATGCATATTAAAAACAAATAGTGATTCCAACATTGAACTCTGTTTCATTGCATACAATATTAACCAAAGATATGAGGGGCAATTGAGTAATTTTAAGCCTGACCTTTTGCATTCTGAAAAACCAACATTTCTCAACATTGCACCCAGTGAATTGTATGGAGTTAAATTTGTCTCAGTAATACCTGTGAATACACAGAGGGTGACCTACAAATATTAATATTACTTGACTTGCAGACGTGTGTTGTGAACTACAAACACAAATTTATGATTTGTAACTTATGGGTTGTTTTTTACAAATAAATGTGTATTTGTAAATATATAATTTTTTTTAATTTGTGAAAAAGGCATTTACAAAACTGAAAATTCTGTTTGTGAAGTGTGATTCAGCATTTGTTGATCACTGATCACACACATTCATCACTTTGCTCAGTTACAGAATTTTGAGATATTCTGAACACAAAACTGCTGTTACACAAATATGTAACTTGTGAGTCACCCTGCAATTCAGTAGATGGCAGTGTTGTTCTATGCATTTGTGTGTGGCAACAGAGGAGGTGAAGAGTTCTATATCACTGTCTGGCTTCTTGGCTTCTCATCGGGAAAAAGCGAAACACTCAGTCTGGGAGTTATAACTACAATATTAAAAGGAAAACAGCAGAAGAACAAGTGACAGATATTACCCTGCTGGGACAAGCTTTTTTAACCGACTGTTCGAAGTAATGAGGGGGAAGTGATCAGATGAAGACTCAGAAACAAAGAGCAACATCATTTCCCATAATGCCTTTTGGCACGTGTTGGTTAACGCGCAAACCTTCAGAGCGTTAGCGTGTTACTGAAGATGATATGTGTGATATTTTGACTTTGTAAAAATGACAGAGTTGCAGTTAATGTTGATGAACTGTCTGGAATTTGTTTTATGTTTATAAATAAAGCCATGAGTGAAACTGGTTGGCTGGATCGCTAAGCACAATTGTGGCTTATTTGTGATATTTGTGGCTCGTCCTGGTGGAGAAACGATGTCAGTTTGCACTGGAACTATCAACTTTATTACACGCTGTACAAGAACAACCTAATGGTCTTACACTCGCTCGCTCTGATCTGCCCTGTCTGCCCGCTCTCTGCACGGCAGCCTCTTTTATAGTATGACTGCCTCTAGTGGTCACACTCAGACACCACAATGCTGCCATCACCTTTGCCATCACCTAAATTACCTTTGTCAAGAGCAAAGACACAACTCCATACAATGACAGACCCTGCTTTTTGGACTAGTTGCTGATAACAGTCTGGATGGTCCATTTTATCTGTGGTCCAGAGTCCACAGTGTCCATTTCTTCCAAAGAAGATCATGTAATACTGATTCATCTGACCACAACACACTTTTCCACTGTGTGAGAGCCCAACCCAGATGCCTCGAGCACATTGTCATTGACCCCACTTCTAAACAAGATTAACATAAAACTTTTTTTTTCTGTGGAGTAAAGTTCTAAGTGGCATTTGTGAATGTAACTCCATATTGTAGTGTTTGACAAAGGTTTCCAAAAGTAATCCCTTGCCCATGTGGTTAGGTAAGCTATTTGACACAGTGTCACGCAAGGAATCAGATAATGAGTGTTCAGCTTAGGCTTGCAACTTTGCCCTTTATGCACTGAAATACCTCCAGATTCCTTGAATTCTTAAACGCTTTATTCACTGTGGAAAGAGGAATATGTAAATCCCTTCCTGTCTTTCTTTTAGGAACATTGTTTTGAATAATTTCTCACACATTTGTTGAAAAACTTGATACCTTCTGCCCATCTTTGCCCCTTTGATACTGTTTTCGTATCAAATCATGAGTGCCATCACCTGTTTGAAATAACATCATTATTTATTTATTTATTTATTATTTATTTTGGCCTCATTAGTAGCCCTATCCCAACTTTTTTAGATTGTGTTGTTGCCTTGAAAATCAGGAATGGATGTATATTAACAAATTAATTGAAAATGACCACAAAAAAAAAACCAAACAAACATGAAATTTGAGATGCATTCAAGAGGTAGCTGATATTTTTTTTATCCCACAGAAACAAATGAAGCACCCAAGTTGTTGTAGGTGTATGGAACCATGAGCATGTGTGAATTATTTCTGCCTGCGAAGCAAATCAGTCACTAACAGTCAGTCTTGGAGTGAATGTGTGTACTGAACACCAGTTGGATTCTCATTTGCTGTCCCATGAAGGAAGCAAAGGTATTTTCATTAAATTTTGCCAAAAGCTTGGTGATACCGAAGCATAAACAATTCACAAAATTCAGCAGGCTTTTAGCAATGATGCCATCAGTCCATTGTGGCAATCCCTTGGTAGCAGCATTGTCTCTTGATTGATTCCCAGACAGGATATCTACATCCAGGGTCAATCTAGAGGTGCCTGTGCGTGGATTTGTTTAATGTGGGAATGTCATTGCAGGCCGACAAACAAGCAGTTCTTGGCCTTGACCTTAGCCAGGTCCTCAGACAATCATCGTCTTCAGAGCTGCTGCAGCCTATCATCCGCCTTCAGATCCATTTGGTTATAAGCCATCACCTCCTCCACCTGATCCACCATTGAGGATTTCTTGTTTCACCAGAGCCCCATTAGCTGTCTCATGTTCAGGGTTCCTGTTGTGCATTCATGGTCATCATAGTAGCCACGGGCACACAAGGTTCCCACTGTATTTCACCCCAACAGGCAATCTCTTTCTTGATCCGTTACCCAGCTGTCACACCGTGAATGAGGGGTTGGATTTTGGCACCTATAATGCAAATAACTGCTTCAAAAATGGAAGTAAAGAGAGAGTGAAGCACATTCCGGTAGGCATTCCACAAGATGAAGTGACCAAGTGATAGATAGAATATGGACTTTGGTCATGGATGACCGTCGTGTAACCATCCAAGAACTTGCCAACGAGGTGCTAATAAGTGCAGGTTCTGAACATTTCAAAACCAAGATGACAATTTATTGAACAATGAAAAACAAACAGTGATGCAGGAATGTTGGTAGAGACCCAGGAGCATGGCGGCACAGGTTGGACCAAAATGGGCGGAGCTGCAGGAAACCAGAACCAGGCGGCCACAAATGGAGCTGAGTGCAGGTTGGGATGCTGGAACAAAAGAGCAAAAATGTGAAACAGGGACACGAGAAACATGATTTAACTATCTCAGATGATAGGGTGGAGTGACTGAACCAGGCTTTATATACAGGTAAGGATGCTTGCTGACAGGTGCCTTTAATCAGTTCCATTTCATGGCACCTGGGAACAAAGACAGAGAGGAAAAGCAGAGCAAGGCAGCACAGTAGTACCTCCTTCAAAGGGAGCCTCCAGGCAATCCAACAGGCCAGCCCGGGTGGGCCCGATAGAAGTCCCAGAGCAAAGAGGGGCCCATGATGAAGCCCAGCAACACCCAGGAACACTCCTCATGTCCATAACCCTCCCAGTCCAACAGATACTGGAACTCCCAGCCACACAGTCCAAGCTGAATCACCATCCATGAGGTGGGCGAGAGGAGGACGATCAGCCGGAAGGCACAACAGGCTGGTGTGAACTGGTTTGAGGTGTGAGAGATGAAAAGATGTACGTATCTGCAGAGAACGGGGCAGATGATACCAGACCACTACAGCACTGAGTACTCGGTCCACCACAAAAGGACTGGGGCCAGCTTCCTTTTGCCGTGGTAATTTGTTGATGGTCCCTAAACTCCGGTGTTGCAGCTGGCTGTTCGTCAAGTTCAGTTCATAAGAACTGAGGACATCTCATTTTGGGAGAAAAATGGTGTTGGTCAGTAGTTTATTGTCTGTATTACAACATTTGGAAAGAAGTGTCATTTGATTTAAAACAGAGATTCACTTAGAAGTTATTGATTCTGGAAAATCGAATCTTTGAATATCTTTCCAAATTTACTTAAACAGCCCAAATCTCTGTACAATAGCTTGCAACGGCGAACGGTGAGAAAATGTTGGAAATGGTTTAGGCACAAAATACATTTTTTGAGAGCTCAACTTAGGCCTATAATGTGCCCACATTTGATTAATTTGAGGGCTCAATTAAAGGAAAACGTGCTCACAAATTATCATTGGCCAGAAAAAAAATATCACTTTAAGTGACCTCTCCCGGGTTCCGTAAATTAGAGGTGACTCACTTTGAAATAAATAAAACATATAGCTGCAGCCTAATAACTTTGAAAAATAACATCAAAATCAGCTTTAAATGCATTTATTTATTTATTTTTTAATTGCACATAGTGTGAAGTTTAAAGTGGGTATCAATAGTTACGATATATGCAGATATAAGCATGCAAATCTTCAAAATACAATGTATCAATATAAGACTGGTATATCTTATTGGTAAATACTTCCAAAATGCTGTGCAGGTTGTGTCTGCTTACAACAGAATTACTTTTGTTGAATGTATGAAATCTAACAGAATAATGATGCTAAAGTGATGCACCTCCTGAAATTTATCCATGTACATTCTCTGAATCGGTAGTAGAGAAGTTTGAATCTTCGACTGGACTGGGTTGCTTGATGTGAGGACGTTTCGCTTCAAATCACAGAAGCTTCCTCAGCTAAAATTCTTGCTCTGGTAGTCTGACTTCTGTCTTGACTCTTGTAGAGAAGAATAAACCAGAAGCCAACAAAAGCTGGAGTTTTTAACCTAACCAGACCCCTCCTACCGAGAGGCCGACTGCTATAGCATTCTCCTAATGATGTGATGGAATCTGTGCTACTTACAATAGGCCTGAGTGGCATGTCCTGTTTGTGCCCAAAATCCACAAACAGGACGTGCCACTCAGGACTACTGTAAGTAGCACAGATTACATCACGTACAATTTGGCCAAGCACCTCAAGTGGATTTTGTCTCCTCTAGTGGGTAACTCAGACCACCATGTGGAGAACACACAAGATTTTGTGAACAAGATCAAGGACCTGCAGGTGGAGGCAGATGAAACTATGGTGTCATTTGATGTGACTTCATTGTTCACCTGCATCCCCACTGCTGAGGCCATCTCAGCTGTGAGGCAGAGACTGCTGGAGGATGTGTCTCTACCTGAAAGGACCAAACTCACACCAGACCACATCTGCCAACTCTAGGAGATCTGTCTTAACACCACGTATTTCCTGTTTAGGGGGAATTACTACAGGCAGATCCATGGTTGTGCGATGGGGTCTCCGGTATCCCCCATTGTGGCCAATCTGTACATCTGTACATGGAGAAGACAGCCTTGACGTCGTTCACGGGCATCTCTCCCAGTCACTGGTTCAGATATGTCGATGACACATGGGTTAAAATCAAGCAACAGGAGGTCGAGGACTTTACAGAACACATCAATTCGGTGGATTCCGATATCAAGTTCACACGTGAGGATGCCAGAAACAACCATTTAGCCTTCTTGGACTGTGATGTTACGATTGGAGAGAACAGGCAGCTCCAGACAGAGGTTTACAGAAAACCCACTCACACTGACCAATATCTGCTCTTTGGCTCAAACTACCCCCTTGAACACAAGCTCGGGGTGATCAGGACTCTTCAACACAGAGCCCTACAGGTGCCCACAACTGCAGAGGGAAGGGCTAAAGAACAACAACTTGTACGGAAAGCCCTCACAGTATGTGGGTACCCACGATGGTCCCTGGACAAAGTGCAGAAGTCCCAGAAAACAAAGAGACCAGATAGACAGGAGACGGAGACAAGAAGAAGAGGAGTGTCTCTCCCTTATTTAGCAGGAGTAGGGGAAAAACTACAGAGGATCTTCAGACAGCACAAAATCCCAGTTTACTTTAAACCGGTTAACACCTTGAGACAGAAATTAGTTCACCCTAAGGACAGGATCCCTAGTTACAAACAGAGCAATGTAGTATATTATATCAGATGTCAGGAAAACTGTAATGAACAATACATAGGTGAGACTAAGCAACCTTTAAACAAGAGGCTATACCAGCACTGCAGAGAGGACACCAGTGGACCTCAGTCTGCAGTTCATCTCCACCTGAAAGACACAAACCACACGTTTGAGGACAAGGAAGTTAAAATCTTAGCCAGAGAGAAGAAATGGTTTGAGAGAGGTGTCAAAGAAGTATTCTTTGTAAAACAGTTGAAACCCAGCCTTAACCGGGGGGTGGGTCTCAGACACGCTTTGTCCCCTGTTTACAATGGGGTACTCAGGTCAAAGCAGTTTCAGTCTTTTGTTCATGGTAATGAGTCATTCACGTCATCAGGAGAGTCGTCAAGGGAGCCATCAGGAGAGACTTCCATCCCATCATTAGGAGAGTGCTAACTAGAGCACAATAGGTGCTAATTAGAGCTATTGTTTAGTCACTAGCCTATAGCAGTCGGCCTCTCGGTAGGAGGGGTCTGGTTAGGTTAAAAACTCCAGCTTTTGTTGGCTTCTGGTTTATTCTTCTCTACAAGAGTCAAGACAGAAGTCAGACTACCAGAGCAAGAATTTTAGCTGAGGAAGCTTCTGTGATTTGAAGCGAAACATCCTCACATCAAGCAACCCAGTCCAGTCGAAGATTCAAACTTCTCTACTATGGAAACCACCTGGACAGCTGAGAGCCTACACAGTAACATTCTCTGAATCATACGTGTGTTGAAATGGCTTTCCTTCTACTGCCTTCTTAATGCAGCTCCATCATGGTGCACAAAGTAGCAGTGATTGGTGCTGGTCCCTCTGGTTTGACCAGCATGAAGGCTTGCCTGGATGAAGACATGGTGCCAACATGTTTTGAAAGTAGTGATGACATTGGTGGACTGTGGAAGTTCAAGGTAAGCCATCATGTGTCAAATCTATGCATGCATTGGATAAACAGGATTTGCGTAAGTTACTGCCTCAACAAAATTATTTCACAGTTGTCTGTCTGTCATTTCTTTGCAGGAAGTGTCAGAGCCCAACAGAGCCAGTATCTACCGCTCCCCTCACCATAAATATCTGGAAGGAAATGATGAGCTACAGCGACTTCCTCATTCCAGCAGATTTCCCCAACTACATGCACCACTCTAAAATCTTGAAATACTTCAGGATGTATGCAGAGCACTTCAAACTTCTGCAGCACATACAGTTTCAGGTAGAGATGTGTGACAGCAGTATGAGGTTTCCTAAATGTAAAAGGTGAGATCTGGGAGCATGCATTGATTCTGTGAGTCACTGTATCCAGTAAAAAAGAAAACAGTTTGCAATATGAATACACAATATAAAAACCAGACATACTGGTTTACTGGCTACTACTGTTCCTCTCATTCCCGACCTCTGTCCTCCTGTTGCTCCTCCTCCCCTTGAGTGAGGAGTTGTACAGTCTGATGGCCTGAAGGACAAAGGAGTTTTTCAGTCTTTTGGTCTTGCACTTGGGAAGGAGCAGTCTGTGGCTGAAGAGGCTCCTCTGGTTGCTGATGACGGTGTGCAGAGGGTGATTGGCATCGTTCATAGTGTCCAGCAGTTTGTGCAATGTGCTCTTCTCTGCCACCATTACCAGAGAGTCCAGCTTCATGCCAACCACGGAACCAGCACGCCTGATCAGTTTGTCCAGCCTGTATGTGTCCTTGGATGTGCTGCCCCCCCAGCACACCACGGTGTAAAAGAGGATGCTGGCTACTACAGACTGGTAGAACATCCACAGGAGTTTCCTGCAGATGTTAGACGAACACAACCTCCTCAGATAGTATAGCCTGCTCTTTCCCTTCCTGTACACGTGGTTGGTGTGGGTTGTACAGTCCAGTTTGCTATCCAGCCACAGTCCGAGGTACTTGTAGGAATAACAGAGCATTGTTAATGAAGTCAAGGTTATTAAACCTTTCCTCACTGACAAAAACAACTTAGACAGTGTTTTACATAACTGTACCCACCACCTAGCCCAGTAAAGTATTGAACGGAGATGGAGATGGGACACGTCCCTGAAGAACACTAAGTCAGAATCTGAGCAGCACAGTAAACTGCTTTGAAAAAAATCAGCATAGTCTGAAAAAAAAAGCACTGCTGATCTTCACGCTTGCATTCAATGAGTCCTTGTAAAGGTAGAATGCAGTCAAAGGTTTACATCTTGGTATAAGTATGGAAGGAAGGGGCTGTCTTAGTTATCATCTATCTGTAAATAAGTCAAACATAGGCTCTGAGGCCATTTGGTGCCGGTGCCTATCTCTGATGTCCATAGCATCGACTTGA
This sequence comes from Thalassophryne amazonica, assembly GCF_902500255.1. Lineage (NCBI taxonomy): Eukaryota > Metazoa > Chordata > Actinopteri > Batrachoidiformes > Batrachoididae > Thalassophryne > Thalassophryne amazonica. The sequence goes on from NC_047112.1 coordinate 85,784,191, forward strand.
TGCTATGGACTATGCTATGCTCCTTGATGTGGTGCCAGTCTGACTGAGGTTACGTCCCCATACCAGGCCAGTGCACATTTACACCTGTATGGAATGAGACCATGTAGAATGAATGTCTTGTCCAAGGACACAAACAGGTAGTGTGTGTTGGGAAAGTGTCAGTACACGGACCCACAACAGGGGGCGCAAATGAACGGACAATGGAGGAAAGTCAAATAACAAGGCTTTACTGTGGTGAACGTGCACAACGAATACAACCAATCACGAAATGGACAACAGTCAATTCACAAAAGTGTCGTGTGGGCAGGCTCGAAGATAGGAGACGCCTCTCCAAGGTAAGACCCGAACCACACGGCTTCCTCCGCCACAGGACCCCGAAATACTGGAGCCGCCAAGGCCCGAACTCCCAGGGGGCCACTGCCTCCGCGTGTCGGACCTGGTACTGCTGGCGAGGAACAAAGAACAGTTAGATGGGGGCGCATTTGCACCCAAGACTCTGAACAGCAGGGAAGTTACCTCCACCTCTCGTTGGAACAGTAATCCACAAGCTATACGCTAATCCAAAAAGGATACACTCCGTCAGCTTTGATACGTACCTCGTAGGTAGAACGATATCTCGGCAATGAGGTGGAGGTGCCGTCCTGCTGATATACCCCACAGATGATTGCCGTCAGCTGTCTCAGGTGATGGGTGACAGCTGTCACCGTAGCTGCTCACGTGAGGCGGCGGCGCCCTCTGGTGCCTGGAGCCCGCACTCCAGGCAGGGCGCCCTCTGGTGGTGGTGGGCCAGCAGTACCTCCTCTTCAGCGGCCCACACAACAGGACCCCCCCCTCAACGGGCGCCTCCTGGCGCCCGACCAGGCTTGTCCGGGTGTCGGTGGTAGAAGTCGGCCAGGAGGGCCGGGTCCAGGATGAAGCTCTTCTTCACCCAGGAGCGTTCTTCGGGACCGTACCCCTCCCAGTCCACCAGATATTGAAAGCCCCGGCCCATCCGTCGGACGTCCAACAACCGGCGCACTGTCCAAGCCGGCTCGCCATCGATGATCCGGGCAGGAGGTGGTGCCGGACCGGGTGTACAGAGAGGCGAGGTGTGATGGGGCTTGAGCTTTGACACATGAAATACTGGGTGGATCCGCAGTGAGGCTGGAAGCCGAAGCCTCACTGCGGCGGGATTGATGACCTTGAGAATTTTAAACGGTCCTATGTATCTGTCCTGCAGTTTTGGGGAGGCCACCTTTAGCGGGATGTCCTTCGTGGACAACCACACTTCCTGCCCGGGGCGATACGTAGGGGCCGGGGTCCGCCGCCGGTCTGCATGGGTCTTCGCCCTCATCCGGGCCTTCAACAAAGCAGAACGGGCGGCACGCCACACCCGACGGCACTTCCGCAGGTGGGCCTGGACCGAGGGCACACCGACCTCTCCCTCCACCACCGGGAACAATGGGGGCTGATACCCCAAACACACCTCAAAGGGGGAGAGGCCGGTGGCTGATGACACTTGACTGTTGTGGGCGTACTCGATCCAGGCCAGATGAGTACTCCAGGCCGCCGGGTGCGCGGCTGTCACACAACGCAGTGTTTGCTCCATTGCTTGATTGGCCCGCTCTGCTTGCCCGTTGGTCTGGGGGTGATACCCGGACGAGAGACTGACCGTGGCCCCCAGTTCCCGGCAAAAGCTCCTCCAGACATGCGAGGAGAACTGGGGACCGCGATCGGAGACGATGTCGGATGGTATCCCATGCAGGTGGACGACATGGTGGACCAGGAGGTCCGCTGTCTCCTGGGCCGTTGGGAGCTTCGGGAGGGCCACGAAGTGGGCCGCCTTGGAGAATCGGTCCACTATCGTGAGGATCACGGTGTTTCCCTGGGACGGCGGGAGGCCCGTGACAAAATCCAGGCCGATGTGGGACCAGGGGCGATGAGGCACGGGCAGCGGCTGTAGCAGTCCCGGAGCCTTGCGATGGTCGGCCTTGCCCCTGGCGCAGGTGGTACAGGCCTGGACATAGTCCCGGACGTCGGCCTCCAGGGACGCCCACCAGAAGCGCTGCCGGACAACTGCCACGGTTCTTCGCACCCCTGGATGACAGGAGAGCTTAGAGCCGTGACAGAAGTCCAGGACTGCAGCTCTTGCCTCTGGTGGAACGTAAAGTCTGTTCTTTGGTCCAGTCCCGGGGTCCGGGCTTCGTGCCAGGGCCTCCCGGACGATTCTCTCTACGTCCCAGGTGAGGGTGGCCACGATAGTGGACTCCGGGATGATAGGTTCCGGTGGATCCGACAACTCCGCTTTGACCTCGTCTTCGTGTACCCGGGACAAGGCATCCGATTTCTGGTTCTTGGTCCCGGGCCGGTAGGTGATGCGGAAGTCAAAACGGCCGAAGACAGTGACCAGCGGGCTTGCCTGGGATTCAGCCGCTTGGCGGTCCTGATATACTCCAGGTTCCGGTGGTCAGTGAAAACCGTGAATGGCACGGACGTCCCCTCCAACAGGTGTCTCCACTCTTCAAGAGCCTCTTTCACCGCAAGGAGTTCTCGGTTGCCGACGTCATAGTTCCGTTCAGCCGGGGTCAACCTGCGGGAAAAAATAGGCACACGGATGAAGGACCTTATCGGTCTTCCCACTCTGGGACAGCACAGCTCCTATCCCTGAGTCCGAGGCGTCCACTTCAACCACTAACTGGCGACTAGGATCGGGCTGCACCAGAACGGGTGCAGACGAGAAGCGCCGTTTCAACTCCTTGAACGCGGCCTCGCAACGATCCGACCAGGTGAAGGGGACTTTTGGTGAGGTCAGGGCTGTCAGGGGGCTAACAACCTGACTGTAGCCTTTAATGAACCTCCTGTAGAAATTCGCAAAGCCGAGGAACTGTTGCAGCTTCCTACGGCTTGTGGGTTGGGGCCAGTCTCTCACCGCAGCAACCTTGGCCGGATCAGGTGCGACGGAGTTGGGGGAGATGATGAACCCAGGAGGACAAAGAGGTGCGGTGAAACTCACACTTCTCGCCCTTAACAAACAGCCGGTTCTCCAATACCGCTGCAGGACCTGACGTACATGCCGGACATGAGTCTCAGGATCCGGAGAAAAGATGAGTATATCGTCTAGATATACGAAGACGAACCGGTGCAGGAAGTCCCGCAATACGTCGTTAACCAAGGCTTGGAACGTCGCGGGGGCGTTTGTGAGGCCGAACGGCATGACCAGGTACTCAAAGTGACCTAAGGGGGTGTTGAATGCCGTCTTCCACTCGTCTCCCTTCCGGATCCGAACCAGATGATACGCGTTTCTAAGATCAAGCTTGGTAAAAATCTTGGCTCCATGCAGGGGCGTGAACACCAAATCCAACAGGGGTAACGGGTATCGGTTGCGAACCGTGATTTCGTTCAGCCCCCTATAATCGATGCATGGACGAAGTCCGCCATCTTTTTTACCCACGAAAAAGAAACCTGCGCCCATCGGGGAGGTGGAATTTCGGATCAACCCGGCAGCTAACGAGTCCCGGATGTAGGTCTCCATTGATTCGCGCTCAGGCCGTGAGAGGTTGTACAGTCTACTGGACGGGAACCCACTGCCTGGAACCAAATCGATGGCACAATCGTACGGACGGTGGGGGGGGAGTGTGAGCGCCAGATCCTTGCTGAACACGTTGACAAGGTCGTGGTACTCCACCGGCACCGTCCCCAGATTGGGCGGGACTCTGACCTCCTCCTTAGCTTGGGAGCCGGGAGGAACCAAGGAACCTAGACACACCCGATGGCAGGTCTCGCTCCACTGAACCACTACCCCGGACGGCCAATCAATCCGGGGATTGTGCTTCAACATCCAGGGAAAGCCTAAAACCACACGGGAAGTGGCCTGAGTCACAAAAAACTCGATCACCTCCCGGTGGTTTCCTGACACCACCAGCGTTACAGGTGGTGTCTTATGTGTGATCGGAGGGAGCAGGGAGCCATCTAGCGCTCGAACCTGCACAGGCGAGGTAAGCGCCACCAGAGGGAGCCCTATCTCCCTGGCCCATCTGCAGTCCAACAGATTCCCCTCAGAGCCCGTGTCCACCAGTGCTGGGGCCTTCAGGGTTAAATCCTCATACAGGATCGTGACTGGGAGTCGTGTAGCAATGTGGGTGTGTCCACGTGAATGTCTCGGCCCACCCCTAGCCCAGTCTCTAGGGGCGGGCGTTGGTGTTGTAACCGCTCGGGCAGTCTCTCACATGGTGCTCTAGTGCACCACAACAAAACAAGCTCCATGGGCCCGTCTCCTCTGTGCAGCTGGTGCCCTAAATGTTGCCCTACTCGTGTCCATAGCTTCGTCAGTAGGGGGAGCTGTGACCCACGGAGCGCAGGGGCCGTGGAGCGTGGGGAAGGCGGAGCGCGGTCGGAACCGAAGGGAGAGGGACGGCGCGTGCCCGGCCACGCCTTCGTCTCGTTCCCGCCGACGTTCTTCTAACCGGTTGTCCAACCGTATGACAAGATCGATAAGCCCGTCTAAATCCCGCGGTTCGTCCTTAGCCACCAGGTGCTCCTTGAGAACCAAAGACAGTCCGTTTACAAAGGCGGCGCGGAGGGCAGCGTTATTCCAGCCGGATCTCGCAGCCGCGATGCGAAAGTCGACTGCATAAACAGCTGCGCTCCGGCGCCCCTGTCTTATTGACAGTAGCACGGTTGAAGCGGTCTCGCCCCTATTAGGGTGATCGAACACGGTTCTGAGCCCCCTCACAAACCCATCGTATGTCAGAAGGAGCCGTGAATTCTGCTCCCAGAGCGCTGTAGCCCAAGCGCGTGCCTCACTGCGAAGCAGGTTTATGACATAAGCTACTTTACTAGCATCGGTCGCGTACATAACGGGACGCTGTGCGAAGACGAGCGAACACTGCATCAGAAAATCCGCGCACGTCTCCACACAGCCTCCGTACGGCTCAGGAGGGCTTATGTATGCTTCCGGGGAAGGAGGGAGAGGTCGTTGAACAACCAGTGGAACGTCAACGTTACGCACAGAATCTACGGGAGGGAGAGCCGCAGCGGCGCCCGGAGGGCGCGCTTCCACCTGCGCGGTGAGAGCCTCCACCCTGCGGTTTAGGAGGACATTCTGCTCGGTCATGAAATCCAACCGAGTCATGAAAGCGGTGAGGATCCGCTGCAACTCACCGATTACCCCTCCCGCGGACGCCTGCGCGTCCTGTTCTTCCATTGGCCGTTCAACAGCCGGTTGACGCCCCTCGGGATCCATGGCGTGGCCGAGATATCCTGTTGGGAAAGTGTCAGTACACGGACCCACAACAGGGGGCGCAAATGAACGGACAATGGAGAAAGTCAAATAACAAGGCTTTACTGTTGTGAACGTGCACAACGAATACAACCAATCACGAAATGGACAACAGTCAATTCACAAAAGTGTCGTGTGGGCAGGCTCGAAGATAGGAGACGCCTCTCCAAGGTAAGACCCGAACCACACGGCTTCCTCCGCCACAGGACCCCGGAAATACTGGAGCCGCCAAGTCCCGAACTCCCAGGTGGCCACTGCCTCCGCGTGTCGGACCTGGTACTGCTGGCGAGGAACAAAGAACAGTTAGATGGGGGCGCGTTTGCACCCAAGACTCTGAACAGCAGGGAAGTTACCTCCACCTCTCGTTGGAACAGTAATCCACAAGCTATACGCTAATCCAAAAGGATACACTCCGTCAGCTTTGATACGTTACCTCGTAGGTAGAAACGATATCTCGGCAATGAGGTGGAGGTGCCGTCCTGCTGATATACCCACAGATGATTGCCGTCAGCTGTCTCAGGTGATGGGTGACAGCTGTCACCGTAGCTGCTCACGTGAGGCGGCGGCGCCCTCTGGTGCCTGGAGCCCGCACTCCAGGCAGGGCGCCCTCTGGTGGTGGTGGGCCAGCAGTACCTCCTCTTCAGCGGCCCACACAACAGTGTGAGCCGGATTCAAACCCAGGCCTACCCATTGGTGGCCTTGTCCGCTGAGCAACTTGCTCTACAACAGAACTTACAGCTGTCTTAGTTGCTATTTCACCATGTCAGTTGTATCTTGCAAACCTATTATGCATCATTTTTAATATTTTAGACCACAGTGAAGCATGTCAGGCAAAGACCAGATTTTTCTCACACTGGTCAGTGGGAAGTGGTGACAGAGAATACAGATGGTCAGGAGAAGATGCTAATCTTTGATGCTGTTATATGCTGCTCTGGTCACTTCAACTACCCCAACCTGCCACTCAAAGACTTCCCAGGTAATGATCTATTGTTAAGAAAAGTCATTTTGTAACAGCACACAGTGCCACATTGCCTGTTATAGTTTACATTTTTAATTGGGGTAATTTGTACATTATGTATTCCTGGAATTGGGATTGAAATATGGGGCTGTACTGCACTTCTTTTTCTTGACACAAATTTGTTATATCTGTTTCAAAATAATATATAGCAACTTGACACCAGAGTGCAAAATTCATGAAAACACCACTGTGCTGTTCTGCAGGAATCGAGGTATTTGAAGGAAAATACTTCCACAGCTGGGACTTCAAGGGTCCAGAAGACATGTTTGGGAAAAGAGTGGTGGTCATAGGCATTGGTAACTCTGGTGGTGACATTGCTGTCGAAGGCAGCAGAGTTGCTGAACAGGTTAGCAAATCAGTTCTGATTGATTCGTTCCCTTTCACTGTCAGTTATGGTATCTAAATGATTTGTTATTTCGTATAATAGTCTGCTTAATTTATGGAGCACTTTAAAAACATTGTTTGAGTCTGAACCAGCTGCTGGCATAGATGGATGGAAGTGGGAGGTGATGGTCTAGTGGTTAAGAGTTGGGCTTGAGACTAGAGGATTCTTGGTTCAAATCCCAGCCTGACTTGAAAATCACTAAGGGCCCTTGTTGCTCCCAGTGTGTAGTGAGCACCTTGTATGGCAGTATGCTGACATTGGGGTGAATGTGAGACATTATTGTAAAGCGCTTTGAGTATCTGATGCAGATGGAAAAGTGCTATGTAAATGCAGCCCATTTACAATTTAAATGGGATTATGCATGAAAGAAAAAGGTTGCAGTAGTTGACTAGAAGTCATTGAGGGAACACATGCCTACCTCTATCAAGAGACAACAGCCTCACATTTTATTTCCCAAATAGAAATGCATTTGGAGAGTGGGGATGATTTTGGCCAAACTAGTTGGTAAATCAGTGAGAGACACGTATTACTTTCAGATAACCCAGGATTTGTATCAAAATGCAATCAACTCTTCATCGACACAAGCTTTGCCACTTGACCGCATTTCATCATATGAATGGAATTTTTCCTTAATGTTGACTTCAGACTCCTTTCATATGATTAATAACAACCTTTGCATGAACTTAAGTTAGTCCATGCATGGGCATAGCTTATGTACAGCTAGCTACATGTTAGTTACTGTGCTTTGTTTATTCAGTGATACAGACATTGTTATAATGTAGCAATGTATGTGTATACATGCTGGATGGATTTCAGAATGGCTATCGTATAGACTGTCATATATTTCCTGTACATTTATGTACATTTTCATGTACATTTTGATTAAGCTGAAAACTGAAGATTACCAATAAAGAGGGCACTTGTTTTCAGGCCTCTTTGTTAGATGTTGGTAGCAGGTTTAATTTGAAGTTCCAGTGAAGACCTTTCATTTGAGACCAACAAAACAAAAATCAAAAGATGCCCACATGCCCAAAAGGGGGTGCCAAAGGAACATATTTGGTAAAAATAGCCAGAAAAGGGTTAATTTTGGGCAAAATGTTGTTCTTTGCATCTCAAGGAAGCCTAACATTAGTACTACCAACATGCCAAAGAGCATTTTTCACATGACAAGGCAAATAAGGTTAAATGCATATCAAAGTCAGCACACTTTCGGTACATTTTTGTTGGGAAAGTGTAGTGACACAGACCCACAAGAGGGGGCGTAAATGAACGGACAATGGATGAGCCAAAAAGATCATTTAATGTTGTGAATGTGCACAACGAAATACAGTCACAGGTTTTGACTTCAGTCAATATACAAAGGTGACGTGTGGGCAGGCTCGAGGATAGAAGACGTCTGTCCAGAGAAGAGCTGGGCCCCACACGATTTCCACTGCCAACGGATCTGAAGCACACCGGAGCCACCAAGTCCTGAGTCCCCAGGTGGCCACCGTCTCCAGCTGTCAGACCTGGTACTGCTGGCAGGAGGCAGAAACAGTTAATGGTGGGTGGGTGTGTACACACCCAGTAAAACAATCAGTAGCAGTCTCTCTGTTAATGGGTGGGAATAACACCTCCACCTCCGAAACTGGAACAATATACGTGCAGAGCCTGAATGAACTACTTATCAGGTTTGGTGTGAGGAGTGAAGAGCGTCGACTCCTCCACAATCCACAAACCCAGCTCCCAGCTGTGAGTAGTGAAACAGGTACGCCTGCAAAAATATTCAGGAGAACAAAACGTGCGTTCAGCACCAAAAACGGCTGAGAGTTTTACCTGAGGTAAGACGATATCTCGGCAGCGAGGTGGAGTTGCTGCCCGGCTTTTATGGAGATGGTGGTGATGAGTGACAGCTGGTGTAGATGATGAGTGACAGCTGTCACTCCCAGTTGCTCCTACGAGGCGGTTGCGCCCCCTCGTGCCTGAAGCCTGCACTTCAGGCAGGGCGCCCTTTGGTGGTGAGCCAGCAGTACCTCCTCTTCAGCGGCCCACACAACACATTTTGTCCAAATTCCATTTTTTGGTAATTAATTGCATGGCCCCCAGGGGGTTAATTTCTTCAACTGTACATTTTACATAAACTTTAGGACAGAATAAATAAATTTTGAAAATATCAAGTTAATATCTTTTCTAGTTTTTGATTTATGGCCAAGTAAACATGGTCACAAATGGAACACAGAGGGTTAACACGGACACGCCCCCTTTTTCAAACCCCCATAGATCTAAACGAAACAAGATATTGAGCTGCCGCCAAAACCATTCTTCTTCACTTAACATGAGCTACAAAATATATCAAAACCAGGCAATTCTAAAACTATAAAACTGGGACTTCCCCTTATTTTGGATGATTTCATATGGAATGACCCTAAAAAAAATTCAGTGTGACCCTAAAACGCCATCACAAATTCATATATTCATTCAAGAGCAAAAAAAAAAAAAAAAAAAAAAAAAATTACAGTAAATTCACGGTAGATTGTCAATTATAAAAAATGAGAGAAAATACTTATATTTGCAAAAAAAAAAACATACTCAATAGCTCATGAATATGTGTCTTTCATGTGTTTGTCCACAAATTATTTTAGTTTCATTGGCATAAAATTTCAGATCTGGACTTGCATGACCTCAAATGACAACTCTCACATGGATTCAAAGTCAGATATCATTCCAAATGTGTGGTTGTTGCTGTCACATTTGTTGAGGCAATAGATTTTATTAAGTTTTTTTGACATCACGTGGTTAAAAAAAAAAATAAAAATTCCCATCATTTGGGTTCACTCTGACAGTAGCCATTCAAATGACCACATTTCTGTGTTGGTCGTGCCATGTGACAATAGACAACAGAGGATAATGCCTTAAAATAACATTGTCCCTGTAAAATTCTCTGTGTCCTGCAGGTGTATTTGAGCACTCGTAGCGGTGCCTGGGTCATCCGTCAGGTTTCTGACAATGGCCTTCCCGTGGACAGGTACAACACACGTATTGCCCACATCCTGTTCCAGCTGCTGCCAAACAATTTTATCAACTGGCTTGGCGAGAAAAAACTTAATGCCATGTATGACCACACAATGTATGGACTCAAACCCAAACACAGGTATGACCTTTAAATTTTTACATTCACTCAGTATCATCATTGTGATCATTGCGACAATGCAATCGGCAACATGTTGCATATAATGTCCAAAGCGATATCTTTTTCTGTGACACTAAAGCAGCCAAGCTTTAAAATCACACTTAACCGTTCTATTGTATATACATTACCAAAGCAAACAAACAAACAAAAATTCAACATTGCAAGCCCACAATGCACAAGATAATAAATGGAAGCAATTTATAAGGTAAAAATCCACTGATCAGCAATAACATTGTGAGTATTTGCCAAATATTGTGTAGGTCCCCCTTTTGCCACCAAAACACCCCTGACCAATCAAGACCATAGACTCTGCTAGACGTCTGAAGGTGTGCTGTGGTATCTGGCACAAAGATGTTAGCAAAAGGCCCTTCTGTTGGGTCAGACCACATGGACCAGCCTTCAGTCTCCATGCTCATAAGTGAGCCTTGGTCACCCATGACCCTGTCACTGGTTCACTGATTTTCCTTCTTTGGACCACTTTGGTTGGTACTGACCAGTACAGACCAGAAACATCCCACAAGAGCAGCAGTTTTGGAGAATCTCTAGCCCAGTTGTCTAGACCTATTGATATGGCCCTTGCCAAAGTCCCTCAAATCTTCACCAGTAGCCATTTTTCCTACTTCCTGTTATGTGTCGGACGCGGTCGGAGCACCGACCCAGCGTTTGACAGGACCCAGCACGAAATAAGCAGAGCATGGTTCAAAAGATAACAGAATTTAATAATCATAATAAGTGCAGTGATAAACAACCAAAAATGTCCGCGGTCTGGTGAGGTGAAAACACGGCGTGCTCTCAGCAGCGCAAACGGTCCGGAGCCACAGCAGTTCGGACCCAGGGACCCCGCTGACACCCCCCAGGTGGCCGCGACAAACCGAGTCTGTGAAGAAAGAAAACATGAGGTGAGTCCAACACTCTCCACCCAGAGAGACACAGCTCAAAAGGGTGCACACAATCAGCAAACACTTCCTGGCTTAAATATATATCAGCTTCTCACCCTGCAGGCACGGAACAACTCAGTTCAAATCTCCACTGCAGCAGAAGCTGATTAGACAGTTAGCATAAGGTGACAGCTCACTAACACAAGGTGTGAGGGACACCAAATCCACTGTCATTACTTCATAAAAGTCACCAAAACCAAATTACCTCAGGAAGTGTGCTGAAGAGCGTGAGACCTCACCCAATCCTCCTTCACAGACTGTGGCGTCAAACCTGGAGCGGTCTCTGCGTCCGTAATGGTGAGATTGTTCTCCTGACGTCGATCTCACACGGTCGAGTCTCTGGCAATCACACACTGTGCATTCAAGGTTTAAATGCAGCAATCTCTGATCAAGACAGAATACACCACAGCTGTGAGTCCTGATGACCTGCACGTGAAAACAAGCCTCAGGTGTTCAGGGTGAGGTCCTAATACTCAGCCACTCAGTCCTGAATGCGTACCACCTGGTGGGAAAAACAGAAACCAAGCCAGCCAAACACCCCAGCACACACACTTCCAGCACATTAACTTGAGGACTAAATGTTACCTTTCTGCCTAACATGTTCCATCCACTGACAGGTGCATTATAACATAATCCGTACTATTAACATTACCTGTCAATGGCCATAATGTCATGGCTGATCGGTGTGCATATTCAGAAGGAAACAAAAAAGACCCAGAAAGCATTCAGATATACTAATTTATAAGAGATATTAATAATTGCTTGGTAGTGATAGCAGTAATTATTACCAAGATAGTGCAACATACATTCACTGACCACTTCCCTGGTCCATCTGTTCAACACTACATTAAATTGAATATCTAAACAGCCAATACAGAGGCAGAAACTCAATGCATTTAAGTTAAATTTATCCATGTAGTGCCTTTCATATAGCAGGTGTAGACTGAAATTGCCTAGGAAAATGCAAAATAAAATAGTTGTCATATATGACAAAAACATAAAGTAAGGTATTACAGTAAAACAGGAATAAAATCACTAGAAAACATGAAGTTGGTAGAACACAGACGGGAATATCACGAGAGAGCAATGAAACCAACTTGGAATCATAATACACAGGAGATAATATTAGGAATAGAAAACCCAAGACTGGAATAAAACACCAGAAAAGTACCAGACATTTCAGGAACCTCAGGGTGGTCGTAATAGAAATCATGAATCAAAGACCTATCCAAGATATTAGCCACGTTCCCATGAGGCAGTCGTCAAATCCAGAAACTTCCCAGTCAACCAGAAACCGACTCCCCGGATGGTGCACAGCCACAAGACACCTAATGGAAAAAGCTGTCACTCCTTCTTCAATCTGGGCAGTGGTGGGGATGGGGGACTGACAGGAGGATGCAAAGGACTGGAACCAACTGGTTTCATCCATGAAATATGAAAATTAGTGTGCAACTGATGGGAACAAGGCAAAAATAGATGGACTGCAATAAGACGATCTTACAAAGAGGAAAGGGACCAACAAAATGGACTGCTAGGTTTTGGCAGGTCCAACATCGCAAGCTGCACTTGTTGATCCACATGATAGTGAAGGTCTACCAACCGGTACTTGCTTAGCCACCTGCTAATAAACCAGTGATGAATCCAAGTAGGCTTTCCAGGCCTTCCACCAGGTGAGGGTGACAATGTCGGTCACACACAGAGCAGAGCACCACCATCTCCTTTTCCAGTGCAAGGAAAAGGAGGAAGTTGATGACACAAAGAAGGGAATGTAAAACCGATCATACAGATCATACACTGACAGTGCAAAAAATTTTGACTTCTGTCTTAAAATTACAGGTTCTCTGGTGTGGACTTACTTTTCACTCAGTCTTTCGAATTGAATCAAAATAATCGATTCTGAATCTTAAGAATTTAAATGAAATCGATTCTTGAAATTTGAATCGATACCCAGCCCTAATATATATGATACATCTGTAGTAATTTCCATTTCATACACTGACAGTGTAAAAAATAATGACTTCTGTCTGAAAATCACACACCTCATCTTCTTCAGCTGAAAATTGAAGAATTTTTTAGGGGTGCTCTCTCAGTTCCACACTCCACTCTCTCAGACTTTCAGTCAGATCCCAGTGATCAACGATGACCTTCCTTTCAAGATTCTGTCTGGTTCAGTCATCGTCAAACCAATGTGAGGAGATCTGTGGGTCTACTGTTGTCTTGATGATGGAAGCACTGTAGAAAAAGTCAGTCTTCAACAATATCTACCACACCTTTTGAGCATTTAGGATTTAATTTCCTGTTGACTTTGTCAACTGTCTTCTTACAGGTGGATACTATTGTGTTTGCCACAGGATACAACTATGACTTTCCTTACGTGCCAAGCACGGTTATGTATAAGTCAGGGCATCGTGTAGGCCTGTACAAGCACATGCTTCCTCCCACGCTGGAGCATCCCACTCTTGCAATTGTGGGTTTCATCCATTCTGATGGCTCTATTATGCCCCAGGCAGAGATGCAAGCCCGGTGGGTTACCCGTGTCTTCAAAGGTGAGGCTACTAACAAGTCAGCAGTAATCATTACAGAACACTACCACCAGGTGAAGAAATGTCCAAGCTAATAGATACCTCTGATGACATGCAAACAGAAGAAGATATTATTTTATCAATACATTTCTGAACATGCATTCTGGTTTTTGATCACCAGGATATAAAAAGCTGCCCTCAAACCAGGCCATGATAAAGGCGGTTGAGAAGGACACCATGGACATAGAGAAAAAGTACTCCCCGTTGCTTCACCTCATTATTATTGTCACTTTGTGTGTTGTACTCCTACGCTGTGGCTAAATCACGCTCACATATTTGCATAAAATAATATTGCAAGTGATAAACAAAATTGTTCCATTCTTTGGCCATTGTCAGTGTTATTCATCCAAATTATTGAATGAAAGTAAAGCTGACTTACAACTGTGAGAACATGTCTCAACATAAACATACTAATTTGTATTGATCAGTACTAGGGTTGAGAGATACACCCTAAAATTATATGACAGCACAATCTGAAGCGCAGTAATAACGTTTCTAAAAATTTTTAATAGAAATTCTTCTGAGGTTTTTTAAGAACATTTATTGTGCAAAACAGTGATAAATTGAAAAAGTACAAATCCTTTTTCAAATAACTTCACAGCTTTCAAAAACACTTTCATGAATATAATAAATTGTAGCTTCGGCTGCCACATTGATTAGCTCTTGCATGGGTTATGCACCTGCTCTATTGTCTTCTTCTCTGTTTTTTGTGGGGCCATTACAGTGCCACGAACAGGCCTGGCATATGTACTTGAATTATGTAATAATTATGAATTATGTAATTGAATTCTTCAACTTACTCGATTAATCATTTCAGCCCTAATACCATTATACTGTTCACCCCAATTAATAGCATGTACTGAGTAAAGCCCAGATGTTACTTCTATGTTGCATTTTGAAATGATTCCTAATTTGGCACAATATAAATTAAGTGAATTGAACAGCACTGATATTAAAATGGAATCCTGCATTAATTTCTGTTCTGTCCTCCACTTTAGCTATGTGGTATCAAAGCTGACACCTCTGCAAGTTGACTTTCTAACCTACATGGACGAATTGGGGGCAGACATTGGAGTACGGCCAAGTCTTCTCTGGCTGTTCTTCACAGACTTCTCACTGTTTAAGAGAGTTCTGTTTGGGCCGGTTACAGCCTATCAATACCGTCTGATGGGCCCAGGGAAATGGGAAGGGGCCCGTAAGGCAATCTTCACCCAGTATGACCGCATGTACCAACCTCTGAAAACCAGACAGGTCTACAATGTTGTTATGTCTCAAATATAATCCATGCAAATGATCTGACAGATAAACTGCCACATTTGTTGAACATGTACATGGTGAAAAATGTGGTGATCATGATAGTTTGTCTTACTTTCTTATGCAGCTGGAGGCACAACAATCTTCCATCACCAGCTACTTGACCAAGTTGAGCCTCACAGTCATGGTTGGAGTGGCTGTTGCCTACTACGTCCATTTTCACGAACTCATCTCTACCTCAACTCTCCTGTCCAGCTCCTATTAACAGAAGTTCTGAAATTGCTGAAACAAAACCCAGTGTCTGGTGCCAATTGCTGATTTGTGGCCTGATTGTCTTTCTGATTCAAAAAAATGAGGAAATTGGGCCAATTTATTACAATAACATTCCAAATTTATGTCATACTATTGTATATCAATCATAGCCTGTTAGTGCAGACTACATCTGCGTACAGACATGGCCCCAACCCAGTCACATGAGTTTTTTCGTGCTTCCGTCACGAAATGAGGCACATTTTCATGATGGGTTTTTTTTTATCTTACTATTACTAACCCTGCCCCTACCCTTCCCCCTAACCCTAGCCATAACTCCCCAGACCCCCCTTGCATCACTTTTCATTTCATGCTCCCGTCACGGAATGTAATCAAATGAATTTATGTAATTGAATTTGTGCTCCAATTCCGAAAAATGTGGCACTTTTCGTGACAATATCACAAACCAATAGATTAATGTATATTTCGTGATGCTGAATCATGAAATACCATGAGATATGGTAGCGTGGCCCATGATGCAAGTACTGGTGCACACAAACACAAGTACATGTGTTAACAAGATGAAGCCAAATGCACACAAATATTGCATACAGCCTATGTTCTGACCAGTAATGTGACAATAATATCAGTTATCAAGTTGTTCACCAATGAATATGGCTTTATACACCCTGAAGAAAACCATACACCCTGAGGCCGAAGGGTGTATGGTTTTCTTCAGGGTGTATAAAGCCATATTCATTGGTATAACAACTTGATAACGATTTTATCATATACCTATAAATGATAAATGCACGCAGAACACAATGCGCATGCTCTCCCTTCGCTCACTGCCTCCGGGGATACGGATGCGGGACCCGCAAAGAATCCAAGTCATGGCCACGGAGCTCTGCGGCTGCGGTTACCGAGACACCTTCGCAAAACACCTTCGCAATTTACGTCGATATTTTGATGAATTTTTGATGATTTCTTCATTTACAGCAGTTTCATGAAACAAATGTACTCCAATGATTATCAGCACGACGGCGAGCTTACAGACTAACTTCAGCTAACACTAGAGGACAGTTGCCAGTTATGGCTTCTGAAACAAGCGAGAAAAAAAAGAAACGGCACCGTTCAGCTGAAGCATTAGTGGACGTGCGTGACACCGGTGGGAAATACATACGTGGAACAAGAGGTGAAGCTCTTAACAGACACAGAATATTTTACGTCCACTAATGCTTCAGCTGAACGGTGCTGTTTCTTTTTTTCTCGCTTGTTTCAGAAGCCATAACTGGCAACTGTCTTCCAGTGTTAGCGGAGGTTAGCCTGTAAGCTCGCCGTCGTGCTGATAATCATTCGAGTACATTTATTTAATGAAGCTGCTGTAAATGAAGAAATTCATCAAAATATTGACATAAATTGCGAAGGTGTTTCGCTTCTTTCATCATCCATCCACCTCAAGTGCCAAGCGCTGATTTCTAAGCAAGGCGGAAAGAATTGTACGTGACACGTGATTGGCTGATTTACTCGGGTGGTATGAAAAATATTACCCGTCCGCGAAAAGGGTGTATTTCTATTAATTCTTTAGTGTTTTATCCAATCACGTTGGCGTATCATGTATAGGTATATGATAATATACGTAGTCTATTAGATAATAAACCGACCCTTTTATTTTTTTTTTAACTATATGGATTTGAATGACATGCGATTCCACCAATCATGCTTGAACCCTCGTGCGCATGCGTGAGTTTTTTCACGCGTGTCGGTGACGTCATTTCCCTGTGGGCAGGCCTTGAGTGAGATGTGGTCCCGCCCTCTCGGCTGAATTCCTTTGTTTCACACGCTGCTCGAGACGGTGCGCGTTGCTTTATCAAAAATTTTTCTGGACCTGTGAGGAATATCCGAGTGGACACTATTCGAGAAATTAAGCTGGTTTTCGGTGAAAAGTTTAACAGCTGATGAGAGATTATGGGGTGTTTCTGTTGGTGTAAGGACTTCCCACGGAGCGGGACGTCCTGCAGCGCTTCCAGGCACCGTCGTCGGCCTGTTTCGACCTGAAAACATCCTAATTTAAGGCTTAATTCACCCAGGACGTTGTGAGAGAACAGAGAAGATTCAGAAGAGGCCGGCATGAGGACTTTATGCGGACATTCCACTGTTTAAGGACATTTTTAATGAAAGACGTCGAAAGAGTCGTTTCCGTGACGACTCAGCAAATCTGTGTGCGCCGCGACAGGAAAAACACCTCCGTGTTGAAAACCATTTGTAAAATTCAGGCGGCTTTTGATGGTTTTCAACAAGTGAGTAACTGAAAAATTGTTTAACAGCTTGGGCATGTTCCAACTTGCCCGTTAAGGTTTCCAACGGAGGTGTTTTTCCTGTCGCGACCCCCCGCGGTCGGGACCGGCCCGACATGCGACTGCCTGCACATTCTTTCATTACAAAATGTCCGTTAACAATGGAATGTCTGAATAAACTCCTCATGCCAACTTCTTCTGAAAGTTCTCTGTTCTCTGACGACTTCCTGGATCAACAGAGCCTGAAATGTGGAAGTTTTCAACTTGAAACGGTGAGACACTGCCGCCTCGAAGCGCAGATCGCCGTCAGGCGCCGTGGGTCGTCCTTACGGCGACACTACCAGACCAAAATCTCTCATCAGCCGTTAAAATTTTTACAGAAAACCAGCTGAATTTATCGAATGGTGTCCACTCAGTTGTGCCTTACAGTTTTGAAAAAAGTTTGATCAAACAAAGCAGCAGTCTCTGAGCCATTCCTAAACAATGAAAAAACGACGAGAGGGTGGGCCACTCCTCACTCAAAGACTGTCCACAGGTGAATGACGTAACCGACAGGCGTGAAAAAACTCTCGCATGCCCACGAGGGTTCAAGCATCTTCTTCTTCTTTGTCTTTCGGCTGTTCCCGTTAGGGGTCGCCACAGCAGATCAATCGTTTCCATCTCACCCTGTCCTCTGTATCTTCCTCTGTCACACCAACCACCTGCATGTCCTCTCTCAGCACATCCATGAACCTCCTCTTTGGTCTCCCTCTTCTCCTCCTGCCTGGTGGCTCCATCCTCAGCATCCTTCTCCCTCTATACCCTGGGTCCCTCCTCTGCACATGTCCAAACCATCTCAATCTCGCCTCTCTGACTTTGTCTCCAAACCGTCCCACCTGAGCTGTCTCTCTGATATGTTCATTCCTAATCTTGTCCATTCTTGTCACTCCCAAAGAGAATCTCAACATCTTCAGCTCTGCCACCTCCAGCTCTGCCTCCTGTCTTTTTGTTAGTGCCACTGTCTCTAAACCATACAACATAGCTGGTCTCACTACTGTTTTGTAAACTTTCCCCTTCACTCTTGCTGATATTCTTCGGTCACAAATCACTCCTGCCACCTTTCTCCACCCACTCCACCCTGCCTGCACTCTCTTCTTCACCTCTCTACCACACTCTCCATTACTTTGAACAGTTGACCCCAAATATTTAACTCATCTACTTTCACCACTTCTACTCCTTGTAACTGCACTATTCCACTGGGCTCCCTCTCATTCACACACATGGACTCAGTCTTGCTTCTACTGACTTTCATTCCCCTTCTCCTCCAAAGCATATCTCCACTTCTCCGACTAGACTCAACTTGCTCTCTACTCTCACTAACGATCACAATGTCATCTGCAAACATCAGAGTCCATGGGGACTCCTGTCTAATCTCATCTGTCAACCTGTCCATCACCACTGCAAACAGAAAGGGACTCAGAGCTGATCCTTGGTGTATCCCACCTCCACCTTGAATAGTCGTCATTCCGACTGCGCGTCTCACCGCTGTCAACACTATTCTTGTACATGTCCTGCACTACCCTAACATACTCTCTGCCACTCCAGACTTCCTCATACAATGCCACAACTCTTCTGCTTGCACCCTATCATAACTTTTCTAAGTCCACAAACACACATGTAACTCTTTCTGTCCTTTGCTGTACTTTTCCAACAGTATTCTCAGAGCAAACATTGCATCTGTAGTGCTCTTCTCGAGCATGAAGACCATATTGCTGCTCACAGATCTTCACCTGTTTTCTAAGCCTAGCTTCTACTACTCTTTCCCATAACTTCATGCTGTGGCTGATCAGCTTTTATGCTCTGTAGTTACTGCAGCTCTGCACATCACCCTTGTTCTGAAAATAGGAACCAGCACACTTCGTCTCCACTCCTCAGGCATCCTCTCACTTTCCAAGATTTTATTAACAGTCTGGTTAGAAACTCTAACTGCCAATCTCTCCTAGACATTTCCATGCCTCCATTGGAATGTCATCTGTACCAACTGCCTTTCCACTCTTCATCCTCTTCATAGTAGCCCTCACTTCTTCCTTGCTAATCTCTTTTACTTCCTGATTTACTCTCACCACATCATCCAGCCTTTTCTCTTGCTCATTTTCTTTATTCATCAACTCTTCAAAATATTCCCTCCACCTTCTCAGCACACACTCCTCACTTGTCAGCACATTACCATGTGCATCTTTTACCACCCTAACCTGCTGCACATCCTTTCCAGCTCTGTCCCTTTGTCTGGCCAATCGGTACAAGTCCTTTTCTCCTTCCTTACTATTCAACTTCTTGTACAGCTCGCAATATGCCTTTTCCTTTGCTTTTGCCACTTCTCTTCTCGCCTTACGCCGCATCTCCTTGTACTCCTGTCTACTTTCTTCATCTCTCCAACTATCCCAAAACTTTTTCACTAACCTCTTTCTCCTTATGCTTTCCTGGACCTCTTCATTCCACCACCAAGTCTCCTTGTCTTCCTTCCACTGTCCAGATATTATACCCAGTACTGCCCTAGCTGTCTCCCTCACCACATCTGCAGTACTTTTCCAGTTGTCCAAAATTGCTTCCCCTCCAACTAGTGCTTCTCTCACCTGCTCGCTAAATTTCACACAACAGTCTTCCTCCTTCAGCTTCCACCATCTGATCCTTTGTTGAGCTCTCACTCTCTTCTTCTTCTTTACCTCTAAAGTCATCCTACAAACAACCATCCTATGCTGTCTAGTTGACACTCTCCTCCTGCTACCACCTTACAGTCTGTGATTCTTTTAGCTTGCATCTCTTATAAAGAATGTAGTCCACCTGTGTGCACCTTCCTCCACTCTTATATGTTACCCTGTGCTCCTCCCTTTTATTAAAGTAGGTATTCACCACAGCCATTTCCATCCTTTTTGCAAAATCAACTACCATCTGTCCTTCCCCATTCCTATCCTTGATACCATATCTACCTATGACTTCCTCATCACCTCTGTTCCCTTCACCAACATGCCCATTGAAGTCTGCTCCTATCACCACTCTTCCATGCTTGGGCACACTCCTCCACCACCTCATCTAATACACTCCAGACATTCTTCTTTCTCCTTCATCTCACAACTACCTGTGGGGCATATGCACTGATGATATTCATCATCACCCCTTCAATTTCCAACTTCACACTCATCACCCTGTCAGACACTCGCTTAACCTCCAACACACTTTTAACATACTCTTCCTTTAAAATGACCCCAACACCATTTCTCTTCCTGTCCTCACCATGGTACAACAACTTGTACCCACCGCCGATGTTCCTGCTCTTACTTCCCTTCCACTTGGTCTCTTGCATACACAATATGTCTACCTTTCTCCTCTCCATCATATCAGCCAGCTCTCTCCCTTTACCAGTCATACTACCAACATTCAAAGTCCCCACTCTCATTTCCACCCTTCTAGTTTTCTTCTTCTCCCGCTGTTCGTGGCAACGTTTTCCCTCCTCTTCTTCGTTGTCTTCGCCCAGCAGTAGCCAATTTCCACCGGCACCCTGTTGGGCAATAGCACCGGTGGCGGACGTTGTTAACCCAGGCCGCGACCAATCCGGTATGGGAATTCGATTCTGAGTCTGCATAGTTGGTGTTTTTACGCCAGATGCCCTTCCTGACGCAACCCTCCTCATTTATCCGGGCTTGGGACCGGCACTCAGAATGTACTGGCTGCACACCCCATGTGGCTGAGTTCACGAGGGTTCAAGCATGTCTGATGTAATCACACGTGATTCAAATCCATATGGTTTTTGAAAAAAATAATAAGGTCAGATACTTTTCTAATAGACCTCGTATAATATGACACAAAGGTAAAAGGTTAACATCTCACACCTGCTTTCTGTCAAAGAGCACAACATAACTAATTTATGATGCAGAGGACAATCAGAAGGAGGCTTTTGTCAAGCTGCACATGTTCCACTCAAATGTCCAACACCATCTACTTTTATACCACATGCCAGAGCAATGAGTGGAGCTGTGAGCCTCACCTAGACCTACCATGCCCTTTGGGGGCTGTGCTAATCTCCCCCTACTTCCCTATATGCAGCCACTGCACATCATGGTGCACGATCATTGCCCATTTAGGTCAGTTAAATCACGTACTCACCACTTGCTACAATTTGCATAGTATTTTAATTTTAGCCTTTAATTGTAGGCTGGCATCAAAATAACTGAGCAGTCAAATCCACATTCAAGCAGCAATGATTTATTTCAAGATGTACTAAGAACCAAAGCCATATGTAAAATGACAGTAAAAGATGCATATTACCCCATCTGCATAAATTACATCTGATTATTCCATTTTTTTGGATCACAATCCATCCCAACTTCACAAAACTGGTCACAACATTCCACAACACAATTATTAACAGACTTTTTTTTTTTTTTTTTGCCCCGATTAGGTATCCGATTGCTTGTTTGTGTTTCTTTTTTTCTTGCTAAGTCAGGTGTTATGGGAGACCAGCTTAACCTTGTGTTTAGCTCTGCTCACATCTACTGGAAAGCAGTATTTCACTGAGTGTTTGTGTTAAATTTCATATAATCCTGTATCAGCTGTGACAAGCACAACGACACTGTAATACATTTCAGTGATATTTAACAGTATTACCAGCAAAATATGTGTTCAGTGCTCATAGTAATCGTGTAGTAAGTTGACATACAGTAATACTGTAATTGTGTTTAATGTATAGCCCTCTTTAACATACTGTAATGTGATTCACTGCTGATGTTCAGAAAGATACAGTGATATAATTGGTTCTCTAGCTCATTGAAAATGGATACTTTAGTTGATACCTCATCAAATCAGAGCCCCAGATATATTTAATAATGGCAACATTGTTGTGATGCAGACACTTAAACCCAATAAGTGTATTTTTTTTGTTTTTTGTTTTTCTGTTCAGAGTGTCACTGGAATGCAGGACTGGGTGACCTGCTTATGTATACTGAGACAGTATATATCCTACCATATATCACATATATAATCTAAGGTGAAATGAAATAAAAGATTCATGTGCTCTGGAAAAAGTCTTGTTCATAAAGTAAACGTTAAAGCATGTGATTTTAAGCAACATGAACACAATGATGTTTTATAGCAAATTATGGAACAGCAAACACTAAAAACACAATTAATACATCAACATTTGCTGGGAATTAACATACAAGTAGTAGTAGCCGTGATGCCCACCAGTCCTAGGCTTCAGAAATGAAACAAAATTGCAAATCAGCTTCATTTCAAGCTACAGGTAACTTCAATCACACCCTCTTCTAATTTCCAACATGCATGTGATATGTACAAGGATGCATCAAGGTGGGATTATACCAAAGATCAGCTCGAGCACTCTCTTGTTCGCGATGGTGATAGACAGGTTGACAGATGAGATGAGACAGGAGTCTCCATGAATTACGATGTTTGCTGATGACATTGTGATCTGAACTGAGAGGAGAGAACAGGTTGAGACTATCCTCGAGATGTGGAGATATACTGTAGAGAGAAGGGAAATGAAAGTTAGTAGGAGCAAGACTGAGTACATGTGTATGAATGAGAGGGAGCCCAGTGGAATTGTGTGGTTACAAAGAGTAGAGGTGGCTATGGTAGATGAGTTTAACTACTTGGGGTCAACTATCCAAAGTAATAGAGAGTGTGGCCCAAAGGTGAAGAAGAGAGTGCAAGCAGGATGGAGTGGGTGGAGAATGGTGGCAGGAGTGATTTAGGACAGAAGGATATCTGCAAGAGTGAAGGGGAAAGTCCACAAGACAGTAGAGACACCAGCTACAGTTTAGAGAATGTGGCGCTAGCAAAGGAGAGGAAGCAGAGCTGAAGATGCTGTGGTTTTCTTTGGGAGTGACAAGGATGGACAAGATTAGGAATGAACATATCAGAGGGACAGCTGAAGTCAGACAGATTGGAAACAAAGACAGAGAGGTGAGAATGAGATGGTTTGGACACATGCAGAGGGGTGATCCAGGGTATACAGGGAGAAAGATGCTGAAGATGGATCCAGAGAGGACATGCAGGTGGTTGGTGTGACAGAGGAAGATACAAAGGACAGCATGAGATGTAAACGGTTGACCTGCTGTGGCGACCTGTAACAGGAGCAGCCAGAAGAAGAAGTTAACTACCTGTACATTACTCTTATTTACAACTTGAACTGTAACTGCTAAGAATTTCATTATCTTATTCTTGTGTGAATCCTAGGAGTGGTTAGCTCTTATTAGTGCTTGGCTTGCACTTATCTTCGGTACAAGGATCTGCGTTTACTTAGATTAGAGATTAGACAGAACTTTATTGATCCCTTGGGAAGACTCCCTCAGGGAATTGAAGTTCCAGTAGCATTGTATCATAGCACACGGGGTAAGAAGCACACAGAGTATCAAAAGTGAAAGTAGAAAAGAAAAAACAGTTTGCAAATTTAAATATAAATACACAATATAAATACCAGACATACTGATCAGTACTGGTTTACTGGCTACTACTGTTCCTCTCATTCCTGACCTCTGTCTTCCTGTTACTCCTCCTCCCCCTGAGTGAGGAGTTGTACAGTCTGATGGCCTGAGGGACAAAGGCGTTTTTCAGTCTGTTGGTCCTGCACTTGGGAAAGAGCAGTCTGTGGCTGAATAGGCTCCTCTGGTTGCTGATGACGGTGTGCAGAGGGTGGTTTGTCCGGTGTTCTCGTCTCTGCCACCGTCACCAGAGAGCCAGCCCGGCTGATCAGTTTGTCCAGCCTGGATGTGTCCTTCTTGTATGCACTGCTCCCCCAGCACACCACGGTGTTTAAGTGGACGCTGGCTACTACAGACTGGTAGAACATTGACAGGAGTTTCCTGCAGATGTTAAATGACTGCAACCTCCTCAGGAAGTACAGCCTGCTCTGTCCCTTCCTCTACAGGTGATTGGTGTGGGTTGTCCAGCCACAGCCTGAGGTACTTGTAAGAATCCACAGCCTCCACCTCAGCTCCCTCAATCAGAACTGGTTGTGGACTTGGTCTGGTCTTCCCAAAGTCAATGACCAGCTCCTTTGTCTTCGAGGTATTGAGCTGTAGATGGTTTGTGTGGCACCACGCAGCTCCTGTACTCCTCCTCTCTGTCATCCCTGATGCATTCAACAATGGCTGTGTCATCTGCAAACTTCTGGATGTGACACAGCTCAGAGTTGTAGCAGAAGTCAGAGGTGTACAGGGTGATGAGAAGAGGGGCCAGCACTGTGCCCTGGGGTGCTCCAGTGCTGCTCATCGCAGTGTCAGACGCGATGTTCGTCAGCCTGACACACTGCGGCCTGTCGGTGAGGGAGTTGGAGATCCAAGTGACCAGGCAGGGGTCAACTCACATCCTGTTCAGTTTGTCTTGGAGCACTAGGGGCTGGATGGTGTTGAAGGCACTCAGGATGTCCAGGAAGTCCAGGAAGGGAATCCTCACTGTAACGTTTCCCTTACCTAGGTAGTAAGTGGACTCGGCTTACCTAGGTAGTAAGTGGACTCGGTGTAGCAGGTAGACGATGGCATCCTCAACACCAACACCTGCCCTATATGCAAACTGCAGACAGTCCTGGGCATGTTGCAACATATGCAAAAATTCCATGTCTACTACCTTCAGCCAATGTGGAATTTTATAAACATAAACCTAACTTGAGCCATCTTACATACATTAGGCTAGAAGCGCCCCCAATTCTGAAGATCAAAATGTTAACTCTGTAAGGTCCTTAGCCTAGGTTTCTGTTGTGGCTGGCGTGCCTGGCTGGCTTTGTGTGTGTCTTCTGTTTCTGTCTTTTGGTTTTCCTCCCAGGTGGTGCGCATTTGGGACTGAGTGGCTGTGTAGCTGAGTTTATCAGGACCTCACCCTGATCACCTGAGGCTGATCACGTGCAGCTAGTCAGGACTCACAGCTGTGGTGCATCTACATGGATTGGAACATGGTAGCATTTAAGTCTGGAGTACACAGTGTGTATTTGCCAGAGACTCGACCTTGTGACCAGACGGGTGAGATCGTCGTCTCTAGAGCCATCTCCCATCAGTGGATGCAGAGAACATCCAGGTTTGATGCATGGTCTGTGAAAGAGGAGGGGGTGAGGTCTCATGCTCGTCAGCACACTTCCTGAGGTACGTTGGTTTTGTGACTAACATTTATACAGTCAGTAAATGTGGTGTCCCTCACACCTTATTATATTGAGCTGTATGTTAGTCGTTTAAATCAGCTTCCACTGCAGTGGAGTTTTGTGAACAGGGTGTTCTATGCCTGCAGGGTGGAAAGCTGATTTGCAATTAAGCCAGGAAGTGTTTGCTGTTTGTACACCTTTGAGGGTTCCTCTGTGTGTTGAGTGTGGACTCACATAATGATTTCTTCTTTCACAGACTCGGTTTGTCGCGGCCACCTGGGGGGTGTCGGCGGGGTCCTTGGGTCCGAACAGTTTTCTGGCTCCGGACCGTTAGCGCTGCTGGGAGCGCACCGCAATCCACCACGCCAGACCGCGCACTCTTTTGTTGTTTCGTATCACTTCACTGTTATGTTTATTAAACTCTGTTATCCTTTGTACCGTGCTCTGCTTATTTCATACTGGGTCCTTCAAACGCTGGTCGGTTTCTCCGGGCTGCGTCCGACACATACAGTAGTCTCTGGCCAAACATCACGGACCCAGCGGTAGCAGAGACGGTAACGCGCCGGGAAGGCGGCAGCAGACGTTCAGAAGTTATCCGGATCAGTTGCGGATGCTCTCCGCCCGGATGGTGCGTGTTTGAGAACCCATTACTGAATACTGATTCGTGCTCTCTTGCAGCCGTGTTTCCTGTGTTTGTGCCTTATCTGTGGGTCGTGGTGGAGTGTGACTGGCGACGGCTTCGCGTCACGCTCCGACCGGATAGAGGTTTAAACGGGAGCTGCAAGAGTGTGTCTGTAATGGGTGAATGCGCACGGCGGAGCTCTGTGGCACGGGTCGCTGAGCTTCCTGTGTTACAGTTGTAGCCCCGTTTCCCCGGGTAAAGGTAGCTACTGCGTCTGTTGTTTAGCTCAGGCGTTATTTAGTTGAGCACATTTTTGGTTGTGTGTTACACACAGCTGCTCACAGGAAAAGCAGCATGAATTATTTTCTGTCACAAAGGGGGTTTTTCATTTTAGCACTCTGGCTCCCTCAGTGGTGACTGAGTCACATTACCGTTAAGCTCTTAAGTGGAACAGGTGGTGTTCCATTTGTTTGAGCTTAACGGTATACGTCACTTATTGTTTTGTGTTAGTTTCATTTGTGTGGGTGTTTTTGAGTTGGTTTTTGTGTGGGATTTTTTTTACACTATAGTGTCTGGGGTCGTGACCCTGCAGTTCTGTTTGGAACATGAAAAGGACCCAAATAACTGTTTGTTAGTCTTTCTTTTTATTTCTTTTAGTTTCACCTCCCCAGGGTTTGATGGGACGGTCCCCTGGGGGGTGATGGGGGGGTAATTGGGTTGTTTTTTCTTTTTTTTTTGTTTTGTTTTTTGTTATGCCCTCTCTTCTCCTCTGACTCCAGCCGGGTGAGCCGTAGAGTCGGCGTTGCTGGAGTGGTGCAGTTTGGTTATGCTGGGCGTTTCCCAGGTAACCTCTGCACCCGGGAGGGGAGGGGGGGGGGTTGGGGTATTTTCTTTTTATTCCCTCTCTTCTCCTCTGGCTCCAGCCGGGTGAGCCGTAGGTTGTCGGCGTTGCTGGAGTGGTGCAGTTTGGTTATGCTGGGCGTTTCCCAGGTAACCTCTGCACCTGGGGGGGGGGGGTGTTTTTGTTTGTTGATTCCCTGTTCCACCTCCGGCTTCAGCGCGCCTTTGAGCCGTCTGCCATCGGCGTGGCTGAGGTTTGGGGCAGTGGGATATACCCGCAGCTGGTGGCTGGTTTGGAAGTCGGAGGAGTGGCGCCGTTTTGTGCCGTCTGCCATAACCGCTGTTCCACTCCTCCGGTTGGCTTCTGGGGTATAGTCACGGTTGGTGATGCTGGACGTGCTTCCAGTTTCCACTGCGCCAAGGGGGTGGGGTTGGGGTTGTTTTGTTTGTATGTTTTTTTTCTTTCCTTTTGTTTTTCCCCCCAGTTTCCACCCTCAGGGTGTGACTGTGGTGTCCTCTGGGGGGGAAAGGGCTGTGGGTCCATCTAGCCATAGACGGCCGGGGCTGGGTCCGTTGGTCATGAGGGGAGGCGTCTCCTGGGGTTGATGGAATGGTCCTCTGGGAGGCGCTGGGAGTCCCCGTGGGTGACGTTGGATCCCAGAGGGACCTCGGCTGTGGTTATTACTCCTGTAGCTGGCGGGATGTCCTCTGGGGGGTGTTGGTCCCTACATGTCGTTAGGGGGTGGGGGGGTGGGTGTTAGCGTTTTTATTTGCAAGCTTAAGTTTGGGTTGTGTTTTTCTTTTCTCCTCCTCCCGGGGTTTGATGGGACGGTCCCCTGGGGAGGGGGGGGTGGTTTGGTTGTTTATGTTTGTCTTTTTTGTTTTATGACTAATCAGACTGAACATGGTTGGACAAAGGCTGACCGCACAGGTTTAAGAACTCCTGGCCACACCTGTGCTAAGTGACTGACAGAAACAAAGGCAAAGATGCAGCCAGAGGAGAAGACATCAACCGTTCTGTTAAATGAAGATTCTGTTGGAAGACGAATGCAGATACGGTTTCCAGCCATGGTCCCTGGAGGGGGGTGTTTCTCCTGGGCCAGGTTTGTGTGGTCGCCGGGAGGCTTCCCGTGAGGGTGGGGTGCTATTGTGGCTGGCGTGCCTGGCTGGCTTTTGTGTGTCTTCTGTTTCTGTCTTTTGGTTTTCCTCCCAGGTGGTGCGCATTTGGGACTGAGTGGCTGTGTAGCTGAGTTTATCAGGACCTCACCCTGATCACCTGAGGCTGATCACGTGCAGCTAGTCAGGACTCACAGCTGTGGTGCATCTACATGGATTGGAACATGGTAGCATTTAAGTCTGGAGTACACAGTGTGTATTTGCCAGAGACTCGACCTTGTGACCAGACGGGTGAGATCGTCGTCTCTAGAGCCATCTCCCATCAGTGGATACAGAGAACGTCCAGGTTTGATGCATGGTCTGTGAAAGAGGAGGGGGTGAGGTCTCACGCTCGTCAGCACACTTCCTGAGGTACGTTTGGTTTTGTGACTAACATTTATACAGTCAGTAAATGTGGTGTCCCTCACACCTTATCATATTGAGCTGTATGTTAGTCGTTTAAATCAGCTTCCACTGCAGTGGAGTTTTGTGAACAGGGTGTTCTATGCCTGCAGGGTGGGAAGCTGATTTGCAATTAAGCCAGGAAGTGTTTGCTGTTTGTACACCTTTGAGTGGTCTCTCTGTGTGTTGAGTGTGGACTCACATAATGATTTCTTCTTTCACAGACTCGGTTTGTCGCGGCCACCTGGGGGGTGTCGGCGGGGTCCTTGGGTCCGAACAGTTTTCTGGCTCCGGACCGTTAGCGCTGCTGGGAGCGCACCGCAATCCACCATGCCAGACCGCGCACTCTTTTGTTGTTTTCGTATCACTTCACTGTTATGTTTATTAAACTCTGTTATCCTTTGTACCGTGCTCTGCTTATTTCATACTGGGTCCTTCAAACGCTGGTCGGTTCTCCGGGCTGCGTCCGACACATAACAGGTTTCATTAATATTTCTGTCCCCCAAATCATTGCTGATAAATAGTCTAATTATGGAACATCGTTTAGAAATGATTGGATTATGTGAGACCTGGTTGAGATCTAAAAACAAAATTCAGACATGTTACTTTGTCGATGTTTATAAGCTCTCAGGCAGCAATCCAATCTAACATCCACTGCCCTCTGGCTGGTTACCGTCATCTCCACTCATGCAGAAAAGGAGGCAGGGAAAAGAGGGACTTCTGCTTCCTTTCCCATATGAGTGGAGGAAGTGTTGACCAGCCAATCATCATCCTATAGATATCTGACCCACTGGTCCCCTTAGTGGTTCTGCTGCATGACTGAAAACACCAACAACATTCACTTAACATTCATATTGCAACACTCCCTTCCTTCAAATGAGGTTAAAGTTCTCTTGCAGTACTGTTTAACCGGTTCATATGATAAGCGGTTCACCTGGTGTGAGCTGCTCAACAGTAATAAGCCCAGCAACACAGAGTTTGTGATTTGTTCCCTCAAGGAGGTGAGTGCAAGTTTCGTTTCAATAAAGCCCGCCGATAATATTGATCACAGACTATCATTATATGCAGATGATTTGTTATTATATGTGACTGACCCTGCATTTACTCTTCTGAATATTCTCTCTATTTTAGGTCATTTCAGTTCCTTCTCAGGATATAAACTAAATCTTCAGAAAAGTGAACGTTATCCGATTAATGCAGTAGCTCTGCAACTCCAGCAAGCCGATTTTCCATTTATGAGCTTCCGTTCTGGTTTCGGGTATCTCATTATTGATATGGCGTGCACATTTTCAGGTCTTTTGCCTGTCAATTTTATCCCCCCTTATTGCCAAAACTAAATCTGATCTTCAGGGATGGAATGTGTTAACTATTTCTCTAATTGTGAGGATTAATGCTTTTAAAATGAACATTTTGCTTAAATTCTTTTATTTGAGTAAACAACAGGTAACCCAGTGCTAACAATACACTGCAGACAAATCATACAACAAAGCTGCTACTCAGTTATTGTCTACTTCTCGACAACAGTGCAGCTGACTTGATTTTAAACTTGTTTTGGCCCTTATTTCTGCATAGTCATGAGGATTAAGCTTTTCTGAAAACCTTAAATTACTCAGGAATCCTTTATAGCAGTTGACATTTTTGGGTTGTTTTGATTATAACAACTTGACTTTAATGAAAGTGACATAACTAGAAGTTGTCTTTGGCCTTTTTGGTCTTCGGTTGTATGCCAACTTGTCAACTTGTCATTACAAAAACCAAATGACACTGTTTATGACATTGACATAATGTTTATGACACATTCATGACTGTGTCATGTAACAGTTATCACAGTGTCATGTCTCTATTATGACAATACCTTCAAGTAAAGTGTTACCAAATAAATTATTATTAATTATTATTTTTCATCTCTTGGCCAGACAACAAATTCTTCTGCTGTGGGACGTCCCAATCCTCCCTCTATTTCACAGAATATTGTGTTTTTCCTCAAAATTGAAAAATCAAATGCACATGGGGGGGATACTGACAAGGTTTAAAATAAATGGCAACCCTTTCACTGATTTGCAGGTCTTACCTGACTGAGGGCTGGACAGAGGTGGGAGTAAGTCACCATCAAGTCACTCTCAAGTCATGAATCAGCAAGTCCCAAGTTAACTCTTAAGTCATAACGACCACCAATTATTTGTTTGCAAGATGACTTGAGACTTGACTTGGGACTTGCAAATTGATGACTTGATAATGACTTGACAGTGACTTACTCCCATCTCTGGGGCTGGGTCATGTAGTTTCGATGATGTGCATTTTTACCTTGTATACTCATTGGTTTTTGTGTGTGTGTGTGTTTGGGTTTTTTTTTTTTTTCAAGATGTGTG
This sequence comes from Thalassophryne amazonica, assembly GCF_902500255.1. Taxonomy (NCBI): domain Eukaryota; kingdom Metazoa; phylum Chordata; class Actinopteri; order Batrachoidiformes; family Batrachoididae; genus Thalassophryne; species Thalassophryne amazonica. The sequence goes on from NC_047112.1 coordinate 85,814,850, forward strand.
TTTCCTTTCTGGGGTGAGAGAGGTTGTGGTTTTGCAATTTTGCTGTACAATTTTTTTTTATTTAAAATATATTTTAAAATTTTATTATATTTATATCATTTAAAATATTTTGGGGGTAAAAAATAAATAATAAAAACCAGCCTTACTTTTGTATTTTATACACTGTGATGTATATGTGATGAGGTTTCATTAAATTACAGTAATTGTTGTTTGCAGTCAATGAGCATTCTGCTGTGAAAATTTAGTCAAAATCCGTGCAGTAGTTCTGATTTAATCCTGCTAACAGTCAGACAAACAAATAAATAAAAGTTGATGTTTTTATTACTGTTGTGTGGGCCGCTGAAGAGGAGGTACTGCTGGCCCACCACCACAAGATGGCGCCCTGCTTGAAGTGCGGGCTTCAAGCACTAGAGGGCGTCGGAGCGACCGGGAGTGACAGCTGTCACTCATCATCCGTACCAGCTGTCACTCATCCACTACTCATCACCACCACCTTAAAGGCCGGACTGCAACTCCACCTCCCCGCCGAGAAATCAGCTACCATTCAGGTAATTTCTCTGCTAAGCTTAACTGTGACTAATAGTCTGATCTCATTTGCAGCCGTTTTCCTGTGACGGTGTCCTTATCTGCGGTATTGGCGTTTGGTGTGGACTGCGACGGCTTCGCCTCACACCCCAAACCAGATAAGTGGTTTCACAGGAGCTGCACGAGTGTGTGATTGGAGGTGGAGGTTTTCCCTCCTAACTGTATACAGACTGTGGGATTACTGAGTGTGCGAACTCACACTCATCAGGACTGTCTCTGTTCTCTGCCAGCAGTACCGGGTCTGACTGCTGAAGACAGCGGCCACCTGGGGCGCAGGGCTTCGCGGCTCCGGTGTTCTTCAGCTCCGTTGGTGGTGGAAGCTGTGTGGGATCTGGCTCTTCTCTCGCCAGGCGTCTTCTATCGTCGAGCCTGCCCACACGTCACCTGGTGTATAATTGACAGTCCACCATATTGTTATTGTCTGTACGTCGTTGTGCGATTCACAACATTAAATTGTTACTTTTGGCTTATCCATTGTCCGTTCATTAACGCCCCCTGTTGTGGGTCCATGTCACGACACTTTCACAACAGGATTTCTCGGCCAGCGTCATGGATCCCGAGGGGTGTCAACCATCGCTTGAACAGCCAATGGAAGAGCGAGATGCACAGGCGCCAGCAGGAGGCGTGTTGGGTGAGCTGCAGCACATCTTAACCGCCTTTACCGCTCGGTTGGACTTAGTTACCGAGCAGAGCAGTGTTCTCAATCGTAGGATGGAGGCTCTCACCGCCCAGGTGGAAGCGCATGCTCAGGGCGCTGCTGCAGCACCTCCTCCTGCTGACCGTGTGCCAGAGACAGACATTCCGCTGGTCGTTCAACGAACCCCCCCACCTTCCCCTGAAGCATACATAAGCCCTCCGGAGCCGTATGGAGGCTGTGGGGAGATGTGCGCGGACTTCTTGATGCAGTGCTCGCTCGTCTTTTCACAGCGTCCCGTCATGTACACGTCAGACGCTAGCCGGGTGGCTTACGTTATAAATTTGCTTCGAGGAGAGGCACACGCCTGGGCTACGACGCTCTGGGAGCAGAATTCACGGCTCCTAATGGTTTACACTGAGTTTGTGAGGGAGTTCCGACAGGTGTTCGACTACCCTCATAGAGGCGAGACCGCTTCAAGCGCACTGCTGTCGATACGGCAGGGGCGTCGGAGCGCAGCGAAGTATGCAGTCGACTTCCGCATCGCGGCAGCGTGAGCCGGCTGGAATGCTGTTGCGCTCCGCGCCTCCTTTGTAAACGGACTGTCTCTGGTCCTTAAGGAGCACCTGATGGCGAAGGACGAGCCGCGAGATTTAGATGGGCTTATCGACCTGATTATATGGTTAGACAACCGATTAACAGAACACCGACGGGAGCGAGACGAAGGGCGTGGTCAGGCACAAGCCGTCCCTCTTCCTCCCGGGTCCGAAAGGGAGCCGACTTCCCCACGCTCCGCTGCCAGGGCTCTCCACGTGACGGCAGCTCCCCTGCTGACGATGCTAGGGAAATGAGCAGGGCCAAAAAGCGATCAGATCAGAGACAAAGGAGGCTGATCCGTGGAGAGTGTTTTCTCTGCAGCTCTACCGAGCACACACAGAGAGAATGCCCCAAACGGTCAAAACAGCAGCACTCGTCCTTAGAGACTGGGCTAAGGGTGGGTCACAACACCCACGTGGGGAGACCCCGACGATCTGCACGTATCCCAGTCATGATCCTGAGTGGGGATCTAACCCTTCACGTCCCAGCACTGGTGGACACGGGGTCGGAGGGGAATCTGCTGGATAGCAGATGGGCAAAGGAGGTTGGGCTCCCTCTAGTGGCCTTACCGTCACCATTGTCGGTGCGGGCACTAGATGGCACCCTTCTTCCACTAATCACACACCAGACACAGCCAGTGACATTGGTGGTGTCTGGGAATCACAGGGAGGAGATTGTGTTTTATGTAACACCTTCTACCTCCCGAGTGATTTTGGGTTTTCCATGGGTGTTAAAACACAATCCCCGGATTGATTGGCCGTCTGGGGTTGTGGTTCAGTGGAGCGAAACCTGCCACCGGGAGTGTTTAGGATCCTCGGTTCCACCCGGTGTGACAGCTAAGGAGGAGGTTTTAGTCCCCCCAATCCCGCACCGTCCGTACGATTGTGCCATTGATTTGATACCGGGCGCTGAGTACCCATCTAGCAGGCTGTACAACCTCTCACGTCCGGAACGCGAATCAATGGAGACCTACATCCGGGACTCGTTAGCTGCCGGGTTTATCCAGAACTCCACCTCCCCGATGGGTGCTGGTTTCTTTTTTGTGGGCAAGAAGGACAGCGGACTCCGTCCATGCATTGATTACAGAGGGCTGAACGAGATCACGGTTCGCAACCGATACCCGTTACCTCTGTTGGATTCAGTGTTCACGCCCCTGCATGGAGCCCAAATTTTCACAAAATTGGATCTTAGGAATGCTTATCACCTGGTTCAGATCCGGGAGGGAGACGAGTGGAAGACGGCATTTAACACCCCGTTAGGTCACTTTGAGTACCTGGTCATGCCGTTCGGCCTCACCAATGCGCCCGCGACGTTCCAAGCGTTGGTTAATGACGTCTTGCGGGACTTCCTGCATCGGTTTGTCTTTGTATATCTAGACGATATACTCATCTTTTCTCCGGATCCTGAGACCCATGTCAAGCATGTACGTCAGGTCCTACAGCGGTTGTTGGAGAACCGGCTGTTTGTGAAGGGCGAGAAGTGTGAGTTTCACCGCACTTCTTTGTCTTTCCTGGGGTTCATAATCTCCTCCAACTCCGTCGCCCCTGATCCGGCCAAGGTTGCGGCGGTGAGAGATTGGCCCCAACCAACGAACCGTAGGAAACTACAACAGTTCCTCGGTTTTGCAAATTTATACCGGAGGTTCATCAAGGGCTACAGTCAGGTAGTTAGCCCCCTGACAGCCCTGACCTCCACAAAAGTCCCCTTCACCTGGTCGGATTGGTGCGAAGCCGCGTTTAGGGAGTTGAAACGCCGGTTCTCGACTGCACCGGTTCTGGTGCAGCCCGATCCCAAGCGCCAGTTCGTAGTTGAAGTGGACGCCTCTGACTCAGGGATAGGAGCCATGCTATCCCAGAGCGGGGAGTCCGACAAGGTTCTCCATCCATGTGCCTACTTTTCCCGCAGGTTGACCCCAGCTGAACGGAACTATGACGTCGGCAATCGGGAACTTCTTGTGGTGAAGGAGGCTCTTGAGGAGTGGAGACACCTGTTGGAGGGAGCATCGGTACCATTTACGGTTTTCACGGACCATCGGAACCTGGAGTACATCCGGACTGCGAAGCGTCTGAACCCCAGGCAAGCCCGCTGGTCGCTGTTCTTCGGGCGTTTTGACTTCCGGATCACCTACCGCCCCGGGACAAAAAACCAACAATCTGACGCCCTGTCCCTGGTGCATGAAGAGGAGGTCAAGACCGAGCCGTCAGACCCCCCTGACACCATCATCCCCGAGTCCACTGTCGTGGCCACCCTTACCTGGGACGTGGAGAAGACCGTCCGGGAGGCCCTGACACAGAGCACGGACCCGGGGACAGGTCCGAAGGACAAGTTGTACGTCCCAATAGAGGCCAGGGCTGCGGTCCTTGACTTCTGTCATGGTTCCAAGCTCTCGTGTCATCCAGGGGTGCGAAGGACCGTGGCAGTGGTCTGGCAGTGCTTCTGGTGGGTGTCTATGGAAGCCGACGTCCGGGAGTATGTCCAGGCCTGCACCACCTGTGCCAGGGGCAAAGCCGACCACCACAAGGCCCAAGGCCTCCTCCAGCCTCTGCCCGTGCCTCGTCGCCCCTGGTCTCATATTGGCCTGGACTTTGTCACGGGCCTCCCGCCGTCCCAGTGCAACACCACCATCTTAACGATAGTGGACCGGTTCTCCAAGGCGGCCCACTTCGTGGCCCTCCCGAAGCTCCCGACGGCCCAGGAGACTGCAGACCTCCTGGTCCACCACGTCGTGCGTCTGCATGGGATTCCATCAGACATTGTCTCGGATCGTGGTCCTCAGTTCTCCTCCCAGGTCTGGAGGAGTTTCTGCAGGGAACTGGGGGCCACAGTCAGTCTCTCGTCTGGGTACCACCCCCAGACGAATGGGCAGGCAGAGCGGACGAACCAGGAACTGGAGCAGGCCCTCCACTGCGTGACCTCCGCGCACCCGACGGCCTGGAGTGACCATCTGGCCTGGATCGAGTACGCTCATAATAGCCAAGTCTCATCTGCCACCGGCCTCTCCCCGTTTGAGGTGTGTTTGGGGTACCAGCCCCCATTGTTTCCGCTAGTGGAGGGAGAGGTTGGGGTGCCCTCGGTCCAGGCCCATCTGAGGAAGTGCCGTCGGGTGTGGCGTACCGCCCGCTCTGCCCTGCTCAGAGCCCGGACAAGGGCTAAGGCCCATGCAGACCGCCGGCGTTCCCCAGCCCCTGCATACCAGCCCGGGCAGGAGGTCTGGCTATCCACTAAGGACATCCCCCTGCAGGTGGAATCCCACAAACTAAAGGACAGGTACATCGGACCATTTCCCATACTCAAAGTCCTCAGTCCGGCCGCAGTGAAGCTGAAGCTGCCAGCTTCACTGCCAGCTTCACGTCCAGGAGCCGGCATACCGTCCCCTGGACGTCCGTCGAAAGGGCCGGGGGTTCCAGTATCTGGTGGACTGGGAGGGTTATGGCCCCAAAGAGCGCTCCTGGGTGAAGAGGAGCTTCATCCTGGACCCGGCCCTCCTGGCCGACTTCTACACCCGTCACCCGGACAAGCCTAGTTGGGCGCCAGGAGGCGCCCGTTGAGGGGGGGGTCCTGTTGTGTGGGCCGCTGAAGAGGAGGTACTGCTGGCCCACCACCACAAGATGGCGCCCTGCTTGAAGTGTGGGCTTCAAGCACAAGAGGGCGTCGGAGCGACCGGGAGTGACAGCTGTCACTCATCATCCGTACCAGCTGTCACTCATCCACTACTCATCACCACCACCATAAAGGCCGGACTGCAACTCCACCTCCCTGCCGAGAAATCAGCTACCATTCAGGTAATTTCTCTGCTAAGCTTAACTGTGACTAATAGTCTGATCTCATTTGCAGCCGTTTTCCTGTGACAGTGTCCTTATCTGCGGTATTGGCGTTTTGTGTGGACTGCAACGGCTTCGCCTCACACCCCAAACCAGATAAGTGGTTTCACAGGAGCTGCACGAGTGTGTGATTGGAGGTGGAGGTTTTCCCTCCTAACTGTATACAGACTGTGGGATTACTGAGTGTGCGAACTCACACTCATCAGGACTGTCTCTGTTCTCTGCCAGCAGTACCGGGTCTGACTGCTGAAGACAGCGGCCACCTGGGGCGCCGGGCTTCGCGGCTCCGGTGTTCTTCAGCTCCGTTGGTGGTGGAAGCTGTGTGGGATCCGGCTCTTCTCTCACCAGGCATCTTCTATCGTCGAGCCTGCCCACACGTCACCTGGTGTATAATTGACAGTCCACCATATTGTTATTGTCTGTACGTCGTTGTGCGATTCACAACATTAAATTGTTACTTTTGGCTTATCCATTGTCCGTTCATTAACGCCCCCTGTTGTGGGTCCGTGTCACGACACTTTCACAACAGTTACATCCTTATCGGATGCAAAAAAAAAGTGTCATCTTGTAATTCACCAAATTTAAAGAACCTAGAATGAGGACAAATAATATTGCTTCTGATTAAATTTGCTGTACCTGATCAATCGAAAAGCAAGTCAGTTTTGCCTGTGTAATATCTCATAGATGTGTCTGCCTAGTTTGTGGATGCTGGAATAATGCTAAAAAAAAAAAAATTATAAACAGCTGTGGATGAATTCCCGTGTAGTTTTCTGCCTTCTGACTTTAAAGTCCCCTTCACACATAAAACGACTGAAGCCAACTGGCACATGAAGGAGGAATTGCAGGCCACTTCAAGAGCTGCCTCATATGCCTTCTATAACTGTCACCACAACCATTCATGCACACCAGCGGCCGAAAGACAGCCAGTGTCCTGCGAGTGCTCCCAACACGATAGTGGAGTGCAGATGGCCACATTCGAGCTGTCTGTGGAAATTCTCTAAGTGCCACACGAGTGTGGAGTTACCAAACAACATATGGGTGTGACTGTGCCAAACTCCACCCACCCCCCCCAAACCCCGCACACACACAAATGGCTTGTGGAGTGTGTCGTCCCCCCACCACACACGGACACACACACACACACACCATGAAGCCAACATTGTCAGCTAAGGGTCTCAGAGTACGGTCGTTGTCCAGCGCAGTGTGCTGCTGGAACAGCTGACCGCTGTGTACTGCAACTCAGCTGAACACACAATGCACATGTGTAGGCGGGCGCTCATTCCCTCATGACATGCTGATAATTATGTATAGACATGATCACATGAGGACCATCCAGCATCTGAGCATTTGGCACTGTGTGAAATTAATGAGGCGGCGGGGCAGGCTGGTGTCACTTCCACCACGTAAGTTGTAGTTTATATGACAGACAGAAAGAGTGGAAATTAAATAAAACAAATAAGGGTAAAGGTGTAAACTAATTTGACCTAATATCTATTTTCTCTTCAAAATAATCTAAGAAATCCTGAGTAGTAAATAGAAAGTGGCTTACAGGTGGCTGTCCTTGAATAAGTGCAGCCGCAGTGTCAATCAAGTACTTTGAATTATGCTTGTTTTTGTTAATTAAATCAGTGTAGTAGGCCCATTTTGTATCCAATAGCACATGCTTGTAATCCAGTATAGCATCATGCCATGCACAGCGAGTTTTGAACTACGCTATTTGCGTTCAAGGTTTCTAGACTTATGCTTGAGGTCACGTAGATCATCACTGAAACATGGCGAGTATGTTTTGCAGGGATGTGATTTTATAATAGGTGAGGCAGTTGTGTCTAGTAGGCTTGTTTGTGCTGAATTTAAGCTGTCCACAAGGCTATCTACTGAAAGATCATGTCCAGAAAGTGATGTTAAGATATCAGTGTGTGATCTGAAACAGCTGACTGTAGGGAAATAATGTCTATGCTTGAAATACCACCAGCGAGGACCAGATCCAGGGTGTTTCCACTAATGTAGGTTGATCCCTGAGTGCACTGATGAAATCCTAGCACATCTATAATATCTGTGAATGATTTACAAAGGGGATCAGGGGGCTATTTTACATGAATGTTGAAAGTCATCAACCATCAGAATGTTATTAGCATGAGTTGCTAAATCAGAGATAACTCACCAACTTCACCTAAGAATTTGAAATATGGGCCCAGGGCTCTATAACCGGTGACAAAGTACCATGTCTGAATTTTGTTCCTCAGATCCTGGGGAACAAAAATACAATAACCAGACTGCACCAGAAACACAAATAAAGCACCCAGACTGGCAGACGGATGCACCCGAGTGCTGTCACTCACACACTCACGGCATGTAGCACAGTATTGTGTGCACTGACCTTTTCAGTCACTGAATGGCTCATAATTTTGAAAGTAATGGGACTATCTTGATGATCTTTGTGTCCTTTGAAAGGTCTGGGTCTCTAATATTTATAAATTATGCCATTGAGAGAATGAAATAATATTATGTGTGTTAAAATCCAGTTTAAATATATAAGAACAGGGCTTTTTGGCATTTTCCATGTTTCATTTATTTTTAAAGTCTTTTTTTTTTTTTTACTTTGGTCCAGCTCACAACTTGAATGAATCCACCTTAACAAACTATACTTTATTTTGATCAGCTAGGATTTCTGGCCATGAAAAATCATTAGTGTAATCAAAATATTGCAGCTTTTTTGGTATTCAAACAATCTAATGTAAACATGTCTTGTTTTTAGAATTTAGTCCTAAAGGTCATGTAGTACACTAATTGTCTCCATGGTAATACACAGGAAGTACTTGCTGACATCAGCTTTCTTCAGCAGCATGTGCTGGATTTAGCTAAATACCTGTAACACATACTTATGGAATAATCCACATATCACCGGAAGCTGGAGATTTTTTAAGACAAAGGTGAGTGTCCGAAGTCTCCATAACCAACTATCTGTCAGGTTTCAGCCCATGGGTGGTGTCAGGTCTCTTATTTCCCCATTCCACAGTTCAATATTATAGTCATTAGTTTCGTTCTGAATTCATCATTTATTTTCTGTTCAATATTGTTATGTGTCGGACGCAGCCCGGAGAACCGACCAGCGTTTGAAGGACCCAGTATAAAATAAGCAGAGCACGGTACAAAGGATAACAGAGTTTAATGAACATAACAGTGATGTGAAAAAATACAAACAAATAAGTGCGCGGTCTGGCGTGGCGGATTTGCGGTGTGCTCCCAGCAGCACAAAACGGTCCGGAGCCAGAACCAGTTCGGACCCAAGGACCCCGCCGACACCCCCCAGGTGGCCGCGACAAACCGAGTCTGTGAAAGAAGAAATCATCATGTGAGTCCACACTCTACACACAGAGGGACCGCTCAAAGGTGTACAAACAGCAAACACTTCCTGGCTTAATTACTAATCAGCTTCCCACCCTGCAGGCATAGAACACCCTGTTCACAAAACTCCACTGCAGTGGAAGCTGATTAAACGACTACATACAGCTCAATATAATAAGGTGTGAGGGACACCACATTTACTGACTGTATAAATGTTAGTCACAAAATCTAACGTACCTCAGGAAGTGTGCTGACAAGCGTGAGACCTCACCCCCTCCTCTTTCACAGACCATGCATCAAACCTGGACGTTCTCTGCATCCACTGATGATGAGATGGCTCTCGAGACGACGATCTCACCCGTCTGGACACAAGGTCGAGTCTCTGGCAAATACACACTGTGTACTCCAGACTTAAATGCTACCATGTTCCAATCCATGTAGATGCACCACAGCTGTGAGTCCTGACGAGCTGCACGTGATCAGCCTCAGGTGATCAGGGTGAGGTCCTGACAAACTCAGCTACACAGCCACTCAGTCCCAAATGCGCACCACCTGGGAGGAAAACCAAAAGACAGAAACAAAAGACACAAAAGCCAGCCAGGCACGCCAGCCACAACAAATATTCTGTAGTCTCTGGTTTTGTTTCCTGTGTATTTTGTATTTTCTGTTTTTCATACTTTAGTCATGTGGTTTATTAAATTGTAGTTTCTGTCCAGTTATTGTTTTTTCCATTGTATTATGCTTTTGTTTCTGGTTTTATTTTCTGCTTCTTATTATATAGTCTTTAGTTGTTTAGTTCCTTTTTGTGCTACACTTTATACGGTTGTCTTGGGTTTTGTTTGCTGTTATGCAATTATGCTCTTTATCTATAGGTTACTTTGTTATGTTTATTATCTTTTAGACTTCAACCATGTGTTTAGTTTGTTACCTTAGTAGTCACTGATTTTGTTCACTGTTTGTATGTCCTTCACTTACACTCTTGCACCTGACTGTTTCATCTTTGTCTGTCTGCCTTGATCACTCCGTCTTTCTCTTGCATCTCTTCCATCCTCTTGGATTCACCTGACCACTGCTCCCTTCTAGAACATTCTTCCACACATGCACCTTGTTACCCTAATTACAGCACCTGTGTATTTAATCCCATCTCTTTCTCCACTCCCCTGCCAGTTTGTTGCGATCCTTGTATCCACGTTCCAGCCTTTTGCTCTTGTCTTGTTTTTGCCTCAGTGTGTTACAACCTTGCTTTGTTTACCAGCCTAGATTTTTGCCTCAGCCTATGATACAGTATCTCCCAGTGTTTTTGAACCCAGCCTGTCTCTCGACCATGCTTTTGCCTAGCACGTATCTGTACCTCTGCCTCTCTGCATGCCTTCTCGTGTACCATACCCGCTTGTGAAAACGATAAAGATTATTTTCTATTTATAACACCTTGTCCTCGAGTCTGCATTTTGTAGCCTTCCACATTCTGTGCCATGCATCCTCGAGCCCTGACACTATCACTGATCATTCTTTTTTAATTTTCAGAAATTGTGAAAATCAGTAGCCGTTTTAGAATTTGAGAGGCCATGCATAGGGCAGTTCCACAATACTTAAATTTTTACCATGGACATCATGAGTGTGGGAACACAGGCTATTGAAGTTTGTCCGAAGTCTCCATAACCCAAATATGCACAAAACGAGCTAGTTAGACATATTCTGGTTTTAATTTCTGAAGAAGCCTGGGACTCCCAATGGCACAAATTGTTTTCTACAAGGCTTGTTATGTATTTACCTGAAAATAATTTTTGAATGATGCAATAGAATTCAGATTTTTATATTTCTGGTGTCTTTAGATTCATCAAACAGCAAAAACGTCCATATTTTAAGGTATATTATGTGTTTTCACTAAAAAATTATCTTTAACAGGCAGCTCTGTTATTAAGTGTTGTTATTCTGTTGACATCTTGTGCCAAAAATTTAGGCTGATTTTAATTATCAGGCATGAGTTCCACTTATGAAGATATTCCTTTGAGTGAAGTTAAAGCTGAACATGCTCTTAAACCAAAAAGAAAACGTACTGCAGAAAAGTGGCCAAATTCAGAGAGAAGTTGAAGTCAAATGTTAAAGTCTATTCAGAAGAACTAAAGAAGGCTAGAGAGAGGAAAGAAGAGAGTATGCTGAATGATCAAAGGAAAAACTGGCTGAAGTTACCAAGAACAAAAGTTGAACCACAATAAAGACGAGCAGAAAAGAAACAAAATAATTCAAGACAGAAACTGCAGGCACTTAAAAAGAAAGGGTGAGAAAAAAGCTTCAAGAGAAGAACTGAAAGCTGCCAGAAAAAAAGAGAGGAAAAGACAGAAGCCAAAAAGAACCAATCCCAGGTACATCAGCAGATTCAGTCGACAGACAGCCTGTCCAGGAGACGTCAGCAGACTTGGCCTCAGATACCAGAAAACATTGACGTGGCACCACATCACTGTGCAAAAAGAAAACGTTAGAAAAAACTCTGAAGAAAGTGGGACCACCAAGAAAACACATGAAAGTTTTAAGAAAAGTGGTTTGTTCTGCAAAAGGTAAAACAAAGGATCTGTTTAGTAAATCCATTATTTTCACAGATGAAGCTCTTGTTGAGGGATTTCATAACCTAAGAGAATCATGCAAAGGACTGTCACAAAGCAGAAAGGGTGATTCAACTAAGGCAAAGAGAGCCCCAGCCCATACAGAGCAGAGAAAGCTCGTCAGACCTTAACTAGTCAGCTAGGAATTGACCGCAGACAACTAGCCCACTGCAGCTGTGATGTCACTTCTACCTGCGAAGTGACATCACACGTATGCTTCCAACAAAGAAGGATGTGATACGCATAAAAACAGGGCCAGGTAGCTATCAGCAGGTTCCAAAAAGGGTTCGAGAAATGTCCCCCACAGAAGCTTACAGAAAGTTCAAGTCTGAGAATCGGACAGTTAGGGCTCCTTTACACATAGTGTGAAGTTTGGACAAAGTGCACAGTTAGTGCACATGACGCAGGAATTGTGTGCAAACTGTGTAATGTCGTCTCTGTTGCCAACGCCTCGTACACCTGTTGCTACAACTATTTGCGCACACAAGTGCTTGAAAGACAGAGTGTGCGCTGTGCGAACCCATTGCATCTTCTCGCGGCAGGTGCCGGCAAAATTCCAGGTGACACGAACAAACACCTAACACCACTCACAAGGCACTTAGAAAATGTTTGGCCAGTCGCACTCTTGGTACAACAACAGACTGCAGACAATCACTGTCGTACTGCTGTGAAATTTGTCTAAGTTCCCCACGAGTGTGACTTTGCAAACACACACTGTGCGCTCCACTTACAGGAGGCGTGGCTTCCAACAGAAGCAGCAGCTGTGGTGATCTGTCATTCTGGACATTCCAGCTATACAACACCTACTCTGTTTGGACAGTTATGGACTAACAACTGTCCACCGTGAGGCGCGTGTGTCTGATTGCTGTATTTACGTGGACATAAATAAAACATATATCGCTGTGGTGGCAACAAGATGCAGCAAGTGAGCACGCGGATGGAGCAGACACTGACAGCCCCCCAGGGTGAAACAGGCTGTCAGATCAGAACACACAGCAGGCAATCTGACTGTCACGCCACCCACGTGAGCTCTGTTCCTCATGACGCAGTGTCTGTGCTGCAGCGCGCCATCCACAAGACGCGTGTCGGGCAGAACACGCGAGCGGCCGACTGGACGCACCTGACCAGTAAATGTGGACATGATCAGAGCACACTGCTTCTCATTCATGTCATTTCATGACTGTATGTCTGTGACCATGGGTCATCACCAGAGGAACAAACGGATCATATTTGTATTGTTCGCTTGATAAATGCAGTGTTTTTATATGACGTGTGATTTTAATTTTTTTTGTAATACTTCCATGTCCTTCTTGATATGAGGCAGATTCCCACAGCTTTCAGAGAACAGCTCCGTAGCTCAGTGGTAAAGTCTCTGACTGGGAATTAGACATTTTGAAAGGCTTGAGTTCATGTACCAGGTGGTGTGTTTTTTCTTCTTCTTTTTTAAATTATTCCACATAAGCGGCACGATGTGGTTCCACAGGTACCGGCTGATTTTTATTTTTTTATTTATATCACATAAGCGGCGCCATGTGCTGCACCTGGCACTGTTCCTGCTCGAAAGACACCAGCGCGTGCATGAACTCTCGCACCAGGTTTGTGCACACCTGCCTGTCAGCGCGATGTTTTCGTGCGCTAATTTCAAACTGTTTTGCCGTTTTCATACAAACTTTGCACTATGTGTGAAGGGGCCATAAAGCTTAGACAGAGAAAAGACTTTCTGACAGACAGGTGTGTGGATGCACATATCACTTTCACATGTACTACATGAGACAGGCTTTAAATAAGGTACTTCATGCTCAACCAGTTGATCGATGTGACCTTGTGTGGTAAAGGAGGATGAAAAGGAATTCCATCAGATGTCTTGTATCAGCAGAGATTATGCAGAATGTGGAACAGAAAAGTTAGAAGAAATTTTGAAACATGATTGCACAAATTGTGACTGTGCAACAGGCACACAAAGGAAGAAGACATGCCAAGATCAGATAAGCTGGTAGAGTTATGAGTATGTAGAGCTAAGCCGAGGTGTAAAGCATCTCCAGTTTGTGAAAAAAACTGGATCAATCACAAATTTGTTGAATGAGGCAATGAAGCACCTGAAACCTTTTGACAAGCACCAATTCATGGCAACCTGGATATTTCAGCAATACACTGCCTTGCATGAAACACTTGCATATGATGAAATCTTATTTATTTTGGACTTTGCTGAAAATTATTCTTGCAAGGTGATTCGAGAAGTCCAATCCATGCATTGGCTCACCCTGCAAGTTACCTTATTCATAGGGGTCTGCATAACGCATTGCAGAGGAGAGGTAGGTCGAGGGTCCAATGTGAGCACAGAAGCGGAACCGATCTTCGTAGAAGACCACTTCATTGTTATATCTAAGGAAAACAAACATGATGTATGGGCAGTAAGAAATGGAACAAAACTCATGATTGATTGCTTGATGTAGGATGTGAAGTTCACCCCAACCAAGATATACAAAGTGTGTGATGGAGCAGCATCACAGTTCAAGTGCAGTACTTCATTACTGCCTATCAGCCAACATGAAAAACATCACTATGGCATACTGGCTGAAGGTATGTGGTGGGAAACTGCCCATGGAAAGGGCAAAGCGGAGGGAGTCAGAGGTGTTATTAAGAATCAGGCATCCCTAGCAGTAGTCTGGCAAAAGAAGGACATTACAGATGCTAAGAAGATGTTCGACTGGTGTGTTGAAAATCTCACAGACGTTGGTACTTCAAGCACATACATGTCTAGGATAAATGGTGGATAATGTGTTAGGTGCAAATTATTCTATGTGCTAGCAGAAGGAGAGGCTGCCGTAGAACGGCCCACCTATTATGAAGCACCCACAACTGTAAAGGGACGAAGAAGCTTGCACCAAGTATGAACAAGGAAGGATATCTTCAAGTTAGAAACACACCCTGCTACTGTGAACCATGCAAGAATGGAGCCATCCCTTGTGACAATATTGAGTATGCTGACAGCTGGCATGATGTCACATTGGAAGGGTCTGTTGGAAAACAGCCAGAAGAAGACAGAGGAAGATGACTTCAGTGAAATTCAGATACAAGGGCTGAAGAAGCGATGGCAGAGTACTACTAGAGAAGGTTATGACAATAGAAACTCTGGATAAGGAAGCAAAAGACAGCTATGGTTACACATGCTCAGCTGCAACTAGAGTGATCAAAGGACACTATCTTGAATTGGTTCCAAGACAGCAGAATGTATATTACATTGACAAAACTAAAGATGTCATTATTCCAACCTTACTGGTTGTTTCTCAGTGCCCACACTTGAAGGTGGACAAAAGGAAAGTGAAGCAAAGTTACAGATGTTTACATAGTGGACTTTGAAATGCACAAAATTCTCCTTAAGCCTGGTTCACACAACAGGATTTTAAAATTATGTTTAGGTTTCCAAAACCTGAGAGACCACACACGTGGAGATAAAAAAATCATTGTTGGGAAAGTGTAATGACACAGACCCACAACAGGGGGCGTAAATGAACGGACAATAGATGAGCCAAAAATACAACACTTTACTGTTGTGAAATGTGCACAACGAGAATACAGACAAACATAGAATTTGGATCACAATCAAAATATACAAGGTGACGTGTGGGTAGGCTCGAGGATAGGAGACGTCCGTCCCGAGTAGAACCGGATCCCACACGATTTCCACTGTCACCGAACCCAAAGGATACTGGAGCCGCCAAGTCCTGAGTCCCCAGGTGGTCACCGTCTCCGACTGTCGGATCTGGTACTGCTGGCAGGAAGCAGAAGAACAGAGGTAATGAGTGTGTGAACACTGTCAGATCCTGCTTTTTAGATACACGGCACACGCTCACCCTCCGATGAGTGTGTTTGTGTAAAACCAGCTCTCCGTCTCTGGGGTCCGACCTTCGTGTCTCCACGGGTATTACCCGGCAGGGCTACACAAAGGCTGTTCAAGCTGGTGGCGAGGAGATTCGTCTAGCTGCTCACTGCCTCCATCTGGACGTCCACCCCGCTGAAGCTGATCTCGCACCCCGGTCGAATAGCCTTCTCAGGAACCAGGATACGAACCGGCCACGTCCGTTAACGGCAGCTCTCCTCTTATGGATCAGGGCTCTTGGAATGTTGCTAGATTTTAAATTTAGTGACTCGTACAGCGAGTCCCCAGGATGTGTTATTTTCATTAAAAACCAGACTAACCTTTTAGAGCACTTAATGTTGTATACCCAATAAACTTAACTTTTACACCTTAAGAAGCATCAATAATCCAATGTCCGAGCCTTAACACTTTAACTGCATGCTTGAAATTTTATTGCAGGTTTTGCAAGTGCCGATAACATAATCAAAATAGGTTATATGGTGATAATTTCACAACAGTAATTCAAGTATAATTAGAATAATGATTGGCAGAGATTTTTGTTTTTAATTCAATAATTCTGACTGATCTTACTTTGACTGGGACTGGATTGACTTCTTAACAATTTTTTCTGGGAGTGAGGGAGGAAGGCTTTCGAGGTTAAGGTCCCCAGCTCGATGAACTTGATTTCCTCTTCATCAGCTATTAGTCGTTAGCTGACCACGATCCTTGTGTGATGTTGTAATCCTTCAGGAAGTTAATCCACATAAGAATTTATTCCGTCTTCAATCAACCAAAAGTTGGTCTAATCCATTCTGGTATGCTGTGATATTCCTTGAGAGAGAAATCGTTGAACATTCCCCACTCAGACTTAAGGCCAGTGGTTATCCTCCATCGTTCTGCTACTCCGTGCCTGGACGGCCTGAGTGCGAGTTGAAATCTCTCTCAAATGATCTTTTATGGCTCCAATCCTCTCACGCCACGATTCCAATTGATGCTCACAAGATGGTCAAGTCTTGTGATCTCCTCGTAGCAGGGGAGTAGTGCCAACAGCACCTCTCCCTGGAAGAATAACCCCGTTTTCTGGTGTTTCAACAGGTTATATATGTTCTTGACTCTAGTCGTCCTCAGATGATCTTGGTTACCATGGGGATGCTGTTGACTCAAAACCTCCTCCCTTCTCCTTCTGCTTTACTGGAAATCTCTGCAGCCCCTACCAGTAACTTATTTCTCAAGTTCCTCTTTTCTGTTAACACTTCAGCTTTTCTGAGAATTCATTCTTTTAAATCATTTCTTTAGAATCACATCAATCATATTCAATCATTTCATTACAACTCTCTTTCACATAAAAAAACAATTCATATGATCATATACAAACATTCTCATTCCTTATTATTCATTTCATATTTTACCAACATCTTAATCATTTGATCAGTTGTTTAACATCAGCTTTTCTTGCCCCACTTGCGACATCTTCTTCACTTCCTCTTTTTCTCTGACTCTGCACTCTTTATGAAAAACAACTCATATAATCATTCATTTCACTTATTTGTAAAATACATCTTCTAATCAACTCTTAATTTTAACACATTACTACTTCATTTGATCATACTTGTCATGTTAGAATCATTTTTAGATATATTCCCTCGTCTTCACCACCGAGTTCATTCCGTGGGCCTCCCCATTTGCAATGGAGAAGTCCGGTATGACCTCACTTACTCCTGGAAGGTACCAAACACTGTGCAGTTTAATCCAACAGCATGTATATTAATTCCATGGCTCGTATTATATTCCAAGATGAAACCAAGCTGAAAACAAGCTTAAAGTCATCTTTCCTGACACCCCCTCCATGACTTGAAGCTCCGCCGATCTCTCTATACCTCCATAAAAACATCCTCGTCATCGTCGACAGGGTGAAGGGTGAGCACTTCTTTTTCATCCACCATCGGAGACAGAACAGGAGTAGCTGGAGTTGAACGACACTCATCCAGCACCACATACTCCTCTCCTCCCACTTGTAGATTGCCGTTGCCGTCAGAAGGCTGCCCTTCCAGTAGTGGTGATTGTGATGGTAATCCCAACGGAGGCGGATTTGCCTCATATTCCTGAGATGATAATCCATCAGGGAACGATGGTGCGCATGGTGAAGTGGGGGTGACGGGTGTATAACACGATGTAACTGGTGTAGATGGCCGCGGTGATGTATCCTTCGTTCGAGGTGAAGCCTCAGCGAGAATATCCTCAGGCTCGGACTGTTGAAGGTGTTCATCCAGGAACACCTGCGTGAGGGCCTCCAAACACCAGTTCATTTCCTCGGTTTGCACCCCAACCTCCGCGGTGCGCTGTGGAGGTGAACGTGGAACTGGTGGTAATGAAGGACCAATAGCCACAATCCGGCCATTGGCAAGATGAGCTGTGGAGAATCTTATTCCCATAGGATACATCCACATTTTGGTAAACACGGGGCAATACATATATCCCTCTGGAGACACTATAGTGTCAGCTCGTATTTGATCAATCAAGAGCGAATGCCAGATCATGTCTGCCTCAATCTCAATTTTTAAGTATGCTTCTGATGGTACCTGGGGCAGAAAAGAAGTATCCTTCCGTCCCACTATCCCCCGTGCCACTTGAACAGGGAAGTTGTTGCCATAACATGTCGGGCACCACAGAGTCGGTGTTATCTCCCAGAAGTAGAGCGCTTGTTCCAGGGTGGCTTGACAATGAATACATCTTATATCCCCCTATAGTGTAAGAGGAAACATTAGTCTTTTAACTATTATATTGCAAGCAAGCAAAAGTGTTCGTCGGGATTATTCAGATGTACGCCAGAGACGCCTCATGATCACCGTAGGAGAGTGGGACTGTGGTGACGTTGTCATTCCCGCTGTAGCTGAAGGAGCCGTACACGGGAAGCAAGCATCATAGGTCGTAAACCATAACAGCAGGAGTAGTTGACTAACCATGGACAGCCAGTATAAAGCTGATAATATTCCCCATCCTAAGGCCCAAATTATGATAAGTCCAAGTTTGTAGAGCCAGGGTTTCTTGCATTGTATGGCTCCAGTTAACGTAGCTATGTACGCCAATAGGGTCAAGGCCATCACAGCTTCGCACACAATGTCAGCTATCACTGCCGGGGCGTAAAAGATTGCTGTCATATCTATCACCATCCAAATTGTAATTGATGTGTACTGCCATATTCCCCAACAGTCAAACTGGAGAGTAAAGCGACTGAGGACGTGAGTGATGAATAAAGACAACCCTAAGTCACTCTGACCGTAGTGCAGATTGATGATCACCAATCTGACACATCCATGTAGTAGCGTTACTATTCGCAGTGGTTGTCGTAAGTCCCAACGGCCGACACAGCAGTATAGCAGCCATACTAACAGTAGTGCAATAAACTCCACTCTATTCACTTTGAAGATGGTGTCATTTACGCCGCCAGTATTGTTGGACATTGTGCTCTCTTATTCTTTTTACTTATCTCCTTAAGTTTGTACGCTGTTATGTAGATGCTTCTTCTTCCTTCACTCCCCCAAGTCAGTATGAACAGGGCGTGTCTCGGCGTCGGGCTTTGTAGGCTTCATCGCTCCTCCCCTAACAGAGGAGGGGCTCCATAACACTGCGTTGTGTGCTCCTCCCACACAAGCGCAGGGCGGCTGCGAAACTTCCTTTTAACAAAACATATCCAATCACTGCAGCAATAATAAGTCCTATTATGATTAACAGATAGGGCCAAAGATATCCAAACAAATGTCCAGTCCAACCAGTCACCACTTCGAGACCTTCTTTAATGACTTCTCCGGTCTCTGCAGCGAAAGTGGTGATGATTCCTCCAGCTATTATTTGCGTTCTTTCCCACCAAGAACATTCATGCCGACCTCTTCATTTTCCATAGCTCAACCAATGTTCTGCAGGCGATTCACACGTACCATTATTGTAAATCCGATTGGGTCCCAGCCATTCGTAACTGACAATTTCTTGTCCTTGGCATAGACTTTTCTTGAAGGCGTATCCTTCCTCAAGCATTATCAAAGCATCACCAACAAATGGCACTATGTGGCCTAGGACCTGCTTCCTTTTTGACATTCCATGCCCCAGGACAGCCTTGGCACATCCAACATTGGGTGGAAAAGCTCTTATCCATACGCCAGCACTGTTCTTCTCCCAAACTGTTTGATGGCCGTAAGTGTCATACTTGCCGTCATAGTAAGCGTCACAATATCCTTCCCAGCCAGGAACATTTCTACAATTTTGGCGGGCAAGGCTTATCGTGCATGTGGTATTATGTCTATTACAAATCATTTTCCAGGGCCGTGGCGTAACATAAAGGTTTGGTCTCCAGAGTACACTGGACCAAGTAGCTCTGTCTCTGGAGTAGACCGTGGCGATGTATTGATATTTAACCCAATAATTATTACTTTGATCCAAACAGGGGAATACCCAATCTTTAACTTCATATTTCTCCATTCCCCACCAGGTGACATCCTTACTACGTCTAACTCCTTCCTGCCATGCTTGAAGGGTCCCCTTAATGGTTGGAATCTGTATCAACTGTGTACAGTTACATACCCATCTTAGCCAATTCCCTGTCTTAATTTGGTCTATGGGACATCGGGGGGATTTACCAGAACCTTCAGCCAAATTATTATGGTATTCTGTCTCATGTAAGTGTCCATAGATTTTATTCGCCACGCATTGTTCAATTTTGCTAAAATCTTCCTGAGGTACTGACCTTAGCTCATCAGGCTTTGGTAGTTTTTGCACATAGAAGTTTGCTTTATGTGGACCCCGCAAACTATGCCCAGTCCACGTGTATCCCTTTGGAAAATTCCCCTCAAAATGTATCAGTGGAACGCTCCAGACCCATGGAAAGGTGTCGTTAAGCCATTCATCATGTTTTGCCTCCTGTTTCTGTTTCCAAGTAATCCTATTTATCAAATCAATGACTGGTGCAAGCACCATGTAATTTTGAGATTTACATCCAATAGGTCAATTCCAATAACATCTATCTAATTTTGCCACTTTTTCTTTTACACAATAATCATGAATCTTCTTCCATCTTTTTTTAGCCACGTTATCAATACTTTTAACTTTTGGTTCTAATACTTGCTGGGTATCTTGTGTTGGCGATGTAAGGAGTGGTTTGGTTTTTCCCTGTGTTGGTGATATCTTTGTGGATCCCACCGATGCTGCTGGTGGGATGGCGGTTGGTTCGGAATATAAGATCCCTGCTCCCATGCCGGTAGCGTTGTTCAACAGAGGGACTGTTGTAGATACTGTATCCACTTTCGGCACTCTGCTGCGGGTGTTATTACAGGTGAGGTTATAATTACCCCAATGTTTCCAGGTAGGCATTATCGTTCTGCAAACATCATGTCTTGGTAATGCGGGAAAAACAGCTTCTCTTTCCCAATATCCTGCTCGATAGTCCAGCAGTACTCTGCATCCCCATGAGCAATACCAGGCTGGCTCGCCAGGTTCAGGTCTTATCCAAGTGCAGCCTACTTCTCTTCGCTCTCTTTGTTTTAACCGTAAGATGGTTGCCACGATAATCTCTTGATCCCTCACTTGTAGGTTTTGAAGGATGTCTGCTCCGGTGGTCAGGTTGTAATTGGTGGTGACGGTTGGAAATTCCCCACTGTCATTCAAGTATTGCAGCCACTCAGTCTTTAGCATCTGCTGGGTTAGGTTCTTCATCCTTGCCCATTTCTCTGTAGAATTCTGGTCCCATATCATGTAGATGTTTCTTGATTCAACTCCCCAACATGTCTGTTGGAAAGTTTTAGTTGTTGCGTACTGGACCCTGATATGGGTTAAGGTCCAGGGCGTACTACCATAGTGGTACAGGATAGCTAGAAGTACAGCAACGCCGACTAATAATGCCGTAACTCTAGCCATCCAACTCCAACATTGGAGGCACTTTTTCTTTCATGGCTGGCTTTGTTGCTGCTGCTTTCTTCCAACATTTTCATAGTAGATATTCACTTGGTACTGGTGGCAGTGGCTCCAGCTTTTGGCGTCGTTGCAGTAGTGGCATTTCTATGCCAAACTCCTCTTTTCTTGGTCTTTCATTGGTTCTTTGAGGTTGCGTGGTGATCACGCTGTCTTCCCGTGGTTCTTCCATCTCGGAGATAGATGATCTTAGGTGCTGTTGTTTGTCTCGTGCTCCCAACAGAGACGCTTGATGCTCGTTGCTGAAGAAGGGTGACTAACAAGGGAGATGGCCATGGGAGTCTAATATCTAGTCCTCGCCATGCCCATTTCCAAGTGACGACTGTCACCTCCTTCATTTCAGGCGGTGGTCCCTGGGGTGTGTAGAAACACTGTGAAGATGCAGGATTCAATTCTCTACGTAGGTGCAAGATGTCCTCATAGGCGTCCCAATATGCCGTTCCACTGTAGACATACTGCACCATCACAGAGTACAAAGGAGTCAATCTCCGGAATAGTCCTCTTCCTGACTTTATGTTAAGTCGTATCAGTATAGCCCTTGGGGGTTGCCAAAGCCCCACTAGTACTCTGGTTCGCCATCCACTTCTAATAGGTGGGAGACTTCTGCCTTTCTCGATGTCGAGGTACTGTACCGTCGTGCATATTGGCAAAGTTTGGTTCTCAATCAAATAAAAAGTTAAACGTGCCTCTTGTAGTTGAAGTCTTCTAAACATATAGGGACTGCTGGTTCAAATCTGGAAAGATCCAAGCCAAATATCCACATACACTCCCTGTAATGGATCAACATAATTAGGTCCCCACCTTATTTTAAACCTTTAGCCCCTTTTCTGTACATGCACTACATTCAAGATGCAGGGGTATGAGTCTGGACACCGGGGAATTGGGTAAAACTTCCATCCGACCCCAGGGCAATACCAGTGTTGTCCAACTTTGTCCACGATAGCTTCCAGAGGAGTGTATAATCCAGGCTCTGCAAGGTCAGCAGTCCTTATATACGAATCATTATCTACAAAGTATCCTCCTGTTCCCAGCAACCATCCTTTCTCTTTGTAATCCTTTTGTGGCCAGTTTAAACATATTTTCTTGTAGGGTAATTCCAAGTATGGTGTAAGTCCTCCATACCCGGATCGTAGACTATTTACATTATTTTCATCCAGTTTGAAGGTCCACTGCATGATTCAGAGTGAGTTGTCACTCCGCCATCGGTCTCCTTCTTTTTCTCCCAAGATGCACCACCATAGGGAATAGTCGTTGTCTCTTAAAGAGATGAGTGTAGATGGGAGATGTGTGCTTAAGTTCTGAATCCATTCCTTTCCACACCCACTTCCACATCGTAACAATTATCCTGTCAGGTTTAGGGAGGGGTCCTTCAGGGATCCTCTGTACCTGATGTGGGGGTACATAGTTCCATAGATCTTGCCAATGCTGCCAAAACAGTTTTCCAGAATACCTGGTCTGTGATAAGGCTAGATAAAGGGGGACTATAGGCTTCTCTTCTTGATCCTTAGGCTCAATTTGAAGCTGAATCTTCCTTGCTTGACAACAGTTCCAGACTTCTTTTTTGTACAGGTAGAAGAAGTCTTGATTAACAAAAATTGTTGGTACGGTTGGGGGTAGGCAGCTCATACAGGCCCGAGGTTGATCGATAACTCTCAAATTTAATGTCTGGTTATCTAAAAGGTGATATCTTGGGTCTTGCAGTCGTCTGTACATTTGACGTCGCATGTTGGGGCTTGTCGTCCAGATCAAGCACTGGTTAAGGTATATTTCAACATAGACTCCTTGGAGTGGCTCAACGTAATTAATCCCCCATCTCAATGTGAATCTCAGGTCTTTGAGTTGTAGGTAAACCACATTTAATATCCAGGGGTAGGTGTTTGGACATCTTGGAACCGATTGGGGTATTCTTCGGCATCCTATTATGTACCAATGCCTATATACCAGTACCAGACTTTCCTCGCTAAGCAGTCATTCAGCAAGTAATTTTTGTCCTGTTGTCTCTGTTAAGTCGGCATCTCTTTTATATTCATAATTTGAGACATAATATCCGTTAGATGCTAGTTCCCAGTCTTCTTCTTCAAAATCTTTTTCTGGCCAATTTAAGTATAGTTTCTCAGCACCAATGCCACATTGTATATAGGGTCCAAATCTTCCTCGATTATTGATAATGGGTACTCTATTTACATCTGGTCCTTGCGACATTTTGCAAACAGCTGCTTCTTTTTACTTCTTTCTTATTCCATGGAAAATGGAGGGAAACATCCAGCGACTCTGAGGCTTTCCTGATTTTTCCTCACCTTGAGTCGGTTGGGGTAACGACTGCTGCTGTTCCTCCAGGAGGTCAACATGTGCCCCGACAGAGTAAACCCCCACATAGGGGACCAATACCATCAGCACTGTGAGCTGCACCCTAAGTGTTTGGTCCAGCCTACTAGGAGTGTCCGCTCTGCTAGCCACTCCCCCCCAAAGATTGTATCCTCCTCTTTCTCACCCATTCTTCAGGTGTCACACAGTACTCGGCTGACTTCTTCTACGGTTTTGCCGCTTTATTTCCCCAGGCATCTAGTCCAGTGGTAAAATAATGCATGAGGGTTTCTCTTCCCCCTTTTTCTTGTGGCACCTCTTCTGCATCTTCCAGTGGAATTTCTGGGTTTTTTAGAACTTCTTCTATCAATTTGGCCCAAATTGTCAGTTGCCAAGGGCCGATCCATCCTTCTTCTTGGGCTTTTTGCTGTTGATCATCGGTCAGTCCTCCCATCATGTCTGTATATCCGGGTCGCTCCGGATCTCTATACACTCTGAACACCAGTGAAATTTGCACTGTGTCTATTGGAGGGTCATACGTTTGCCCATACTCTGGATCATGGGACCAACTTTGATGTATAGCTTTATGCAACAAAGACGGCTTTTGCTCACCACCTCCTGCAGCTTGGTCACTTCCTCCTGCTCTAGTTGTTTCCAACATCAAATAGACACTTGGTGCCATTGGACTCACGTCACCGCTGCCTTGATTCCCTTCAGCTTGATCAAGTGCAACTGTTGCTGCAGGATTAGCCCAACAGGCTTCATCGGTGTGAAAGGTCCTCAGGGGGTCCAAAAACCTTCTCACTTGCCATCCTTCTGCTCTTGCCACATGCAGTAATCTTCCCATATGAGTTTTTGCTTTACACACCAGGCAATACTCGATTGCATGTCCATTCCAATAGCATGAGCACACCTGCATATCCACATCGTCTCCACGTATATCCCACTGGGTGTAAAAGACCATTCTTGGCAACTGGGCTAGTCGCCATAACCCACATACTAGTGCATCCAAAACCTTCACCGGCTTGTGAAGTATTTGCTTGAACTCATGTTTTGCCCCATTTGGAATTGGGGGTTTTCTAACCCCAGGTCCCGACCATTGGACCGTCAGCGGTACTTCTTCACGGCAAATCACACAGTGATTCTCAACTTTTTTCCATTGTAATATCTCCTTTTCATAAGATAAAAATCCTTTCTTTGCATGATATAGTTTCTTCAGGGCTCTGCCTGCCCAGAGGTCAGTTTTTGTTCTTCTTAAGGCAACCACCCCATTGACAGTGGCCACTCTGACGAAGGGTGGAAGAGCTTGGGTGTTTTTGGCCATGTTTAGCTCCTGGTTTCATCTAGTTAGGAGTTGGCTTCAGCTGCTCTACTCCTTGGATTCCCTTCTTCTTCAGTTCTACTGTGTTGCTGTCCAGTATCTTCACTACTGTATCTGTGGTCTCATACTTAGGTTTAACAGCAGTGTTGGTTAGGTGATCTCGAGCTCTCACCCACACCTTCTGCCCAACCTTAAATGGGATCTTTGGTTCTGGTTCTCCGTCCCTTTTAGTCTGACTCCGCCCCACTTCTGGTGTCAAAAATGGGCGTTGGTTCAGTTCTTGCGAAGGGGTGGGCCTGCCGGCACGATGGCGGTCATTCAGGGCCTGTCCAATTTCCAGGGCCTTAGTACTCCATTCCCTCGTGTTAGCATTCTTCCCAATCCAGTTTTTCACCAGTCCAATAGCCCTTTCCACGACTCCATTTGCTTGAGGGGTGTATGGGGGCGAGTAAATTCTCATTACTCCATTTTCCTGGCACCACTGGTCGACCTGAGCATTATGGAAATGTGTCCCATTGTCCATTCTCAGCTCCCTAGGTATCCCCAGATTTGAACATACTTGATCCAACATGCTGATCACACTGCTGCCGTTGGCTTTTCTCACAGGCTTAACAGTCACATAGCCCGACATAGAGTCCACAAGCACCAACAGATACTTTTCTCCTTTCTTACCGGTCACCCCCATGGGCCCGGCAACATCCATGCATACTGATCCCCATGGAACAGTACTGAAACCATCCACCCTTTGTCCTCGTCATCCTGCATTGTAACGACCACATACTTCACAGTCTTTGAGGACTCGGCAGACTTGGTTTCTCGGAATCCAAAGTTGCAGCTTCTCCAGCTCCTTCTGTGTGGGAATGGTGCCTGCATGGCCAAGCGCTTCATGTACGGCCAGCACCACCTCTTTCACGGACTCTTTTGGAACTACCCTTCCCTTGGGTGTCTGTTCCCACTTCTCGATCCCGACAACGACGACTTTTCTCAGCTGCACATAGCGGTCCACTTCTTTGTTCCCGCTCCAATGTGCTCCTTCCTTTACATGGGCCTTCTGATGTACCACATCTAAGTCCATTGTTAGCCTCAACTTGGCTATTTTCCTCCACAAATACATATGAGCTACAGGCTTCCCCTTAGCTCCTTCGAATCCATTTTCTTCCCAAATGGATAAATCCTCTTTCAGGGCTTGTGCGCAGTAATGACTGTCTGTAACCACTTTAGCCCTTTTTACTCTCCTCTTGTTTAACTCCAAGAGTCCTTCCAGTATTGCTGTAACTTCTCTGGCTTGGGCACTCCCTGGCATTTGACCTTTTTGACGATATTTCTCCTTATCTTGATACTTCAGAATATAGCCCCAATAAGCTATATTGTCTGTACCCTTCTTCGATCCATCAGTGTACATAGTCCAGTCGTATGGCTCCATAGGGAGTTGCCTCTCCTTCGGCAACTTTTTTGTCGCCGACTGTTTTGGCCCAATTTCCAGCTCAGGGTCTAGCAGGATGTCCTCCCACCTTCCCCATCTGGCATTTGTGGCTTTAGTACTCTCAATAGTTCCTTTTCTTAGGAACCGGTGGACTTGGCTTTGAGTGATAACTTTTATTCCCTGACCTTGTGCAAGTTCTTTTAACGCACTCCAGTATCTAGCCAGGACTGCCAGTTCTTTTTCTTCTGGTGGATATTTTCTCTCAATCGAAGACAGAGTATAGCTCCACAATGTTACCATACCCCCTCCTTCGTTACTCACTTTTACCACCGAATCCTCTTCTTCACAGCTTATTTCGGCTAGCAGACGAGTAGTCAGACTACGCGGCTCCAGCCTAACTGCGTCTTGAATGGCTTTCTTTAGCTTTTCCAAGCAATCCTGATCTGTAGCTGTCCAAATCCATTGCTTTTGCTCTTGTCCACTAGGTTTCTTCTTGAGACGAGCATAAAGGGGCTTTGCATATCTCTGATAGTGTGGAACGTGATCTCTCACATAGTTACATAATCCCAATATTTTCTGTAGGTCATTCTCAGATTGCGGTGGTTTAATCTGACTCAACTTTTCTCGGTATACTTCTGAGAGTCCCAGGTCTGATGATACCTGGAATCCCAAATAGTTAACCTTGAACTGTCCAAACTGACATTTCCTCAGGTTGAGTTTTAATCCCGCTTCTGTGAGCTTCTGTATCACCTTTTGCAGCCGCATTAGGTGTTCATTTTCATCATCATCTGCGATAAACACATCATCGATGTAGACTGTTACTCCCAGATCTTTTAATATTTCCATTACTGCTGCTTGGAACACATTTGGTGAATTTCTGTATCCCTGCGGGAGTCGTTGCCACACATAACTTTTCCCTTTATGTGTGAATGCTGTTTTCTCTTGTGACTGTTTTGCTAATCGCAGGGAAAAGAATCCATTTGCCAGATCAATGCATGATTTGTATCTCTTAATTTGGAGCGTTTTCAGTGCTCCTTGGGGATTTATCAAACTCGCTCTATTGGCTATTGTTCGTCGATTGAGAGCCTTGAAGTTGATTACTGGTCTCCAGCCTCCTCCTGCCGACTCTGGCTTCTTAACTGCTTGGATGGGGCTGTTAGTGATCGGATTCAATTCCACTCGAATGATCCCCAAAGCTTCCAATTCTTTTACTATTTTATCCATTTCCTCAACAGCTCCAGGGTTCAAGGGATATTGTCGCACCGGTGGATGTACTCCTCCTTCGATGACATGAATGTATTTAGCCCCCAAATCTCCACAATCATTTTTAAATCGTGCTACTTTAGCTTTGGAGATAATTTCCCTCAATTTTTCTTTCCCTGCTTCAGAGAAATCACTTTCTCCAATCTTTTCCTCTGTGACAGTTGGTACATCCACTTCTTTGTACCAGCTTACCGGACTCTTTCCAACTGGAGTCATATCCATTCGTACGACTTTTGCCTGTAATTTTTTCACTCGTCGTCTTATTAGATTTCGAAGCCTTTTAGGCCGATGCAATTCTCTCAAATCCTTGACTGTTATCAAATTAAAGGGGCCTTTTATCCAAACTACCCCTTTCCATATTCCAAATGGTCTTTTCTCTGTTGCCGCATTCGCATACTGGATCAGTAGGTATCCCTTGGTCTCGAGGCTTCTGCGGGTCATGGACACCTCTGCTCCCGTGTCCACCAGGTACGGTTCTCCATCCACATCAGTGTAGATATTGTCCCCCTCCCAGTAGGCATGGTCTAGCGTGACCCGCGCCTTCAAAGCCATTACTTCTTCTGCCCTCCAGCTGCCGCTGATGTTTGGCGGACTTCCTGGAGGGCTTTCCTTTGTTCTGGAGTTAATTTGTCGTACTCCTCTTTAGGGAGATAGCCACCACTACGAGGTGCAGGTGTAGGTCGCGATTGTGGTGGTGGAGGTGGTGGACCTCTCGGCCGAGAGCTCCATTGTCCAGCTGGAGGCCTTTGATTATTCCTCTGCGGTGTTTGATGCGGCTGAGGAGGTGGTGGTTTAGGCACTGAATTTCTTTTCTCCACTCCCTCCGGTTTTTGTCCTGATCTCGGTGTGCTCTCCTTCTTTCTCTTTTCTTCATAGAACTGCTGCTCCAGATCCCAGCTCTTCACCACCACATCCATTAGTGGGACTGTAGTGCCGTCTATGGGCATTTTCACAAAGGTTATCTCCCCTCTTCTTCCCTTAGTGACCTCTCTCAGTGCCCTAACATAGCGTTGTGGCAAAATCGTCTGTTTGAGCCCATGCCACACTTGAACTAATGTTTGACCTTTGTCTAGTCCAGCTTTAGCTCGAGCAATATGGGAATCTTCATCATTGGGATCTTCCAACACTAACCTGGCATAATGGTTTCGTGCTGGTTCACCCTGACTGATGGGTTGACTGGTAACTTGGGCCAGCCACATAGATTTACCCTCTTCGCTGTAAGAAGCTCTGTCAATAAGGGGCCACACTTCTTTCAAATAGTCCTTTAGGTCCTCATTTGGTTCTTTCTCTCTCACCAGCATCTTTAATTTCTTGAATTCCTGGAATTTCCTGCCGTCTGCTTGAATTTCAGCTTGAATTGCTGGCAGACTTTGCTCTCTAGATCCAGCAGGAAAGTCCTGATTTGGGAGGCTTGCTTGTAATCCTGACAATGGTGGAATTGTTTCTCCCTCATCATCCAGATTTTCTTCATTAGTTTCTCTCAACACTTGCCGTGACCAGCGTAAAGCTGCTGTTTTTAGTTTTCTCAACATCACATCATGGGCAATGCCTAAATAGGCGACTCTGAAGTTATTTGTTAACTCTTTACAGGCAGTCAGTGTAGGATAGAAGGGCCACATTAGCATATTAGCCCACTCTACAACAGTTGCTGTTACCTCGAGAGTTTTCTTTTCATCTTGTCGCTCAATCCACTCTTCTGGGATGTCATACCCAGTTTGCCCAACTTCTGGAGCATAGGTTTGTCGCTTATCTCGGGTCTCCACTGGGTTAACCCTGATATCTCTTGCAATTCTCTCTGATGCTACACGCACATTATACACCCCAACTTCTTTCTTTCGTCCTCTGTAGCATCCTGTTCATAGTTCTGGGCGTGAGACTTCTCTTTCCCCTACCACAGATAGTGGTTCATCCTCTTCCGAGTCTTGTGGATTGATCTCCTCTTCAGACTCTCTTTCCTGATCGTCATCCATATCAGATTCATGGGAAGGACGTGGGTCTCATGGTTGAAGCTCCCTGTTTTGTTCCGACTTTCGGGGTAACCCGGATGCTTCGGTATTTCCGACAGGTAGAGGAATGAATATAGGATCCTCTTCTCCATTATCCGGTGGAGGAGCCTGGAAAGGCTCTCTCATCTGAGATTGGGAGCTTGTGGGGTGTATGATAGTCTGGAGCCCACTTGCAACTCGTTTTAAAGTTGGTCGTGGGGTTTTAATCCTTAATTGCTGCACTCCCACAGCATGAACTGATCTTTTCTCACTTGTCGCCGTGGGGATGGACTGCATCACTAGCGGGGGACTAGTTGCCATTCCACTTGCTCCAACTGCACCCTTCCTTGGACCTGCTCTACTTGGTCCTAGGTTCACCGCTTCAAGTGCCCTTCTCACTCGATCTTGCTCCTGCTCATTGCTAGTGACCACCACAATTTCTCTCATTGATCCCCATGCTCCTGGGGTGCGCATGTGTAGGTTCACGGCTGCCATGGCAACCTTTTCTGCCTCTTCCCATGTCATATGTCCAGATCGTAATCCGTCCACACATATCACCACCCGGCGATGCTGGCGTTCTTTGGCCAAATCAATAGCTGTTCCCAGAGTCTTCAGCATTTCCTCCATGTATTCGATCGAATTTTCTCTCCCTGGGTAGCTTTCAAAGGGCACATGTATGAGTGCATGATAAGCCATTCGCGGTGCGCTTGTTATTACCATCGATCTTCCGTCCAGATCTCTCCCCTTTATATTCTTAAGCTCTTCTTGGTATTCTCTGCCTGCCCGCTCCTTGAGCTTTGCTCGGAATTTTCGGTTGGCAATTTTCAGTCTGGGATTTGTGAAGACAATGAGACTATCTCCATCTATATCCCAAGGACTGCCAAAATAATGATATGCTTGTCTTCCATCTTGGGCCACCGTTTTTTTAGTTCCTTCGGGCATAGGGTCCAATTCCTCCATGTAGTCAGATTCAGTGTATACATGGTGGGTTTTTGCCTTAGATTTTCTAAAGATCTCCTGCGAACGCCCTTCCTCTTTAATATGGTAACTCGGTCCAGCAACACATTCTTCAGCTTTAAGCTGTCCCAAGGTTCTGGGCCCACATTCCGGCGATTGATGGAATATCTGTCCAGACACTCCCTGAAGGCTTCTTCGTCTTTTATCCTGCTCAACCAGGCATTCTGTCTGTTTCCTAACTGTTGAGGTTGTTCCTCTCACACTTCCCAAGGGCAAATTTGGCCACTCTGGGTCATAGCTTGTGTGAAGCTGGTCCGGGCTTTTATATTCTTGACCATATCCCCCAGGATTAGGACCTCCCGGGGATATCGATTCATCTCCACCTACCTCTGGGTTGTGTTCCTCATCACTTTGTTGGGATTCGGCCTGGAAGTCTATCTTGCCTTCGTCTTCATTATCGAGGATCTGACTTCCACTCATATCTTCCATTATAGGATATTGTTCCTTAAGCATTCTTCCTAACCCTTTTAGCCGTTCTGCCATGGACTTAAACTCAGCATATACGGACGCTGATTTTGCTTTAACATCAACCAGGACCGTCTCTACTTCCAACAACCCAGCTGTCATTTTTACTACAGAGTCATAACTTTTCTCAGGGCTTATTAAGGTGGTGATTTGTCCTCTTTTCCACTCTTCTCCGAGAAGTTTACACCACCATACAAGCCACTCTCCGGTCCCCATCTTGTCCTTTGGGACTGGTGGGCTCTTCAAAACGGCCAGGATCTGCCCCTCCTTATGCTTACCTGGATAGTATATCCCTAATGTGTGTATAATTCCTTCCATATCTTCTTTGAAACATTCTTCATCAGTTTCCACACTTTGATCTATGACATATTTTTGAACTGTTTCTGCCCAAGTATCATATCCTCGTCCATACAATACCACTCTGTGTGGCCGAAAATCCACTTCTTTTTTCCCTTCATGTTCGGATTCGGGGGTTGCTACGGGTTCTGGCTCTCCTTCAGCCATATTTTCACTGCTTGTTCTTAATACTAAACTTACTGTTTTGTAATGATTGTCCTCCCTTTATTCTCTCGGTTGCTGAGATTGTCGATTCCACCACTGTCGTCTCCTTGACTTCAGCTATGGTCCTTGTCGTCTCGAGTCGTCTGCCTCTCAAAGCCTCTCTTGGCGCCTTGAGTCAGGGATGAGTGACAGACTACTTGGCTATTCAGCGCTAATTCCAGAGGTTAATTCCAAATCAGCTGCTCCTTTCCCCGCTTCTCCCCTCAGGAACCTCACGGGGTGATGATCCTATTCTCTCTTGTAGATCACCATTTTGCACGGTATACTCTCATACCTGCTTTCTTGACGATCCGATCCAGCAGGCTCCCTCGCCTGCTTCCCTTCCTCGTCGTTTCGTGATGATCCAGCAGGCTATCCCCGTCTGCTTCTCGTCCCAGTCCAGACGATCCAGCAGTGACACATCTGCTTCTCGTCCTTGATCCCAGCTCCCTGGGATACTTACTCCTGTTGTCTTTACTTCGTCCTTCTGGTGGTCGCCTCCAAATTTTCAATCCTCTGGAGGACAGATATGTTTCAAGCCGTTACTGGACCTATACAGGCCATCAGCCGACACTCTCCACAACACTGTCTCCTTTGGTGATCTAGTCAGAGGCTTTCCACCTACCCAATGACAAAGACTCTCCTTTGGCCAGGATTCTTCCTCGGACCCGACTACACTTTGTCAGGCCCCACGTTGGGCGCCACGTGTCAGATCCTGCTTTTTAGATACACGGCACATGCTCACTCTCTGATGAGTGTGTTTGTGTAAAACTGTTATGTGTCGGACGCAGCTCGGAGAACCGACCAGCGTTTGAAGGACCCAGTATGAAATAAGCAAAGCACGGTACAAAGGCTAACTGAATTTAATACATAACAGTGATGTGATACAAAACAACAAAAGAGTGTGCGGTCTGGCGTGGTGGTGATACGGTGCGCTCCCAGCAGCGCTAACGGTCCGTAGCCAGAAGCCGTTCGGACCCAAGGACCCCGCCGACACACCCCAGGTGGCCGCAACAAACCGAGTCTGTGAAAGAAGGAACCATTATGTGAGTCCACACTCTACACAGAGAGACCACTCAAAGGTGTACATAAACAGCAAACACTTCCAGGCTTAATTACTAATCAGCTTCCCAACCTGCAGGCATGGAACATCCAGTTCACAAAACTCCACTGCAGTGGAAGCCGATACATGACTAACGTACAGCTCAATATAATAAGGTGTGAGGGACACCACATTTACTGACTGTATAAACGTTAGTCACAAAATCTAACGTACCTCAGGAAGTGTGCTGACGAGCGTGAGACCTCACCCCCTCCTCTTTCACAGACCGTGCATCAAACCCTGGACGTTCTCTGCATCCACTGATGACGAGATGGCTCCCGAGACGACGATCTCACCCGTCTGGTCACAAGGTCGAGTCTCTGGCAAATACACACTGTATACTCCAGTCTTAAATGCCACCATGTTCCAATCCATATAGATGCACCACAGCTGTGAGTCCTGACGAGCCGCAAGTGATCAGGGTGAGGTCCTGATAACCTCAGCAACACAGCCACTCAGTCCCAAATGCAAGCCACCTGGAAGGAAAAACAAAAGACAGAAACAAAAAGGCAGCCAGGCCCCCCAGCCATACAACAAAAACCAGCTCTCCGTCTCTGGGGTCCGACCTTCATGTCTCCATGGGTATTACCCGGCAGGAATACACAAAGGCTGTTCAAGCTGGTGGCGAGGAGATTCGTCTAGCTGCTCACCGCCTCCATCCGGACGTCCACCCCGCTGAAGCTGATCTCGCACCCCGGTTGAATAGCCTTCTCAGGAACCAGGATACGAACCGGCCACGCCCGTTAACGGCAGCTCTCCTCTTATGGATCAGGGCTCTTGGAATGTTGCTAGATTTTAAATTTAGTGACTCGTACAGTGAGTCCCCAGGATGTGTTATTTTCATTAAAAACCAGACTAACCTTTTAGAGCACTTGATGTTGTATACCCAATAAACTTAACTTTTACACCTTAAAAAGCATCAATAATCCAATGTCCGAGCCTTAACACTTTAACTGCATGCTTGAAATTTTATTGCAGGTTTTGCAAGTGCCGATAACATAATCAAAATAGGTTATATGGTGATAATTTCACAACAGTAATTCAAGTATAATTAGAATAATGATTGGCAGAGATTTTTGTTTTTAATTCAATAATTCTGACTGATCTTACTTTGACTGGGACTGGATTGACTTCTTAACAATTTTTTCTAGGAGTGAGGGAGGAAGGCTTTCGAGGTTAAGGTCCCCAGCTCGACGAACTTGATTTCCTCTTCATCAGCTATTAGTCGTTAGCTGACCACGATCCTTGTGTGATGTTGTAATCCTTCAGGAAGTTAATCCACATAAGAATTTATTCCATCTTCAATCAACCAAAAATTGATCTAATCCATTCTGGTATGCTGTGATATTCCTTGAGAGAGAAATCGTTGAACATTCCCCACTCAGACTTAAGGCCAGTGGTTATCCTCCATCGTTCTGCTACTCCGTGACTGGACAGCCTGAGTGGGAGTTCAAATCTCTCTCAAATGATCTTTTATGGCTCCAATCCTCTCACTCCACGATTCCAATTGATGCTCACAAGATGGTCAAGTCTTGTGATCTCCTCGTAGCAGGGGAGTAGTGCCAACAGCACCTCTCCCTGGAAGAATAACCCCGTTTTCTGGTGTTTCAACAGGTTATATATGTTCTTGACTCTAGTCGTCCTCAGATGATCTTGGTTACCATGGGGACGCTGTTGACTCAAAACCTCCTCCCTTCTCCTTCTGCTTTACTGGAAATCTCCGCAGCCCCTACCAGTAACTTATTTCTCAAGTTCCTCTTTTCTGTTAACACTTCAGCTTTTCTGAGAATTCATTCTTTTAAATCATTTCTTTAGAATCACATCAGTCATATTCAATAATTTCATTACAACTCTCTTTCACATAAAAAACAATTAATATGATCATATACAAACATTCTCATTCCTTATTATTCATTTCATATTTTACCAACATCTTAATCATTTGATCAGTTGTTTAACATCAGCTTTTCTTGCCCCACTTGTGACATCTTCTTCACTTCCTCTTTTTCTCTGACTCTGCACTCTTTATGAAAAACAACTCATATAATCATTCATTTCACTTATTTGTAAAATACATCTTCTAATCAACTCTTAATTTTAACACATTACTACTTCATTTGATCATACTTGTCATGTTAGAATCATTTTTAGATATATTCCCTCGTCTTCACCACCGAGTTCATTCCGTGGGCCTCCCCATTTGCAATGGAAAAGTCCGGTATGACCTCACTTACTCCTGGAAGGTACCAAACAGTTTAAGCCAACAGCATGTATATTAATTCCATGGCTCGTATTATATTCCAAGATGAAACCAAGCTGAAAGCAAGCTTAAAGTCATCTTTCCTGACAACACACACCCAGTAAACAGTCAGCAAGTTTTTCTTTCCAGGTGGGAACAACACCTCCACCTCTAACACAGTTCAACTCCGGTTGTCTCTGTAGTTCGGTGTGACAAGTGAACGCCCTTCACTACGTCACCACTCTGCACTCCGACAGACGACAACAGTGAGTAGACTCCTGAAACAATATCACAGAATAGAGAAAGTAATGTGCGCACGGCACAATCACGGCTGAGGTATTACCTTAGAGGTAGACGATATCTCGGCGACAAGGTGGAGATGTTGTCTGGCTTTTGTGTGTGTGGGTGATGACCTGGTGATTGTTGACAACTGTCATAGTTGATGAGTGACAGCTGTCACCTCGGCTGTTCCTGTGAGGCAGCAGCGCCCTCTCGTGCCTGAAGCCCGCACTTCAGGCAGGGCGCCCTTTGGTAGTAGGCCAGCAGTACTTCCTCTTCAGCGGCCCACACAACAGGACCCCCCCCCCCCGACCCGGCTTGTCGGGATGGCGATGGTAGAAATCGGCGAGGAGGGCCGGATCCAGGATGAAGCTCCTCTTCACCCAGGAGCGTTCTTCGGGTCCATAACCCTCCCAGTTCACCAATTACTGGAAACCCCGGCCCTTCCGGCAGATGTCCAGGAGCCGACGCACAGTCCAAGCCGGCTCCCCGTCGATGATCCGGGCAGGAGGCGGCGCCGATCCGGGAGCACAGAGGGGTGAGGTGTGATATGGTTTCACTCTGGAGACATGAAAAACCGGGTGGATCCGCAGTGAAGCTCCAGCTCCCAGCTTCACTGCGGCAGGACTGATGACCTTGAGGATCTTAAATGGTCAAATGTATCTGTCTTTGAGTTTTGGGGAGTCCACTTGTAGAGGAACGTCTTTCGTGGAAAGCCATACCTCCTGCCCGGGCTGGTATGCAGGGGCCGGGGAACGCCGGCGATCTGCATGGGCTTTGGCCCTCATCCGGGCTTTCAACAAGGCAGAACGGGTGGTGCGCCACACCCGACGGCACCTCCGCAGGTGGGCCTGGACCGAGGGCACACCGACCTCTCCCTCCACCACAGGAAACAATGGGGGCTGGTACCCCAGACACACCTCAAACGGGGAGAGGCTGGTGGCAGAGAACACCTGACTGTTATGCGCGTACTCGATCCAGGCCAGATGATCACTCCAGGCCATCGCGTGCGCGGACGTCACACAGCGCAGGGCTTGCTCCAGTTCTTGGTTGACCCGTTCTGCCTGTCCGTTGGTCTGCGGGTGATACCCGGATGAGAGACTCATGGTGGCCCCCAGTTCTCGGCAGAAACTCCTCCAGACTTGAGAGGAGAACTGGGTACCTCAATCTGAGACGATGTCCACGGGTATCCCATGCAGACGCACGACGTGGTGGACCAGGAGGTCTGCTGTCTCCTGGGCCGTAGGGAGCTTCGGGAGGGCCACGAAGTGGGCCGCCTTGGAGAATTGGTCCACTATCGTGAGGATGGTAGTCATGTCCCAGGACGGCGGGAGGCCCGTGACGATGTCCAGGCCGATGTGGGACCAGGGGCGATGGGGCACAGGTAACGGCTGGAGGAGTCCCTGTGCCCGTTGGTGGTCAGCTTTTCCCCTGGCGCAGGTGGTGCAGGCCTGGACATAGTCCCGGATGTCGGCTTCCATGGACGCCCACCAGAAGCGCTGCCGGACCACTGCCACGGTCCTTCGCACCCCTGGATGGCAGGAGAGTTTGGAACCGTGACAGAAGTCCAGGATGGCAGCTCTGGCCTCTGGTGGGACGTAGAAGCGGTTCTTCGGTCCGTTACCTGGGTCCGGGTTCCGTGCCAGGGCCTCCCGGACAGTCTTCTCCACGTCCCAGGTGAGGGTGGCCACGATAGTGGACTCGGGTAGGATGGATTCCGGCGGATCTGACAGCTCGGTTTTGACTTCGACTTCGTGAACCCGGGACAGGGCATCCGATCTTTGGTTCTTGGTCTCGGGGCGGTAGGTGATCCGGAAGTCAAAATGCTCGAAGAACAATGACCAGCGGGCTTGCCTGGGGTTCAGCCGCTTGGCGGTCCTGATATACTCCAGGTTCCGGTGGTCCGTGAAAACCGTAAATGGTACCGCGGCTCCCTCTAACAGATGTCTCCACTCCTCAAGAGCCTCTTTCACCGTGAGGAGTTCCCAATTGCCCACGTCATAGTTCCGCTCAGCTGGGGTCAACCTGCGTGAAAAATAGGCACAAGGATGGAGAATCTGATCGGACTCCCTGCTCTGGGACAGCACGGCTCCTATCCCTGAGTCCGAGGCATCCACTTCTACCACAAACTGGCGGCTAGCATCGGGCTGCACCAGAACTGGTGCAGTCGAAAACCAGCGTTTCAACTCCCTAAACGCGTCCTTGCACCGATCCGACCAGGTAAATGGTACTTTGGAGGAGGTTAGAGCTGTCAGGGGGCTGACTACCTGACTGTAGCCCTTAATGAACCTCCTGTAGAAATTCGCAAAGCCGAGGAACTGTTGCAGCTTCCTACAGCTTGTCGGTTGGGGCCAGTCTCTCACCGCCGCAACCTTGGCCGGATCAGGGGCGACGGAGTTGGAGGAGATTATAAACCCCAGGAAGGACAAAGAAGTGTGGTGGAACTCGCACTTCTCGCCCTTCACAAACAGCCGGTTCTCCAACAACCGCTGCAGGACCTGACGTACATGCTGGACATGGGTCTCAGGATCCGGGGAAAAGATGAGAATATCGTCTAGGTATACGAAGACGAATCGGTGCAGGAAGTCCTGCAAGACGTCATTTACCAAAGCCTGAAACGTCGCAGGGGCGTTGGTGAGGCTGAACGGCATGACCAGGTACTCAAAGTGACCTAATGGGGTGTTAAATGCCGTCTTCCACTCATCTCCCTTCCGGATCCGAACCAGGTGGTACGCATTCCTAAGATCGAGTTTTGTGAATATTTGGGCTCCATGCAGGGGTGTGAACACCAAATCTAACAGGGGTAGAGGGTACCGGTTGCGAACCGTAATCTCGTTCAGTCCTCTGTAGTCAATGCATGAACGCAGGCCGCCATCTTTTTTGCCCACAAAAAAGAAACCTGCACCCATCGGGGAGGTGGAGTTCCGGATCAGCCCGGCAGCTAACGAGTCCCGGATGTAGGTCTCCATTGATTCGCGTTCCGGACGTGAGAGATTGTACAGCCGGCTGGACGGGTACTCAGTGCCCGGGATCAAATCAATGGCGCAATCGTACGGACGGTGTGGGGGAAGAGTGAGTGCCAGATCTTTGCTGAAGATGTCAGCGAGATCGTGATACTCCTCAGGCACCGCCGCAAGATTGGGGGGAACTTTAACCTCCTCGTTAGCGGTCAAACCGGGCAGAACCGAGGATCCTAGACATTCCCGGTGACAGGTTTCGCTCCACTAAGCCACAACCCCAGACGGCCAATCAATCCGGGGATTGTGTTTGATCATCCATGGGAAGCCCAAAATCACGCGGGAGGTAGAAGGAGTCACAAAATACTCAATCTCCTCCCGATGATTCCCAGACACCACCAGAGTCACAGGTAGTGTCTTGTGCGTGATTAAAGGGAGAAGGGTGCCATCTAGTGCCCGTACCTTCAATGGCGAAGGAAGTGCCCCCAGAGGGAGCCCTACCTCCCTTGCCCATCCAGCAGATTCCCTTCTGACCCTGTGTCCACCAGTGCAGGGGCCTGGAGGGTTAGATCCCCACTCAGGATCATAACTGGGAGTCATGCAGAAAGATGGGTTTGTCCCACGTGAATTTCTTGGCCCACCCTTAGCCCAGTTTCTAAGAGCGGGCGTTGGTGTTTAACCGTTTGGGGCAATTCTTCTGTATGTGCTCGCTCGAGCCACAGAAAACACTCTCTGCGGGCCAGTCTCCTTTGTCTGTTAGTGACTCTGACTTTAGCCCTACTCGTGTCCCTAGCATCGTCAGCAGGGGGAGCTGTCGCCACACGGAGCGCTGAGGCAGTGGAGCGTGGGGAGTGCGGTACCTTTTCGGACCCAGAAGGGAGAGGGACGGCGCGTACCCGACCACGCCCTTTGTCTCGCTCCCGACGGCGTTCCTCTAACCGATTGTCTAATCGTATGACCAGATCTAAATCCCGCGGCTCATCCTTAGCCACCAGATGCTCCTTCAGGACTGACGACAGTCCGTTTACGAAGGCAGCGCGGAGTGCAGCGGTATTCCAGCCGTACCTCGATGCGGAAGTCGACCGCATACTCAGCTGCACTCCGACGCCCCTGTCTCATTGACAGCAGCGTTGTTGAAGCAGTCTCGCCTCTGTTTGGGTGATCAAATACTGTTCTGAACTCCCTCACAAACCCAGTATAAGAGGTAAGGAGCCATGAATTCTGCTCCCAGAGTGCCATTGCCCAGGCGTGTGACCTCGAAGCAAATTAATTACATAAGCCACCCTACCGGCGTCTGACGCGTACATCACGGGACGCTGTGAAAAGACGAGAGAACACTGCATTAAAAAGTCTGCGCACGTCTCCACACAACCCCCGTACGGCTCTGGGGGACTTATTTATGCTTCAAGGGATGGTGGGGGGGGGTCGTTGAATGACCAGTGGAATGTCTATATTCGGCACCGGGTCAGCAGGAGGAGGAGCTGCAGCAGCGCCCTGAGCATGCGCTTCCACCTGCGCGGTGAGAGCCTCCATCCTGCGATTGAGGATAACGTTCTGCTCAGTCATGAGATCCAACCGAGCAGTAAAGGCGGTGAGGATTTGCTGCAACTCACCAATCACGCCTCCTGCAAATGCCTGTGCACCCTGCTCTTCCATTGGCTGTCCAACAGATGGTTGATGCCCCTCGGGATCCATGACGATGGCCGAGATATCCTGTTGGGAAAGTGTAATGACACGGACCCACAACAGGGGGCGTAAATGAACGGACAATAGATGAGCCAAAAATACAACACTTTACTGTTGTGAAATGTGCACAACGAGAATACAGACAAACATAGAATTTGGATCACAATCAAAATATACAAGGTGACGTGTGGGTAGGCTCGAGGATAGGAGATGTCCGTCCCGAGTAGAACCGGATCCCACACGATTTCCACTGCCACCGAACCCGAAGGATACTGTTTACTGGGTGTGTGAACACACACCCAGTAAACAGTCAGCAAGTTTTTCTTTCCAGGTGGGAACAACATCTCCACCTCCAACACAGTTCAACTCCGGTTGTCTCTGTAGTTTGGCGTGACAAGTGAATGCCCTTCACTACGTCACCACTCCGCACTCCAACAGACGACAACAGTGAGTAGACTCCTGAAACAATATCACAGAATAGAGAAAGTAATGTGCGCACGGCACAATCATGGCTGAGGTATTACCTTAGAGGTAGACGATATCTCGGCGACGAGGTGGAGATGTCGTCCGGCTTTTGTGTATGTGGGTGATGATCTGGTGATTGGTGACAGCTGTCATAGTTGATGAGTGTCAACTGTCACCCCGGCTGTTCCTGTGAGGCGGCAGCGCCCTCTCGTGCCTGAAGCCCGCACTTCAGGCAGGGCGCCCTTTGGTAGTAGGCCAGCAGTACCTCCTCTTCAGCGGCCCACACAACAATCATAGCTCTAACAGGTTTGGTCGTACAGTGTGTGGTGTTCAGCCACACAGTAAGGACAACAACACCACACACGAACAGATTTCACACATGAACATTCCCAGCTCAGACAGGAAATCTCACAAAATCTCTCGAGATTAAACGTGATTCAGCGTAAACAAACGGAGGTACTTTGTGGACTATTTAAAACAGAGGGAAAAAACAATACAAAAAGAAAAAGAAAAGGCGTTCTTTAAAGGAGTGGATACAGCGCGACCACCGGACTTTCTGGTACGTCAGAACAGCTGTTCTGATTTTATTTTCCACACCGTACATCCATCACCTCACCTTCTGATTGGCTACATGTCACATTCAGTAGGCTGCATGTTCGTTTTGGTCGGAGGACACAACACACGCTGCAATATCAGGCCAAAAAAAATCCAACATGTTGAATATCCCCAATTTGCGATCGGAGCGCTCCTGACGTCCTTACGAGCAGATGAGCGCGGTCTTAACACACCACACACGGCAGGAATATCTGATATGATTATCTTTAGCATCATCACGATTGTCGGGGCGTCCTTAAGGTTGTCGGAAGGGGAAGATCGGGTCCGATATTGGCCTAATTATCCTGCCGTGTGAACCTTGCTTCCTAGATTTCTCTACTTGATGATATATGACTTATTTTTCACTGTATTAACAATCCATGTATTGTATCTAGTAATTAAAATGGTTTAAAGTGCATTTCATGTCATGCGCAAAGCAAAATTCAGACAGGTTTGTATTCCCAGCCTGCTGTGTCACATATAGCTCGATTTTGGATTTAGACTGCTTTTCTTTAAAACCTTATATAAGTAAGTAAGTAAGTAAGTAAATTTTATTTATATAGAGCCACAAGGTGCTTCACAACATAAAAGCACACCACACAAAACATCAGACAATGGCCGAGACATAAAAACATAAAACATAACATAGGATAGCAGAGCAGCCCAAAAGCTAAGCAAACGCTTGAGTAAAAAAGAAAGTCTTAAGTTGGCTTTTAAAAGTATCGACAGAGTCCAGTGAGCGCAGAGAGAGCTGGTCAATTTTCACCCAGTTGTCTTCAAATAGGGCTCAAATGAAACTAAGAACACAGAAAATTATATAATCTTGGAAATTCTTGGTCCAAATAGCAAATATGACCTTGCCTGCAAAAATAAGACACATGTACTTAAATTTTTACAATTCTGTCATGAAAAATATAGCTGATAGCAGTCTTAAAGCCTGAAAATTGATATATTGATTGTTGTTTTTTTTTAATAATTTGATTATAAGTCACTTTTATAAAGCTTGAAATTGGGTATGTTACAGCTTATGACAACACAGTATAAGATTGAAAATGGTCATTTTTCAAAAAAACGTGACTTGTGTTTACATTTTGGTTTCTGAACTTTTATTGCCAATCTATTAAGCTCTGAAAGTATCTGAATTGGGTTGTACACAACCTAAGCTTTCCAATGATGTATAATACATGGGTGTCAGAGTTGAAATCTGTAAAAAGCAACTCATTTAACTAAACACAAAGAATGATCACGCCAGAGACTGAATTTCATTTCCTGATCAGGGAGAGCCAGCGTGACCCCTCGTCACTGTCCATCAGTCAGCTCTGAAGGGCCCGCCCACTTTGCTCCTGAATTTATTAACACGCAGACATATTACAGAACAATATACAAGGCACAGCTGTGTTTCTTCAGTCAATTCATTTTGTATCACTTCGCACCTGGAAGGCGCCTTGCAGTCTTACTCAGACAGATAGTAATTGTTCTTCAAATTGAAACATTACAGCGCCAGCCTCGAACTAGTGTATAGGCTGTGTTATTCTCTGCTCAAGGCCGAAATATTAATCTGTGCTCGACAAAACAATCTGCAAATTCATTCACCAACAAATGTTACTTTTCTCTGTGTTCAGCATTCAGCAAAAGAACAAGTGTTATTTTCTCATGGGAGCAGTTGTAATGATTACTCAACAGTTTAGTTTATATTATTGTTTTAACAATGAGTGATTATTTAGAAGAATAGTGGTGCATGAACTCTTACACACACATGCATATATGTATATATGGAAAACAGAGAACAGAATCAAAACAAGATGAAAGGCAGTTCATCAAAGTAAAGGCATCAAAGTAAAGAAAAAGACATTAATATTTGATAATAATATTGACAATATATAGAAAACTCTATCAATGGGGGTACCATTAATTAAATTTTTTGTGACAAATGAAACATCGTGTACATAATATTGTGCTACATGCCTCATCCATC
This sequence comes from Thalassophryne amazonica, assembly GCF_902500255.1. Classification (NCBI taxonomy): domain Eukaryota; kingdom Metazoa; phylum Chordata; class Actinopteri; order Batrachoidiformes; family Batrachoididae; genus Thalassophryne; species Thalassophryne amazonica. The sequence goes on from NC_047112.1 coordinate 85,857,864, forward strand.
CACTCATACACCGATTTGCTCATCCACTCACATCCTTGTGTGTGTGTGGCGACCCCTACAGGTCACCAACAAAAGAAAAAGAGATTCTCAAACTAGGGTAAGAAAGACAAGCAGAGGCGTGGTCCCAAGTCCCCCAGTGCTGCTTTTGATACTGTTGACCATAAAATTTTATTACAGAGATTAGAGCATGCCATAGGTATTAAAGGCACTGCGCTGCGGTGGTTTGAATCATATTTGTCTAATAGATTACAATTTGTTCATGTAAATGGGGAATCTTCTTCACAGACTAAAGTTAATTATGGAGTTCCACAAGGTTCTGTGCTAGGACCAATTTTATTCACTTTATACATGCTTCCCTTAGGTAGTATTATTAGACGGTATTGCTTAAATTTTCATTGTTACGCAGATGATACCCAGCTTTATCTATCCATGAAGCCAGAGGACACACACCAATTAGCTAAACTGCAGGATTGTCTTACAGACATAAAGACATGGATGACCTCTAATTTCCTGCTTTTAAACTCAGATAAAACTGAAGTTATTGTACTTGGCCCCACAAATCTTAGAAACATGGTGTCTAACCAGATCCTTACTCTGGATGGCATTACCCTGACCTCTAGTAATACTGTGAGAAATCTTGGAGTCATTTTTGATCAGGATATGTCATTCAAAGCGCATATTAAACAAATATGTAGGACTGCTTTTTTGCATTTACGCAATGTCTCTAAAATCAGAAAGGTCTTGTCTCAGAGTGATGCTGAAAAACTAATTCATGCATTTATTTCCTCTAGGCTGGACTATTGTAATTCATTATTATCAGGTTGTCCTAAAAGTTCCCTAAAAAGCCTTCAGTTAATTCAAAATGCTGCAGCTAGAGTACTGACGGGGACTAGAAGGAGAGAGCATATCTCACCCATATTGGTCTCTCTTCATTGGCTTCCTGTTAATTCTAGAATAGAATTTAAAATTCTTCTTCTTACTTATAAGGTTTTGAATAATCAGGTCCCATCTTATCTTAGGGACCTCGTAGTACCATATCACCCCAATAGAGCGCTTCGCTCTCAGACTGCAGGCTTACTTGTAGTTCCTAGGGTTTGTAAGAGTAGAATGGGAGGCAGAGCCTTCAGCTTTCAGGCTCCTCTCCTGTGGAACCAGCTCCCAATTCAGATCAGGGAGACAGACACCCTCTCTACTTTTAAGATTAGGCTTAAAACTTTCCTTTTTGCTAAAGCTTATAGTTAGGGCTGGATCAGGTGACCCTGAACCATCCCTTAGTTATGCTGCTATAGACGTAGACTGCTGGGGGGTTCCCATGATGCACTGTTTCTTTCTCTTTTTGTTCTGTATGCACCACTCTGCATTTAATCATTAGTGATCGATCTCTGTTCCCCTCCACAGCATGTCTTTTTCCTGGTTCTCTCCCTCAGCCCCAACCAGTCCCAGCAGAAGACTGCCCCTCCCTGAGCCTGGTTCTGCTGGAGGTTTCTTCCTGTTAAAGGGGAGTTTTTCCTTCCCACTGTAGCCAAGTGCTTGCTCACAGGGGGTCATTTTGACCGTTGGGGTTTTACATAATTATTGTGTGGCCTTGCCTTACAATATAAAGCGCCTTGGGGCAACTGTTTGTTGTGATTTGGCACTATATAAAAAAATTGATTGATTGATTGAAGTTACAATAACTCACAATTTTTATTTTCAAATGTTTAAAATGGCCAACTTGTGTTGTGGTTAAATATTAATTAACAAATACAAAACATGGAGGGATTGGTCAACAGCAAGGGCTTACCGGTGAGAAGGAGACACCAGCAGTGATGGTCCCTAAAGAAAGAAATAAACACCCCAGTCACACGTGGCACACACACCACAATCACACTGTGAAGGTCCAATCCTGCGGGGTGAGTGAAGCACAACACACCAGAATCGAGGGATCCAACACCCTGGGCCCCTACACCACCACCGTTGCCCAACAACTGAAAAACAAATAATAAAAGAAATTCAAAACAATCCCTCAAACGAAACATAGTTCAAAAATTTTTTTTTTTAAATTAACCACAAACTAAACACAAAAAAAAACACATCAGCCAATATTAAAAAGAAACACACAAAGTACAGTTAAAAGGAAAGGGATAAAATAAAAAAAATAAAAACTGCTAGACTCTAATCCAAACCCCCACAAGGGCTACTGCGCAGAGAGGCCTGGATATGTTGCGGGTGTCTAAGTTAGCCACCGGGGAGGTATGCTAACATTAGCACGTGCAGACAACACGCTAAAACCAAATAAGGCAAAGCAGCAGCGGTCTCATGCAGCCGGTCCAGAGCCGCTGTCCATCCCAGAAATCAATGGAGAAGCCACTTAATCACAGGAAGGGAGAGAGGAGCGCCACAGCTGCTGATGCCGCCGTAACGACCTACGGATTACGTTTCCCCCACAACACGATAACCACAGATTTCCTGCCTGAGCTGCAGAAAACGAGGCGCACACCCAGATAGCGCACAGAAGGAGGCTGGCAACTCACTGCACGATGACGTGCTGCACCGGGAGTGAGGCAAAAGAAGCCAAGTGGTAGAAGTGGAGTGGCTAAGCGTGCCCGCTCAATACCATGCCGAACCAGGAAGGGCCCACCCATAAGGCACCACTCCTTTTGAAGTGCGCCCCTAGTGAGGATTGGATGAACCAAATGACAATCAGGGGAGAGACAGGGAATACTCCTCCTGCTACATTCTACCCCCGCCTTTTTCATCGTCGCCCCGACGATGTATCGATTCAACCTAACCTAATCCCAAGGTCTAAAAAGGGCAATCATTGCATTGGACACTGGGCCAGAACCACCCAGTCTTCCATCCACCACTTGACCCACGGGCCTAGGTAGATGGTACCTATTGGAGTGCTGGCCTGCTGTTGACCATGCAGTTCGCCTAACTGCTCCCCCAGTGGCATCCAAAGGAGCATCTTGTGAACCTGCCAACGGGGCAGGTGGCAAATCAGTCACCTCAGGGGCAGGAGAATCTAACGCTTGCCCTGGAAGAACTGCACCACCCTGCAATGGTGAGGTGCTTGGAATCATTGCCACCCTGCGACTAGGAGTTCCACGACAAGTTCCACGAGTCACCACAAACAGATCACTTTCTGGGGGTTCCTCCTCCAGAAGTTCTCCTTCCGGAGAAAGAGGACCCGGGTCCACAGGGGTACCAACTCCAGCCACTACCTTTAACAGGGTTCTGTGGACCGTTTTAATTTTGGAGTAGTCCTCCACGGGGGCGATAGTATACACAGAGCCCCTGTCTTTTGGTGCTTTCAGGACTTGATACAGAACAGAACTCCACAAATCCTGAATTTTATTACGGCCCTTTGCACTACAGTCATGCAACAATACCAACTGCCCCTCGTGCAGAGGGACATCCTGGACCCGCCGATTATAGTTGTTTCGTCGAAGCTCTGTTACCAACCTCAACCTCTCTATGGCACCCTCAAATGCCATCCGCAACCGGGCTTGGTGCTCCTGAATCCATTCTGAAACACCACCACGAACTGGATTTTGAACACGGCCCAACAAAAAGTCAACTGGGAGCCTAGGCTCCTGTCCAAACATTAAAAAGAATGGAGATTCACCTGTTGACTGATGGGGGGTGGTGTTATACGAATAAAGGAGTTGCGGTAGGCAGGCGTGCCACTCACGTTTCTGAGCGGTGGGCAAAGTGCGCAGCAGGTTGTGAAGGGTTCGATTAAACCGCTCACACTGCCCATTGCCAGCTGGATGACATGGCATTGTATGGGACTTTTCAATGCCATAAAGACTACAAAGCTGCTGGATCAGCAAACTCTCAAAGTTACGCCCCTGATTGGAGTGAATACGAGCGGGGACCCCAAACTTATAAAACCACTCTGTAACTAACACTTGTGCCACAGTAGATGCACGTTGGTCATGGGTGGGAATGGCCAGAGTGTACTTACTAAAAACATCTATCATAACAAGGACGTTCTCCAGGCCTGTAGCAGTAGGTTCCAGTACCGTACAATCCATGGCCAAGATCTCATTTGGCCGAGATGCAAGCAGGTGCCCCATGAAGCTAAAAGCGACTGGTTGAGTGTTTTTGGCAACCTGGCACCTATCCCAGGACCGGCACGACTGCGCCACGTCAGTGGACATGCCTGGCCAGTAACAGCGCAAACACAACAACTCCAAGGTCCTTTCAACACCCTGATGGCCATGTCTCTGGTGTACTTCCGTTAATACCCCTTCCTTTAATGCCGCAGGCAACACCAACTGCAACACCCCATCGGTACCATCAGGGCGGAAGGCCTGCCGATACAACATACCCTCCTTCTCCACCAAGCGGTCCCACTGGCGGAGCAGCACCAGGGCAGAGTGGGAGAGTTGTTTACGCTCCACGCAAGTTGGACGCCGCTTCTGCACCCAAAAAGTCAAAAGTTCTTGAATGACCGGGTCGGCCTGTTGGAGTTGGGAGAGATCCCGGGGCACATAATGAGGCAGAGCCACAACAGCACCCTGAATCGCTTTGGCGGCGCTAGGCTGCAATTCCCGCTGTAAGGTTGCAGGAACTGCCGTAGCAGGCAGCATAGCCTCCAGGTCTAACGGACCAGGAGGATGATGACGAGACAATGCATCAGCATTCCTGTTAACCCGACCAGTCCGATAACAAATGTCAAAATCGAACTGCGCGAGTTGAGCTGCCCAGCGCTGTTCCGTGGCACCAAGCTTAGCTGAGAAAAGGTGGCTCAAGGGATTATTGTCAGTATAGACCACACACTTATGACCAAGCAGGTATTCTCGAAACTTTTCAGTCATGGCCCACTTGAGCGCCAAAAACTCCAGCTTCATAGTGCTGTAATTTTCCATATTGCGCTCGGTGGGCCGTAGACCTCTGCTGGCATAAGCAATCGGCCTAATCTGGCCATTCTGCTGCTGTGACAATACTGCCCCCAAACCACCATAGCTTGCGTCCACCTCCAGGATGAAAGGAAGGGAAAAGTCGGAGTATGCCAACACAGGCGCAGTGGTGAGTTTGGTCTTCAATAACTCAAAACTCCGGTGACATTCATCAGACCAGTGCCCAACCACAGTAGGTGATCTATTTCTAGACCTTTTTCCTCCCAGCTCAGCCACTAATCGGTGTAAGGGTGCTGCCAACTTGGCAAAGCCTTCCACAAACCGGCGGTAATAGCTGGCAAAACCCAGAAATGACCGCAGTTCAGAAATTGTGGTGGGAGGCTGCCAATTAGCCACCACTTCGACCTTACGAGGGTCTGTAGCAACACCCTTGTCAGAAATCACATGCCCCAAATAACACACTTCCCTCTGAAAGAAGGAGCATTTGGAAAGCTTTGCTTTAAGGCTCTCTCGCTGTAACCGCTCGAGCACCACCTCCAACCTTTGCAGATGTTGATCAACAGTCGAAGAGAAGACCACAATATCATCCAGGTAAAGCAGCAATGACTGGCATTGCTGATCACCAAAAAGCCTCTGCATCAATCTCTGAAAGGTGCTCGGAGCATTACAGAGCCTGAAGGGCATGCGATTCCACTCAAACAAGCCGAAGGGTGTACAAAACGCCATTTTGGCTCGAACTCCCTCTGCAACTGGAACCTGATTATACCCACTAGCAAGGTCCAGAGTCGAAAACCAGTGAGCCCCGGTCAGAGCATCCAAAGACTCCTCAATACGAGGCAGAGGGAAAGCATCCTTCCTGGTTTGACTATTTAACTGCCTGTAGTCCACACACATACGGAGGCTGCCATCCTTCTTTTTAACAAGGACAATGGGAGAAGCATACGGACTGCTGCTCTCCCGAATCACCTGAGCCTCCAGCAGTTGATTTATGTGTGCTTTTACTACCTCATATTCAGATGAAGGAATATGCCTGTAACGCTGCCGAACAGGAACATCATCCAACAAAGGGATGTCATGGGTGATCAAGTTGGTACAACCAAGGTCACCATCATGAGCGGCGAATACAGAAGCATACTTTGTGAGGACAGCTCTAACCATACACTGGTCTTCAACAGACAAAGAAGCCAAGGGGAGGGAGGTGATCTGCTCAAGCACAGAAATGGAAGCCGACTGAGGTGAGACTGTGGCCACATTAGATGGTACTTCTGTGACCCCAGCAGGAAGACTCACAACGTCTACCTCAGTTAGGCTGCCAACTAAGGTACGAGGATAAAGCAGTGCCTCGGTGGTACCTACATTCACTATAGGAATGTAGGCTGTCCCCCCAATGACCCAAACCAAAGCTGGCGAAGCAAGTAATCCAGCAGGGAGACCAGATTCCAAAGGCTCAAACAGTGCGGCAGTGCCTGAGTAATGTCCAGAACAGGTTGCTGCAACAATCCGCATCACCCCACCAGGAATTCGCCACATCCTCCTGCCACACACCTTGACCTCACCAGAGGCAGACCGACAGGTTGACACGCTAGCCTGATGACACGAATGTAGTGCCTGCACAACTGCTTCGGGGGCCTCAAACACAGATGGCAAATCGAACAATGCGGGACCATGTTGGCCAAACAGCTCCTGGTAGCACTTGCGTATGATGTTCATCCCCAAAACACCGGGAGCTGGCACAGACCTGCTACCAGGAGGATCCCGGACCACAAGGACCCCACACTGCGGCATAAGCTTGCCACAAAGCTCAATCGGAAGCTCCAAATAGCCAATATAGAGGATAGCCAGGCCATTGGCTGCTCTAAGTTGAAGCCATTGGCAAGACTGAAGCCTCTCCTCGCCCCATGGCTTAAAATGTTGAAGGAATAAACTCTCTGTAATTGCAGAGACCATAGAGCCAGTATCCACTAAACAAGAGACACTGACTCCACCCATGCTCACAGTTAAATGGGGACAAGATGACACCAATTTAGCGACTTCAGAATTGCCAACGGCAAACTTTGAGCCTGTGGCTACACCCTCCGAACTGTGGCTCTGCAATTCGGCGGGAACTAGTTTTCCGCTGGTTCAACAGAATGGGTCGGCCGGCTGGTCATCCATGCAGATGGAGAAAACTGAGTGCCCATCATACTCCCTAGCAAAGTGACCGGGTTGTTGACATCGGTTACAAATAAGAGGGCCACGATGAGAATGACTACGCTGACGAGAGCTGCGTAACTGGGAGATGCTCTGAGTGAGCTGATTAAGCTGCTCCTGCTGGAGCCCGAGCATCTCCCTCATCTCAGACAGCTCAGACCCATAAGATGGATTAACTGTGGGGCCACCGTTCACACCATACTGAAAACCAAGCAGTGAAGGGACAGAAGAACTATGACCCCGAGAACCCCCAGACAGACCCTCCCATTCCCACCGAATTGCCTCACCCCAAACCTCAAGCAATGTAGCAGTCGGCTGCCTGTGCGCATATTGTTTCAACTCCCGGCGGAGGGAGCCATCACTAACATGCTCTACAAATTGATCGCGTAGCAGGACGTCAGCATTAGGCATGTCGCCCGGGGCATGCTGTTTAACAGACGCCATTAGACGCATCAATGCTAACGAAAACTCTTGCAACGTTTCACCTTCTTGTTGTCGTTGGGAGAAGAACGCTTCCTGCAGAGCAACATAAGAATCACAACAACCATACAACTCCTGCAACACTGCAATGATTTCAGCTGGATCTTCCCGCTCTTCCCTCGACCGAAATTTAATCTCTTCACGTGCCTCCCCCTCAAGATGATCAAACAAAAAGAACGCCCTATCAGATGTAGATAGATGTCGCGCTCTAATACAAGCCTCTACCTCCTCAATCCATTCGCTCAGTCCTATTCCTGATCTTCCCTTAAACATAGGGCATTTCTGGTCCCGAGGTACCAGAACTAGCCTCTCAGGAAGGGGGGCCTCAGGAGGTCCAGCAGACGCCGAAGTGCTAGGGCCCAACCCAACTACGGCCTGCTCCTGTCGCAACCCCTCATTGTCTGCCTTCAACTGAGCGACTAACTCTCTTAATTCCTGCAACTGTTCCTCCATGGCTACAACTTAACCAAAAAGAGAGGAAGAAAAAAAAACCTCTTAAAAAAAAAACAAAAAAAAAGGTAATACCTTACCAATTGCGAACCCACTGCTGCTTTGCCTCAGAACAATACCAAACAAAACAAAAAAACACAAATTGAGGAACACAGGTCTCTGCTCCCACCCTATGAGAATCCTGTTCGTGACGCCAGATTGTGGCAGCAGGACCTTCGGGGCCGGGACAACGGTGGGAATCGAACCCACGCGACTCACACAAAAGACCGTTCCTCTACCAGGTCAGCCAAAGGGGAACTCCCCGTTAGCCAAGCTAGCGGGAACGTCTTTTCAATTGGGACCCGGGACTTTCATCCCGCTACACGTGCAGTGACCTGGGCATGTCATAGCAGCGGCAGGATGGACATGCATCTTCCAAACATGACAGACTGTCAGCACCGTGCCAACGGACAGCATGGCAACGTCAATGTTGTCAGCAGCAAACACGGGAGAGCTGAGCTCCACACTGACAAGCTGGATCACCAGCATACAGCGCGCCATGGGACTGTACTTAATATGGGGTAGTTTTATGCCGTGGTGGACAGAGCATTTGTGAGCTGGTGTCATCAGCAAACGGAGCAGCTGATGCCAGAGGGGCTTCCCTGGCCAGTGTCCACCCTGCGCTGTGAAACACATCTGATGCTGTACTGGAGGTGAGTTCACATGCATATTTATGGTGTCATGGGCTGGCAAAACAGTTTCACTGTCATTCCTCCAACAGAGGTAGATAATCTGTGTATTACGGGAGTGACATCCCATTCAGCTGCATTGTGGGTGCCGCACAAAGCCTCTGATGTGCACAATGATGCATGGACTCGCAGGGACAGACGGTGCTTTCGGCATGATTCTGCAATGTTCACTTCCACTTCACATGATGGCTCCATGCCACATACATATTCCATATCAATATATCCTTTGGGCTCCCTGAATGGGATCCAGTGGAGGTGCACATATGTGGCACAAGCAGGACATGCCGACAGGATTTGACGTGCCTGATCCATGTCAGGGTTCCGCGACCGCAATCAGATTGCTCCGAATGCTGTTATGATGCCATCCGAATATGTAGATTGCAGTGGGATTGTGCTCAGACTGCACATAGACTGCCGTTGGATGGGTGTCCCACCTGGAGTGCTCCACGAGTGTTGTGCACATGTGCACAACACTCATGGAGCAGCATAAATGGGCCCGCCCATGTAGACTGCTCTGAGACTGCTGTCCGACGTTTTCAGACTGCACCTTGACACTTTTTGGATGTGGGCCGAGTCGTCATTCTCATGTAATTCGGCTTCTCATTCTTGCTATGTGTGACAGGGTTCTAAGAGTGACGGGGCCCTAATGGACCAGCAGGCTTGGATAATTGACCATTGATTTTGTGACACTCTTCTCACAGCTTTGACACTCTTCGAACAGCAAGCTCCAGCTTCATCTGCGATACCCACCTGTCAAAATCTTCCCTAATACGCTCTTGATTCATAAATGATTGCGATCCCATGTCTCCCATCTTGTAATATGAAATAAACATGAATTAATCATCTTTTGTTTTTACAGACATCTCTCCTTTTTCATCCCTCCTTGACAGCTGGTTGAAATGGTCAAGCGTGTGGTGGTGATTGGAGCGGGAAGTTCTGGATTGACCTGCATCAAGACTTGCATTGATGAGGGCCTGGAGCCTGTTTGCTTTGAATGCAGTGATGACATTGGTGGTCTATGGAAATTTAAGGCATGTGTGAATTTTTTTAATCACATTTTCTGTTCATAATTTACATCTCATAATACTGTATCCTAAGAAAGTCATTCATAGTCTGACGCTTCCATGTTCTCCTCTAAAATTGTCACTTTCCCTGTTTTGCCCACAGGAGTCAGATGAGCCCAATTCTACCAGCATTTATAGATCATTGGTGACCAACACCTCCAAGGAGATCATGTGTTTCAGTGACTTTCCCATGCCTGGTGACTATCCAAACTACATGCATCACTCTCTGCTTCTGCAGTACTTCAGGCTCTATGCAAAGCACTTTGACTTGCTCAGATACATTCATTTCCAGGTTGTTACTCTCTTCTTCACTATAAATGTTTTTTCTTGAATTTCAGTGTGTTTGTGTCAATGTAAATTTCTCAGTGTGTTTTTGTATGCAACAGACCACAGTGAGAAGTGTAAGGCAAAAGTCAGATTTCTCTCAGTCTGGTCAGTGGGACGTAGTGACAGTTAACAAGGACGGAAAAGAAGAGAAGCATGTCTTTGATGCAGTGCTTGTGTGTTCAGGCCACTACACCCACCCTAACTTACCACTGGCCGACTTTCCAGGTTTGTGGACTGGTAACTAAATCTCTGATATTTCTCAGGTACGCTCATGATTTCATAAAGTACACCTGTTCAACTGCACATCAAAGCAAATATCTAATCAGCCAATAAGAAACTCAGTGCATTGAAAGTAAAGTAGTAAAGTAAGCCCGATAGAGGTCCTGGGGCCACTCGGTGCAGGTGCATTTACAAATACTTTGTGATCAATACCTTGGTCCTTTGGACACCTTAGTGCTTATGCTTTACATTTCAATCACCTTTACATTTGAAATCTTAATAATTTACAAAAAATAATACATTGACATTATAGTTCTTATCTCCAGATTCCGTAGCATGAAGTGGATGAGACTGTATGACTCCCACTGGGCACGGCACTAATCCAACACAGGTTATACCTGGCATGAGTGGGATTTGACCCCAAATCTATATTGGTAGAACAACTCCTTAGCCACTGAACCATATACAGTGCATCTGGAAAGTATTCACAACACTTCACTTTTCCCATATTTTTTTATGTTGTAGCCTTATTCCAAAATGGATGAAATTAATTTTTTTTTACTCAAAACTCTACACACAATACTCCATAATGACATTTTTTGTGATTTTGGCAAATTTATTAAAAATTTAAAAAACAAAAAAACAAAGAAATTGCACGTACATAAGTATCCACACCCTTTGCCATGAAGCTCAAAATTGAGCTCAGGTGCCTCCTGTTTCCACTGATCATCTTTGAGATGTTTCTACTGTTTCTATGTTGATTTGGCATGATTTGGAAAGGCACACACTTGTCTACATATAAGGTCCCACAGCTGACAGTACATGTCAGAGCACAAACCAAGCATGAAGTCAAAGGAATTGTCTGTAGACCTCCAAGACAGGATTGTCACTCACTGTGGGGGGGTGCTGGGTTTTTTTTTTTTAAATTCACTTTTCCATGGTTTTTCATGCAAACACACTATATTTTGCCTGCCTGCTTACTCCAATTATGAGTCACTGGGAGGGGGCAGGGGATGTTTTAGCATATCCCAAAAGTCATAGGTCATAAGGTGGGGTATACCTGGGCAGGACCCCAGTCGGTGTCGGGCCACATATAAACAGATAAACATATTCACACCTGCACGCACACCTACAGTCAATATAATGTTCTCAATTCACCTACCATGCATGTCTTTGGCTATGGAGGGAAGGCAGATCACCTGGAGGGAACCCACGCAAACATAGGAAGAACATGCAAACTCCACACAAGAAAGGCCCCAGGTGGGAAGTGATGCCATGACCTTCTTGTTGTGAAGCAACAGTGCAGACTACTAAACCACCATGTTCCATTGTGTTATGTTGTTAAGTCAAGTGTGAGAGCATGCACTGGTGCTGTGCTTTGCCACATCCACAACACCACGGAGCCGCCTGGTGGCAACTACCCAGGCAGAAAACTGGTCCATTCCAACATCTCTAAAATTACCATCTATCTACCACAGCCAGGTGAAATATGGACGTCTCCTTGGCTTCTCCAGCCACTGGGGTCCTCAGGCACCTGCATGCTGGATCATGCACAAAGAAATGGGCCACTTGGCCAAAATGTCATAGCTGACACCCCCTCACAATGAGTGATACTCATCTTAGTCACTCTCACTGGCCGCTTGTTTCATACAAAGTCATTCCAGCGGTACCCAAGGATCCTTCGAGGACACTTGCTTCAAAAATACATCCAGTCATTGTCGTCTTAAGGCCCAGTCACACAGCACACGGCGTTAGCTGAACAAAGGAAATAAAGTCATAAAGCCACAAATCGTCGAGAAAAAATGGACGAATGAGCCGGCACTTCTCCCATCACCGAAAAGACTGCGAATGCAGAGCGCATAAAAGACCAAAACAAAACTGCAACGTGCATAAATAGTTAAAGTAGTTGATAAAACGTTCTTGCCGCTATTGTTTCTGTATGAAAATGTTGCATTTCATCCCACACATGGACGAGTCATGTTCAGCTGATCAGATCTTTAGTTATTGATCCGTTCAAATATCGCCAATGTTTGTGCAAGACGTTGGACTTGGGAGGTTGGACAAAGTTGGACGACAATCAAATGGAACACTGACGGTACGGGAGCTACACAACCAATGAGCAACCGTCAAAACAGACAGCAAAACGGAATATGGACAAATTGAGGTTGTTGTTGGAATGGGTTCACATTTTTCAAATTTGAAAATTCTGACGAAGCACCAGCTACAGAAACGAAACTGGACGACGGTTAAACGATGTCTCTGAAAGTCAATGCAAGTCCAGATTTCTTGTTTCGTTTTGGCATCAGTGTCCTTCATTGGTGCCATGTGACCGGGGCTTTAGGTCACTGGTTAGCATCCAAGTCTCCCAACCATACAGCAAGATAGGCAGCACCAGTACCCGAAAGACGTCCCGCTTCATTCGCCTGCAAAGATATCGGCATCACCAAACACCTCTTGCCATGTTGTCCAAAAAAAAAAAAAAAAAAAACAGCAACACAATATGATCTCAACATTCATTCCCTGAGGAATGACACCATCAAGGAATTATCTCCCAAACTCCTCCCTTTGTAGAAAGATTCTGTCTTTATTACCTCCTCTCTGTGGCTTCCTCACCACCTCAGTGTACATTTCATATAATTCACTCAGTCTGTGATTATGACTGTTGAAATGTCAACTAAATAGCTACAAATAAAATTTGTTGATGGCATTTTTTTGTTTTGTTTTTTTTTTTTTGAAAGAAACAAGATTTTGTCTTTGCAGTCTTGATCAATACTTGTCTGTCCAGGTCATGAAATATTTTCTGGAAAGTGTTACCATAGCTGTGAATACAAAGACGCTAAAGACTTAAGTGGAAAGAGGGTGGTCGTGGTTGGCATTGGCAATTCTGCTGCAGACATTGCTGTGGACATCAGTAGATATGCAGAGAAGGTGACTTTTTGTGACTTTGGTATTTCATAAAATAAAAAAATAAATTCCATGTACTTCTAGCTGCTGGTATTATGGCTGCTCCATGTAGTAATTATGTAACCGTTGTCTTTTGTAGTCATTCTTCTCATTGTCTTTGACAGACATTTCTCAGCACACGCGGTGGAGTTTGGGTGTTGAGCAGGTTGTCCTTCAAAGGACTGCCCATGGACATGGTGGCTCTCACGAGGTTCAGCAGTGTTCTCTCTCGCCTTCTTCCCAAGAATCTGCTCAACTGGACATTAGAAAGGGCACTGAACAACAAATATGACCACAGACTGTACAGTTTGATGCCTAAACACAGGTGACTACTTAAATTATGTTACCCATGTTTCCATGAGACTGACTTGTTTTAGCCATTAGACTCAACTTTTGCAACACTGTCAGAGTGTTGTTGTTGTTCTTTCTTTTTTTTTTAATCTACAAATTGGGAACCATGTGCCTTGAAAGATTAAAATCTGCAGGAACTACTGCCAGTTCAATTCAGACTTTTGCAGAAGCCTGATTCCAAAATCACAAAAACCCTGATATGCAAGGTGAAAATTGTTACATCACACACACCACCTTAATTTAAGTGATAAAAAAAAAAAAAATCCAAAATAAATCTTGTAGTGCAGTAATACATCAGGGTCAGAATGTTCATGATGGCCCATTTTTGCAAATATCAGACTACAGTTTATTTTTATTCATTTAAATATTTTTGTTATGGTTTTGAAGAGTGAATTTTTTTATTAATTGTTTTTGTGGTTCTGAGAGTCTATATACGTATGTGTATTATATATGGAATTAATTGCAAAGCATATAAGTAAAAGTCCCTGCAGCTGCTCCCTTGTTTGCTCTCGGGGTCACCACTGCAAATCCAAGGTCGATCTGCAAGTTGAATTGGCACAAGTTTTACGTCGGATGCCCTTCCTGGTGGAACTCCACATTACAGGGAAAAATGTGGCAGAGGTGGGGTTTGAACCACAAACCTTCCACGCTGAAACCAAGTGCACTAGCCACTTGGCCACCACCCCTGCCAAACCATCCATCCATTTTCTTCCGCTTTATCCGCAGTCGGGTCACGGGGGCAGCAGCTCAAGCAAAGCAGCCCAGACCTCCCGATCCACACACACCTCCCCCAGCTCCTCCGGGGGAACCCCAAGGCGTTCCCAAGCCAGCCGAGAGATATAGTCCCTCCAACGTGTCCTGGGTCTTCCCCAGGGACTCCTCCCAATGGGACGTGCCCGGAACACCTCTCCAGCGAGGCATCCAGGGGGCATTCGGAAAAGATGCCCGAGCCACCTCAACTGACTCCTTTCAATGTGGAGGAGCAGCGGCTCGACTCCGAGCTCCTCCCGAGTGACCGAGCTCCTCACCCTATCTCTAAGGGAGCGCCCAGCCACCCTGCAGAGGAAACTCATCTCGGCCGCTTGTACTCGCGATCTCGTTCTTTCGGTCATGAGCCAAATCTCATGACCATAGGTGAGGATCGGAATGTAGATTGATCGATAAATCGAGAGCTTTGCCCCCCTACTCAGCTCTCTCTTCACCAAACCATGCAATTGATTTGGGCTAGTAGTTGTAAATTAGACACAATGAATTGATTTTAATGTGTTGTTGTTGCTGTTTGTTTGTTTGTTTGTTGTTTTTTTATTTGTTTGTGTTTTGGTCTTTGCCAGGATTTTGGAAAGAAAAGCATTGGTAAATGATGACCTACCAGCCCGAATCCTGCAAGGGGCAGTTGTGATGAAGACAAATCTGAAAGAATTCCAGCGTCTTAACATTTTATTTGAAGATGGCACTGTGGAGGACAACATTGACACTGTGATCTTCTGTACAGGATATCATGCAAAATTCCCATTCTTGCCCCCACCTCTATCTGGCGGACCATGTGAAGAGTTGACACTCTACAAGTAAGTACAGAGAGAAAGATGCCACATGATGAACTGAGTTATAGACATTTGTTCTGTGAAGGACCTAAAAAAAATAACACATCTGTTTTGTTAAAAGAAAAGTAGAATAAATTAATAAAAAGCTCAATTTGGCAGTTAAAATGCAAATGGCATTTTAATTCATCAGTAATCATAACGTGTTGTAATTAGAAGCGCACTTGTTTGAGCAGCTCTGTGACAGACTGGCGTCCTGTCCAGGGTGTACCCCGCCTCACGCCCTGTGACTGCTGGGATAGGCTCCAGCCCCCCGTGACCCTTAATTGGAGTAAGCGGATATAAAAAATGGATGGATGGACTTGTCTGAGCACATAAAGTCCTGTGCATGTTTATTGGCAGCCCTGAGTTTAAGACAGCTCTCTGGAACATGGCCATGGGAGGAATTGCATTGGGGCTGCTGTCATGGAGTGTCCCCAAAGCTGACAAGGACACATCTTTAAAAAAAAAGGTTGCACAAGATATTTAATTCTCACTAAATTTAATGCAGCACCCCCACTTCCCAAAGCTGTCTTCTGGATATGAACGAGACGCAAACAGAACAGGCGCCATTTTTGTAAAAACTTTCAATGTATGAAACATTATGTATTCACTAAGGGTAAGAAGTGCGATTCTGATATAACCTCTAGTCGCATAAGTGCATGACACTTGGGACTTAATTGGCATTTTGATAAGAGGGCGCACGCCAAGAGTAAAGGGCACAGCACCCCTGTTACCCGGTTTAGAAAAACCCTATGGATATTTTTTTTTCTCCCTCTCATTCCCCCTGGTGAGGGTGGCCCAAGCAGAGGTTCACCCCTTTGAGTCTGGTCTACTTGAGTTTTCTTCCTCAAATCATCAGATGGGGTTTTTCCTCGCCACTGTCACCTGTGTGCTTGCTCTAGGGGTTAGTAAGGTTAGACCTTACTTGTGTGTGAAGCACCTTGAAATAAATTGAAAGTGGTGGTGTGTGTGTTCCTCAAGCTTGGGTCCTCTACCAGAGGTAGGTAGCTAATTGGGCAGTAATTTTAGGGTGTCCTACCCTTGTGGGGGTCATTCAGGATCAGGACTGCCCTGCCCTGTGCTAGCCAGTCCTGCCCTGTGTTAACCTGCTGTTAGTAGCCCACTAGGGATGTGAATCTCATCACTGACAACAATTCGATAAGCATCTTGTTACACTACCAGCAATACGATACATCTTGCGATACATGACAATGCCTATGATACGATGTGATACGATTCACCCCTGTTCCCGATTCGATGCGATATGATATGTATTTGACGGCAATTCAATTCCTCACAATGTGATACGATGCGATTTGGTGTGACACGATGCGATTCAACATGATGCAAAGAAATTATGCCAAGAATTTAAATAGAAAATAAGAAGCTGTAATTCAGTATGGTACTATCATGGTATGGTACTATCATGTCTTGTCATCTTTTCAAGTTTCCCATCTTTTAAAAAAAAAGCCAAAATATCTGCAAAACGCCCGATTTAAATGTTTTACGTGTGTCAAAAACGTCTTCCAACTGCTTGCTGCTGTTCTCGCATGACCTCCATTTTGAAATAGATTTGTTGCGGTACAAATGTACTTTCAGGTTCCCGGCAGTGATGATGCATTCAATGTGCCTTGGAAAAAAATCAACGCACCACGCAGCGACCAATGCATCATGATTTCAGACGACCGTTGAATCAATGCACACTGAATGAATTGATAGACTTGCGTCGCACACATTTGTGTCTAGATACCGATTCTTATTGATTAATCTCCACATCCCTATAGCCCACCCATTTGTACTGCCGGGTGTACATGGAGTGCAGTTCACTTCTTCAACCAGCAGGTGTGGATCATATCAGGCCCTGGTGCTGTCCAGCTCTTCACCCTTGAGACTCGTTGGATGTCTGCCTTTGTGATGTTGATTAGTTCTTGTTCCTCGCACTGAGGCCTACCAGCATAGATGTGTGGCAGATAGGGGAAACTTCATTTCCTTGTTGTTGAAGAGGCAATCTCTACGTCAGAAAGGTTGCAACATTTGGGCAAGTGGGGAAGACTAGCAGGTGCCAGTCATACCTTAATCAGGGAAAGAATATCAATAGATCTTCTGATTATTACTTTCTCATGTAAAAACATTTTCTTTTGTGAATACATTTAGTGCAGTGATTACAGGGAGAGAGTCACGGTCAGACTCGACTCTGAACATAACTTCACCTATAATAACCTGTTTTGCACTTGTTTCACTTGTTTTAATCATTAATCAGAGGGAAACTGGAGCTGGAGAGTTAATAGAACACGATGTCCTGACACAGGAAAAGAGCTTTGCACTGGGCAGACACACCACCGTCTTTCAGGCTGAGGTGTTTGCTGTTATTCAGCTCCTGATTAACCTCAATTTTTAGGGGTAAAAGAGTTTTACTCAGAGTCACAGTGTAAAACACTTGATTTGGCAAGACAATAGAGCTGATTTCACTCTATAACAGAGTGTATTTTACTCTGGTTAGACTGGGACCAAATGCTACACATCTCAAGGATCATCAGTGGAAACAGGATGCACCTGAGCTCAGTGTTGGGGGGAAAAAAGAGTTTCATCCATTTAGGAATAAGGCTGTAACATCGAAAAAGGTGTCACAAGTGAAGCAATGTGAATACTTTTCAGATGCACCATATATTATCCATCACTGGAGTATACAAGGATGAAAAAACCTCCACACAATGAGCTCTGATGAATCTTCACAAAACACACAGCCATTTTGAAAAGATCAAGTAGAACCAGCTTGGGCATTGTCATGGATGTGTGACATCACACTTGGGAGGCTGTAAAAACATCATGACGATGCTACGTAATGGAATTTATATAGGCCCAATTCTTAACCACTATTACATCTTCCATAGAATCAATATTGCTTCTGACATTGCACCTGTGGCCATGTGATGTCAGATGGACTCAGTATTCCTTTAAAAGCATTCCATCATCTTGACCATTGATTGGATTCATTCCAGTCAATGACTGGGCCATTTAGTATCTGCATATGACCAAAAAATTAAAATAATAATAATTTTTTTAAGGAAATAATTTCACTGAATATTTGTGTATAATTTTATTGTCTTAATAGTTTACTTAGAATAGAAAATGTGTATTCTAATACTTAGAATGTGCAGTGTGACTGCACTGGCTGTGTGTAGTGTACTCCCCCCTACACGCCAAATCCCACAACATTTCACCGGTGCTTCCATTTCAGGCTAAATTCACCAGTCCATAATACTCACGCTAGTCAGCTTTAGCTGCTTAGAGCTGGGTGCTGACCCCCCTGACTGTACCTAATTTTATGACCAATGCTTGCTAGGGCTTTGCTGACTTTTTCTGTCCATCTGAACCCCTAATTTGTTTTGAAAAATGACAACATAATCCCATCCATTTCTTTTTACTCTCTAGATGGAGGACCGGGGTGATCTGCCCATTCGCTGGGTGTTGCCAGAGCGCCATCATCTTGGTTTGAGTGTTGGGAAAGTGTAGTGACACGGACCCACAACAGGGGGCGTAAATGAACGGACAATGGATAAGCCAAAATATAACAATTTAATGTTGCGAATTGTGCACAACGGAATACAGACAAATGCAGTTTGAGAATGATAGTCAATTATACGAAAAGTGACATGTGGGCGGGCTCGAGGATAGAAGACGTCTGTCCAGAGAAGAGCCGGGTCCCACATGGCTTCCACTGCCAACAGATCTGAAGAACACCGGAGCCGCCAAGTCCTGAGTCCCCAGGTGGGCACCGTCTCCAGCTGTCAGACCTGGTACTGCTGGCAGGAAGCAGAGACAGTTAATGGTGGGTGTGTGGATACACACCCAGTAAATCCTCACACACAGATCCAGTTCCTCCGGGAGGGAGCACCTCCACCTCCGACGTAGGAACACAGTAGCAGCTCCTGTTAACCACTTATCTGGTTGGAGTGAGAGGCGAGGACGTCGATTCTCTCACTGATCACCAACCCAGCTGAAAGTGCACCACAGGAAAACGACTGCAAACAGATCACACGTAAGTCACAGTTCAGACACAGCAGAAAATATTACCTAAGCGGTAGATGATTTCTCAGCAGCGAGGTGGAGTTGCTGCCCAGCTTTTATGGTGATGTGGTGATGATGAGTGACAGCTGGTGCTGTTGATGAGTGACAGCTGTCACTCCTGGTTGCTCCGGCGCCCTCTCGTGCCTGAAGCCCGCACTTCAGGCAGAGCGCCCTCTGGTGGTGGGCCAGCAGTACCTCCTCTTCAGCGGCCCACACAACATAGAGTCTAAAAACCCGACCAGGCTTATCGGGGTGTCGGATGTAAAAGTCGGCCAGGAGGGCCGGGTCCAGGATGAAACTCCTCTTCACCCAGGAGCGTTCCTCAGGTCCATACCCCTCCCAGTCCACCAAGTACTGGAACCCACGGCCCTTCCGACAGACATCCAGGAGCCGGCGTACTGTCCATGCCGGCTCTCCGTCGATGATCCGGGCAGGAGGCGGCGCCGGTCCGGGGGTGCAGAGTGGTGAAGTGTGGTAGGGCTTAATCCGTAACACATGAAAGACAGGATGGATCCGCAGTGAAGCTGAAGCTACCAGCTTCACTGCGGCTGGACTGAGGACTTTGAGGATGTGGAACGGTCCAATAAATCTGTCCTTACGTTTTTGGGATTCCACTTGCAGTGGGATGTCTTTGGTGGATAGCCAAACCTCTTGCCCGGGCTGGTATACAGGGGCCGGGGAACGCCGGTGGTCTGCATGGGCCTTGGCCCTCATCCGGGCTTTCAGCAGGGCAGAGCGGGCAGTACGCCACACCCGACGGCACCTCCTGAGGTGGGCCTGGACCGAGGGCACCCCGACCTCTCCCCTCCACGAGCGGAAACAATGGGGGCTGGTACCCCAAACATACCTCAAATGGGGAGAGGCCAGTGGCAGATGAAATATGGCTATTGTGAGCGTACTCGATCCAGGCCAGATGGTTGCTCCAGGCCGTCAGGTGCACGGAGGTCACGCAGCGGAGAGCCTGCTCCATATCCTGGTTGGTCCGCTCTGCATGTCCGTTTGTCTGGGGATGGTACCCGGACGAGAGGCTTACGGTGGCCCCCAGTTCCCTACAGAAACTCCTCCAGACTTGCGAGGAGAACTGGGGACCGTGGTCGGTGACAACGTCAGATGGAATCCCATGCAGACGTTATGACATGGTGGACCAGGAGGTCTGCTGTCTCCTGGGCCGTCGGGAGCTTTGGGAGGGCCACGAAGTGGGCCGCCTTGGAGAACCGGTCCACTATCGTGAAGATGGTGGTCATGCCCTGGGATGGTGGGAGGCCCGTGACAAAGTCCAGGCCGATGTGGGACCAGGGGTGGTGAGGCACAGGTAATGGCTGGTGTCCCTGTGCCCGTTGGTGGTCAGCTTTTCCCCTGGCGCAGGTGGTGCAGGCCTGGACATACTCCCAGACGTCGGCTTCCATAGACGTCCACCAGAAGCGCTGCCGGACTACTGCCACGGTTCTTCGCACCCCTGGGTGACAGGAGAGCTTGGAACCGTGACAGAAGTCCAAGAACGCAGCTCTGGCTTCTGGTGGGATGTATAACTTGTCCTTTGGGCTAGTTCCCGGGTCCGGGTTCCGTGCCAGGGCCTCCCGGATGGTCTTCTCCACGTCCCAGGTGAGGGTGGCCATGACAGTGGACTCGGGGATGATGGTTTCCGTGGGATCTGACAGCTTGGTTTTGACTTCCTCTTCGTGAACCCGGGACAAGGCGTCAGATTTTTGGTTCTTGGTCCCAGGGCGGTAGGTGATTTGGAAGTCAAAATGCCCGAAGAACAATGACCAGCGGGCTTGCCTGGGGTTCAGACCCTTGGCGGTCCGGATGTACTCCAGGTTCCGATGGTCTGTGATAACCGTGAATGGAACCGCAGCTCCCTCCAACAGGTGTCTCCACTCCTCAAGAGCCTCTTTCACTGCAAGGAGTTCTCGATTGCCCACGTCATAGTTTCGCTCAGCCGGGGTCAACCTGCGGGAAAAATAGGCACAGGGGTGGAGGACCTTATTGGACTCCCTGCTCTGGGACAGCACGGCTCCTATCCCTGAGTCAGAGGCATCCACTTCAACTATAAACTGGCGGTTAGGATCGGGCTGCACCAGGACTGGCGCAGTCAAGAACCGGCGCTTCAACTCCCTAAACGCAGCTTCGCACCGATCCGATCAGGTGAAGGGGACTTTGGAGGAGGTCAGGGCTGTCAAGGGACTAACCATCTGACTGTAATCCTTAATGAACCTCCTGCAGAAGTTTGCAAAGCTGAGGACATGTTGCAGCTTCCTACGGCTTGTTGGTTGGGGCCAGTCTCTCACCACCGCAACCTTGGCCGGATCAGGGGTGACGGAGTTGGAGGAGATTATGAACCTCAGGAAGGACAAAGAAGTGCAGTGGAACTCGCACTTCTCACCCTTTACAAACAGCCGGTTCTCCAACAACCGCTGCAGGACCTGACGTACATGCTGGACATGGGTCTCAGGATCCGGGGAAAAGATGAGTATATCGTCCAGATATACAAAGACGAACCAATGCAGGAAATACCGCAAGACGTCATTAACCAAGGCTTGGAACGTCGCGGGCGCATTGGTGAGGCCGAACGGCATGACCAGGTACTCAAAGTGACCTAATGGGGTGTTGAATGCCGTCTTCCATTCGTCTCCCTTCCGGATCTGAACCAGGTGATACGCATTTCTAAGATCCAAATTAGTAAAGATTTTGGCTCCATGCAGGGGGGTGAACACGGAATCTAACAATGGCAACGGGTATCGGTTGCGAACCGTAATCTCATTCAGCCCCCTGTAATCAATACATGGACGAAGTCCGCCATCTTTCTTGCCCACAAAAAAGAAACCTGCACCCATCGGGGAGGTGGAGTTCCGGATCAGCCCGGCAGCTAATGAGTCCCGGATGTAGGTCTCCATTGATTCGCGCTCAGGTCGTGAGAGGTTGTACAGCCTGCTGGACGGGAACTCAGCGCCTGGAACCAAATCAATGGCACAATCGTACGGACGGTGCGGGGGAAGGGTGAGTGCCAGATCCTTGCTGAAGACGTCAGCAAGATCGTGGTACTCAACCGGCACTGCCGTCAGATTGGGAGGGACTTTGACCTCCTCCTTAGCCTGGGAACCGGGAGGAACCGAGGATCCTAAACACACCCGATGGCAGGTTTCGCTCCACTGAACCACCACCCCAGACGGCCAATCGATCCGGGGATTGTGCTTTAACATCCATGGGATGCCCAAAATCATGCGGGAGGTAGAAGGAGTTACAAAAAACTCAATCTCCTCCCGGTGGTTTCCAGACACCACCAGAGTTACTGGTTGTGTCTTGTGTGTGAGTAAAGGGAGGAGGGTGCCATCTAGTGCCCGCACCTGCAATGGCGTAGGAAGCGCCACCAGAGGGAGCCCTACCTCCTTTGCCCATCTGCTGTCTAGCAGATTCCCTTCTGACCCCGTGTCCACCAGTGCTCGGGCTTGAAGGGTTAAATCCCCGCTCAGGATTGTGACTGGGAGTTGTGTGGCAATTTGTGTGTGACTCACTTGAATGTCTTGACCCCCCCTTAGCCCAGTCTCTAAGGGCGAGTGTTGACGTTTTGGCCGTTTGGGGCAGTCTCTCTGTGTGTGCTCTGTTGAGCTGCAGAGAAAACACTCTCCACGGATCAGCCTCCCCATTTTGGCCCTGTGCGTTTCCCTAACAACGCCAACAGGGGGAGCTGTTGCCCCACAAAGCGCTGCGGCTGTGGAGCGTGGGGAGGGCGGCCCCTTTTTGAACCCGGAAGGGAGAGGGGCGGCGCGTATCCGGTCACGTCCTTCGCCTCGCTCCCGACGGCGTTCCTCTAACCGATTGTCTAATCGTATAACGAGATCAATAAGCCCGTCCAAATCCCGCGGTTCGTCCTTAGCCACCAGGTGCTCCTTCAGGACCAACGATAGTCCGTTTACGAAGGCGGCGCGGAGGGCAGTGTTATTCCAGCCGGACCTCGCAGCCACGATGCGGAAGCCGACTGCATAAGCAGCTGCGCTCCGGCGCCCCTGTCTCATTGACAGCAGCACGGCTGAAGCGGTCTCTCCTCTATTTGGGTGATCGAACACTGTTCTGAACTCCCTCACAAACCCATCATATGTCAGAAGGAGCCGTGAATTTTGCTCCCAGAGCGCTGTAGCCCAAGCGCGTGCCTTGCCGCGAAGCAGATTAATCACATAAGCTATCTTGCTAGCATCAGTCGCGTACATGACGGGTCGTTGTGCGAAGACGAGCGAACACTGCATAATAAAGTCCGCGCATGTCTCCACACAACCCCCGTACGGCTCTGGAGGGCTTATGTATGCTTCAGGGGAAGGTGGGAGGGGTCGTTGAACGACCTGTGGAACGTCACTGTTGCGCACAGGATCGACAGGAGGGGGAGCCGCAGCAGCGCCCTGAGGGCGCACCTCCACCTGCGCGGCGAGAGCCTCCACCCTGCGGTTAAGGAGGACGTTCTGCTCGGTCATCAGATCCATCCGAGCAGTAAAAGCGGTGAGGATTCGCTGCAACTCACCGACCATTCCTCCTGCAGACGCCTGCTCGCCCTGCTCTTCCATTGGCCGTTCAACAGCCGGTTGACGCCCCTCGGGGTCCATGACGTTGGCCGAGATATCCTGTTGGGAAAGTGTAGGTACACAGACCCACAACAGGGGGCGCAAATGAACGGACAATGGATGAGGTCAAATAACAACACTTTACTGTTGTGAATGGGCACAACAACTACTATCAGATTACAACAATAGACAAAAGCCAAATCACAAAAGGTGTCGTGTGGGCAGGCTCGAAGATAGGAGACGTCTGTCCAAAGCAGAACCGGAACCACACGATTTCCTCCGCCACCAGACCCCGGGAATACTGGAGCCGCCAAGTCCCGAACTCCCAGGTGGCCACTGCCTTCGCGTGTCGGACCTGGTACTGCTGGCGAGGGACAAAAGAACAATTAAATGTGGGTGCGTCTGCACCCAGGAATCCGCACGGCAGGAAAACTACCTCCACCACTCGTTGGAAAAGGAGTCAGCTAAACAACTCACAAAAGTCACAAGAGATCACTGTTAACCAGTCAGCTGAGCATGTTACCTTCCAGGTAGAACGATATCTCAGCAAAGAGGTGGAGGCGTCGTCCTGCTGATATTCCCCTGCTGATCAGATGATGGGTAACAGCTGTTGCAGGTGATGCGTGACAGCTGTCACCCTGGCTGCTCCTGTGAGGCAGCTGCGCCCTCTCGTGCCTGAAGCCCGCACTTCAGGCAGGGCGCCCTCTGGTGGTGGGCCAGCAGTACCTCCTCTTCTGGCGGCCCACACAACAGATAGCAGCACGTTCGAAGCAGTCTCGCCTCTATTGGGGTGATCAAACACTTGCTTGAACTCCCGCACAAACCCAGTATATGTTGTTAGGAGCCGTGAATTCTGCTCCCAGAGCGCCGTAGCCCAGGTGCGTGCCTCTCCTCGAAGCAGATTTATAACATAAGCCACCCAGCTAACATCTGACGCGTACATGACGGGACGCTGTGAAAAGTTGAGCGAACACTGCATTAAGAAGTCTGCACACGTCTCGACACAACCTCCGTACGGCTCCGGAGGGCTTATGTATGCTTCGGGGGGGGGGGGGGGGGGGGGTTCGTTGAACGACCACTGGAATGTCTGTATTTGGCACTCGGTCAGCAGGAGGAGGTGCTGCAGCAGCGCCCTGTGCGTGCACTTCCACCCGAGCGGTGAGAGCCTCCATCCTCCGATTGAGTACAACATTCTGCTCGGTTACCAAGTCCAACCGAGCAGTAAAGGCGGTTAAGATTTGCTGCAGCTCACCTAACACGCCTCCTGCTGGCGCCTGTGCACCTAGCGTTTCCATTGGTGGTTCATCCGATGGTTGACGCCACTCGGGATCCATGACGTTGGCCGAGATATCCTGTTGGAAAAGTGTAGTGACACGGACCCACAACAGGTGGCGTAAATGAACGGACAATGGATAAGCCAAAATATAACAATTTAATGTTGCGAATTGTGCACAACGGAATACAGACAAATGCAGTTTGAGAATGATAGTCAATTATACGAAAAGTGACGTGTGGGCAGGCTCGAGGATAGAAGACGTCTGTCCAGAGGGTCCCACACGGCTTCCACCGCCAACGGATCTGAAGAACACCGGAGCCGCCAAGCCCTGAGTCCCCAGGTGGCCACCATCTCCAGCTGTCAGACCTGGTACTGCTGGCAGGAAGCAGAGACAGTTAATGGTGGGTGTGTGGATACACACCCAGTAAATCCTCACACACAGATCCAGTTCCTCCGGGAGGGAGCACCTCCACCTCCGACGTAGGAACACAATAGCAGCTCCTGTTAACCACTTATCTGGTTGGAGTGAGAGGCGAGGACGTCGATTCTCTCACTGATCGCCAACCCAGCTGAAAGTGCACCACAGGAAAACGGCTGCAAACAGATCACACGTAAGTCACAGTTCAGACACAGCAGAGAATATTACCTAAGTGGTAGATGATTTCTCGGCAGCGAGGTGGAGTTGCTGCCCGGCTTTTATGGTGATGTGGTGATGATGAGTGACAGCTGGTGCTGTTGATGAGTGACAGCTGTCACTCCCGGTTGCTCCGGCGCCCTCTCGTGCCTGAAGCCTGCACTTCAGGCAGGGCGCCCTCTGGTGGTGGGCCAGCAGTACCTCCTCTTCAGCGGCCCACACAACATAGAGTCTAAAAACCAGGCATAAATACAAATCAGTGGCATGATCAATGTTTTGCCATCTAGTGGATTAAATAGAAATCGATGCATAATCCTCAACATTTACATGATTTAGTGGTATTAGCAGTAGTAATAGTAGGTGTAGTAATATTATTCTTATTATTGTTGTTCTAGGAGAGTGTTTCCTCCTTGTCTTGAGCAGCCCACACTGGCGTTCATGGGTGTTTTCCTTCAAAAGGGACCAATCAACCCCACAGTGGAAATGCAAGCTCGGTGGGCTGTGAAGGTCTTTTCTGGTAAACAAATGAAAATCACACACACACACATGCACATATCTACTGTAATTCATTCACTGAATGAATTACAATAATCTGACAACTGCTGTTTTCTTTTTCAAGGTTTGAAGAGTCTTCCAGCCATGGAGAAGATGCTCACAATAATTGACTCTGACAGGAAAGAAAACATGAAGATGTACATCTCATTTTCTTATTCCATCAAGTCTTTTGTGTACAACACACATTTACAGTTCAGTATTTATATGATTAATAAATAAACTGATGCCATCGCTCTTTTGTTTGTCAGCCATCCCTGCCCACGCGATGCTACACTCCACGTGAATTTTATCCCGTACCTGGATTTTATGGCTGAGGAGGTGAGTTTAATCAAGTCAAGTAAAACAGCATTACTCTGTATGTCAAAAAGGACAAAATCACCCTGAAACCTCTCTATAATCACAGGTTGGAGTTCGACCAAACCTCTTAAGAATATTCCTGAGAGACCCTGTACTCTGGATGAAGGTCTTCTTTGGACCATGCACTCCATACCAGTACCGTCTCTCTGGGCCCAGACAGTGGGAAGGTGCCCGCCAAGCCATCCTCACTCAGTGGGAGCGGGTGGTTCAGCCGTTCAAAACTAGACCCATACCAGAGCCCAGGCCATCCATTCTCTTCTCCCCGTGGTTGATTCCATGTGGGGTAATGGTACTAATAGTGGTGATTTCATCCCAAAGGAAGGTCAGCACAGTGTTACAGGGTGTTACTCCATTTATGGACAAATGTAGAGTTTTTCTGGAGCACAGCTGGCTCACTCCTTCATGACAGAAGCATGAAATCTGGGCTAATTGTAGACAACACTCTAAAAAGTAATTCAGTGGCTTTGTATATGTCACAATAAGAAGCAGCTCTGTTGACTCAATAAAATCTCTGAGACACATTCAACTGATTGTTTGAGTTGGAAATACCAAATGAAGTGCCTAAACAATTTAACAGTTAATTTTATCTTAACTTTACATTTGTTATTTGAGCTTATTTCACTGAAATAATTTATCATTTGCTTAACAAATTATATTTTTTTGAAATATACTTAATTTGTTTGATAAATTTCATTCAGAATATTTGGAAAGGATGAATATACTTACTGTTGTTTAGTATGTATGTATTACTGTTGTAATACTTACTGATGTTTACTTAGATTTACCAAGATAATCAAGTATATTTAAATGATTTTCACAGCTTTTTAAAATTTACTCAATATTTTCAAGTGTGAAAATATTTCCCCCAAAAAATTGAGTGGAACACAGTAACAGTTTTTAGAGTGTATAAGAGCCAAAATGATCACCGCCTTCCTTATTTAAACTGCATTTGTTCACTCCCTCATTGCTCGTTTGTTAATGTTTATCACTTACCAGCACCTCCTCTCTGTCCTGTTTATGCCACGCCATGTTTTGACTCTGCTGTTTCCCGGATCCTGCCTTTAGCCTCAGCTCTGAAAATCCAGTTTGCTTGTGTACTGACCCTGCTTGTTTTTTGACCACATCTTCTGTCTCGCCCCTGCCTGGTACTTTTGCTCCGTGGACTGCCTTCCTGATTACTGAACCCCTGCCTGTAATAAAGACCTGTATTTTTACTCATACGTCCTGTTTGAGAGCCTGCATTTGTGTCCAGCCTCTGCCTGTGCCTCGCCTCCGCTCAGCCCGACACTGTCACGTAGCAGCAGAAAGTAGAGGTGGGCAGATTGATCCTAATATCGATAATATCAAGACCAACGCTGGTATTGATATTGAACGATCCTCGTGTAAAAAGATCGATACTCAAGCTTTTTTCTCTCCCGCACGCACTGACTGCTGCGCACTGCTGTGCGCAGACTCATCAAAGTCTACTCTCTGTCTGTAATGCTGCGTTTACACATAACGACGGCATGTCACAAATGCCACGAAGTATACATTCTTGGCCCCTGATCATGAATGTGATTATTCGGGGCAGAGGCGTCAAGTGTCCTCAGGAACTGTTACAACCTGTTACCACGCGTTACGATTGATTTTATTGTGGGCAGTCTAAGGCACACCTGTGCACTAATAATAGTGTCTAATCAGCATCTTAATATGGCACACCTGTGAGGTGGGATGGATTATCTCAGCAAAGGAGAAGTGCTCACTATCACAGATTTAGACTGGTTTGTGAACAATATTTAAGGGAAATGGTGATATCGTGTATGTGGAAAAAGTTTTAGATCTTTGAGTTCATCTCATACAAAATGGGAGCAAAACCAAAAGTGTTGCATTTATATTTTTGTTGAGTGTATTTTAAGAATACGACATGGTGTCAGAAGAGTTGTGTAGCTGAATGAAGTCATCGAAAGGTCCGTCAAGTTTGAATGAAAAATGAAAGGTGAATGAAAAATGTCTGGCAATGAAGGAAACGACTCACCGAGGGCAGGAGTTAGCACCGCGGCTAGCACTCCCAGTGCAACATTTAGCATCCAGCCACATGAGCCCTTTGATTTTTCCAAACCTCATGAATGGACAAAGTGGGTTCGTCGCTTCAAGAGATTTTGTCAGGCAAGTAATCTGTCTGCAAGCTCGGAGGAGAATCAAGTCAACACTCTAATATACTGTATGGGAGACGAAGCAGATGACGTCCTGAGAGGCCTAAAACTGAGCCAGGCAGACCAGCGGGACTACGCCAAAGTGCGTGATGGCTTCCACAACTTTTTCATAGTAAAGAAAAATGTAGTCTAGGAGCGCACACGGTTCAACATGCGCAGACAAGAGCCAAACGAGACTGTTGATGCATTTGTTACAGCCCTGCATGCATTAGCAGGGCACTGCAACTATGGGATGCTCCACGATGAGCTAATAAGAGACAGAATAGTCATGGGCTTGGCCAATACGAGGCTATCCGAGCGCATGCAGATGGAAAAGGACTTGGACTTGGAAAAAGCTGTGAATTTGGCCAGACAATCAAGAAAAGCAGCAGTCAGCTTTGAGGAGTGAAACAAATGTGATGCAAATAAATGCAACCTCAGTGGACAGAGTGGTCAAAACGAAACAAGAGTTTGACAAAACAAAGTCTAACAAGTTCAAACCCAAAAATGTAAAAGCCCACCAACAACAGTACACCAAAAATCAGAGTAACAAGTGCTATAAGTGTGGTGGTGCTTCACACCCAAAACATGAGTGCCCTGCCAATGATGCAAAATGCCATTTCTGTGGGAAGAAAGGTCACTACCAGCGGGTCTGCAGGCAAAGTAAGGCGGTGCAAAGTATTGAGCAGGAGGAAGAAGATACAGCCAACATACAGATGGGACACACTGAAATGACTTTCAAACTCGATACTGGAGCAGACGTGACAGCAATAGCCAATACAGACTTGAACAAAATATTTGGAAAAGAAAAACCGGTTCTCCAGCATCCAGAAAAGCCACTGTCAGGGTCAGGAAAGACACAACTGGATGTTGCAGGATTCACAAAGCTACAGCTCAACTACAGGGGAAAGCAGACAACAGAGAAGGTCTATGTTGTTAAAAAGTTGCAGAGTTTTCTGGGCATGGTAAACCCATTTGGCCGAAAAAGACAAAGCTCTGCGAGATCTTTTGTCCAAAAAGAATGCTTGGTACTGGGAAGTGGACCAAGAAAAAGCTTTCAGAGTGCTAAAAGATGCACTGACCTCACCTCCAGTGCTAGCAAAATACGATCCAAACAGAGACACCAAAGTATCGGCGGATGCTTCATCCTATGGTTTGGGAGGTGTTCTTCTGCAGCTGTGGGAGGACGGATGGCGACCAGTGGCTTATGCATCAAGGTCACTGTCTCCTACAGAACAGTGTTACGCACAAGTGGAAAAAGAGGCCTTAGCTTCTACATGGGCATGTGAACATTTTCGTGATTTCCTGATCGGCAAACACTTTTGTCTTGAAACCGACCACAAACCTCTTGTTTCATTACTGGGAGGACAAGCACTGGATCTCCTACCACCCAGAATCCAGCGTTTCAGAATGAGACTCATGCGTTACTCCTGTGATGTTACAGTTATCTGCTCCACTAGTGGCCAGTCAGCATCAACCAGTAGTGCAATAACAGATGCCAACTTCCAGCTTCCTGGATCAGCAGGAAAGAACAGCATCACAACCATCTAATTCAGGTGTGCATACTAATATCTTAGTAAGACAGCATGGTGGATTAGTGGTTAACACTGTTACCTCACAGGAAGAAAGTCATGGGATCGATTCCCACCTGTGGCCTTTCTGTGTGGAGTTTGCATGTTCTCCCCGTGTTTACATGTGAGTTTCTTCTGGGTGCTCTGACGTCTTCCCACATTTAAAGACATGCAGGTTAGGTGCATTGGAAACTTGACAATTGCCCAGGTCTCCCTTGCAAAGAGGTTTTGATCTCAATGAGACTAACCTAGTTAAATTAAAATTCGGATACTTAATCTTAAATGAACACTGTAGCCTCTAAAGTGTATTTGTAATACTACAGCGCATGTCTTCTTTTGTGTATTTTACCAGCCTAACTTTCCAGATTTGAAGATGTTTATAATCTTCATGGGTTTCTTTTTTTTCCTAAAACTAAATGTCAGCTGTTATTCACAGTGGCACACTCACAGAAAAGTGTCCAAAACTGGAAAAGGCCATTGATGACATAGATTCAGAGGATTTGGTGCTGGGGGTCAGAGCTGCTTGTTATGCCTTTCCTGATCATGCAGCCTCCCCATGAGAAATGCTTAACTACATTTACAAGGAGCAGCTTTTGGATCTGTATGGAAACCTAAGCATTGCCTTTCATCTGCTGTTAAGATAAGATAAGTGTTATGTTTGGACACGGGTTGAGGAGCGAACCAGCATCTGACAGGGACCCAGCACTAAATAAACAGAGAGCGGTTCCAGAAAACAGATTTATTTTACAAGTGCTATATATAAACAAAAGGTGAATTAACGGCCTGGCGGGGTGGAGGACGACGCGCTCTTCCTAGCGCCCAAGGGATTGTAGCCCGGCAGTTCTGGACCCAGAAATTCCCGCCGGCACCCCCCAGGTGGTTAATGAATCGGACAGCGCCTGTTAAGGACGAGAGGTGAGGTAAGTCACTGTTCACACAAATACTGTTTAGGATTCACACCATCAGCAAACACATTCAGGTTCTACTTCAGACTCAAATTAAAGAGACAGCTCTCACAGCCTGTGGAGGACCATCAATCCGCACGCCACGGCTGTGAAGAGCGAATTTACACAATTATCAGAGTAGCTCAAATATTGCTGCGTGCAAGACGCCAAATTACTACTGTTAATTACTCAAAGTCATTTAAGCTTTAGTTACCTCTGAGGTGTGCTGATGGAGCGTGTCCCTCACCCTTCTCCTTAACAGGCACGGTGCGTCAAACCTGGAGCGATCCTCGGCGTCACAGTGTTGGACAAACGGTCATCACACAGAAGTAACAAAGTTGAGTCCCCAGCACCTTACACAGAGCAGTCATGGCTTAAATGTAGTACATCATTAGGATATCTACTTCAGCTGGAAGTCCTTTGGAACTGCACGTGAACTGCTGATCAGGATATCCACTTCAGCTGGTAGTCCTTTAGCTCTGCACGTGAACTGCTCATCAGGTGCATGGGGTTGGCATGATGACAGTGGAGGGTGAGAGATGCTTCATCCATCATCACAGCCTCAGACACGCCCCCCACAAACCACCCGAAGTATACACAAAACACACAAACAATATCTTGGCCAGCCAAACCCCCCCAACACACAACAATAAGATAAACTTTATTGATCCCACAGCGGGGAAAATCACTTGTTGCAGCAGCAAAAGTCATACAGCAGTAAAGAAAAGAATAATACTAATGTGAACACATTACGTGAAAAATAGAATATGAGTGTGTGTGTGTGTGTGTGTGTGTGTGTGTGTGTGTGTGTGTGTGTGTGTGTGTGTGTGTGTGTGTGTGTGTGTGTGTGTGTGTGTGTGTGTGTGTGTGTGTGTGTATAGATATGGTAAAATTATTGCACAGAATAAATTGCACAATTGTGCATGTAATAAAGCACTAAAGGTGGTGAAAGGCGTAGCTAAAACATTTTGAGCTATTATACAGTCTAACTGCAGTTGGAATAAATGACCTGTGGAGGCGTTCTGTTTTGCACCGAAGGTGCAGCAATCTATTCCTGAAAGAGCTGCTTAAGGTTCCCACAGTCTCATGTAAGAGGTGATAGGCGTTGCCCATAATTGATGTCAGTTTAGCTAACGTCCTCCTCTCACCCACCACTTCTATGGGGTCCAGAGTACATTCCAAGACAGAGCCAGCCCTTTTGCACAAGCCAAGGCTCATAAGCATCACTGTTAGTGCACAAACAGTATTATGCCAACTCTGCACTGTTTGAACTAGTCACTGTTTTGTTGTTAAGTTATTGAAATTTTTATTGTTCTGGTTTTGATTGTTGTATTGTAGTACTTTTCAGAGTTTCTATTTTAAATTGTACATTCAATGTTTACATTGAAAAAAAAATGCTAATGTGTGCTTTGGAAATAAAATCAAGGTTTTTATTGTTACTGCCGCCAACAAAGTTGGAGGAGGTTATGTTTTTGCCGCTATTTGTTTATTTGTTTGTCTGTTTATGGACAGCCTTTTCATATATCCTTATGAAATTTTTACAGAAGATTCATATCCTGATAGGCAAGATGTGATTCAATTTTCAAAGTCAAAGGTCAGTCAGGAAAAATCTTGGAATATTGAAAAAATCCATATCTTTGACATTGAACAAATTTTCAAAAATTCATAACTGTCACAAAAGATCAAATCTCTTTCATATTTGACAGCTTTATGTAGGATGGTATCCTTTATCGACTGAGAAAGCTTGATCTGGGTCTGATCCACATTACAGATTTTGTGGCCATTTAAATTTAACTTTGAAAAAAATCCTATTTAATGTATATTTGACATCATATCTTCATCAAACATGCCCCAATCACTGTCATATTTTAAAGTGGGGTGCCGACTGGCACTCACTATCACCTGACAAAGTTTGATCTGGCTCTGATCTGGATTGTGGAGTTTGTGGCCATTTGAATTTAATATTGAAAAGCCCATTTGATGTACATTTTGCATTATACGAGGTCTGTCAATAAAGTAACGGTCCTTTTTATTTTTTTCAAAAACTATATGGATTTCATTCATATGTTTTTACGTCAGACATGCTTGAACCCTCGTGCGCATGTGTGAGTTTTTCCACGCCTGTCAGTTACATCATTCGCCTGTGAGCACGCCTTGGGAAGGAGTGGTCCCGCCCCCTCGTCGGATTTTCATTGTCAGGAAATGGTGGAATGATTTGGGCTTTTTTTCCATCAGAATTTTTTCAGAAGCTGTTAGAGACTGGCACCTGGAAACCATTCGAAAAATTTATCTGGCTTTCGGTGAAAATTTTACGGGCTTCACAGAGAATAAGGACTGTTACTACAGCTTTAAGGACCCCTTTAAGGACGCTCGGCGCGCCGCGCTCCGAGCTGCGACGACGTGGCACAAGCCACCGGACTATTTCTAAACGGATGGCTCTGTGGATACGAGACCATTGTGTGCTCTTTCTCTGGTTATCACAAGAGCTGGACATCAGCCATTTTCCGGCAGATTTCACTTTTAACAAGAGATTTTGTCATGGAAAGCTGCGCGGAGGCTTCGCGCGTAAAGACCGATTCACTTTGGAAGCGAGACAACGGAACACCTCCGTTTCGGAGTGTTAGAGGACAAGTTTGGACATGTCTATCTCGGCTTTCAATGCTTACCAGTCCAGTAAGTATCAGTGAAATTGTGGACAGCTGGACATGTCCAAACTTGTCCTCTGACACGCCGAAATTTGATATTAACATTGAAAAGCCCTTTTGATCTATATTTCAACCTTGAAAATTTTTTTCCAAGGTAAAAATTTATTGAATTGTAAACTAGTGTTGGCAGAGGTTTGCGCTCTACGAGTGCAACGCTCTAGTTGTTGTTTTCAAGTTAAAGTTCTATATCTTATTATTATGGCTGGTTTTGCTTGCTGTGTTTTTTCATGCTTTAGAATTACAATTAGGGAATACCCTGTTGTGTCTGATTTGTGGATGTTCATGTTGGTTATATGGTTGCAACTGAACTTTAAAAAGGAGTTTTACAGCGACGCATTAGCAGAGCCCTGAAACGGCTATTTGCGACCGTATAACAGCATGAACGTCCGCAAATCATCAACCACAAGGGGGTTATTCCCATTCTAATTCAATTCCATTGTTTTCAAAGGGAGGTGATGGTCTAGTGGTTAAGGTGTTGGGCTTGAGTCCAGAAGATCATGGGTTCAAATCCCCACCTGACTGGAAAATCACTAAGGGCCCTTGGGCAAGGCCTTTAATCCCCTATTGCTCCCGGTGTGTATTGAGCGCCTTGTATGGCAGCACCCTGACATCGGGGTGAATGTGAGGCATAATTGTAAAGTGCTTTGAGCGTCTGATGCAGATGGAAAAGCGCTATATAAATGCAGTCCATTTACCATTTATTTACCATTCACGGTTTATTTTCCTGTACGTAATTCGGTCAGCGAGGGCTACCGTCCAGCCGAGGCAGCGTCGCTCCAACAGCGGTCAGGGCACGGAGTAATCCATCAAAAGTGAAAATCCATCAAATGTGAAATAGTAATTCTGTATCAGAATCCACATTAATACTTTCGAAGTGGCTAAGGATACGTACATCCGTATCTTCTGCGGGACTGTTAAAGGTACGGACAAAGGAGAATAAGTGAAGTGCGCAACGCATCTGCGCATGCATGGGTCAAACGGGGGCAAAAATTCCAACTACCAAACACACCGCTCCCATTGAATTTTGTATACAGTAGCATTAGCGGAGTGTGAAAGTTAAGGCTTACAGGGATTGCTTCAAAGGCTTTAAGCCTTAAGCGACGCATGCAATAATGACAGGTGCGCATGGGTATGGACATATTTGCACATTCTGATTGGTCGGTAAAACATGACGTCACCGGGGAATACCCTCCGTATCTTTAGAACGGTCCCTGTAGATACGGGTCCGTACCTGTAGCCACGGCCTAATACTTTCATATGGTATCTTAAATTCACCTATTTCGGCATCGGTATGCGACTTTCTCTTGCTCTCAGCTAACAGCGCTAACAGTTAGCAGCGCACGCAGCCGGTGTTCTGTCGAATTGTGCGTCTTGTCACATAAATTGACAGTTCTGCGTCCCAACAACATGCGCAGTTGCGCGGAGGACAGGAATGCCATTCGACAGGAATCTTGTCAGAACACCAGTCAGGGCACAGAGTAATTCCAGATGTGAAATGGATGAATATTTTGACACTGTTACCTCGATATTATACGGTCTGAAATCTCACATGATTAACCAATCAGATTCATGGAAAAAAGTAATTGGATTAGAATTTTAATTTTAATTGCACATGTTCAATGTTTACATTTGGGGAAAAAATGCTGATGTGCACTTTGGAGTATAAAAAGTTTGAATTTGACTTTTTTTGTCAGTGTTTTTAATTCTATTTGTATGACGAAAGCTTGGATTTTTTTTTTTTTTTTTTTGCTTGGGGCCCCATGTGTCTTTGGGGCCCCATGGTGCGCTTGCAGCGCCACTGCACTGACCCTCCCTTAAACCCGCCCTTGTGTTGAGTTGGTCTGTTAACTGCAGGAAGGTTCGTGTGACTACAGACAGGCTGTGTCTGTTTGTTTTTGTGGACGGTGACGCAGCGAAAGCAAAGGTCATTTAGCTCCAGTCCCACGTTTCCCCTCTGAACACTTTGTTTTTGTGAGAATTGCTCCTCTTTAACTCCGCCTCTCTTTGCACTTCGTGGCTGCAGGACATTCGGTCTGTGATTCCTGAAAAGGTAAGAACGTTTCTGTGCAAACTGTCTAAAAAGAGTTTCGGTTTTTGCGTGCGTTCGTCGCAAACAAACCACAGTGTGACTTGTATTTTTTATGTCGTTCGGTTATTTTTGTGCGCGTCACCACCAACACGCTCCTTTTCCGCCAACGTTTTTCTCTTGTTTTTGAGTGGAGTTTGTGTGTGTGACAGCTGGAGGATGACTCGTCGCGTGGCTGTGATCGGAGCGGGGTGCTCGGGTTTGACCTGCGTCAAGTGCTGTCTGGATGAAGGTCTGGAGCCTGTCTGCTTTGAAAGCAGTGATGACATCGGTGGGCTGTGGAGGTTCAAGGTGGGTCACGTGGGTCCATATGTATATGTTGACCTGTTGAACTGACAGACAGTAAGGAGAATTACTTTTTTTTTCCCTCTCCCCTGGTGGCAGGAAGGTCAATCCAAGTGTGTGTATCTGGGATGAGTTCAGAATTGACCATATATGGATTTCACCCAAACTCCAACGTCCAGTGGTTAAAAATGAAGCCAACACAGAAGTGGCATTGAATAGCCCCTTGGAGCTGGCTCCAAAAGTTACTTGTGGTTTTTTTTGTTCATAGCAACAGGAGTGGAGTATATGTATGTATATATATATATATATATATATATATATATATATATATATATATATACACACGAGGTCTGTTAGAAAAGTAACCGACATTTTTATTTTTTGCAAAAACTATATGGATTTGAATCACGTGTGATTGCATCAGCCAAGCTTGAACCTTAGTGCGCATGTGAGTTTTTTCACGCCTGTCGGTTGCGTCATTCGCCTGTGAGCATGCCTTGTGGGAGGAGTGGTCCAGCCCCCTCGTCGGATTTTCATTGTCAGGAAATCGGCTGATCGACTGCCGCTTTGCTTCATCAAAATTTTTTCAGAAAGTGTGAGAGACAGCCAAGTGGAAACTATTTGGAAAATTCAGATGGCTTTCGGTGAAGATCTTATGGGGATCACAAAGATTAATGACAATTACAACTGGTTTAAAGACGGCCCACAGCGGCGGATGGCGCGCCGCGCACCGAGCGGCGATCGACAGGCTCAAAAGACCAGATCATTTCCAAAGTGAACACTTTGTTGATCCAGGACGTCATCTGACTACCAGAGAAATGGCAAGACAGCTGGACATAGCACTTTTTCGGCACATTCCACTGTTACAGGAGTTTTTATAATGGAAAGAGGAGCGGAGAAATTCGCCATGGAGCCGCTCATGGCGTGGGACAAAAGCACCTCTGTGTTGGTCTCACAGGACAAGCCCTAACATGCCCAGCCCTTGCACCATTCGGAAGATTTAGACGGCTTTTGGTGGTTTTTCAGTCGTGTGACTATCCGAGAAATTGTGGATGAGCTGGACATGCCACAACATGTCCTGCGAGGCTTCATCACTGCGTTGCTTTTTGTTCTGTGCTCTGCGCCTCCGTCCCGACGCACGAATTCCTCCACACGTCTTTTCATGCCGAAAAAGTGCTGATGTCAAACTCTTCTGCCATTTCTGTGGTAGTCAGATGACGTCCCGGATCAACAAAGCGTTCACTTTGGAAATGATCTGGTCTTTTGAGCCTGTCGATCGCCGCTCGGTGCGCGGCGCGCCATCTGCCGCTGTGGGCCGTCTTTAATCCAGTTGTAATTGTCATTAATCTTTGTGATCCCCATAAGATCTTCACTGAAAGCCATCTGAATTTTCCAAATGGTTTCCACTTGGCTGTCTCTCACACTTTCTGAAAAAATTTTGATGAAGCAAAGCGGCAGTCAATCAGCCGATTTCCTGACGAGGGGGCTGGACCACTCCTCCCACAAGGCGTGCTCACAGGCGAATGACGCAACTGACAGGCGTGAAAAAACTCACGTATGCGCACGAAGGTTCAAGCTTGGCTGATGCAATCACACATTCAAATCCATATAGTTTTTGCTAAAAATAAAAAGGTCCGTTACTTTTCTAACAGACCTCGTGTGTGTGTGTATAATTGCTTTGGTCAGTCTCAGTGACAGCTGTGTGCTGGTGAGCCAAGTCATGTATAGAGTCTACGTTTCTCTGAGGACCGGCCACTTTACTGAACAGGGCATTGATTTATGTGCACATGTGAACTTGAACACAGTTTATTTGATTTTTACCTCATTTGAGCAAGACATCCCAAAGGGTGGCATAAGGCGAGATCTTTGACATCAGTCATGCACAAAAAGGCAGGAACTATCTTCAGAGACAGGTGCATGGGTGATATAAGTTGGCGCAATGGGGGAAAAAAATACACTTAGTTTAATGTAGTTCTTGTTCTTTTCCTCCCAGGCAAAATTATAATTTTTTTTACACATTTTACAAACCTCATGTCTTGACAGTAGCAAGGCTCCCATTTTGACTTAAATGGGAATTGGTCGGTAATTCATGCAGATACAGTTTGTCCACAGTAGGTTCTGTGATGAATGATATGTGCACAACTTAATCATCGGTCTTATCAGATGGTTTCACCGTGCACCAAAGTACAGTAGAGTTGGGAGGGAGAGGTTAAGAACTTGTGCTGACTGTTACAAAATAGGTTGCCAGTGTCATTTTGCTGCCATTTTGTGCTCATGGTGGATTTGTGTCACTCTCTGGATGACTGGCCCCTTTATTGGCATTCATTCATTCATAGTATAAGAAGAGGGAGGTTCTGTGAAGGGTCTTATTCTCCGATTCTGTAGTGTGAAGTGAATAAATGTCTACAACACCCCCTGGATGAGGTGCCAGTTCAATGGCGGGTACTCATTTACAGCTGTGTGCACTGAGACAGTGCTGATTAAAGGTCTAATTTATTAAGATCCCACATATCAAAAGTAAGGTCTTGTCCTCACGGATACGGCGCTTTCCCAATTTAATATTGTTCTTTGTCAGTTTCAAATAGTGTTCCGTAAACACGGCACCATTTCAAAATTTTTCTGTGTCCAGACAAAAATGCTAAAACAACCAACAACTAGAAGCACTCAGCGTGCAAATCTCTGCCAAGGCCATGGGGTCAGTGACACCATAACATCTACACGCCGTGGAATCATTGAACCTAAAAAAGTCTAACAATGATGTTTGCTCAGTAGTAAAAAAAGTTTCATCTGCTGTGACTGGATAGCATCAGTGGTGTAGTCTACCTGGAACGCAGGTAGACGCCGTCTACTCACCTAAAATGACCATGAATTTCCGTCTGCCCACTTCAAATTGCCCCGGGGAACGTGACAATGTAAATAAAATAAGCGCTTATTGACTGTAATTTTATTTTCTCCCTTTAAAAGACAGCCACCAGGCGTCCATCACTGCAGAGTGCACCGTATGTCCCACCCCCGCTCGCTCTGCTAGATAAGAGTTTTAATTGGCTCATAGACAGATGGGGGCGGGGCTACCAGCTAATCAGCGCGAAAGCCACACACAAACAAGAAGAATGCTGGAGAAAGTATCGATGGTGATTATTACCCGAAAAATGAAAACAGGTCTCGGTTTTAGATTTTTTTTCTTTTTTTTTTCGAAAACGTCCACCTGCTGCTTCAGGGCCGATTGATGAAGTTTGCACCCTGAGTGGAGGAGATAAACCTGGCGCTGTCTGCATTGCTGGTAAGTGGGCTAGCCTACGACAGCTAGTTTTTTATTTGTTCACTAAGCTAATGGGCTTTTCACACTGAATACGTCAGATGCGTCAAAAAACGGTCTAAAAAGCATTATTTTCAATGAGACGCGTTGCTTTTTAGATGCTGACGGGAGTGCGCATTGCCGCTTGTCGGCAGGCTGACGTGGACAAAGTTCAAGCCAATCCAACTTTCTGAGTTGTGACGTACCTTTGCGTTGTCCAATAGGAACGACGCGTCGGGCCAAAACATGGAAGACTAGTGGCAGAAACAGAAACCACTGATCTGTACAAAATGGATCAGTGTAGAAATAAACCACTGATCTGTACAAAACAAACGTGTCACAGGACTGCTCATTTATGGAGCGGTTTTCTGAAGAAAAATCCTTGGAAATGTTTTTTGTTGTTGTTACCTCAGAATTTCTGATTACTGTTAAAAAAAGGTTAAAACACTTGTAATTAAAATAGCTAAATAAATCAATAAATGGTTCTTTATAAACCTTTCATCTGTAAATTAAAACCACCTGTTATTTCAGATTAGATAATTTCTTGTTTAACATAAGGAACCTCAGACATTTATTTTTAGACAAAATAACATGGAAATTTGTACTTTTTTTTTTAAGTCTGGTAGATTATTTATATCTCATTTCAACCAGAAAAACAGACACTGTAAATAAATACAAATGTTTATTATAAATGCAAAGGGAAATATGACAAACAATGACTGCAGTGATTGTAAAGTAGGATTTCTGTGACATAAACCTCTTGATGAATTTTTTTTAATGGTCATTTCAACTTGTAATTTTGACAAAATATGTAATTGCCTTTAATGTTATCAGGACAGAGTCATTTCTAAAATATGAATTTGAGCACAATAAGTGGAGAGCTTCTACTTGTGCAAATGTCTTTTGACTTTGATTCGTGGACATTTTTAATGATCCGTTCATTTATTGTTAAAATATAAAATGAAACAGCTTTTTAAAAAATAATAGAGTTTTGCCGGTAATCTACAGATGTCCCGTTGGCTGTTGGATAGTGTAGTTTTAAAATGACTGGAATTGGTAAGTGGCATACGCTCAGTAGTTGCATGGTTGTCTTAGTTAGTTAGTTGGTTGTCTTCATACTATACTTTTGTGCCACTGATTTGGCCTACAATGTTTTTGTCATGGGTTGAAAAGGTTTCTGCAAAGTAAAGCATCTACCATATTTTCGTTGTATGTGAATTTTCTGGGAGCTAGCTTCTGTCCTTCAGCCTAGCTGCTGTTTTAATGGAACTTAACGTATACTAATACTAGCTTGTTTATACTGGGTAGGTTTCCTTATGGACCACAAAGCCTACAGGTTCCAGTCCCCCGTCTGGACCTGATGATGGACTGTCAGCTTCAACAGAGATTGTGATAGGAGGCGTGAGGCTCTGCAGCCAGTGCAGGCTCATGTAGACCGGTGTGTTCTGTTTTGTTTTTGTTTATGCGTCTAAACTGTCCACAAACAACGTGGGTGCATGCGGATTATATGTAGGGTGAATCTTGCAGCTGCTGAATTTGACAGTACAGGCTCATATCCGGTACTAAATAGAGGGAGGAAAAGTGAACTCTTGCAATATACTTAGTTGGGAGGCAATAATCTGCTCATTATTGTTAAGAGAACTTTTCTTTCTTAATAACAAGGAGTCACAGTCACTTTTTTTTTTTGAGTGACTGTGACTTAAAGTTGTCTTATTTACTGTTAAACAATACACAGTAGCTTGCATATGATACTTTTGGCTGGATTTAAACATTGTTTATTCCTGGTTTATGACCTGATTAAATTTCTTTGTTAAATTAGGTTTTCAGATGCCAGAAAATAAATGTATTTGATCTACTGTTGCATACTGTATTTTGCAATTGGTGCAAATTACTTACTTACATTCTGACACATTTCTCACATTTATAGTGGCAAATATAGAATATAAATGATCAGATGGAAAGTATAGATCTATTTGGTGTTATGGTGTTAAAAATGTTAATAACCGGGGGCACATTCGCACGGGGTTGATGACGGACAAAAAACACAGTCTACCCACTTCAAAAGTGTAGACTACACCACTGGATAGCATGTATCCTGAGCGCTTGGCATCACAGTTTATTGCAACTTGCACCTTTCCCAGAAGCTACTGTCATCTGAGCACTGATTCCCTCCTTGGCACAGTGATCTATTTCTTCTTGTCTCTTTCTCTAAAATTGTATATAATAATCATTAGATTATTAATATATAAACAAAAATAAATTTAAGAAATATTACAATTTGAAAACAAATGCACCCGAACATGATGACAGCTGCAGCTGCTTAATGCTAACTTTTAACATTGAAAATGCAATAGACATGCTAACACGTTCGCATCGGGATCCCCACTAAAATTTAAACAGTTGTTCCTCTTGTCATTTCCAACCACTCCACAAAATTTCATCAAAATCCGTTCAAAACTTTTTGAGTTATCCTGCTGACAAACAAACGCGACCGAAAACATAACCTCCTTGGCGGAGGTAATGATGTAGTACATATGCCAGGCCTGTAGGTGGTGCTGTAAAGCTTCCACAGAAAACAGAGAAGAAGATGTGCATAAGAGCTGATGGGTGTGAGTGCTAATCAGTGTAGCAGCAGAAGCTAAAGCTACTGTACAAAGCTACTTTATTATTATTTTTAATAGGTTTAATGTCGCTGACATTAATGAGAGAAGCTCCTCATCATCTCACCATGTCATTTAGGTCCTTCAAACTTTTTTTTTTTTCAGTATCAATTTTGAACTCAGGGTAGAGAAATGTACTTATTTTCAAACATCCAAATATTTTTTACATGTAATTTACACGCTCGATAGTCACTGACTGACCTCAAGGGCTGACAAGGTGCGTGCCGCTCTCAGGTTAGTGTTTCCGGTTTCAGTGTCGACTGTCCATTGAATTCGCACGAGATCTCCTCTATTATTGCTCCAGGAAGAGTTCAACATTTGGCATTTCTGGTTTCGGCATCGCTCTACCATGCATTACTGGTGTTTTGTGTTTTTCGTGTGGACAAAACACCAAGATGATACCAAACGTATGCGGATACGCCTGAACTTGTTTCCGTGTGGACCAGGCTTTAGCCTTTAGCCTTCTCCCTCCCTTCTTTCACTCTGAGTCGCCACAGCAGGTCCGAGTTGCCAGTTATTTCTGAGGTTTACCGTTTCTTCCTTCCCTGGAAATTAAGATAAATGGTGAATATCTATGCTGCGTTCTGGTAGCACAGCTGTCTCTGTGCACGCAGTAACGCACACTCACAGCGCGTTACATGTGCGTCCTCTTGTCTTTGTGTATTTCACTGGTAGAACGAACACGCAGCACACATAGTGTCACATGTATCATGCAACACTGACCCAGAGATGTGTATTTGTGTGATGCATCAATGGCTATAATGATCACGAGTCGCACCAAAATGTACTCTGGTCCACCTGTTACGTATGGACACATTTATTCTGAAAAAAATTAACGTGAAGTAAAGCGTTAATGTCTTCAAATATGCCGGACATTTACAATGAATGGGTTTTTTATTATACGAAGAAGCTGTCAAATGTAATCAGTTAACGTCAAGGTTTCAA
This sequence comes from Thalassophryne amazonica, assembly GCF_902500255.1. NCBI lineage: Eukaryota > Metazoa > Chordata > Actinopteri > Batrachoidiformes > Batrachoididae > Thalassophryne > Thalassophryne amazonica. The sequence continues at coordinate 85,901,145 of NC_047112.1, forward strand.
AGCCTCAAAATTTAGGTGCAATCATTCATTCACTCATTTCTGCTTACTCCAGTTAAGGGTCATCCCAGCAGTCATAGTGGCGTTACACCCTGGACAGGACGGCAGTAAATTGCAGGGCCGCTAAAGTTCGTTTTGACCTTGATAAATGTTGTGTGTGCAGACTTCATCTATTTGCATGTTCCCTCCCAGAATTTTGTACACTCATGTGGACAAACCCTAAGTTGCATTGTTAGGCGCAATCCTTATTGAGCAGTTGATATGAGCTTCCTGGTCTTCCTTTCACATTCCTGTTCACTCCCTCATAAACTTTTTTTATGGTTGGTTTTATGGTATAGTAAGCAAATAGCAAAGTTGGGATTGGATTTGTGACAAATATCCTTTAGCGTAACCAGTAATACGCGGAAAGATTAGTTACAATAAGGTAAATCTGAGTGGAACAAGTTGTCCAAACAAACAAAAGAAAGCTTCCAGCACATTGTTGATGCATCAAAGAATGAAGCCAGTTCTGAAAATAAAACTGGGTCCAACTCAGTACTACCATATTGTATCTAATGAAGTGGCCGGTAAGCGTAGATTACAGTGTAAATAGTCAGTCTAGAAGTTTTTTTGCGTGCACTAACATTTAGAAAATGTGAATATCACTTTGAATTGCTGTGTGCAAATTAAGGAAACTGGATCCATTTTTTTCAGTAGCCTCCCACATTTTTCCCTCAGTCACAACTGTCGTCAGGTAGCCCATTTGGGCAGAAAAAGCACACAATTTAGCAACACACGAGAAGTAAATATGAACCTATTCAATTTGTCTCTTCTTTCTTTCTGTCTGTGATACTGAAGGAGAAGCCGGAGAAAGACCGGGCCAGCATTTACTCCTCTCTCATCATCAACACCTCCAAGGAGATGATGTGTTTCAGTGATTTTCCGATCCCTTCACACTTCCCTAACTACATGCACAATTCCCTCATCTTGGACTACTTCAGAATGTATGCCGAACACTTTAGTGTCATCAAGCACATACGCTTCAACGTAAGGAATTTTTACTGATTTCCAAAGAATTACTGTTATTGGTCTGAAAAAGTTTCACGTAAAAGTTGTGTGTAGGATTGAGGTGTTTGTTAGCCTAAATGGAGTAGGGCATTCATAACCATGTGTTACCTGCAACAAAAAATAGTGTGTTCATGAAATTACAATGACACCTTCATGTATTCATGGGAGTGAGCTCCATCATGGAGGCCACCATGCTGCACCGCCATCTTGATAGAGTAGCCTGAAAAGTTCCTTCATTTTTACCCGAGGACATCAAATATTGGTTATTATTGTGAAGGCTTCACGTCCTTTTGTTAACAAGTTCAAAGATGGCTAACGACATATTTTAAGAGGTATTTTCAGAGGTTAAAAAGTCACATTGTGTTTTAATCTGTTCCATTTTGTTTTTGAGTGGTGAGGGTGACAGCCAATCAGAGTAGCACTGCACTGTGACAACAGTGGCAGATCTCGCCAAAACCACTTCGTTTTGTGTGTTTATATACATGATTCTCACATATTATGGAAAAGCTAGCAAGAAATAAATACTTCTGAAACTGAAAATGCCGTTTTTGAAACCTAATAACACCTCTGAACTTATTATTTTGCGGATGTTAGCATGGTGACATCACAGGCTGCTAGCTAGCTGCAAAACTCTGTTTTCTTTCTGTGTAAATATAACATCTTTATCATATAGTATGTAAAAGCTAGCAAGAAATAAACACTTCTAACATTGAAAACATTTTTGTAACCTGTTAACACCTCTGGAGTCATTTACAAGACATTTTGCGGACATTAGCATGCATGCTAACTTCAGCTACTTCAAAGCTAACTTCCTATGGACACAGAGGGTGATCTACAAATATTTCTTGATTTACACAACTTCTGCTCTTGTCAAAAGGTCATGTACATGCACACGCAAGGCCTCCTGCAGACGCTGTTAAAATGAAAATGTCTATTATTGATTGATTGCTAGAGGGGCTTTTTTGAAAATGTAACACTGTACATAAGAAAATAGGATCTTAATAATTAATTAAACAACTGCAAATTATAAAGAACACAATGCTCATACGGCCAAGGGTATTTTAGCATTGCATTATATTTCACAGTTAGCAGCACGGTTGAAAGACTGGAGAGAAAAAAACGGAGTAATCAGCGGTTGACTTGCTGTACACAGTCTACTGGTTGCTTGTTCGTGCAAATAAGTTTGAGAACTGTAATTTTTCAAATGGAGGAAATGGATCATGACTTCCCCTCACCAAAAAAAGAGAAAACTTAAATTGGCACAAAATTGTAACCAGTGACAGCATAGTGCAGTCTGCAGCCTCACCACTTGATGATGCTAAATCTTACATACTGTAGCTTTAAGAGTCTATCTGAAATGAAGTAGTCAAGGTTTTTATTTGTTTTAGCCTGCACACCCTGGTTCCTGTTCTCGATATTACATTTATCCCAATCAACAAAGCATACAACATCACAATCACTATCCTCAATAATGAAGACTGTGATTACAACCCCAGATCAGAAAAAGTTGAGACGATATGGAAAATGCAAATTAAAAGGAAATGCAGTGATCCTTACTTTTACTTTGACTTCTGTTTCATTGTTGACCATATGAAGATTTTTCATGTTTTGTGTGGTCAACTTCATTTCATTTGTTAATATACATCCATTCCTGCATTGAAGGCCTGCAACACATTTGAATAAAGGTTTGAACAGAATAGAATAGAAATAGAATAATTAACTATCATTACTTTGTCAGCCAGTTTTCTTGAGATAAGTTAGGGGATGAATACATTAACATTTCCTAGTCACTGAGCAGGGGCATATCTGTTTTATTTAATTTAATTTATTTTTTTGGTCCTTTTAATGAACCAAAAAAAAACAGCCGAATGCTGTTTCTGAAACTTCTGTTCAGCAACAAGTGACTCAGCTAGATACATTTTTACCAGACAATGACTCAGCAAGGTGTAGCAAGAGTGTTCAGCTTTTTAGCCACAGACATTTTAAACATTCTCTGTTACTTGCCATCATAACATCATAGTCACGATTGTACAGAACAAGTTGCAGGTTATGAAGTATCTTTTCTCCGTGGTTCCATTTTGTGTTGAAATATGCAGGAAATGGCACATAAAAGCTCCAAAATTTTTGATGTGACGCTCCCTTCGGGATGTGCGACCTCTTGATCGCGCCAGATGCATGTGCAAATCCACCCTCCCTCCCTCTTTACAAAATCCTTGATCTTGCCCTGCTGAATATGTCTTGAACTTCATTTCCATCAACGATGAAGAAATGCAGTATTGTATAGTTGTTGACACAGATGTACTGTAGGATGGCACCTCTGTGTCAAGTAGGCCATTCTGAAAAAGTGAGTGCCCATGCTGGAAAGAGACTGAGTGAGTGAAATATCTTGGGTTCTTGTCTGCAGTGAAATGGAAGTCAAACTAAATGTAAAGATCACTGCATTTTCTTTTTCTTTGCTTTTTCCATATCTTCACAACTCTATATCCCCTGCCGGTGCTCTTGTTCTGACTTGGGGTTGTAGTTGCATCCTCACAAGCGCTCTCACTTATGAAAGCTAATGAAGAAATAAATGGTTGCTTTTGTATTGTTGCCTGCAGACTACCAATGCTTATTTCTCTGTGACACAGACCAAAGTCTTACAGGTGAAGCAGAGATCAGACTTCGCTCATTCGGGCCAGTGGGATGTTGAAACGGAGAACAAAGATGGAAAAAAAGAGAGACATATTTTTGATGCTGTGATGATCTGTATTGGACATCACTGCAATCCCAGCCTGCCTCTGCAGGACTTCCCAGGTATCACATATTTGCAATAAATACATAAAATCAAATAAAAAGTCTTTCAGATGAGCTAGAGACGTTTTTTGTGACAGACCCAACATGGAAATAATGATGTAATAGAAATAGAATCTTTGCCCAAGTGTGAAGGAACGTTAATGTCTGTACAAGCTGCGTGGAATTTGTTTTGCATGTGAAATTAGCCTAATGTTTGGTAGAGTCACCTAGACGAAAAGGTACTAACAGTGTTTAGAGCAAAGTTTAGAGTTTAAAGTGTGTTAAAGTGTTATGTCAGGACTCACTGTTGGCAGTTCTACAACATATCTCCATCTTTTCACTAGAATCCACATGCAAAATGATCATTGCTCTTAGTATAAAGTCCTGACAATGTCAGATGAAGATGGGGCTTCATCTCAATGTGATGAGATGGGTCTACAGTTCGGCGGTAAAGGCCCCCTGACACTTGCACGAGTTTCATGCACGCACATCGTTGTGACATTCCCAGCTGGACTCTGTTCTTTGTTCCACTGGCTGCCACGCATTGTGCACTGGATGCTGTGTATATAAAATAATTATTTTGTAGCGGATTAATCATTTTCTGTTCGAGTTAGCTGTTGAAAATGGCTGTAATCACTTCCAGAATCAGAGGAGCGCTCCATCTGCTGCTTTTCTCGTGCACACACGTTAATGAGGTGGAGGAAGCATTTGGAGCTGTCTAAAAAGGTAATTATTTGTCATGTTTATATTGTAATAGCTTGGTAAAACAGTTGCATGTTCTTTCTTTCTTATGTGCAGCTGTAAAAGTATGTTTGTGATAGATTTAACATCTCGTTCTAATCATTCAGACGAGCTGCGCTCTGATGCGGTGTGCTGACGCAACCACTCATACTGTTCACTACTTCTTTACTCGACTTGACAAGCTGCACGTAGTGCTGGTGAGTAGACCGCGCAACGTTTAATACCACTTCACGTTTGTTGCACAACACTTATTTGTGAAAGATTTTTTTTTTTTTAATCATTTCAAAATTCTCTGCGCAGTTGCACGCGCTGGCGCCCCTCTCACATTCATTCTACACCTGTTAACGACAAGTTTACTCTCCTGCACAGTGCGTGCATCAAAATCATGCAAGTGTCAGGGGGCCTTAAGACCCATGCCAGGTTCTGCTGCTATAGTTTGGTGGACCAGAGTGGCATGCCTTTGCATCACAAGTGCTCTCAGGACAACACCAACAGCAGCTTTAGAAGAACTTAGCCCCTCTGGACCTCCTCGTTGTTGGAGAGGCAGTCTTTACGTCAGTAAGGCTGCACCAGTTGGGCAAGAGGCAAACACTTTTAGATACCAGTCATAAAGGGTGACCCAAAAATAAAAACAGAACCCATAAAAGTTGGAATAAATCCTACAATTTAAACTTCAGTCTGTGTACCCTCATTCCCCAAAGTTTCAGTTATCTTGGTCGCTTTGCATAAAAGTCATGTTCATTAAAAATTATGCTTCAATTTCAATTTATTCAATTTATAACTTGCCAAATCACAACAAAAGTTGCCTCAAGGCTCCTCACATAAAACAATTCAAAATTAAAATGAGTGAGTAAATTAAAAGATTCGAATACACAATTAAAAGACACAAGTAAAAGAATAAAACAGAAAAAAATAAAACTATTCATAAGAAAGGGAATAAAAATCCATTTTTAGTGTTGACTTTTTTAAGTCAAGACTAAAAATGGATTTTTATTCATGGAATCTGACTGCCTCACGGTCGCAGGGCAACTGTTCTATAGAGCGGGTGCATGATAAAAGAAGGCTCTTTGACCCGCTGACTTCTTCTTCACCTTAGGAACACACAGTAATCCCGCATCCTGCGACCACAAAACCCAGGTGGGTACATAGGGTTTCACCAAATTAGCCAGGTAAGAAGGCACCAGTCCACGAACAATTCTGTAGGTTAGCAGCAAGACCTTAAAATCTGCTCTTACAGAGACAGGAAGCCAGTGCAAAGAAGATGGTATGATTTGTTGGCAAAATAGGCCTCCAGGTGTCTGTTCTTTGGTTGACCAAGACATGTTGGGGAAGACTATTGCTTCAGTCGTCATTTTTATGGGTCCTGTTTTTCTGTGTCTCGCTCTGTCTGTGGCCTCAACACCGGCACCTTCAGCTCGGCCTCACTACGAACAGTCACTGAAAAAAACCTCCCAGCAGGGTGATGTCCGTCACTCTTTCTTCTGCTCTTTTTCTCTTAATATTGTGGTTATGACGGGCAGACTGAGTGCTTGATGCCGATTGTCTGGTTTGTTCACCGGGCCCTCGAACAGGCAGATAGTGACGTAAAAACCTCTGCCTCCTCTGTGCGTCATTGCTGCGTTCTTTGCGTCCATCGTATCCCACGCATTCAACGCAAGGGAAGGCACCGAAATGATCAATCGATGCATTTGATATGAAAGGCCCCTTAGATTCAAATTAAACCTGAAGGTGTGTTTGTTGTCTGATTTTAAAGAATCATTGTTGGTGGTCAAATTTATATCTCCCTTTTTTTCAGGCATTGACAGTTTCACTGGAGAATATTTCCACAGCCGAGACTACAAGAGTCCAGAAGAGTGGAAGAATAAAAAGGCTGTTGTGATTGGAATTGGGAACTCTGGGGGAGACATCGCTGTGGAACTGAGCAGAGTTACTCAGCAGGTTTGCTGAATTACACATTAACAGTCAGCAAAACTTAAACGAATGGTTTAAGAGCAAAGTGCAGAAGATAAGAGAATTTATCTGAGAGCATACATGAGTGCAGTGACCTAATACAACATAAGCATATGAACATAGGTGTGTTCAATAATGGTAAGTGATCTGCAAGGCCAAAAGGATGTTTTCAACAAATATACTTTAAAAGTTCTCCATCAGAGAAACATGGTTAAACTGGGAATGTTTAAACTTGGTTGTGTGGCTGGTTGGCTTGCTTGCCCTTCTGTACACAGCTTTAAAGGTAAAGCTAAAACGCATACCTCCGGTCATCGCTCTACTGAATACAAAAGAAGAGTGCATCCTGTTCAGAACAGACTGTGAGCTGTGTAGTTGGTATGTAACATGACTCACAAGTATAAATTTTATAACCTTGGAAGACAGTCTTTTGTTCTGTTCACATTAACTTCCTTACCTGTTGGATTTTTTAAAAATATATTCAGGCCATCTGCTGTGGTTTAAAAAACAACCGAGTTATGAATGCATGGCTGGACAGCAGCAGAAATAGAAACAACCACTGGGTAAGAGGTAGCAGCTCCACAAAGTTAAGTGACTTAATATCTGAGCAACATTGCGTTGAGGTCTGGGACAGTGCCTAAGGAGTGGCAAACTGGGGTGGTGATCCCCATATTTAAAAAAGGGGACCAGAGAGTGTACCAATTACAGGGGCATCACAGTACTCAGCCTCCCCAGTAAAGTCTACTCCACGGTGCTGGAAAGGAGGGTTTGGCCGATAGTCAAACCGCTGATTGAAGAGGAACAATGCGGGTTCCATCCTAGTCGTGGAACAACCGATCAGCTCTTTGTGATAGTCAAGTGGCTCCTTTTGATGCAAAGAAATAGTGGCTCCACTCTTGAGTCTCTCCTAGATCACTGAGCTTCTCACTCGGAGTATAAGCTCAGCTACTTGATGGAGGAATCTCCTTTCTGCCCCTTTGAGCTGCTATCTTATTCTTTCAGTCATTACCCAAAACCCTTAGTGATTTTCTGGTCAGGCTGGGGTTTGAACCGAGGATCCTCTGGTCTCAAGCCCAATGCTTAACCACTAGATGATCACCTTCCCTCACCTCTATAGGTGAGGATAGGAGCATAAATCAACTGGTAAATTGAGAGCCTCACCTTCCGGCTCAGCTTCTTCTTTACCATGATGGACCAGTACAATGTCCATAAAATTTCTGGTCCATGGTCTCAGATTCTGCAAATGCGCACCTCCTCCAAATTTTTCACCATTCATACCTGTTTAAATGTCACTGTTACTCTAACCTAAAAGTTTCCATCTCCGTTTCCGTAAAGTAATCTGACAGTTGCAGCGGTTGACTGTACCTGCCAGCAAAACAAATGTTCATCATACAATCACACAAATCAGACCAGGTGAAATGTTAACCCCCACACTGTGGTTGCAGCCTTGTTGGGCAGCTGCTGTGTGGGCTTGGTAGGTACTGGGCACACAGATCGAGTGATGGGCAGTACCACCCTGTGCCACCTGCCATTAGCAGATCCCTGCTACTACAATGTATATGTTACCACAATCAAAGGTGATGGTGATTTGGTAAGTCCCAATTTAAAAAAAAAAACAAAAAAAAAAAAAACTGAACAGCATGTCCTGTCTTCTCAGACGTACCTGAGCACTCGAAGGGGAGCCTGGATTCTGAACAGAGTTGGAGACAAAGGCATCCCTATAGATCTGTCATGGAACAGGATGTTGTTGGCTGCAATGAAGATCCTGCCCTTCGGTTTCTTGTGCAGCCTGAGCGAAGGCCACCTGAACCAAAGATTCAATCACAAACTGTACAACCTGCAGCCAAAACATCGGTACTGTGTTTCTAGAAATTTAGCTTTCCTGCTTTACATCACTGTCAACAATCTCTTTGTTTACACTGGGTTTTCCTAACATTTTAATTACTTTTTATGTCTTTGATGAATATTTTTATTCAGTGGTAGTGTTCATATTACAATTTAATATAACAAATATGTTATTTTAAAATATTATTTAAACATTGGAGACCTTGTTTTCATTCAGGGCCATGGGCAAAAGTTCTTTAAGTTCTTTTTAAAAATGGAAAGCAACATTTTGGCCATAATTAAATGTTTTCCAGAAGTATATTTAAAGTAATTTCATACATGCATGTCCAGAAATAGTCATACCTTGAATGTAGAGGCGGGCATAAAATTTTAAGTGGTGGGGAGGCATTTAAATAGGGGAGGGCCAAGCGTTTGCGAGATCCGTGCAAAAAACACGGAGGTCTGATATCCCTGTACAGACCGAGCAAGCGAAGTTAATAATTCGTTTACTATATGGCTATTTTTTATATATATATAAACACAAACTTACAGTATGGTCCAAATATGAAAGCTGCTGAGGGCTCGTAGTCCGACCTGTTCACTTCACCTCCAGGAAGAACTTGCTAACAGGTGGTCCAGTTGTTAGCTGGTAAGCTTTCAATCTGTGTGTTTTTTCAGATACTGTTTAGATATTTATGGAGTACGTTCATGTCCAACTTTGTTTTTCTAATCCTGTTTTTAGCTTCCTGATTTGTAATGAAAATACGTGTTGCAGACCGATTGTCATGGTAATCTTTCTGGATATGGGAAAATATTTGACCGGTATTCAGCCAATCAGAGCGTGCATAGCGTCACAGCCATATATTAAAATTAGATGTTCATTCTTATTTTGATTCTGAAAAGGCACCAGAAGCTATGTACAGGCACACAGAAATTCTGTTTTCTTGGGGGAGATCCATTGAACTAACAGACCCCTCCTACACTCTCTCTGTGAATGCAAAAAAAACTTTCCATCTGTTACTTTTTTCATTCCATTTTGTATTTCCTTAATGAAGGGCGTCCCTAATATATTAAAATAACAACATACTTAGATCCATTCTCATGCATATCATTGTTCCGAGGTAGAAATATGAGACACAATGATTCTAAATGTGGCAGGACAGCTGGCTTTGTCGTGGGGGTTGAGCTGGAGTCTGTGGTGGAGGTGCCAGAGAGGAGGATGTTGAGGAAACTGCTCAGCATCCTGGACAACACCTCCCACCCCTGCAGGCCACACTGATGTCCTGTCAGAGCACTTTCAGCCATACAGTGAGACCACGAGGTGCGCCACAGGAGGTCTTTCCTACCTGTGGCAATCAGACTGTATAATTCCTCCCCCTTCTGCAGGATGAAAACATAATGAACAGAGTTAATCAGTGCAATATTATCAGATATCTTGTGCAAATGTGTTTGAGTCCATCCATCCATCCATTTTCTTACACTTATCCTAGGTCGGGTCGCGGGGGGCAGCAGCTCAAGCAAAGCCGCACAGACCTCCCGATCCACACACACCTCCCCCAGCTGGGGGAGGTCTCCCCCTATGCAGGGATGAGATTTTTCCGCGGATTTGACAGTCCTGGGGGTCGATTTTGTGAAACGTCCAAATCCGTTGAGAAAATTTTAGGAGGGGGGGTAAGAATGCAAAAAAAAAAATAATTCCAGGAGTACCTTTGTTTAATAAAATTGTCGTCTATTCAGAACACTGAGTGGTCTTTATTTGTTATCGCCGATGCAGCAGGTTCGATCAGTCCGTCAGTCAGCTGAATGCGGAAGTAACGCTGTGCTGATCAGTGACCAGTATGAAGTAGGTGCACAATGAGCATGTAGTGTAAGGGAGGTAACTGTGTAGTCTTTCAACTTCCAATATTCGGTAGTTTCCCTCCAACAAATCATAAAAACCGAGATGGTATCGAAGCGCAGTCGAAGCTATTACTTACGCACGTTTTCATTGGTTATTACAAAGCTTATGACCAATCAGCGCAAAGGTTATATATGCGTTTCTCCCGCCCTTATATGTATGCTTGTTGACAAGTGTGCCATGCTGAAAGTGGAGAATGCTGAAAATCAAGTAAGTCTATGAAAAAATATTTTGGTCACAAAAATACACATGTACAGTAGATGGTCTTAGTAAGGGTTTACAGTTTGAATTATAGGAGAGCTGCTTCCGCCTCTTGAGGCATTGGACGGTTTGTCAGAATTTCTTCGAGGCTGACCAATAATCCTCCTTCATGGCCTCTCCGAACTCCTCCCAGACCCGAGTTTTTGCCTCTGCGACCGCACAGGCTGCAGCACGCTTGGCCTGCCGGTACCTGTCAGCTGCCTCCGGGGTCCCACCTACCAACAAAGACAAGTAGGACTCCTTCTTCAGCTTGATGGCATCCCTTACTTCCAGTGTCCACCACCGGGTTCGGGGATTGCCGCCACGACAGGCACCAGAGACCTTGCGACCACAGCTGCAGGCACCCGCATTGACAATGGAGGTGGAGAACATGGTCAACTCAGACTCCATGTCTCCAACCTCCCCCGGGATCTGGGAGAAGCTCTACCGGAGGTGGGAGTTGAAGACCTCGCTGACAGAGGGTTCCGCCAATCGTTCCCAGCAGACCCTCACGATACATTTGGGCCTGCCAGGTCTGACCGGCTTCCTCCCCTCCCAGTGGATCCAACTCACCACCAGGTGGTGATCAGTCGACAGTTCAGCCCCTCAGTGTCCGAGACACGTGGCCGAAGGTCAGATGACCTTCGATGATCATCGACCTCCGGCTCAGGGTGTCCTGGTGCCACGTGCACTTACTGACACCCCTGTGCTTGAACATGGTGTTCATGATGGACAAACTGTGACTAGCACAGAAGTCCAACAACTGAACACCACTCGGGTTCAGATCAGGGAGGCCGTGCTTCCCAATCATGCCCCTCCAGGTCTCACTGTCGCCGCCCACGTGGGTGTTGAAGTCCCCCAGGAGAACAATGGAGTCCCCGGTCGGAGCACTATCTAGTACCCCTCCCAGAGACTCCAAGAAGGTTGGGTACTCTGCACTGCTGCTTGGCCCATAGGCCGAGACAACAGTGAGAGACCTGTCCCCAACCCGAAGGTGTAGGGACACGACCCTCTTTCACCGGGGTGAACTCCAACACATGGCGACTGAACTGGGGACCAATAAGCAATGCTACCCCAACTCGCCGCCTCTCCCCGTGAGCAACGCCAGAAAAGTGGAGCATCCAGCCTCTCTCCAGGAGTTGGGTACCAGAGCCCAAGCTGTGCATGGAGGTGAGCCCGACTATATCTAGTCGGTACCTCTCAACCTCCCGCACAAGCTCAAGCTCCTTCCCCCCCAGCGAGGTGACGTTCCACGTCCCATCAGCCAGAGGCTGTGAGCGCGGACCGGGCCGCCGGGCCACCCGCCCTCGACTGTCACCCAGTCTCTCTCTGCACCCAACCCCCATGGCCCCGTCTGCAGGTGGTGAGGGCGGGCCCACATCGCTCTTTCGGGCGGGCGCGAGCGCCTGGTGGTCGGTGTGTTTGAGTCATTTCATATAAATTTGTTGTACTTACTGTCAAAACAAAAACAAACATTGTTGACTGTTTCGGGGGACTGGCAAAATAATTCCCTTCGGAATAAATAAATAAATTAAAAGTGGTTACTTTCTTCTTATTTAAGAAGAAAGTAACCACTTTTTCATCAAGGGGGCTGAAATTCCAAATTCCAACTAATTGACTAAATTCCAGATATGTGATTAACGAAATACGTAATGACAATATTTGGGGAAAAACAGAATTACAATACAGCAAGTTTGAATATACAGCTATATAAACAGCTTGTAGCCGAGGTAACATGATGATTTTAAGAATACACAACCTATCAAATGCAAAATGATTGAAAAAGACAAACTCAAGATAATAGGGTTAAGCAAAGCACAAAATACCATGCATAATTTTTGTTTATCATGTGTAACGTCATCAGAATGTGATGAGATAGTACATTCCCCAGTTTTCACGCCCTTCTATGATACACCTACAACCGACGCCACAAGTATACTGCAAGACAGTTCGAGATTTGAAAGAGTTCCCATATAGACTGCACACCTCTCTTTGCAGAAGAGTCACATTCAGGTGTAATCAGAGGTGGATAATCCCAGCTTCTGTGAGTAAAAATCCTACCACACATTTGTTCCATCCACCCACTAAAACAGCTGATTCGAATTGGTTCAACTCTTCAGGCAGGTAGACAAGTTACTCACCAAAATCACCTGTTTTTGATTCAAAGGTAAATCAACACATGGTAGGACTTTTACTCACAGAAGCCAGGATTACCCACCTCTGGATGTAATATTGTGTGAGTTCATCCCACACTTATTCATGTTCTCTCATTCTGTCAGTGCTGACGTGAGTTTGTGTATCTCACAGATCTAGAGTTAGTTCCTCTCCAGAGTGGAAATGAGTAATTTCCTGGTCCAGCTTGCAGTTGCACATGTTCTCCAGTTTGTTGTGCTGAGTCTGAAAGACAATACTACCGCTCTACTGTGGCACAGGATAGAGGTCATCCAACTCTAGTAGGCAGGCTCTCAGACAGAGAATAAGGCAGAAATCAAGAAATACTATAAAGATAATACTATCATCAACCCTAGATGAAACAAAGGCAGGAATGGGAAGAATAGTCTGAATCATCGGGGTATTCCACAGATGTAAAAACCATATTTTTGTATTGTTTTATGATGTGTAGGTTGATGTGTAGACATTTTTTGGACTCATTATCCCTGCCAGAAAACAACTCGCTTCTGCCACCTACTGAGAGGAAGAAGAAACTACATTTCTATAACGTTTTTCCAACAGATGCTCAAAGCACTTTACAATAATGCCTCACATTTTCTTTTACAGCCAAGGCCAGTACCCATTTTTACAGTTGGGTGGACTGAAACAATGCAGATTAAGTGTCTTGTCCAAGGACACAGATACGTGGCATGAGCGGTATTCAAACTCACGTCTCCATATTGGCAGGCCAGCTCCTTACTAAGTCTGCGAGCTCAATAAAAATGTAACAGGTTCAAATGCAAACTACCCTTAAAGGAAGTGACAGATGACACTCTAATTGGTTTATTTCATGTTAATCACCCCGTTGTGCCCTGCACCTTTCTTTGCCCTTGGATTGTGCGCCATGTAGATAGCAAATTGGAGTTGGACACTCTCCAAATTCATTTGCATTCTTCACTTTAGATTATGATTATAAATTCTCAAAATAAGGCCTTTAGCCATGCTTATATTTGAAATGCCTTCATGTAATTGTTGCAATGTTTATCACTCTGATTGTATATCTCAGGTTGTTCAGCCAGCATCCCACAGTGAACGATGAACTGCCCAACCGCATCCTCTCTGGAACTGTTCAAGTGAAACCCAACATCCGAAGATTTCAAGGGTCTAACGTGGAATTTGTGGATGGCAGTGTAGTGGAAGACGTTGACCTGGTGGTATGTTTTAAATATATACACACCTATAATAACACTACATGGTGTGTTCCTTTATTATATTGAGCAATACACGTTATATCTTGTATTTTAAAAAGTAGTAGTTGATTTTGTTTTTTGTTTTGTTTGTTTTTTTTACTTTTAAATAGTATCACATATTGAGGTGGCCAAATCCTATTGCAGAACATTTGTACTGAATCAAACACTGTTTTCATGATTGTGAGTTTGTGTCACACAACAAGCAGCAGTGGCCTTGGAGGCCCCTAGAGTTTTGAAATGAAAGGAAGTGACAAGTTTATTTCAAGCTAAACATATGTATGGATTTGCAGTTACATGCAAATCCATACATATGTTTAGAGCGAGAGAGAAAATTTTATGTTTTATCTACATTCATACAAAATCTTTTGTGCAGGGTTATGCCAACCTGTGACCATGTTATTTTAGATGTCAACTGCTGTTAAATAATGGTAAAATAAGTTTCTTTTTCTGATTTTAATACATATCTGTTGAAAAAAAGTCTGTTTCCATTGACTCTAGAACTTATTCGACATCCTCCCTCACTTTTGTTTTCTGTTGTGACTAAGTTAATCTACCCTTACCAAAAAGTAGTATATGCAAGTATGTTTCAAGTATACTTCTAGTTTACTTTTTATATACTTATCAGTACTATTTTTTGGTAAGGGTAAAACAGACCTTTAAACTAAATTTGAACTCCACCTGTACATGGAACAGGTAACTTTTGGAGAGTTACTTGTCCCATTACATATTGAATCTGACCTCTGTTGACAAAGTGCAGTGACCGTATCTATATATTAAAAGCCAAGGGGCCTCTGTCTACATGTTATGCATGTGTATGACTTGATCACAGGCAAACTACAGTAAACAATGGATTAGATTCTGGACTTGCACGCCATTCCAACAGGGGGCGGTAAATCATCCATATATTAAAAGCGAAGTGGCTTCTGTGTACGTGTGTGTGTACATTCAAACGTGGACAAACTGGGGAGAGCTGAAATTTGCCATTTGGTATGCTTATGTTTTTTGGGTCAAGGATGAACGCTGCCAAAACAGAACATTGATCAGACTAATTTTTTTGGAGAAACTATGGATATTAGCTAACAACACTGAACAGTGGCCATTGATAATTACATTCTCGACTCACACGCCATTCCAGCAGGAGGCGGCAAATCATCTTTCTAATAAAAGCCAAGTGGCCTCTGTGTATGAGTGAGTGTACCTTCAAACATTTATAAACTGGGGAGAGCTGGCATTTGCTGTTTGGCATGTTGGGTCAAAGATAAATGCCGCCAAAATGGAACGTTGATAGGACTAATAGTTTTGGAGAAACTAGCTAACAACAGTGACCAATGGAAGTTGATAATTAATTGCATTCTGATCATTGTACAAACTTTGCATAATGTATTACCGCCCTTGAAAAATGTCAGCTACCTATTATATAAACACTACCCAGTCTAGAGCCCGTGGATCCCCACAGACAATGCCCTAGTCCACTTTAAATGTGCAGTTGTCATGTGCAACTACACATTCAGTTTGTCATATCTGAGAACGTTTATGGAAGTGACAGGATCACGTGATGATTTTTATCTTTTACTGATAATTTGTGAGTTAACTATACAAGAGCCCTGAGAAGAGGATTGAAATTGTGCCATCATTTTGACAGAACTGCATGTGCAGATGTGTGCTGGGCTATAACTGTTCAAAGACGGAAGAACGTGGCAAGCTCAGGCCCATGATAATTGACTTATACATTGATTAAAAATCTGATTACCAGCCACATTTCCTCTATGGTGCAGCCCATTTTATCTACAGCAGCGTGTTGCTCCGGCACTGAAGGCATTAACTGCGGCCCCTGCTGTCCACATGGAGAGTTGGAGACAGCCGGGGCGTGCTGCTCCTGTTCATCCTGTTCCAAGTGGATGCCGCAGCCCTCGTCCACCCGTTCTTTTTGCACCTCAACCACCTGTTGCTTTTCATGTAAATGGAGTTTTTTTTTTTTTTTTTATGTGGAAAATCCCTGTTTAAAAAACTAAATTTAAAAACCCTGTGCGCATGTGGACCAATCTAGTGTTACATTTGTGTTGGCAAAATCCTGGGATTTCATAACTAAAATATAATTCATGCTTAATTTACTAAATAAAAATGACCATTTAATATTCTTAGCCATTACAGATCGTAGACAATTCCGCTCACGTCACCACCTCACACGGCCAAACATTGCCACTGCCGGTGTCGCCAACCAAACAGTCCCCTCTCATATTTGGTCCACCCTGCCTTCACTGCACCTTCATTACATCTGAGACTGACTCTGAGTCTGACTCTCTACACTCAAAGCAATCAAGTGGAATAATGTGATTATTAACCATCAGATGACAAATTAAAACCCGTTAAATTCTAAAGTCAGTTTTAAGCAGAAACGAGGCGATAATCAGTGAATCGCTATTGAAGCTCCAAAATGATGTTGGCGCAGCAGCATGTCTAAGTCTGACGTGCTGCTATGGCGCTCTGATCAGTCCCCCGTCTTTTATTCTGAAATAATGCTGAATTTATGTGGAAATAATTGTTGTAGAAAAGCTTCAGATATCTGTTGCTGAGACAGATGATGACTGCAGTGCAGATTGAAGCAGAAATGAGGTGGTAATCAGTGAATCGCTGCTGATGCTCTGAAATGACATATGCGAAGGCAGAGCGGATGGAATTTTAGGGGGGACAGATCAGTCGGTGACACCAGGGTAATATTTTGCTGAAATAATGTGTTGGGTCCACAATTCAATCATTCAATTTGTTTATCTAAAAAACAAAACGCAAACTGTAAAAAAAAAAATAATAATTGTGAATTGTGACAACAAAAAATCGTGTCCGTTCCACTCTAAAGGCCAGGCAAATTACTTTATATGGCACAGTTCATACATTTTGTGTTTCAAGGTGCTAAAGAAATTCTGCACAGGTTTTATCTTTACACTTTTATTGCAGAGCGTTGCTGTAATCCCTTGAAGTGGGACTGAGTTAAGGTTCTGTCTTACAGGTATTTGCCACAGGTTATAGCTACTCCTTTCCTTTTCTGGCCTCACACGTGCTCTCAGTGTGTGGAAACAAATCAGCTCTGTACAAGTATGTGTTCCCCCCTGACCTGGAACGCCCCACCCTGGCCATCATTGGGCTTGTGCAGCCACTTGGAGCCATTATGCCCATTTCTGAAATACAGGCCAGATGGGCCACACGTGTCTTTAAAGGTAAGACTCTTTCACCTTTGTCCTTTTCATAAATATTTTACATTTAAGATGACTATTAACTTTTTTCGTGTTCTTTTTCAAACAGGCTGTAACAGGCTTCCTTCAGCAGCTGCCATGCTAAAGGACATTCAGTGCAAGCAGGATGCCATGGCTAAAAGGTACTCAACTCAGTGGATTGTTTTTGATGGAACAGGTTTAAAGTCTTGTGGTCCACAGCATGATCACTGCAGATCTCGTTTTTAGATATGTCACCAGCCAAAGACACACCATCCAGGTTGACTTTGTCAGCTACATGGATGAGATAGCAGAGCAGGTGGGGGTTCAGCCCAAAATCAAGAGGCTGCTGCTGACGGATCCCAGATTGGGCCTGAAAGTGTTGTTTGGTCCCTGCACCCCCTACCAATATCGCCTCAGAGGCCCAGGCAAGTGGGTTGGAGCTCGCCAGGCCATCTTCACTCAGTGGGACAGGATTGCCCAACCCATGCAAACCAGACCCTGTGACGAGCCTGAATGCAAGAGATCTTTTATACGGCCTCTGGTTCTGTCAGCTGCTGCTTTGGGCCTGGTGACCTACTTCTACAGGAGCAACCTGTCATCCTTCCTGCAAGAGCCCTCTACATTGTGGGACAAGATGAAGGTGTACCTGCCTGCATACTGACCTGCTATACTCAGCGGACCCAGAATCCTGACCACTGACACAGAAGAGCTGTGCATGACTTGCATGACTTTGATCATCGCACTGCCGTGCAATTTGTCATGCCATTGCATCCCGCTTTGTCCCGCTTGACGCCACGCTATATAAAATAATAATGTCATAGCCAATGACACATTTGGTGATGACACAGCTGATGAAACCATTTTCTCATTGCTCCCACAATCACAGAGAAATGATCTTGGTCGCTTTAGGTTGTCAGGTGCACGTTGTGCGATGGTGAACACATTTGGAATTTTGTCTTAACCTCCTAAGTCCCGGAGGTTCTCATGAAACAAAACATAGTTTATGGACTAGACAACCAAAAATGTCATGTCCACATATGTGGATGCCAGGCCCTAGGAGGTTAAAGGAAATCATAATATATAAATTACAATGGATTAGTAAAACAGTTGCATTTTCATTCCTTCTTATGAGCTAGATAATGTATCTGTGAAGTTATGTTTATGATAGATGTAACATCTCGTCATAATCATTCAGATGTCCTGTGCGCAGTGACATGTATTGACACACAATGTTTTTGAAAAGGTTGCACAATGTTCACGACTAATTCATGCAAATGGGACGAAATTAATGCGTGCCAGAAATTTTGAACATTTAAAAATTTTCTTTGGACACTGGCACACAACCACGCACAGTTCACGTACATTTTAAGAAGCGTTACTCATTCGCACACAAGATTGCCTGCCAGTGCAAGGATCAAATTTGTGCAAGTGTCAAGGTGTCATTAGGGATATCCTGAACTGGTCTTGGAGATCAGTATTGGGTCTCAACAAAGAATGTTTTGAGTGAGTAGTATTAGCTTTTTTAATCATGAGTCTCACCCCATTCCATCTGCAGCCCATTTAGAAGGAGCGCATTGACAGAGCTTAGGGCTCAGCAATATAGCAAAAAAATATGTAATCATGATTCCACAAACACTGAAAAAGATAATAGTTAAACCAGCTTAATTGAATTGTTTCAATTAGTAAGTTAGATCAACTCTAACTTACAAACTTAATTTCAAAGAACTTAATTCATTCAGGTGTTACCAATTGAAACAAATTATTAAGTTGGTTCTTTTTTCAGTGCACCCATATTGAACATTTTCAATTTTTATCACAATATATAATTCAATAATGCTGTCAGTTTAAAGAGTATGATGAATTAAGAAGCCACGCGGTTTATTATTTAGAAAACTATTAATAATAATAAGATCAACACTGTAAATATTGAACTGTGCAAAAAAAAAACTAATTAAAGCAATTCAGATAGCCTGTCTTCTAACTAAATAAAAGCTGTGACTGCGATCACAAGTTATTGTAGCCTCGTTTTCACTGAGCAGTCTGGGTCGGTACGGGTTTTTTTGGGGGTTTTTTTTTTGCATTTCCACATACAGATTTAGGGATGGTTACCAACATAACCGATCCATACCATACCACTTTTTTGGAACCCATCGCTTGGAGTACCAAAATAATGGAATGGTAACATAAAGGAGGAGCTAACCCACTGCTGTCCATTCATTGGCTCAGCGGCTAAAGCTAAACTACAAAACGGCACACTACATAACATTAATAGTAGTAGTAGTAATAATAATAATAAAGTACATCTTTACTCAGGATGGTCCACATAAATATAGAGGAACAGTATAACATCTACAGACCTTACAGTCGGTAACAGTTACTTTTTTAGACGAAGCAGAGGGAAAAAAATATGGAATCACTCAATTCTGAGGAAAAAATTATGGAATCACCCTGTAAATGTTCATCCCCAAAACTAACACCTGCATCAAATCAGATCTGCTCGTTAGTCTGCATCTAAAAAGGAGTGATCACACCTTGGAGAGCTGTTGCACCAAGTGGACTGACATGAATAATGGCTCCAACATGAGAGATGTCAACTGAAACAAAGGAGAGGATTATCAAACTCTTAAAAGAGGGTAAATCATCACGCAATGTTGCAAAACATGTTGGTTGTTCACAGTCAGCTGTGTCTAAACTCTGGACCAAATACAAACATGGGAAGGTTGTTAAAGGCAAACATACTGGGAGACCAAGGAAGACATCAAAGCGTCAAGACAGAAAACTTAAAGCAACATGTCTCAAAAATCAAAAATGCACAACAAAACAAATGAGGAACAAATGGGAGGAAACTGGAGCCAACGTCTGTGACCGAACTGTAAGAAACAGCCTAAAGGAAATGGGATTTACATACAGAAAAGCTAAACGAAAGCCATCATTAACACCTAAACAGAAAAAAACAAGGTTACAATGGGCTAAGGAAAAGCAGTCGTGGACTGTGGATGACTGGATGAAAGTCATATTCAGCGATGAATCTCGAATCTGCATTGGGCAAGGTGATGATGCTGGAACTTTTGTTTGGTGCCGTTCCATTGAGATTTATAAAGATGACTGCCTGAAGAGAACATGTAAATTTCCACAGTCATTGATGATATGGGGCTGCATGTCAGGTAAAGACACTGGGGAGATGGCTGTCATTACATCATCAATA
Source organism: Thalassophryne amazonica (assembly GCF_902500255.1). Lineage (NCBI taxonomy): Eukaryota > Metazoa > Chordata > Actinopteri > Batrachoidiformes > Batrachoididae > Thalassophryne > Thalassophryne amazonica. Next base: position 85,921,425 of record NC_047112.1, read on the forward strand.
AATGCACAAGTTTACGTTGATATTTTGGACACTTTTCTTATCCCATCAATTGAAAGGATGTTTGGGGATGATGAAATCATTTTTCAAGATGATAATGCATCTTTCCATAGAGCAAAAACTGTGAAAACATTCCTTGCAAAAAGACACATAGGGTCAATGTCATGGCCTGCAAATAGTCCGGATCTTAATCCAATTGAAAATCTTTGGAAGTTGAACAAAATGGTCCATGACAAGACTCCAACCTGCAAAGCTGATCTGGCAACAGCAATCAGAGAAAGTTGGAGCCAGATTGATGAAGAGTACTGTTTGTCACTCATTAAGTCCATGCCTCAGAGACTGCAAGCTGTTATAAAAGCCAGAGTTGGTGCAACAAAATACTAGTGATGTGTTGGAGCGTTCTTTTGTTTTTCTTGATTCCATAATTTTTTTCCTCAGAATTGAGTGATTACATATTTTTTTCCCTCTGCTTGGTCTAAAAAAGTAACCGTTACTGACTGCCACAATTTTTTTTCCTGATTTCTTAAAGCCAGAAAGTTGCCATTTGAAATGACTTTAGTTTTGTGTCATGTCTGTGATCTGCTTTTTTTTCCTACAAAATTAAACAATGCCGGTGATTCCATAATTTTTGCCAGGGGTTATATTAGCTACATAAAACACGCTTGTTTTGGAAGAGGGCATCTGGAAATTCTTTAATTCCTTATTGTGGAAATTACTGAATAAACGTAGCATTTTTAAAGAAGCCCATCGGTGTTTGTCTGCTCTGGTTGTGTATCTCAGCTTGAATTGGAGGACACCAGCACATTGTCCCATCTACAAGAAAAAAAAAAAACATCTTAAAAACTGAAAACATCACAGCCCCATTTTTCACACCAAGGTTCACCACAGACATTTGTCATTTCTTCAGCATTCTGCTGTGACAAAATACATCCCATTAATAATCCACCAAGACAAAACAAAAAAAAGTATGTTAAATTACACTGTATGGACTCCATGTGGATGAAACGTCAGTACAATACAAAATTTATGCAGATATGCCTAAACCATCTATTAAAAGCAAAGTACCGCTATGTGCGTGTGGGCAACTTCAATCACGGAGAAACTGGTTGGAGCTGACATTTGCCATTTGGTATGCTTATGTAGTTTGGGTCAAGGATGAATGTCACAAAAACAAAAACTTGATAGGAGAAATTAGGGATATTAGGTAACAACAGTTGGATGAATGTCTATCACCAATAATCATTCCCTGGAAACCAGAGAAGCTCTGAACAAAGTAAATATCTCAACCATGCCAGTTGTAAAACATGACATGAAATGTGCCCAATAATAAATACAGTTGTTCAAAAAACACTCATTTTAATTTCCTGCACTTTCAGCTAAAATCATTGGAGAAGCTGTGCATAATTTTGTTTTAGAATCCTGGAGAAATGTCAGCTACCTATTTTATAAACACTACGCAATCTAGAACCCGTGGACCCCACGGGCAACGCACTAGTAGACTATATATATGGCCTAAACCTATTTCCATGTGGATGGGGAGGGGCCGCGTGACAGCTTATATACTCTCAATGACGTGCATGTCTGCATTTACTGCTGGAAGTGGAAACACAAGCCGAAGTATGCATAACCGTTCCAAACCGTACAATACTGTCCCAGACCGCTCGGTGGAAACAAGGCAGAGCAGCAAACATCTAAAATTCCTGTAGAGGTATATTTGCAATAAAAAAAAAAAGTGTGTAGGCAAAACTGCAGGCTGATTGCAATTGCCATTTAACTTTTTTTTTTTTTTTTTTTTTGGCAGAAAAGCTTTCAGAAAACAAAGCGCTCCTTGTAGCATTTGTTTCTAACAAAATTTTACATTGACTAGTTTATAATGCATAACGTGATAAAAGCATTTAAACTCTGCACAAACATGGCGCCTGTTCAGTCTGCTATCACAGATTAGTTTTTTTGTTTTATTTTGTGTGACATATCAGCTTACTCTAGACAGATACAGCAAGACTAGATTCTCTAGTTTCTCCTTCAATGTGGATGAAAATTTTTGTCCCGTGTGATTGTTGGACTTAAAAAGCACTGCAGTGACAACACAGTGCCTTTCTAAAAAGTTACGAATTTCCACTTAAATGCTTTGAATGGGCACCAAAAAGCCAAAACACTATGGCAAAAGGTGCTGCATGTGGTGGGGTAGCAGTGGCAGCCGCCACATACAGTGTCCTTTCACCTAAACATCAAATCAAGGCTTGCATCTCAGATGTACCTTCCGGCAAATTGTAGCTGAACTATCAGGTCTTCTTTTAAGAAAATCCTCCACTTCATCATGAAGCTGTATAACTGGAGATACAAAATGCAAAACATGCACTATGCACAGTTTCTCCAATCACAGCCAGAAAAGCCTGTAACTTCCTTTGGGTGTCTTGGTGGCTTTCCTCACTCTTCTCCTTCTTGCACACTCACTCGGCATTTGAGAACTGTAGATTTACCATAGAGTGCGATACTGTTTGTATTTCTTCATAATTAATGTAAATAAACTCCAAGACATATTAATTGACTTGGAAATGTTCATGTATCCATCCCCTGACTTGACTAAAGAAAACTGGCAATTAAACTGATTATTTACATGTATTGTACCAAAGCATTCCATTACTTACGCAACCCATCATCTTGGCTTTTATATTTTTAATTAATTTATATCACATTGTAGAGGTTTACTTTGAGTTTAAGGAAGGTGATTTTAGAAATTAAAAGAAAAAAAAGCTGTATGATCACAAGGCCAATAGGCTGTTAGAGCTATCCATGTAGAGTAAAATTGTACAAAGCTTATCACCGAAACTGACATAAATTTAAACATTGTACAGATTCGTGATCATTTAATCATCTCACCTAACAGAGTTTGTAGCCACCACTACATTCAGGGCTTGCTAGATCACCAGTAGTGTCACAGCATGTGTCAGAAGCAGATCTATACTCTGCTTCACTTCAAATATGCACCACGTCTTTTTTTTTTTTTTTTTGACAGATAATGGAGTCCCATGGCATCAGTGTACTGTCTAAATTGATGTTTAAAATCAAATCAATTGCCTACAGTCTACATTCCTTGTTAGCGTCAGGATGTCCAGTAACCATATCATGACGCTCTTCACAATTGTCTTCACTTCCTTTCATTTCCAATGACATTTTATTTGTACTAAACAATGTTGCCTTCTACTACATTTTCTATTTTCTTTCTGTGCATTTTATTGGCAGGCAACCGTGTAGTGCAACAGTTATGAAGTGGACAGGTGTGTGTGCCACAAGTTTGTCCTCCATTTTACCACACATTTAACTAACCTTGCTAACACCTACTAGACAAAATGTAAAACCATATAATCATCCACTTTTCTTTTAAGTAAAAAGCACTGCAATGCTACACTAAGTGGAATTAGTAAGAGCAATTTTTTTTATTTTGTTTTTTTTTGAGTGACGTTCAGAAGTAAAAACCACTAAGAAGCAGCTTGAATTTCAGGTTTTGTTTTTTGTTTGTTTGTTTTTTATGTGTTGCAAAGCTGTTCAGTTTTCAAGTATATACAGGCCCTTTGTGCTGGTGTCGCAGACTGAACGGTCCCCAGTGCCTTCTCTCCCGCTCACCACTGCTCAGAAATTGCAGTGGTCTCTCTCGTTTGGGCCGAACCACTATTAAGATTTTTAATATTCTGTGTGCATCTGCGCTCTGGCCTCATCACCAAGCAACGATCACTACACCTAAAGGAGTCCCACAACAAACTAATAAATGCACTGCAAAACAACACATGACTTGTCGATGTATTTATTTGACAATGTTTTAAGTCACACGAATGGCAAAAATTTCAACTAAATCATGATTAATTACCCTCTCATTGATGCATGCGCGTGGCTTCACACCATGTTGGATGTCTTCTTGTTTGCATGTGGGAAACGCCGAAAGTAGTCCGGCAGCCTTCCCACAAGCCCATCTTGCAGCGATGACTGCACTGTCAGTCAGAAGCTGCGGGTAGTGTGGCCACGGCGCTGTGATCGCTTCCTCCCTCTTTTATGATGAAATAAAGCTGAATTTATGTGGAAATGATTATTGGACAAAAGCTTCAGATATCTGTCGCTGAGATAGATGATGACGAGTGCAGTTTGAAGCAGAAATGAGGTGTTAATCGGTGAACTGGGGCAGATGACGCATGCGCAGTGAAGGCAGGGCGGACCAATTTTTAGGGGGGACCGTTCGGTCTGCGACACCGGTGCTTATCCCCGGATTCCGTGGAGTCACGCGGATGAGAATGTGTGACTCCCCCTGGATGGGACGCCAGTCCCACACAGGTTACATCCCCAGCCAAGGCCAATACCCATTTACAGCTGGGTTGACTGACACAATGTAGATGAAATGTCTTGTCCAAGGACACAGAGAGGTGTCCCGAGACATGTTGGCGAAGACTATTGGAACAATAGTCTTCGCCAACATGTCTTGGTCAACCAAGGAACAGATATTTTGCCAGGAGGCCTATGTCACCAACAAGTCATACCATTTGGAGCATAATTTGGAAAGAACATGACTTTTATGCAAAGTGACCAAGATAACTGAAACTCTGGGGAATGATCGTACAGATTGAAGTATATTACAATTTTTATGGCATTTGGGGGGTTTTTGGAGGTTTTTTGTATGTACATATTTCTGAGTGATTTTAAAGTACTTGCAGTGTTTGCTGTGTATTATCTATGTCACAATGATTCTCAAACCTGTCCTCGCAAGGGTGGGCGGTAGTGTGCCATGAAGGGACAAGTTTGGTCCAGGTTTTCCTTGCTACTGATCAATTCAGCAGGTGTTTCACAGATGACCAGCATCAGTAAAACCACTTACTGAGATGATCAGTTGCAAGCAAAACCTGCACTGTCTCTGCCCTTGCTACCCACCCTTGAAATTACTCTACCTACTCTGCCACAACCTGAACACAAGTATCAGAATGGGACACTGTATTGACAGATAATCAATATTAAATGGGTAATTAGGATCAGGGCTACACTGCTTGATCAGGACATTTTGACGATTGCTTCAAGTTCTGGAAATATGCCTAATATTGATTTTAAAACATATTTGTAGATATCACACTAATGAATGTATGAGGCAGGACAACACAACCATCTTTACTATACTGTAGTGCCATATAAAGATACTGCAATTAATAATTACAAAAGAGATTTATTTCAGTTCATTGACACTAAAATGAATGTCTTTTTAAACATCATGGAAGAAATTAATGGAATTACTTTTATTTTGAATGACTAATTGAAATGATTTGGTCTTAATTCTGGGCTAAGAAGCAGTACAATCTTGTATAAAAGCAGCAATGGAGAACAATGAAAATAATTAAGACATGATTTCCAGAGTGCAGAGCCAACTCAGAAAGACCGTAGAGACAAATCTGTCAAATGGTGGACATGGACCAAAAAAATTTTGTATGGAGGGTATTTAACTCGCTAGTTACTGGAAATGATATAATTGATCCCAAAGGTGTGGCATAATTTTTTCCAAAGACAAGCAATATGTTAACAGCAAACGTGATGATATGCAAATACCAGAAGATGATTATCATTTAACAGGTGTTTAGAAGGATAAGTATATACTCTTTGCAGAGACTAGGTAATAGCATTTTGAGAAACACCTGATATATTCAAATCTTTTATTCAAAAACATGTGAAAATTGTATGTGTTTTTTGTTGTTGTTTTAGCCATGAGGGAAGAATTTGGAATTAAGGGTGAAAATTTGAGTAAAGGAATAAAAAAAAAAAAAAAAAGTAACATTGAATTAAATCAAACATACCAGTGAAAAATTATAAGTTGGGCTTTAAAAAAAAAAAAAAAAAAAAGTAAATTTCCATGGCCCAGAGTTGAAGTCTCCAGACCTGGGTACTTTCCAGAAAAGCAATTTCACAAAACCCGGTTACTTTCCAAAAAAATGATATCATCTACAGCTGTTTTTATTGGTGTAAGATTTGCTATATTTAGAACAGACAACCCTTTGGGGTGGAGAGATTGCCCTTTTCACAGTATTTAAGATGACTGCAAACCAGTGTAAATCAAAGATGGTCTGATGTTCATTGAAGACTGTGAATTTTGCTTCCTTTGCTGGCAAATTAAAAACTGTTGCTTTGGGATTTTGATCTTTTTCTGACTTTTAAGGTGATATTTTTGAACAAACAATGAAATGACCCTATTTTTTATCAAGCTCCTTTGCAACACACAAATTGGCCTTTAGTTAAAAAAAAATCTGCAATGTATTTGTGATTCCATATAATTTACAATTGTGATACTATCCTTACTGATCCAATTTGAAAGCATTGCCATGCATAGTGTGCTGTACGTGGACAAATTGCAAATTGTAACGTCAGTCACAGTAACATCAGTCATGCTATATTTTTGTAATTACTAAAAAAAATAAATATTTTAATTACATTTTTATTGTGTTTTTTTATTTGTGAGATGCCTTCAAAGTGTATTAAATCCCTTTTTTCCTTGCAGTAGTTTAAAGACAATTTTGGATCAAAGTTCACCCCTAGATTATGTGCATGTCCAAACTGAGTAATGTCAGTCACACTCTAAACTTCACTACAGCACACAAAAAAAGCACAAAGATAAAGGTTAATTGACAATATTGCCATATCAAGCAAGGACCCAGTTGCTAGCCATGAAACCTGAATCATAATTAATGCAATTGCAGCGTCAGTAATCTATGTTATAATAGCCAATGAAGTGGCATCAGTATGGGTGTGTATGGCTTTGATCATGCAAAAACCTTTACCGTTTGGCATGTTTATGTATTTAGGGTCAAGAATGAATGCTGTGAAAACAGAAAGCTGATGGGACAAATGTCTAGTGGTTAAGAATTGGGCTTGAGACCAGAGGATCCTTGGTTCAAATCCCAGCCTGACCAGAAAATCACTAAGGGCCGTTGGGCAAGGTCCTTAATCCCCTAGTTGCTCCCGGTGTGTAGTGAATGCCTTGTATGGCAGCACCCTGACATTGGGGTGAATGTGAGGCATTATTGTAAAGTGCTTTGAGCATCTGATGCAGATGGAAAAGCGCTATATAAATGCATTCCATTTACCATTTACCCAGCCTCTGCTTGTGGAATATAGAGAATATACGAGGGCTGTCCGTAAAGTATAGGTCCTTTTTATTTTTTTCAAAAACTATATGGATTTTATTCATATGTTTTTACGTCAGACATGCTTGAACCCTCGTGCGCATGCGTGAGTTTTTCCACGCCTGTCGGTGACGTCATTCGCCTGTGAGCACTCCTTGTGGGAGGAGTCGTCCAGCCCCTCGTCGGAATTCCTTTGTCTGAGAAGTTGCTGAGAGACTGGCGCTTTGTTTGATCAAAATTTTTTCTAAACCTGTGAGACACATCGAAGTGGACATGGTTCGGAAAATTAAGCTGGTTTTCAGTGAAAATTTTAACAGCTGATGAGAGATTTTGAGGTGATTCTGTCGCTTTAAGGACTTTTCACGGTGCGAGACGTCGCTCAGCGCTCTCAGGCGGCGTCATCAGCCTGTTTCAAGCTTAAAACCTCCACATTTCAGGCTCTATTGATCCAGGACGTCGTGAGAGAACAGAGACGTTTCAGAAGAAGTCGGTTTCAGCATTTTATCTGGATATTCCACTGTTAAAGGAGATTTTTTTTAATGAAAGACGTGCGGACGTGTCCGCGCGTCGGGACGCAGCCGACGCGGCGCGGCGGCACAGGAAAAACACCTCCGTGTTGATAACCATTTGTTAAAATCCAGTTGGCTTTTGATGGCTTTCAGTGGAGTGAGTATATGAGAAATTGTTTATCAGCTGGAGATGTTCCAACTTGTCCTCAAGGCTTCCAACAGAGGTGTTTTTCCTGTGACGGAGCGTCGCGGTGGCTGCGAGCCGACGCTGCAATCCGCCCGCACGTCTTTCATTAAAAAATCTCCTTTAACAGTGGAATATCCGGATAAAATGCTGAAACCGACTTCTTCTGAAACTTCTCTGTTCTCTCACGACGTCCTGGATCAATAGAGCCTGAAATGTGGAGGTTTTAAGCTTGAAACAGGCTGATGATGGCGCCTGAGAGCGCTGAGCGACGTCTTGCACCGTGAAAAGTCCTTAAAGCGACAGAATCACCTCAAAATCTCTCATCAGCCGTTAAAATTTTCACTGAAGACCAGCTTAATTTTTCGAACCATGTCCACTTCGATGTGTCTCACAGGTTTAGAAAAAATTTTGATCAAACAAAGCGCCAGTCTCTCAGCAACTTCTCAGACAAAGGAATTCCGACGAGGGGCTGGACGACTCCACAAGGAGTGCTCACAGGCGAATGACGTCACCGACAGGCGTGGAAAAACTCACGCATGCGCACGAGGGTTCAAGCATGTCTGACGTAAAAACATATGAATGAAATCCATATAGTTTTTTAAAAAAATAAAAAGGACCTATACTTTACGGACAGACCTCGTATATAGAATATGGACCCGTCTACTTGCATCATAAGGAGTTATTACCAAGCGGTAACACTCGAGCTCTATTTTGACCCCAACCAGGAAATGCAGTTCCTTGACTGGCCACTTGAGGCTGGCTTCAAAAAAGCACATTCGCCCTGTTTCTAAATGTCTAACTTTAGAACAGAAATAAACATGTTTAGAGTCTGGTACAAAACGGTTTTGGTCTCTATAGATAGTTTCCACCTCCATGACAACTGTATGGGGGTGGGGGTGGGGGGTATTTTTCTAACTTCTTAGTTTAAGACGTTATTCGTAAAATGCTGTATAATTGTGGGTGTGGTTGCTTTGAGTGACAGCGGCTCCTCCTCCTCTGACCTTAAGGGAGCTGCTCACTGTTGTGTCTGGAGTATTTTATTACAAACACCTTGAATAATATGGCTCGTTGTGCGGTGAAATGTCCTAATGAATCATCAAAGACATCCCGGTTGCAACATTCATGTTGAGTGAAACTCTGGTCTTATTTAATGTTGTATATGTTAATGGTGTTAGCACTTTTAGCAGCTTTCACTAGGTCCACTTAATGCATGATTACTGACAAAATACGCAGCTGATAACTTTTGCTATCCACACCGTTATGAGAACCACTGCGCATTCCCCAAAAACACGATTTAATAAACACCCGAAACAAGATTAGCTGTTAGCTTGTGCTTCCAACAGAGGTGGGCAGATCGATCCTAATATCGATACCAATGCTGGTATTGATATTGAATGATCCTTGTGTAAAAAGATCGATACTCAAGCTTTTTTTCTCTCCCTCACGCACTGACTGCTGCGCATGCAGATTCATCAAAGTCTACTCTCTGTCTGTAAGAGCAGCACTGTACTGTCACAACACGGAGCAGCGCACCCTTTTATTGTGGTTTGTCAGCCCTCTACCTGAGGAGATTTTGTTTTAAGTGTTGTGTGATTTTTTTTTTTTTTTTTTTTAAACAAAAATGTTGATTGTGATAATGAAATATTTTGTTGTCACGTACAGTGTTTGGCGAAATTCTATCCTAGGTCTTTTGGATCCTTTGGATCTATGATGCTTAAATATGAAAAAGTATCGGTATCGATATCAGCGATACTGGGCCTGTATTTACTTGGTATCGGATCAATACCAAAATTCCCGGTATCGCCCACCTCTGGCTTCCAAGTAGGGATGGGAAGGGGGGGCGTGTTCAGGTTTTTTTTCCTTCACTGAATTTTTTCTTTCACCCATGCTCCACTCCTTTATTGAGGTCATTGAGAATCAGTGCAGATGGTGCTCTCAACATGGCGAAGCCCAGAAAAGGAAAAGAAAAGAAAAAAGTAATTTTGGCTCATTTCGGCTTTTCCGGTGTTGCCAACCAAATGATCCCCTCTAAAAACTGGTCCCCCTGCCTTCATTGCGCATGCGTCTGAGACTGACTCTGAGTCTGACTCTCTACACCCAAAGCGATCAATGGGAATAATGTGATTAATATGTATATGTCGCAGACATGAACGAGCGAAGCTCTTCAGTATCTCACCATGTCACTTCCGGTTTGCGGCTTTTTACGACAATGTTGTGCGGTTTGTGCCTTTTTCTCCACTGGGCTGAATTTTTATGCCATTTCCAGTTTGTGCCTTTGTCTATGATAGAGCGAGCTTCACGCCACTGTGCTGCACTTCGCTCATATTAACCATCAGATGACAAAGTAAAACCTCTTAAATTATTAGTATTATAGGTTAGTTTTAAGCAGAAACGAGGACGTTATAAGCAGAAATGAGGCGATAATCACCTAATTTCGCTACTGACGCTCCAAAATAAAGTAGGCGCAGCAGCATGTCAGACTCAGACATGCTGCTGCGCTCTGATGGGTCCCCCGTCTTTGATTATGAAATAATGCTAAATTTATGTGGAAATGATTGTTGTACAAAAGCTTCAGATATCTGTTGCTGAGCTAGATGATGACTGGCGCACAGTTTGAAGCAGAAACGAGGTGATAATCTGTGAAGCGCTGCTGATGCTGATGTGGCAGGGCGGACCAATTTTTAGGGGGGACCGTTCGGTCAGCAACACCGGGTCTCTATAGAAAACCAGTGGGTGATGTCACACAGATTCTGTCGAGTTAGTACATATGCAAAGAGTTCATCACTACTACTATGGAAAACTGTCAATGGGTTATCTCATCAAAATCATATATTTATCACCTGGCACCATATTCCATAGTGAACTAGCACCATGCTTGTAGAGCGCAAACCTCCGCCAACACATTTTCAAGGTCAAAGTCCTGTTAGAAGTGGCTTATCATAAGCTAAATTAGATGTGATCAAATGTCAGGATTATGTATTTAGTTCAATGCACTTGAATCAAAGTTTTTTGTGGTGTTGTCTGGTTTTTGTTTGTTTTTTCAACTTTTTTTGGTTTCTGAATTCTTTTTCAGATAGTTTTCACAGAACATTTGTTATTTCTGCTATGCTCAATTTGTCATTGCCTTTTGGCACTTGAGTTCCGACTGATAACTGGAAAATAGTCAAAACGGCATAAAATTGGAACCTCCATTTAATTTTGATGGTAAATCCATAACAGAAACATGGGAGTGACTGAGGCACTTTTGCTTGTGATATCATGCAAAATGTACACTAAATGGGCTTTTCAATATTAAATTTAAACGTCCACAATATCCACAATCCGGATCAGATCCAGATCAAACTTTGTCAAGTGATAGTGAGTGCCAGTCTGCACCCCAGTTTGAAATATGAGAGTGACTGGGGCATGTTTGGTTGAGACAAAATGTCAAATATACATTAAATGAGGTTTTCAATGTTAAATTTAAATGGCCATAAACTCTTTAATATGGATCAAACTTTGTCAGTCAATAAAGGATACCATCCTACATAAAGTAAGTTCCTTCAGCTGCTCCCTTGTTTTCACTTGGGGTCGCCACAGCAGATCCAAGGTGGATCTGTTTGTTGATTTGGCACAAGTTTTACGCCGGATGCCCCTCCTGACGCAACTCCACATTACATGGAGAAATGGGCAGGGGTGAGGTTTGAACCAGGAATCTTCCACACTGAAACCAAGTGCACTAACCATTTGACCACCACTCCTGCCCTAAAAAAATGTAAGTCCTTTTAGCTGCTCCCTTGGGGTCGCTACAGCAAATCCAAGGCATATTTGCATGTTGAATTGGCATAAGTTTTACGCCAAATGCTCTTCCTGCCACAGCTCCACATTACATGGAGAAATAATAAGATGAACTTTATTACCCTGAAGTTCCAAAATGTAGCACCACCCCTGCCGATACCATCCTACATAATACTCTCGAATATGAAAGAAATTTGATCTTCTTTTGACAGAGTTATGAATTTTGTAGGATAGGGATAGGGATTTTTCCAATTTTCCAAGATTTTTCCTGACTTTGACCTTTGACCTTGACAATTGAATCAGTTCTTGCCTGTCATGATATGACTCATCTGTAAAAAAACCAAAAAAAAACAAACATGAAAAACTGTGGTTTACAGGCTGTTCACAAACAGACAAACAAACAAACAACAAAAAACAGGGGTGAAAACATAACCTGGAGGTCCATTTACAATCCTGACACCAATACAGGACACAGACAGTCACTGATTCATGCCTGAATTAAAAGTTAATCCATTTCTAGGTTTTGGCATTTGACCAATAGTTATTAAATAACATAAAGCTAGAAATCCACATGGTTAGTATTACTTAAAAAAAAACAACGTAAAAAAAAGAATACAATAACCTAAACGCTGGTCCGCGCATGACTCATTAACATTTTAGTTGCCAGATCTGGTGATCACCGTTGTAGAGATTGGATTTATGTGACATAGATAAAGAAGTATTATAAATAAGGAAATAATGAAGTTGTGTAAAATTTCCTTTTCTGAATAGCTTGTAAATTTGTATACAGCTTTACATTTGGCCCACCAAAATTGCACTTTAAAATGTAAGAGTGGTGAGGCCCATGCTTAAAAAAGAAAGCACCTATCCCTGGTTTGTTTGAAACAATAATAAATTAGGATGAAAGATTTTTCAGTTCGATTAACCTTAAATGAATAAATAGTAGAGATTGAGTCTGCAAATTTTGTGCAGTTTTGTAAAAACTACAGCATGTTCAGTTCTGACAGAAAAAAAAGTGAATTTGAACAACTTTGAAAGGGGGATATGAAAAAAAATATATATGGCAACTGGAGTGTGCCATCTTTGATTGTGCGAAAGGCCACGGCGCGAGCGGGGCCTCACTCACCCAGAAAAATAGTGTGGCACGAGACAACGGGTGGTGAAGGAGTCGGAACCATCCGGTACCAGAAGGAAAGGCCCAACCGGCGAGCATACTCTTGCGCCTCGAACGGCCACAGAGGACTTACGCAGCGTCGGTGCATGTGCAGAACGGTTTGGTGGCAGCCTGCGAGCGTAGTAGCTGTCTACCGTTAGCCGCACTTGGCTAGTGGGCTAGCTAGCTTTTGTAATCCGCCGGCCAGAGGCACGTTAATTGACTCCGACACGGATCGAAGCCGGATTTCACATCAGGCCGCACTAAAGGCGTAAGGACACAGAAGACATCGGCGGTGGCAGGTGGGTCTCCGTGACACGGAGGTTGGGAATTTGTTTTGTGCAGCAGGAATGTGTTTGTGTTCACGCGACGCTAGTATGTTAGCATGCTTTGGCTGGACTGAGAGTGGACGTGATGGCGACTAGAGAAACGAAACCACAGTAAACGATGTAACGATGTTGTTTGCCGGCCTTCTACATCACACATCAGAGTCAGTTAAAAGATAACGTGGTGATGTTGACATCTTCAATTTGGAAACCTTGCCCGTTGTGGCTGAGGGGATAGCAAGGTGGGCCTGGACTCCCAGCCGGTACTTTGATTCATGGAGGATGGCCTGCAGACTCATCACAGGGACAAATCCACAGCCACAATGTGGAGAAGAACTGGTATTTGTTTATTGGAGTTATAGTGGTGCTGCATGTTGAATCTCTAACTTGTGTTTCGCGACGTTTGCCTTTATAAATCAGAAAAACTGGTGGAGATGAAGTATGTCTGTGAAGTTCTTTATTGGGGTATGCAAATATAGCGTGGTTGGTTATGAAGAACTGGCTAGCTTTAACGATGCAGTAATATAAAACCTCCTTAGGAACAGGGTCAGTTTAGGTTCTGTGTTGCTGAACAAGTATAAGCCTGTTCTAATTTACCCCTCAAAATGGTGTTAAAGGTGGCTGCTAACCAATTTGCGTAGCTCTTAGAGAATAGTTTTCCAGGTAACTGGAACAGTAATCTAGAGTCATCGTTCCTTGAAACTGTACTCACTAGAGTGAAGTATTTGTTCATGTCTGTGGATGGAGATGACATGGCATTACTGGATATAGTGCAGCTTTTGATAGTTCCGGGGGTGTGCCCAGTGAATGGTGGATGGGGATGCAGCCTACTGTGGCATACCCCCTCGAAATCTCTGGAATTTTATTATATATATATATATATATACACACACACACACACAGACGGTTGCCCAGTTCCGGATCACCTTTTTTAAAGTCCCGCTATACGGAGCCATAATGCAACTGAATGTCCTTTAATTGTGTATTGTTGTATTTGGATGTTATTTAGTTGAAAAAGTCTGGGTGGAGTAGCGCTTCTACTTAAAGTGTGAAGCCACATTATGTGTGGTGCAAACATTCGCCAGAAATGGATCACTTTTGCCAGTTCCGGATCACGACACTCTGCCTCACTTTGGGGGCATTCCTGGCATCTGGCTGGAGCCCTTCTAATGCAGGATGATACACACTGTGCCAGAGATTCTGTTTTGATCACAAAATGATATAAATTACACTTATTAAATGAGAATTTACTTTGTTTCGAAAAGCACCGTTATACGTTTTTACGAGCAAAAAATGAAGTGTGGAGGTGAGATTTCTCCTGAATTAAAAAGTAAAAGCCCCCACATTCATGTCCATTCGTGATGTTGAGATGACCTCCAAAGTCCACAAGACTCAACTACACACACGAGGCTGCTGCTTCAGTGATCCGCAACCGGTTAATTTTCGCGTCGGAGATAAATGCATGCAGCAATTAAACAGCAAGACATAACACACTGACATTTTCTGCCCAAGTAAGTAAGCATTTTCCCACTCTAGAACCAAAAACACCGAACGGCTAACTCACCTTTGCTACGTTTTAGAGATCGTTACTTTAAAACTTGCAGGAATGATTGAGTCAGAAAAAGCGCGCACACCGCAGACACCGGGATGTTTTGATTCCTCTGCTGGTCACAAGGATGGCTGGATCCGGTTGAGCTTGTGGTCGTTTGTAGACAAAACATCAATCTTTCCATTGGTACCAAGTATTAGCTTATTCGTGCTGATTATGAGAAACAGCGGCGCAAAAACTACAGCAGTGATCTGGAACTGGTAATGATCCGGAACTGGGCAAGTGACTGTGTATGTATGTATGTATACGAGGTCTATTAGAAAAGTATCCGACCTCATTATTTTTGTTCAAAAACCATATGGATTTGAATCACGTGTGATTACATCAGACATGCTTGAACCCTCGTGGGCATGCGAGAGTTTTTCACGCCTGTCGGTTACGTCATTCACCTGTGGGCAGTCTTTGAGTGAGTGGCCCACCCTCTCGTCGATTTTTTTCATTGTTTAGGAATGGCTCAGAGACTGCTGCTTTGTTTGATCAAATTTTTTTCAAAACTGTAAGGCACAACTGAGTGGACACCATTCGATATATTCAGCTGGTTTTCGGTAAAAATTTTAACGGCTGATAAGAGATTTTGGTCTGGTAGTGTCGCCGTAAGGACGGCCCACGGTGCCTGATGGCGATCTGCGCTTCGAGGTGGCAGCGTCCTAGGAAGTCGTCAGAGAACTTTCAGAAGAAGTAGGCATGAGGAGTTTATTCGGACATTCCATTGTTAACGGACATTTTGTAATGAAAGAACGTGCGGGCAGAGTCGCATGTCGGGCCGGACCCGACCGTGGGGGGTCGCGACAGGAAAAACACCTCCGTTGGAAACCTTAACAGGCAAGTTGGAACATGCCCAAGCTGTTACACAATTTCTCAGTTACTCACTTGTTGAAAGCGATCAAAAGCTGCCTGAATTTTACAAATGGTTTTCAACACGGAGGTGTTTTTCCTGTCGTGGCGCACACAGATTTGCCGAGTCGTCACAGAAATGACTCGGCGAATTTGCGCGCACGTCTTTCATTACAAAATGTCCTTAAACAGTGGAGTGTCCGCATAAAGTCCTCATGCCGGCCTCTTCTGAATCTTCTCTGTTCTCTCACGATGTCCTGGGTGAATTAAGCCTTAAATTAGGATGTTTTCAGGTCGAAACAGGCCGACAACGGCGCCTGGAAGCGCTGCACGACTTTCAGCTGCGTGGGAAGTCCTTACACCGACAGAAACACCCCATAATCTCTCATCAGCCGTTAAACTTTTCACCGAAAACCAGCTTAATTTCTCGAATAGTGTCCACTTGGATATTCCTCACAGGTCCAGAAAAAATTTTGATAAAGCAATGCGCGCCATCTCGAGCAGCGTGTGAAACAAAGGAATTCAGCCGAGAGGGCAGGACCACATCTCACTCAAGGCCTGCCCACAGGGAAATGATGTCACCGACACGCGTGAAAAAACTCACGCATGCGCACGAGGGTTCAAGCATGATTGGTGGAATCGCACGTCATTCAAATCCATATAGTTAAAAAAAAAAATAAAGGGTCGGTTTATTATCTAATAGACCTCGTGTGTGTGTGTATATCTGTGTGTGTGTATGTATGTATGTATATATATATATATGTGTGTGTATATATATATATATATATATATATATACACATATATATATATATATATATATATATATGTGCAATTAAACTAGGGCTGCAGCTATCAATTATTTTAGTAATCGAGTATTCTGGCGATTAATCGAGTAATCTTTCTTTAACTTCTGTATCTGTTCCTAAATGTTTCAACTCTGTAGTGATTAAACCATTACTTAAGAAACCTAATCTTGACCGTAGTGTATTGAAAAACTATTGGACGATATCAAATGTATCATTTTGCTCTAAAATTCTGGAAAAAGTGCCGTCGCGGCAGCTCGTGGACTGTCTTACTGAGAATAATCTCTTTGAGCCAATTCAGTCTGCTTTTAGAAAATATCATTCCACAGAGACGACTCTAACTAAAGTGGTGAATGATCTTCTGCTTGCAATGGATTCGGACACCACTACGCTTCTGATGATGTTAGATCTCAGTGCTGCATTTGATACCGTGGATCATCATATTCTACTTGATAGGCTGGAAAATCATTTTGGGATTACTGGGAGTGCCCTTGCATGGTTGACGTCATACTTGACCAATTGTTCTCACTGTTTCATACAGTAACACTACCTCTAACCTTAGTGACATGAAATTTGGGGTTCCATGGGGGTACATCTTAGGCTCCCTGCTTTTCTCCCTTTATATAGCACCCCTTGGGCACATATTGCGGCATTTTGGGTTTACCTTTCACTGCTATGCTTATGATACTCAGTTATATGTGCTGGTATACACTCAACAAAAATATAAACGCAACACTTTTGGTTTTGCTCCCATTTTGTATGAGATGAACTCAAAGATCTAAAACTTTTTCCACATACACAATATCACCATTTCCCTCAAATATTGTTCACAAACCAGTCTAAATCTGTGATAGTGAGCACTTCTCCTTTGCTGAGATAATCCATCCCACCTCACAGGTGTGCCATATCAAGATGCTGATTAGACACCACGATTAGTGCACAGGTGTGCCTTAGACTGCCCACAATAAAAGGCCACTCTGAAAGGTGCAGTTTTATCACACAGCACAATGCCACAGATGTCACAAGATTTGAGGGAGCGTGCAGTTGGCATGCTGACAGCAGGAATGTCAACCAGAGCTGTTGCTCGTATATTGAATGTTCATTTCTCTACCATAAGCCGTCTCCCAAAGGTGTTTCAGAGAATTTGGCAGTACATCCAACCAGCCTCACAACCGCAGACCACGTGTAACCACACCAGCCCAGGACCTCCACATCCAGCATGTTCACCTCCAAGATAGTCTGAGACCAGCCACTCGGACAGCTGCTGAAACAGTCTGTTTGCATAACCAAAGAATTTCTGCACAAACTGTCAGAAACCGTCTCAGGGAAGCTCATCTGCATGCTTGTCGTCCTCATCGGGGTCTCGCCCTGACTCCAGTTCGTCGTCTTAACCGAATTGAGTGGGCAAATGCTCACATTCGCTGTCGTTTGGCACGTTGGAGAGGTGTTCTCTTCACGGATGAATCCCGGTTCACACTGTTCAGGGCAGATGGCAGACAGCGTGTGTGGCGTCGTGTGGGTGAGCGGTTTTCTGATGTCAATGTTGTGGATCGAGTGGCCCATGGTGGCGGTGGGGTTATGGTATGGGCAGACGTCTGTTATGGACGAACAACACAGGTGCATTTTATTTATGGCATTTTGAATGCACAGAGATACCGTGACGAGATCCTGAGGCCCATTGTTGTGCCATACATCCAAGAACATCACCTCATGTTGCAGCAGGATAGTGCACGGCCCCATGTTGCAAGGATCTGTACACAATTCTTGGAAGCTGAAAATGTCCCAGTTCTTGCATGGCCGGCATACTCACTGGACATGTCACCCATTGAGCATGTTTGGGATGCTCTGGACCGGCGTATACGACAGCGTGTACCAGTTCCTGCCAATATCCAGCAACTTTGCACAGCCATTGAAGAGGAGTGGACCAATATTCCACAGGCCACAATTGACAACCTGATCAACTCTATACGAAGGAGATGTGTTGCACTGCATGAGGCAAATGGTGGTCACACCAGATACTGACTGGTATCCTCCCCCAATAAAACAAAACTGCACCTTTCAGAGTGGCCTTTTATTGTGGACAGTCTAAGGCACACCTGTGCACTAATCATGGTGTCTAATCAGCATCTTGATATGGCACACCTGTGAGGTGGGATGGATTATCTCAGCAAAGGAGAAGTGCTCACTATCACAGATTTAGACTGGTTTGTGAACAATATTTGAGGGAAATGGTGATATTGTGTATGTGGAAAAAGTTTTAGATCTTTGAGTTCATCTCATACAAAATGGGAGCAAAACCAAAAGTGTTGCATTTATATTTTTGTTGAGTGTATAATTGCTGGTAATCTCATTGACATAAAATCCTTAGAAGATTGCCTTGCATCAGTGAGAAGCTGGATGTCTTGAAACTTCCTACTTTTAAACTCTGATAAGACTGAAATGATGGTTCTTGGTTCAGTGAGACATCGGCATCAATTTGACCAGTTAATGCTTAGCCTAGGCTCGTGTGTTATACATCACACTGACAAAGTGAGGAACCTTGGGGTAATTTTGATCCTACATTGTCCTTTTACCTCCACATTAGAAATATTGCAAGGACTGCTTTCTTCCACCTGCGAAATATAGCGAAGATTCATCCCATCCTGTCTGTGGCTGATGCTGAGACCCTGATCCATGTGTTTATCTCTTCAAGATTGGACGACTGCAATGTTCTGTTTTCTGGTTAACCACAGTCCAGCATTAGGGGTCTCCAGTTGGTTCAAAACGCTGCAGCCAGACTTTTGACACGAAACAGAAAGTTTGACCACATTACACGCATTTTGGCGTCTCTTCACTGGCTTCCTGTCCCAGTGAGATGAGATTTTAAGGTTCTACTACTAGTCTATAAAATTGTTCACGGACTGGCACCTTCCTACCTAGCTGACCTAATTAAACCTTATGTACCGACCCCGGGGTTTGTGTTCTCATGGTGCAGGACTACTTTGTGTCCCTAGGGTGAATAAGAAGTCTGCGGTTCATAGAGCTTTCTCTTATCATGCCCCTGTTCTGTCGAATGATCTCCCTGCGTCAATAAAACAGTCAAGATTCTGTAGAGACTTTCAAGTCCAGACTTAAGACGCACTTATTTTCCCTTTCATATGGCTAGCATACTGGCATAGTATGGTTCTATGCTTTTTACTCTTTTAATTCATTTTATTAGGAAACGGAGCGTGCCGTAGCCTCAACTTTACCTAAATTCTGGGTCTTTTAATGAAGCTTAGGGCTAGTGGCTGGCAATCACCTTAGTCTTTCTTGTTTTTCTTGTTGTTTAATGCTGACAGGTTATACTGTATTTCTTGTCTTTCTGGTGCCTGATTCTGTATTTTTTTTTTTTTCTCTATCTCTCTCTAAGGTGCAGCTCCATCCAGAGATGGGTGTGGTATTTGTGCTGGAGACCCTCCTGTTCTGTGCACCAACAGCATTTCTTATACATTCGTTTTGTGAATTGGTCTGTAATTTATGTCTGTATCATGGCTCAAGCAGAGTGTCACCCCTTTGACTCTAGTCTGCTTGAGGTTTCTTCCTCAGAGGGAGTTTTTCCTTACCACTGCTGCTCTGGGGGTTAGTAACGTTAGACCTTACCTGTGTGAAACACCTTGAGGCAACTCTGTTGTGATTTGATGCTATATAAATGAAAATAAATTGAAATTGTAATCATGTTAAAAAGTACTTCTACATTTTTAAACATCAACAGTCCAGGCTCTCCCTAAGCAGTGGCACAGTGTCGCTGCGCCGCCACACAGATTGTCAAATTTACTGTATCCCTTACTGTTTTCTTGGGTAATTATTTATTTTTTCACATCTTTACAAGTTTTGGATCTTTCCCAGTGTCAGGAACTCAGCTCAGCACTCCCTTGACACCGGCCCGTAAGCACAGGACGGTTGGTGTAATCCTGTCAGTCAGTCAGGCTGCACTTGAATGTGAGCACAGCCTGTGAAAAACTGGGCACTGGAGTGCAACTTTTCCACAACAGCCGCACTGATAAATCTGCTCTGAACCCCGCCGATGGAAAACTTAAATTAAAGTGCACTTAGAACGCCGAGTCTATTCAGCCGGGGACGCAAAGCCTTGTCAAAATGTCTGTTCGCTTGATCATTGCATGTTCGACCTCCAGATGCATTTCAGCTGGAGGTTGAACATGCAAGCCTCGCAGTCACTGTTTGTTTTTTGTTTTTTGTTTTTTTTTTTTTTTTATTTAAGTTACCATGTTTGTGAAGCATTGTGTGTTGCTCTAAAAAGCAAAACACTCAGTGCGAGTCTGAGCAAAACATAGAAGAAAGAGTGAACTTCTGCTGAGAGGATCTTTTTGAGATTGTTTGTCATTGTGGGCGGGAACGGAGCTGTGACTCGCCCGGTGTGAGGGGAGTGCTGAGGCCCTCACACCGGGCAGAGAGAGACAGCAGCTGGCCGCCGGGTGAATAGCCACTCCCCACGTAGAGTGGAGAGCAGCCACTGGACGAAACGGTGTGTTTTTTAAAAACACACTGCTTCGCTTTAAATGCTCAGTAAGTCTTTTTCAGATGATCAGCATGGACAGTCTTTCTCTTAAGTCTTTACCCTATGCGTTGCATTGGAAAGCTGTAGCTTTTGGTGCTACATTGATTAGCTCTTACATGGCTTATGTGCATGCGCTAGTTTTCTTCTGTTTTTTTTTTTTCTGGGGACGTTACAGTGCCACATACAGGCCTGACATATGTACTACAACATTAAACGGAGCTTAACGGAGTTTTTTAAGATTGTCGTAAAAATATATATATATATTTGACGCTGCTATAATTTTATTCCTCAGCATTTAAGTGAGGTGTGTATTATATTGCCAATGTTGTCAACATTCACACAGTCTGTAAACATTTTTGAATTTTGACCCCTGGTGGGCTGAAATTCAAGCGATCAGATGCCATGACCTGCATTTGGTAGCGACGTTATGACGTTATAGACCAAGTGGGGGCTTTCCCCGAGGATGCTCAGAAGTAAATCAATCTCGCAAACAATATAGACATGGAGGAGAGGAGAGCTAAGTGTGGTAGACCTGCTAAAGTGACGGAAAGTGCAAAAAAAAATGCAATGTCGAGGAAGAGAAAAAGCACGACAGGCAGCTGATAAACAGGTAATCAGGATGCTGTTCAAAGGCTTGTGAGACTGCATTTGAATAGTGCTTTTCCATCTGCATCAGAATTTCAATGCATTTTACAATTATGCCTCACATTCACCTATTACACAATCACACTTGCACACCTTTGTCAGGGTGCTGCCATGCAAGGCACTCTCTGCACACCGGGAGCAGCTAGGGGATTAAGGACCTTTTACCCCTGTCGTGCCCACCCTCAAACAAGGCTGCGCTGTCCAGTTAGCAGTAAAATACATCAGTGACCACTAGTTATCACAGCATGTGTGCGGATAGACTTATAGTCATGAATACGTTGATGTTGTGTTGTTAACAACCTTAAATAATGTGTGACATGTCCTTTTAAAAACTGAGATAAAAAGATGTGTAACGGGGTGGGGTTCTTTCCATTGTTTATAACTTATGTGCATTCTTGTTCTTTTTGTCTTCTCATAGGAGGCTGGTTCTGGGGGCGAGGCCAAAGGACCAGACTCAATGAGTTTCCAGCGAAATGTCAGAGAAGTCAGGGCAGAGCACCAAGGCAAAGGATGGCAAAACAAAGTATGCAACCCTTAGCCTTTTCAACACCTACAAAGGCAAATCTCTGGAAACCCAGAAAACTGCAGGTAAGTCAATACACCGCTGTCTTTATCCCCTGTTACTTTTACATGTCATTGCATACATTAGTGAATGGCTGGATCTATGAAGGTAAATACGAGGTCTGTCAATAAAGTATAGGTCCTTTTTATTTTTTTCAAAAACTATATGGATTTCATTCATATGTTTTTACGTCAGACATGCTTGAACCCTCGTGCGCATGCGTGAGTTTTTCCACGCCTGTCGGTGACGTCATTCGCCTGTGAGCACTCCTTGTGGGAGGAGTCGTCCAGCCCCTCGTCGGAATTCCTTTGTCTGAGAAGTTGCTGAGAGACTGGTGCTTTGTTTGATCAAAATTTTTTCTAAACCTGAGAGACACATCGAAGTGGCCACGGTTCGAAAAATTAAGCTGGTTTTCGGTGAAAATTTTAACGGCTGAGAGATTTTGAGGTGATACTGTCGCTTTAAGGACTTCCCACGCAGTGGGATGTCGCGCAGCGCTCCCAGGCACCGTCGTCAGCCTGTTTCAAGCTGAAAACCTCCACATTTCAGGCTCTTGATCCAGGACGTCATGAGAGAACAGAGAAGTTTCAGAAGAAGTCGGTTTCAGCATTTTATCCGGATATTCCACTGTTAAAGGAGATTTTTTTAATGAAAGACGTGCGGACGGATTGCAGCGTTGGCTCGCAGCCGCTGCGACGCTCCGCCACAGGAAAAACACCTCTGTTGGAAGCCTTAAGGACAAGTTGGAACATGTCCAGCTGTTAAACAATTTCTCATATACTCACTCCACTGAAAGCCATCAAAAGCCACCTGGATTTTACAAATGGTTATCAACACGGAGGTGTTTTTCCTGTGGCGCCACACCGCGCCGGCTGCGTCCCGACGCGTGGACCCATCCGCACGTCTTTCATTAAAAAAATCTCCTTTAACAGTGGAATATCCGGATAAAATGCTGAAATCGACTTCTTCTGAAACTTCTCTGTTCTCTCACGACGTCCTGGATCAATAGAGCCTGAAATGTGGAGGTTTTCAGCTTGAAACAGGCTGACGACGGCGCCTGGGAGCGCTGCGCGACTTCTCGCACCGTGGGAAGTCCTTAAAGCAACAGTATCACCTCAAAATCTCTCATCAGCTGTTAAAATTTTCACCGAAAACCAGCTTAATTTTTCAAACCGTGTCCACTTTGATGTGCCTCACAGGTTTAGAAAAAATTTTGATCAAACAAAGCGCCAGTCTCTCAGCAACTTCTCAGACAAAGGAATTCCGACGAGGGGCTGGACGACTCCTCACACAAGGAGTGCTCACAGGCGAATGACGTCACCGACAGGCGTGGAAAAACTCACGCATGCGCACGAGGGTTCAAGCATGTCTGACGTAAAAACATATGAATGAAATCCAGATAGTTTTTGAAAAAAATAAAAAGGACCTATACTTTATTGACAGCCCTCGTATGTTGCACAATGTGAGAGCTTGTACACTTGTGAAATGAGAACTTGTAGAATATGATGTGAGAACTAGTACAACAATCTGAAGTTGTATGTTTATTTTCATGTGTATTAAATATTAAACAGGAAAACTGAATTTGAAGTCACGGGTTGAAAGAAAACTTGAGCTTGTGAAACAAAAAAATCTGTAATTTTCACTCAGAAAATAGGTACCAGTGATTCATAAGTGGCAGTGATGTGTTGGCTCAACTTGCCCCACCTTCCCCTACATGTCGTTAAAAAAAAAAAAAAAAACCTGAAGTTTTTTTTTTATATGATTGTTGTCACTGCAAATGTTTTACAAAGACCTTATTAGTACACAGTTATTTTAGCACTAGTACATATTTAAGGATTATGAGGTTGCATTGAATTTTTTCTCATTTGCCTTGATTTTTGCTATGTATGTGAAGATTGTCTTTCTTGCCCATAATTCCAGTGGCTGCCAGACATGGGCTGCAAAGTTTGGGTAAAGTTGCTGCTAGCCGGCGCATGCCCCCTCCGGCCAACTTGCCCAGCTTGAAAGCAGAGAACAAAGGAAACGACCCCAACGTTAACATTGTCCCGAAGGACGGAAGTGGTTGGGCATCCCGCTCGGATGCAGGGGACGAAAGGTAAAAATCTTACCTGTATGTTTGTGAACAATCTAGTCTGAGCTTGATGGGACATCCCCACATTGTCCATCGGGAAGTAATTGAGAGGTGAGGGTGTAGGTCTGGAAGTCACCGCTGCTTTCCAGTTAGACAAAAACAGGACACTTGTTTGAATTGAAAAGGTGACTTTTTAGGATGCATCAATTCAGTGTTTGTGTTGTACCTTGGGTTATAATCATAATGCTTTTTGAATTATGATAACTTGCAGGAACAGTATTATAATGTGACCCCTGTAACTCGTGACTAAGAGGTCGATTTGCTATGTGTTTCCATCTGCTTAACTGGATGAATCGTGACACTTCGGTGACAGCTGTTGTGCTTTGGAGACATGAGTTTGTTTTATTTTGCTCACATCAAAAATTGTGGTGTTTCCTTCTGTTTACTGTGCTCTTTCATGCAGCTGTTGTTGATTTAAAACTGAAATGCTTACAGTTTGAAGGACCTGACAAAATTACATTCCTTTAGTTGTTTCAGTGGGAAAGTTTCAATCTTTTTTTTTTTTTCTTTTTTTTTTGAAAATTCAGGCTTATAAAGGCCTTTCATACCAGTGGGCCTGTTGACTGGTGGTGGAAACAATGTTATTGCATAGGATATCAAAAGCCAAATATATTAACTCTATATAAGCATTACTAATGGAATGTTGCTTGTTGGCATATCTTGTTAGTCAGTAGCTTGCCGTCAGTAGTATATGAGGAAATCACTGTGAAATGTTTCAAATCAATTTTATTTATATAGCACCAAATCACAACAAACAGTTGCCCCAAGGCGCTTTATATTGTAAGGCAAAAGCCATACAATAATTACAGAAAAACCCCAACGGTCAAAACGACCCCCTATGAGCAAGCACTTGGCGACAGTGGGAAGGAAAAACTCCCTTTTAACAGGAAGAAACCTCCAGCAGAACCAGGCTCAAGGAGGGGCAGTCTTCTGCTGGGACTGGTTGAGGCTGGGGGGAGAGAATCAGGAAAAAGACATGCTGTGGAAGAGAGCAGAGATCAGTCACTAATGATTAAATGCAGAGTGGTGCATACAGAGCAAAAAGGGGTGAATAAAAAGAAACACTCAGTGCATCATGGGAACCCCCCAGCAGTCTGTCTATAGCAGCATAACTAAGGGATGGTTCAGGGTCACCTGATCCAGCCCTAACTATAAGATTTAGCAAAAAGGAAGGTTTTAAGCCTAATCTTAAAAGTAGAGAGGGTGTCTGTCTCCCTAATCCGAATTGGGAGCTGGTTCCACAGGAGAGGAGCCTGAAAGCTGAAGGCTCTGCCTCCCATTCTACTCTTACAAACCCTAGGAACTACAAGTAAGCCGCAGTCTGAGAGCGAAGTGCTCTATTGGGGTGATATGGTACTCTGAGGTCCCTAAGATAAGATGGGACCTGATTATTCAAAACCTTATAAGAAGAAGAATTTTAAATTCTATTCTGGAATTAACAGGGAGCCAATGAAGAGAAGCCAATATGGGTGAAATATGCTCTCTCCTCCTAGTCCCTGTCAGTACTCTAGCTGCAGTATTTTGAATTAACTGAAGGCTTTTCAGGGAACATTTAGGACAACCTGATAATAATGAATTACAATAGTCCAGCCTAGAAGAAATGAATGCATGAATTAGCTTTTCAGCATCACTCTGAGACAAGACCTTTCTAATTTTAGAGATATTGCGCAAATGCAAAAAAGCAGTCCTGCATATTTGCTTAATATGCACATTGAAGGACATATCCTGATCAAAAATGACTCCAAGATTTCTCACAGTATTACTGGAGGTCAGGGTAATGCCATCCAGAGTAAGGATCTGGTTAGACACCATGTTTCTAAGATTTGTGGGGCCAAGTACAATAACTTCAGTTTTATCTGAATTTAAAAGCAGGAAATTAGAGGTCATCCATGACTTTATGTGTGAAAGACATTCCTGCAGTTTAACTAATTGGTGTGTGTCTTCTGGCTTCATGGATAGATAAAGCTGGGTATCATCTGCGTAACAATGAAAATTTGAGCAATGCTTTCTAATAATACTGCCTAAGGGAGGCATGTATAAAGTGAATATTTGATATTTGTTTTTATGTTTTACAGTTATACATGTACTGGGGGTGTCATGGATCACAAAACGTACGGTTCAAACTGAGTCATAATTTTAACACACAGATCGGACCATTTCTGGGGTCAGCAAAAAATAAATAATAGTCTTAAGCGACGTGAGCAACGGTGGCGTCAGGTTGCCATGTAATCCCTATGGAAGGACGCGTTGTGACGCCACAAAAGTTCAAGTCACGCGATGGACACGAATGATGCGATTTTGAGTGATTGGCGTGATGTCGCGTCGCCCTCCTCCCCAACTTGAAAAATCTGAACTTTTTTGTCTTGTCGCGCCGCGATGACCAATCAGGGACTGGATATATAGTGACGTGAAGATGTCTGGAGTTTATACTTGATGTGGACATGTTCCATATCTGGCAGCCAGCCTGTGAGCAGAACTTTTGACAGAGATTTTGAGGGGAGAGCTAGCAGCACCGCAGCAGCTAGTTTTTTTTTGTTTTTTTTCCCCACGTGCACGCGTGAACGAATCCTCCGTGAAGATCATTTTATTAACTACACAGATATATGATAAAACAAATGGTGACTGGTTTATAACACAATGATGAGTTTGAGGGGAGAGAGAGTGAGGAACTGCAGGGACAGCCAGTTTTTTTTTTTGTTTTTTTGTTTTTCCCTTTGTTTACACGTGCGCTTGCAAATGGGACAGGAGGTCCTCAAACTGGGTCCTGGAGAGGCAGAAGTACCACTGAAAGCGGCCGTCATCCAGACGCAGCTCCTGTAGCAAATGATGAAACTCCCCGAATTGGGAACGTCTCATGAGGATATTGTTGAATGCGGCATTAAAAGAAAACAAGGTTCTGCTCTCTTTTAAATAATATAATGAAGGGTTATTAACTGAGCAAGTGAGCAAGCTTGTTTTCTGTTAATTCCTCCAATTCAAACTTGTCAGTGTAATAAAATTTGCTCGGAGAATAGTCCTCATTGTTGCTCATAATTTCTTTGTTCGCTTTGTTTTGTTTTATTTCGTGCCATACAAATTGTAAACAAAGTCGCACATCTGATACACAACGATCTGATATGAGAAAATATCAAACCGGTAATCAGCCAATCAGAGCATTTGTATTGTCGCAATATAATAAAATGGAATACTTGACACTTAACTGTTACATTAAAAATTGTAATATGAACATAACTCAAGAACAAAAACACCCTTTGCCAACATTGTAAAAGGACCGCTTAAATCTCATTGTGAGGAACTGTTTGTCTGGGCTCTTGGTCCTGCCAGGGTGATGTTGCTTCAACAAATGTGTTGCCATGTCCATATGACTTTCTTATGGCACAGTGCTGACATACTGTAACAGTTCTGTCCACTATCCTTCTTCAATCATCTGTGCATTTCAGTGGGAAGCCAAAATGCTCCCATACGTCAAGTCAGCTTTATTTGTCGATTCTGCATTGCATATACAGACATATTGAGAATGGAAATTTGTTACTCTGTCTCCTAGACAATACAGAGTAAGAAAAAACACCACAGTAGGATATAAAAGGAATATATAAATATGGTAGATAAGGGTGTAAATGGTACATGTATTTGTATTGAACCGTTTCAGTACGGGACGTTTGGTTCGGTACAGGGCTGTGCACGGGTGAGTTTGCGTTGCATGTTTACATTCAGTGTTCAGTCACTTTCTCACTAAATTTGGTGACTTTCCAAACCCTCTTGACGGCTTACTTTCTCAAAAGCGACTAGCGACAAATCTAGCTACTTTTCCTGGCGTTACTGGAGACTTTTCTGATGTTTGGCAACTGAAAGTGAAAGTCTGTTGCTGACCTTGTTTGCTGCACTGCGATTAAATAGTCCCCAGACTTTTAGAAGCCCTGTCCTTGAAGTCATTTTATTTTAATAAGCGATGGTCAATTTTAATGGCAAAATAAACAAACAAACCAAGAATAAAGTTTATTTGTGGTTCTAAATGTTTTTAAGGTGGTTTTACTCACTTTTTTGCTTCTCCCACAATGTTTTTGTTTTCAAAACTTTATTTAAAAAGATATATTAACAAATATTGAACGAACAGTTAAGGCCACAGTAACATTCACAGTATTATTATAAATAGAAAGAGATAGAAAATAAAATAAATTGTATAAAAGGGATTCTTTAACATTAATTCTTTAAAAAAAAATCCTTATTGAATGTGACAGTTTTGGGCAAGTAAATGTTTTTTCTGGTAAAAAAATATGAATGTTGAATAAAATTGAACAGGGCTTCATGCTGGAATCGTGCTGCACTTTACTTGTGGAAAGGTTTTGTTAAAAGCTGTTTACTAGGAATTTTTTTGAATAATATTTCATACATTTGTTTATTATTTGCGAACATTTTATTTAACTGATTACCAAGCAGCACTGTGCAGTTTTATTTTCCTGTTTGTATATTGTTACAATAAATTATTCATTTTAAACAACAAGCAAATTTAGGTTTTGCATTTTGTTCCCATACTGTACCTAAAATGAACCCAACGGTAACTTCAAAACCGAGGTAAGAGCCGCACAGATTTCAATCAGAATTAATAACTTCAGAGCGAATCACCATTTTAAATCAAATGGCACCTTGTTCCAAACTTTATAATGTAAACTATAAACTGCAGCCGACCATACTCGGGGTTTGTTTTTGTTTTTGTGATCAGTTTCATATTTATTTACTTTAAGACTCAATAAAATGTTGTTGACATAGAAAACCTGTAATGCCTACTTTTAGTACACAGAAAATTTGCAGGAGGTATTGATATGGGAATCGATATTGATTAAAATCTTATCAATACACATCCCTAACCATATTGCACCAAATTGCATTGTATCGGGGTGAGGAATTGAATTGCCATCAAATACATATGAAATCGAATCGAGAACAGGGTGAATCGTATCGCTGGTCGTGTATCAAGGTCCATATCAAATTGTTGTAAATGGACTGCATTTATATAGCAGCTTTTCCATCTACATCAAAGCGCTTTACATTCACCCTGATGTGAGGGTGAGCTCACTACACACCAGGAGGTGGTTTTAGTGGTTTTCCAGTCAGTCTGGGATTTGAACCGAGGATCTTCTGGTTTCAAACCCAACACCTTAACCAGTAGACCATCACCTCTCCTATGTTGTCAGTGATGACATTCACATGCCTACTGTAGACCTCTCCTGTCAGCCACGGCATCTGTTTGGGTAACAGTGACTGTCTGGAGGGCCATTACATCATCAATGCATTTGGTGATGTAGGCAGTGGCGGAGTCCATGTACTCCTGGAAATTGATGGTGGAGTTGTGGGAGGCAGCTTGCTTGGACACCTCCCAGTCTGTAGTGTTGAAGCAGTCCCAAAGAGCCTCTGCAGACCCCTCTGGCCACATTTGTACCTCTTTCCGAGCCAGTTTGGTGACTTTAACCAGTGGTCTGTATGCTTTTGTTGCAAAGCCATGATGTAACACGTCAGGGGATAAATCTCTTTCTGGACCCTAACGAACTACGAGCGTGGGTTTCTCTACAACGATGGCTGAGCCAGTCACTTTGTTTACATTGAGAAACTTCTTTTCTTGCGCACAAGAATGGGTTAAAAAGGACTTGAATTCGAAGTACACATTCTTGGCTGCTGATCACGAATGTGATGATTCTGGGCAGAGGCGTCAGGTCTCCTCAGGAACTGCTGCAACCTGTTACCACGCGTTACGATTAATGGCACATGTTGCCGGGGAATTATCAGGAACCGTTACGCACAGTCAAGAATAGTGTTCCGCGTTGTTCCGCGCTATTGCGCGTAACAGCGCATCGTTAAGTTCTGTCATGTGAACGAGGTGAATTGTCTCCACACACACACTGATGTTTTTCAAATGTTTTGACTGTGAAACATGGTGTGCCACAGGGCAGCTATCTTGGTCTGCTTTTATATTCTATCTTTACAAATGATCTACCATTAGTGCTTGATACAGCAAGCATTTCAATGTTTGCAGATGACACAACAGTCTATATGGCTGGGAAATCAATTGAGGAAGTTAAAACAAAACTTGAGCAGGAAATTAAAGATTGAAAATTGGATTGAAGACAAACTCATTCTGAATGTAGGAAAAACAGTAAGTATTGTCATTGGAACTATACATTCCTTAAGAGCTGAACCACAATTAAATATTGTAATGAAAAATACAGTTGTTAAACAAGTGGAAGAAGTCAAGCTCCTTGGAGTCTGTATTGACAGCCAACTGTCCTGGGACAAACAAATAAATAATGTCTCTAAAATGGGATGGACTTTGGCAGTGATAAGATGTTCAAGATATTTAACTAAACCAGTGATACCATATGTCATTCAAAGTTTGGTGTTGTCTCATTTGGATTATTGTGCAGTTGTCTGGTCAAATACTTCAGTAAATAATGTAAAAAAAACTACAGCTTGTGCAAAATAAAGCTGCACGTGTGGTGTTAAAATGTGGTTTTAGGACGAGTGTGGATACAATGCATAAGCGCCTATCTTGGCTTTTGCTCAGGGACAGGTGGCTATATGTAAAAGCAAACTTTTTTAAGAAATATTATTACAACTCAGATACCGTCTGTCCTTTACCAACAACTGCCTTTTAGTAAGGATACTCATTTTTATCCAACCAGGCATTCCAAAGGACTGTGTTTCATTTTGCCTAAATGTAAAACAAACCAGAGTCAACGGACAGTGACGTTTCGAGCCATGAGAGAATGGAATCATTTACCACTAAAGTTAAGGGAATTGAGCAGTGGACTGGGTTTTAAAAACAAACTTAAAAAGTATTATCTGAGGCAAATGGTTGAAGTATTGTGATGTATTATGAATTGATTATGAATGAATTTATTCTGAATGTATTCTGAATTTTCATTATGATTTACAGGCCTTAATGGAAATCTATTATGTTATTGTACTGAAACTGTGATTAAAACATGAACGGACCCCAGGAAGAGTAGCTTATGCAGTTATACTGCAGATGCTAATGGGGATCCAAATAAATAAACACCCATATTAATCCAACCGAATTCAGATCGCTACAGTTTTTCAGAAGAACTTTGTAACTGCATGCGTAGTTGGGCTCTGTGCCATGGAGTGACACAGAGAGGAGTAGGAGGACAGCGCCAGATGTGTGGCTTCATGCGGCTCTCGTCTGGCGCATTTTCCCATACATCAGGCACATGCAGCAGGTGGAACACCTGCAGGAGCGCGCTGAAGAGCACTGAAATTTGACTTTTAGCCGACTTGGTGTCAGCAATCAAACTGAATGCGGTACAGCAGGGTTTAATTGTGCGCGCGCTTCTTCCTCCACCGGACTAGAGGAGGTGCAGAGACGTCTGGCTGCACGTGAGGCTCCTCTGGTTCCTCTGGCTCAGACTCGTTCTCTTGCTCATCGGTTAGAACAGCAGGTGGAACACCTGCAGGAGCGTCCTGAGGAGCTTCAGCTGGAACTGTGGACCGACATTTGGAGCCGAGTTTAATTGTGCGCACGTGACAGAAAACTGATTCGTCGTGGCGCGCAGTGAAATGTGGCGCCGCGTTACAAGTCGTGTCAAAACTTGACAGTTTCCGTGTCACTTCGTAATAACGCGTGACAGTTTGGGCTCCAAGAACCATCACAGGAACCACTACAAACGTTGTCACCTTCTATTAAGGATCAATACTCATCAAGACGGATCAGTATGCTCAGTTGTGACCTCCACGATGTGAGACGAAATGAGGGTGGTGTGTGACATTCGTGGAAGATTTTTTGACAGGCAAAAACATGCTCCAAGAATATCACGCACCAACACGCACTATTAAGAAACCTATTCAGATGCATTAAGTCACATTAAGAATGTCAGGAATGTGTCACGAATGACAGAAAAATGACATTCGTAACGCATCTTGCTTATGTGTAAATGCACCTTTACAAAAGGCGCACCGGATTTTAAGGCGCGGCCTCAGTTAGCGGGTACTTAACCCTTACAAAAGGCGCATGCTAAAACATATAGTCTACAAAAAAAAAAAGGTCACGGAAGCAAAACGGTGAGTTTATTTTAACTTTTTAACAACTTTGAACTACTGGTTTTTAACAGTATGGTACTCACATTAATTTTTATTATGGTTCTGTCACAAATCCATCAAAGTCTTCATCTTCTGTGTCTGAATTGAACAGCTGGTCTTCTAGCTGTGGCCACCTCGCTTTGTTTCTGTTTTGCAGGATACCTGTAGTATACGGTAACTACCGGAGGAGTGGTGGAGGTAAGTGTACGTACCACGGACTCACGGACGCTTCTCTGATTGGTTTATCGCTGGCAGTGTATGTACTTTACGTGTTACGTAATGTTCTCCGATTGGTTTATCACTGCCAGGGTACGTACTCTACGCTGCTAGCGTACGTACTTTACGTATTATGTCCTTGTGTCAGCGGGAAATGGTCCGATATTCCGACGGTCAAAGACAACGTCGGCCATTTTTACAGATTTTGGAATTCAGTGCGCACATAAGGCGCACCGGATTATAGGGCGCACGGCCGATTTTTGTGAAAATTTAAGGCTTTTAGGTGCGCCTTATGGTGCGGAAAATACGGTAAATATTTGCTCATTTTGAAATGGATGCCTGTAACATGTTTCAAAAAAGCTGAGACAGTGGTACGTTTACCACTGTGACATCACCAGTGCTCAAAGAACACCTGTTTGGGACATTCCACAGGTGAACAAGTTAATTGGAAACAGGCAAGTGTCATGATTGGGTATAAAAAGAGCATCTCCAAAAGGCTCAGCTGTTCACAAGCAAAGATGGGGCGAGGATCACCACTAATGTTTCTCAACATCCATTTGCAAAGAATTTAGGGCTTCCATCATCTACAGTCCATATTATAATCAGAACATTCAGAGAATCTGGAGAACTTTTTACACGTAAGCAGCAAGGCTGAAAACCAACATTGAATGTCCATAACCTCCCATCCCTCAGGCGGCACTGCATTAAAAACCGACATCATTCTTTGAAGGATCTTACCGCATGGGCTCAGGAACACTTCAGAAAACCATTGTCAGTTAACACAGTTCGTCACTACATCTACAAGTGCAAGTTAAAACTGTACCATGCAAAGCGAAAGCCATACATTAACAACATCCAGAAACACCACCGCCTTCTCTGTGCCTGAGCTCATTTGAATTGGACAGACGCAAAGTGGAAAAGTGTGCTGTGGTCTAAGTCCACATTTTAAATCATTTTTGAAGTCATGGATGTTGTGTCCTCCGGACAAAAGAGGGAAAGACCATCCATTGTTACCAGCGCAAAGTTCAAATCCAGCATCTGTGATGGTATGGGGGTATGTTAGTGCCCATGGCATGGACAGTAGGTTTATGACTACAAAACCTTTTTCAAAACTTTCATTTTCCTGATGTTGCATTTGATGAACTTTTACCCATAGATCACTTTTTTGAAGTTTATTTCATTGGATCATGAAAAAACCTCCCGCACCTAGCACCACATCACTTTTAAAAATACACAAGTTTACACAATACTATTTAAAAATAAAGTAACAAGAAAATAATTAACAAGTATCAAGAAATAACAAGAAAATATATACAAATAATAAATAAATAATATTTATAGATAAACATGAACATGCCACTCAACAAAGTCTGCTGCCAAACTGGTGTCTAAACACTCCTTGTCAACCAGAAAAGCGTCACAGGTGCTTCAAAGTCTGGCTGAAGATGGAGTTAGTGTCCCAACACCATCACAGTCTGTTGTCTGGCGTCGAACAATCAGAGATGCAGAACAAGTTAAGAACCGCCTCATGGAACTGATCTCTGAAGAGAAATTTTGTTTGCATTTTGATGGTAAGAAAATTGACAATAAGGAGTACCAAGTTGTGTACTTGAAAAATGACAGAAGAACATTACAACTTGGCATTTTGGCTTGTGACAGTAGAACCACTGCAGACATCTATATACCAAGATAGGACCTGCTTGATGAGTACAATGCATGGAACAGTATTCAGATGATCATCTCTGACACAACAGCAGTCAATACTGGTCACAAAAATGGTGTTGTAGCCAGGCTTGAGAGAACATTTCAACACAAGGGATTCGATGAACCTCAATACTTCGGCTGCCAGCACCACATTCTTGATCTTGTTCTGCAACATGTGTTGGACTTCTTTTTTCCTATACAGTCACGGTCACCTAACATTAACTACGAGTTTATTGATGAGATTTTGGAACAGTATGATGATTTGTAAGACGCACACGTGGGCACAGAAGTGATACCAGAATATGAGAACCTTGGCTGGAGACATGATTTTAAATTCCTTTTTGAGCTTTGTGAAGCATACAAGTTTTACAAAATGGAAGAAAAATGGCCTCACATCAAATGGCACAAGCTGCCATCACTTCACAGTGCCAGGTGGAACTCACAAGGAATTTTAGCACTTATTGCATTTTTCCTTCTTGCAAAGTGGCGAGAACAGCTGAGGGTAACTTGCGATTTCATTGCAACTACATGGTCGCGGGCCTGGTTTTCTAACCAACACTATTCAGAGATAGATTATGAAGTCCTGCTGTCATCAATATCCAAACTTAAGTGTCCCAAAGCTGTGAAATGCTTCTCTACTCATAGTAGCTGAGAGAGCTGTAAGGTTGATGGAGGTTTGTTCTACTTGCAAAAGAGACAAATATCTTAGCAGCAAATTTATTAACACTAGTACACAAATCTGAAACACTATTAAAAACACGACAAATGCTATATGTACTCATTTTCATGTATTCCTCTTGTATATTGTATGTAAAACTGACATGTTATAATAAAGAGTTTGAGCCGGTAGGCGTTTTAATGTGAAATATGAAACTGTCTTAGGTGCGGGAGGTTTTTTCAAGGTCTGGCAAAACCAAAGTCATTTTTGTGAGTTTTAGGTAAAAGTTCATTTATAACCCCAGGCTAATAAATTTGAGATTTGTCATAACCCTAATGGACAGCTTACACATCTGTGATGGCACCATCAATGCTGAAAGGTACATCCAGGTTTTGGAGCAACACATGCTCGCATCCAAACACCGTCCCTGCTTATTTCAGCAAGACAATGCCAAGCCACTTTCTGCACGTTACAAACAGTGTGGCTTCATAGTACGTTGTAGCACACAACACTGTGGCATTCTTTCACTGTTTACACTGTGCCGCCAGAACCAACGAGTGCAGAACAAAGCACGTGTTTTCTTTGTTTGGGTCTGGAAGGAGATTTATCACGTGATATGTTACGTCAGACTTTGCAACCGAATCAGCATGACAGTGATGTGGTCTGTGACACCAAGGTGGGGGGACGAGGAAAGCCTTGTAAGCTTTCCTCTGGATGGTGTAGGCATGATCCAGTGTTATTTCCTTGAGTGGGAAAGTCTGTGTTGTTGTAGTTTGGGAAACAGTCTTGGAATTTATGTGCTTAAAGTCTCCGGCCAAGATGAGAGCATCTGGGTGGGCTGTCTGCTGCCCACTGATGTGGCAGACAAGATCATTCAGTGACTCGATCCTGCTATTATTATTATTATTATTGTTTGGGGGAATGTACACTGCGGTGATCATAACAGCCGTAAATTTCCTCTGTACATAGAACAGCTGATACTTGATGATCATAAGCTCCACTAGCGGTGAGCAGTGCTCGTTAAACACAACAGCGTTGTTGATGTAAAATCACAGAGCTGCCTCCCCCATGTTTTACCTCCGTTGATCAACGGCTAGCATACTCGGTAGCATGCTAGCTGCTCGAGCTGAATGATGCTGTTGTTTAGTCATGTTTCCGTAAAAAAAAAGAATAAAAGTCTTTCACATTCATCTGTATTCTGTAGGAGCCATGTGTAGTCCATCTTACTGTCCAGGGAGTGTACGAGGTCTGTTAGAAAAGTATCCGACCTTTTTATTTTTTTCAAAAACTATATGGATTTGAATTGTGCGCTTGCATCAGACAAGCTTGAAACTTCGTGCGCATGCGTGAGTTTTTTCACTCCTGTCGGTTGCGTCATTCGCCTGTGGGTAGGCTTTGAGTGAGCACTGGTCCACCCCCCTCGTCGGATTTTTATTGTTTAGGAATGGCGGAGCGACTGCCGCTTTGTTCCATGAAAATGTTTTCAGAAACTCTGCCAGACAGTCAGATGGAAACCATTTGGAAGATTCAGATGGCTTTCGGTGAAGATTCTATCGGTATCACACGGATTAAGGACCATTAAAACTGGATTAAAAACGGCCCACGGCGGTGGAGGGCGCACCGCGCCCCGAGCGGCCATCGACAGGCTGGAACGAGCAGATCACTTCCAAATTTAAGGTTCTGTTGATGCAGGACGTCGTGTGACTAGCAAAGAAGTTTCAGAAGAGGTCGGGATCAGCACTTTATCAGCACATTCCACTGTTAAAGGAGATTTTGTAATGAAAGACGTGCGGACGGATTCGTGCGTCGGGATGCAGCCGCTCATGGCGCTGGACAAACAACACGTCCGTGTTGGAAGTCTCACAGGACAAGTTGGAACATGCCCAGCTGTTAAACAATTTCTCGGATACTCACTCAACTGAAAAGCCACCGAAAGCCGTCTGAATCTTACGAATGGTTTCCAACACGGAGGTGTTTTTTGTTGTGTGTTTTGTTGTTTTTTTTGTTATGATCCTTGATCACTGGACATGAATAGAAGTTAAAAAAAAATCTGTAGTTTTTGTCAAAAGCATTCCTTTTCAGATATTAATGACACAAATGTAACGCCATAGACTCTGAGCTGAGCTCTTACAGGCAGCTGTGCTGCACGTCAGGATGTAAGTCATAAAAAAAAAACCTGAGGACGTCTCATTTTGGGGGTGGGGGTGGTTTTGGTCGGTTGTAGTTTGTTTGTATTATAACATTTATAAAGAGGTGTCATTTGATTTAAAACGCCAGTTCGCTCTGAAGTTATTTCCGACCAACATCTGCACGGCTCTTTGGAGCTGTGAACAGCTAAAACAAAACATTATTTCCACTACCTAATAGACAACTTCAGTTTACACACCAGCTGGTGCTCACGCCAGAGAACATCATGTAAAACTCTGGTGTGGAACGGAAGATGATTCTCGTTTCTTGCCCGCACAAGAGTCCCAGTTTGTGATTTTAATCCATACAGAGCTGACTCACGAGTGACATCTTTAAATGGCTTTGAGGGAGGTTAATGAGGAAATTGTGGACTGGAGGCTTCTGAACACCAGTGAAGATTGACAGTCATATTGGGCCTCATGTATCAACGTTGCGTACGGCGATATTTGAGCGTATATCAACGGAGATAAATGATCATGCACTGATGGACTGATAAGGGAATCGTTAAGCAAAAAGGCTGTTGATGTCATCATATTTGTTGTGGTAGAAATGTGATTTCTGGCTTCCATCTTGTATGTGCCTTGGAAAAAATCGATACAGGCAGCAAGTGATGCGTCGCGACTTCACCCATCAATTGAATCGATGCATGTTTGTATCTATATACCGATTCGTATCGATTAATCTCCACATGCCTGCTGCTTAATGCGTACATTTTTTTCCTCACCTTCCTGATATTTTTAACTTGTTGAGCTTCACAGGTTATCATCAGCGGAATGCAAAGCAGCAGATGTGTGAATGTGCAAATACTTTTTCTTCTCTCGCACTTAATTTCACTGCAGCCTCACTTTAAAAAGACAGAAAATCTGTATTTCACATTATTAGCCTATATAAACTTCACAATTGATCCACGGCTCATATGCGACCTGGCATTGGGGGCAGTCTGTTCGGATCATGGGTCATGGTTGGTCCGTGACACCTCTAATAAAAGTAAATACGGCAATTCTCTTGATCTTAAAAAGATGTGGGCCAAAGCAAATAGTCTTAAACCTTTTTTCGATATGTGATGCACACATTGATTCCTGTTTCAGTTGTAAAATGCAGCCACTGAACTGGTCTGCACTATATAATACACCCAAGTGGTCTATGGGATTGAAAATGTGGTTCTGTTTTCAGGGCTGTGAAAACTCCGCAGATCAGAGGAATTCCGTGGATTTCATCATGGGGGCGGGGGGTGTTAGTGTTGTACTCTGTAATTGTGATCTTCACTATTGCAAAGAGTTTCCTTCTTTTACCACATCGTCCAAGTTTAATTAGTCTGCGGACACTGATCTGTTACAGATACAAAACAGATACAGCTCTCAAGTTTTTAAAAGAAAAATTTTGCAACATGTCTGTGTCACGGAGCGACATCAGACAGAGCGAAGATGGCGAGGAAGACGGTTTGAAAAAGTTTGATAAGGACAAGAATTTGTGGAATTGTCACTGGCTTCATGAACACATCTGAAAGATAAAAAAAAAAATGGGAAAGTGAACTGTGCCATCAGGAAACATAGTAAGAATTTTTCTCTCCCTGGAAAATAAACATTGTGCTGTTAAAACAGGATTTTAGACAAGATTATGTGACTTTTTTTTTTTTTTTTGATCTAGATTTTCTTTCATTTGAAAAAATACATTGTGGCTTTGAATGGATTTTCATGAATTTACACAAGAATGTAAATGAGTTTTTATTAATGTAGACTTTTTTGATGGGGGAAAAAAGACGTGACTTTTTTACTATAAGGTGTGTTTTTGATATTTTACCATGATTTTCAAAATATTCTACAAGCTTTAGCTGTGGTTTTTGGAATGCTTAAACAGTCTTTTCAGTCTTGTTGAACTGCATGTAGTTTAATTGTTCTGAGTTAATACATAATTTGTTTTTACAAATAAAAGGAAAATCATTCCAGGTCCTCCTTGCATGTCATATTCTGTTATTTCAACATTATTATTGGCAGTTTAAATGAAAGGTTGAATCTAGGATCATTTAAATATGCAGTTCTTCTGAGATTTTTTTTTTCTTCCAGAAGATGCTGAAAATGTATCATTAGATACAAAATTAATTTGGTTTCTGGTAGGGATGTGAATTGTACAACAACTCACGATTCAGTTTGATTCTGATTCTTGGGGTGATGATTCGATTCAGAATCGATTTTCGATTCAAACAGCTCTGAGAAATAGTTATATTACTTAAAAAATGTTTGTTTAAGAAAATGCAGCTTTACAAGGTTAATCAAGTGATTCTAGATGTAAATTTACTTATCTGCTTCGCTCGTTCAGAGTTGGCTGGCAGTTTAGCGAAGCGCTGGTCAGTAGTCGGCAGAGACCGCTGCTCCGCTCCTTTTAGCTCCGGGTCATAGCGTAGCATGTGGGCTTGCGGAGTTGAAGTGTTTCCGAAGTACTTGACTTTCATTTTGCAGATTTTGCACACTGCATAAGTCATGTCAGGCTCCTTCTTACGCAGCAAATAATAAAATCCAAAATGCGCTCAAATATTTGCCTTCAGCAAAGACGGTGCTGGCTGAATTAGCTCTTCGTCCGCCATGCTAAGCTACAGGTCACGAATGTTTGAAGCACGCCGGACCCTCCCCTCACGGGGACGCTGTAGTACAGAAGCCTGACAAACGGTACACGCAGCAAGTAAGTAAGAAAATGTTTAAAAAATGCTTTTTAAAAATCGATTCTTGGACATTTTGGATCGATTCAGAATCGGAATAAATAAGAATCGCAATTCGGATGTGAATCAATTTTTTTTGTCTAGCACCCCTAGTTTCTGGGGCCCCACAGGCCCTAAACCCAGACTCGACCTCCTGTGAATTTTCCTCAGATTTCACAATTTTCGTTTCACAGCCCTGTGTTTTGAAAAACCTGATCAATATAAAATGTCAGTTTCCTTGCACTATAGTAAAACTAGTAATAAAAGATTTTGAGAATGCTAATCAGTTGAATTTCTCACTTTCTTCCATAGACAACAGGAGACGCCGCCACCCCAGAACAAACCAGCAACACTTCAGCAACAAGAACTTCCTGTTGGCGGGAGCCGCTCCTGGGCCAACAGCAAACAGATACAGCTCGACGGTAAACATTCTTGCTTCACGTTCTCCCTCAGTGTTACCCTTGACCTTTTGTTTATGATGATACCATGGTCACTTTTGGCATTTACGACTATGCGGTACTTCTTCACACCTGCCAACTGTTAACACATTTTGCATATCTAGTGCATTTGACCACCCAAGCAGGTGCAGACCAATGGGATGTCAGTATTTCAACTGGCTACAACAGATAATTAGTTTCAAAACGTCGGATTGGGCCCACACTTTCCTATCTTTGGCCAAGTCCTCTAAGTTTTCCTGGGGAGTCTTTCCTAAGACAAGTGGGAAATGTAATCCCTCCAGCATGTCCTGGGTCTTCCCTTGGGCCTCCTCCCAGTTGGTTGTGACTGGAAGACCTCCCTAGAGGGCATCCTCACCAAGTGCCTGTACCATCTCAGCTGGCTCAGCAGCTCTCCTCAACAGAGGAATCTAATTTCTGCTGGTTTTATTTGTGATTTTGTTCTTTAAGCCACTACCCAAAACAATGGAACAAATATAAATATTTATATGAACATTTTCAGATTCACTACAATTGAGAAGTGTGGTACATTTTTAAGTTTTAAGGCTTATGGAAAGAAAACCCAGCTGGTCAACATGCTCTGCTTTCAGACAGCTTCTCTGTGTGGTAATGATGTCTCCTGACCCCCAAAATAAAGTGCTGACTGGGTTATTTTGGTTGTGCAAGCTGAAGTCTGTGGTAACTTTGATGCGTGAAGTTGTTCCAGAGTGAGCTGAGAAGGACTTGCATGTTTAGCCATAATATGCATTAGATTGGTGTCTTGGTAAATGTGCTGTCAGATTCATGGTCTTGAAAATGTGCAAACCTTCTTTGATATGAAAGCTAAAATAAGTCAGCACTTCAGTACAGCATGGGAGCCATAGCCAGTTTGCTAACTTGCCAGCACACAGTACATCCATAATCATTTTTTGTGGCATCCTGCTGAGCACAGCCATCTACTGGTTCAAGGTTTAAACACAACACAGTGAACCATCGTCGCCTTCATATCTTTAGCCTAATTAAGAATCAACATTGATTTTTAAAAATCAGTGTTTTATTTATTTGGTTTATTCATGGGAGGAAAAATACACAATCCCCTGTTCCCTTGTTGGTTTACCAAACTGCATAAGTGTCAGCTGCCATGAGAAAATGTTTGTTGGCAGTGTTGTGTGTGTTTGTGTCAGTCATTGTTTTACAGCACCCCAATCACTAGCCTGTCTGGTATGTAGGCTTTTTGAACTCCACAAAATGTACTGGGTTGTGTAGCAGGGTTCAGTGTGCAGTAAATCAGATTTAAGCTACTTGATCCCTTTGCTACAGCTTTTGTGTGTATTATTTATAATCTTGTGATACCTATGTATATAATTTTGTTTTTTGTGCAGGAGCACCTCGTGTTAGCAGCCATTTTCACCAGGAATTTCCTAGCTTACAGGCAGCTGGTGAGGTAGAAAAAGGAGAGAATCAAGAAGAAGAGCCTTATGGACCAGGGCCCAGCCTCAGGCCTCAAAGTATGGTCACACTTTTGCACATAATATTAATGTCTTGGTTTTATGTTTTGGTTTGCCCGGTGTTCAGATAAAGATAAATTAAGATAAATTAATTTAAATACCTTATTCTTTCCCGTTAGATGTTGGCAGTTGGCGTGAGGGTGGGGGCAGGAATTTGAACACTGCACCCAGTCCCCCTGATATGGAGAATCGAACTCCAGAGGAAGG
Organism: Thalassophryne amazonica; assembly: GCF_902500255.1. Taxonomy (NCBI): domain Eukaryota; kingdom Metazoa; phylum Chordata; class Actinopteri; order Batrachoidiformes; family Batrachoididae; genus Thalassophryne; species Thalassophryne amazonica. The sequence continues at coordinate 85,963,336 of NC_047112.1, forward strand.
TAGTACGGGCCTTGGTACTTCTTCACCACCTGGGGAAGATAATGAGTCTGGCCGAAATGTAACACCTGATGGTCAGAAGGAGAAGAGGGATGGAAAAGAGAGGCTGCCCTTGTCTGGTCCTCCTCAGCCTAAACTAAATGGGGGCCAGCAGCCTCCTGCTGGAGTACCAACTCATTTTGACCCTGCTTTTAGGAGTATGATGCCACCTTATGTAAGTTGCTAACTGTATTTTTAAGTAGTTATCACTCTTCCCAAATGTGTGTTATTGATTGATTTTGTTTATTTATAGATGTTCCAGGCTTATCCACAGATGTCCTTAGGCCCTGGGCAAGGAAACTTAAGATACCCTGTACAGCAAGATGGTGTCAAGTGAGTTCTAATCTGAATTGGTATGCCTTAGATGTGTTCTAAAACCATGGTTCCCTGTGGCCATTTGTCCCTCTTACAGTGACACTGGTTTAGTTGTTTAGAAAACAGGTTTGACTTACTACTGGCAATGCGAACCAAGCTCCTGCTGCGATCGTACAGGGACCACATAGCCCTTAACAAAGGACCCTGGACCCCGTACTCCCGTAGCACTCCCCACAGGGTGCCCCAAGGGACACGGTCGAACGCCTTCTCCAGATCCACAAAACACATGTGGACTGGTTGGGCGAACTCCCATGAACCCTGGAACACCCGATGGAGCGTGTAGAGCTGGTCCAGTGTGCTGCGACCAGGACGAAAACCACACTGCTCCTCCTGAATCCCAGGTTCGACCATCGATCGAATTCTCCTCTCCAGTACTCTGGAATAGACCTTACCGGGGAGGCTGAGGAGTGTGATCCCCCTGGAACACACCCTCCAGTCCCCCTTCTTAAACAGAGGGACCACCACCCCGGTCTGCCAATCCAGAGGCACTGTCCCCGATCACCACGCAATGTTGCAGAGGCGTGTCAGCCAAGACAGTCCCACAACATCCAGAGACTTAAGGTACTCAGGACAGATTTCATCCACCCCAGGAGCCTTGCCACCGAGGAGCTTTCTAACCACCTCGGTGACTTCTGCCTGGGTAATGAATGAGTCCACCTCTGAATCCCCAGTCTCTGCTTCCTCTTCGGAAGACGTGACGATGGGATTGAGGAGATCCTCGAAGTACTCCTTCCACCGCCCGACAACATCCCCAGTCAGGGTCAACAGCTCCCCACCCGCACCGTAAACAGTGCCAGTGGAGAGAGAGAGAATGCACTTTCTGCGAAAACTTAGGAATTATAATGTAGATGGTGTCTTCATGAAAATGTTCTACAGTTGCTTTGTGGAGTCTGTGTTAACCTTTTCCTTCCTGTGTTGGCTCAAAGGTTGTGTCAAAAGCCAGGAAAATTATGGCCGATTCTGCACACCCTCTGCACCCACAATTTAAGTTTCTGCCCTCGGGCAGACGCCTGATAATGCCCAGATGCAGAACCAACAGACTAAAAAACTCTTTTATTCCCACAGCCATTGCTCTCCTAAATAACACCTAAGGACTCACTGTTGCACTTAAGTCTACACTGACTCGCACCTTATTTCTGGGCTCTTGTTTTGTATATTTATTCTGCTGTGTTTTAATGTTTTTTATGTTTTTTATGAATTTGTATGATGTGGTTTTATGAATGTAATGTAATTTTTACTGCTGACTGCACCTGAATTGCCCCCATGGGGACTAAATAAATGATCAAATCAAATTAGTTGAGTATGTACTGAAGAAACCATCCATGACAGAGAAAATTTGAAGTGCAAATGTGACTCCAAATCTTGGCATCTTGGCAATTGCTAACTCCTAACCAACCATAAATGGGGAAAGGGTGGGCACACAGGAAATACAGGCTGTGACCTGGTTGGGACAAATCAAGCCTGAATACTTCCCCTGTATCGAACAAACTATGGCTGACAGGTAAACAAAAAATATTTGTATTCACTAGATTGTGTCACCAAGCTACCGATACCTACCAACGGTATGAACAAAAAAGTCAAATAATATTAAAATTACACTCAACTGAAATAATGCACAGACTTCTTAGATGGTCTGTACAATAGACCGTTGTTACGTTCTCAATGCACATGCTCAGTAGTGCATAAATCTCATGTGGCTATGCATGATCAGCATGAGGAGCGTTAAGTGCCTATTCGTCCAAAACGCGTACGAGGACCGGCTCTCACCGCTTAATCCACGGGACACTGTTCTACTACGATCTCCCATGATCCAAAAAAGTACTAAACAGGATGATTGAGCCATTTCCCCTCCAGATCTGGCAACCCACCTGAAAACGAAAGTAAAGAACTGCGCCCTCGACCAGACGTTCTGTGGCTTACAGTGCACCTTTTATTGTTTGTAAATGCTTGAAAAATATTGAGTTGTTTTCTTTTCATGACTGGAGAAGTACACGTTAATGTTTTTGATGAATGAATGGAACGTTGCGTTTTTACAGTCTTCTGCAATCTACCTGACAACGCTTTGTGATGGAAAAATCCATTGTTTTTCCAGCTTTCCTCCCAAACATTGCTATCATTTGTGTAATCACGTTTGAATCAAGACATTAAATGTAGTTTCACACAAGCTATTTTTAATGTTATAATGAATGATTTTCATGAATAATGCTGTGGCAAAAATGTGCACAGCATTATAGCTAATGGCGCCAATGTTATCTACTAAATATTATCTTATTGTTCTCACATCTGGGACACATTTAAGGGATTTTGTCCTTCTTTCTTTGGGCATGTTACAGGCATTTGTGGAAGTTTAATCCATAGATTTAGTCATATTTGTGTAGTGACACAGAGGATGCATTACCGTATTAAAAGGCTTTATTCCCCATGGTCTATTAACTGCACTGTAAGCCATGTTATCTCATTTGTTATAAAATTCTAGGAAAGGATAAACTGAGTTCACATCAGCTAGCAGCCACTGCAAGCTGGACCCTAGTCTCACTGGCACACAGGTGTCATTTAAAGCAAACACCCTCCTGATTATTCATAACTTTATGGCTTAAAATATCTTGAGCTGAGGTAATTAAAAAAAGGTATAGAGATGAAAACTCCTGTCATTTTTTTCCTCTTGCTGTGCTGTTGGTGGCACAGCAAGATTTTAAAATTGTCTGTAGGTTTTCAATACCTGAGAGACCCCCACACATAGCAATTTTAAAAAATAAATAAATCACACACATAACAAGTTTTGTTCGTACAGTGTGGTGTGCAGCCACGCGGTAAAGACAGCAAACCACACACGAACAGATTTCACCTCGCTTTCTGATTGGCTACATGTCACATTCAACAGGCTGTGTGCTCGGGGTACACTGCACATGCTGGGATATCGGGACAAGAGGTCTGAGGTGACCCCTTCTAAGCAGTAGAGAGCTTAACACACCACACATAGCAGGAATATCTGATAAGATGTTTAAAGCCAGCATGTTAGTCGGGGCTTCCTTGAGATTGTCAAAGAGGGAAGAACAGGTCAGAAATCAACATAATTACACTGGTCATACTGATCTAGGGTAATGTTGGGGTGCTGAATCTGAGCTTAGATTTCCTCTAGCGCATCACATTTTATTTGCAATCTGCATGTTCCATATTGATGGATTACACAAAGGTTGCTCATTCACTCACGAGTTTGATGCCACTAATCATGCACAAGAGCAGCTTCAAAAGCATAGTTTTTAAACCATGTGAACAAAAGCCACAATATCATTTATCGCACCGAAGAGGTGTGTGAGACTGCAGCTTTTGCTTCAATGCTTGATACGAGAAATATGTTTTTATATCTCAAAAAATGTGATGTGATTCGCAAAATCTAACACCAGATTCGGATTCAGCGCCCCCAAATTACCCAAAATCCATTGGGAAAACTCTTTGCAACAAAAACCGTGTTGACCAGTGTTACCTTGCTGTGTGAACCAGGCATAAGTAGATTGACTGACTCAGTTTTCCAACCAGGCTCCAGTGGCCATTCAAGGAACTGCAAGATTTGTAATGTAAAAATCTAGTGAATTTCATGTCACATTGAGACTAGTGAATACAGTAAATATCTTCTACCTTGTACAGAATAGCTTTGTTTTACTCCCCTCCCCCTTTTATGGTATTCAGGGGTTCTCGTTCAGGACGGCCTCAGCAGGCACCTCCTCATGCCTGGCTCCAGGATCCAGACAGGCCTTCCATTATCAGTGCCACAGAACTCAAAGAGCTGGACAACTTGGACACCGATGCTGATGAGGGCTGGGCAGGTCAGTGGAATAAACTGAATTACAGTGCTTAACTGATGAATTGACCATTTGGGGTGGGGATGCTCTTTTGCAAATGTTGTAGTTTCCATTAGTTCTATCCCTGCTACAATATAGGAGCTCAGATGGAGGTGGATTACACTGAAAAGTTAAACTTCAGTGATGACGAAGAGAATCAAGCTGCTAAAGAGAAAGGAGAAAACTGGTAAGTGTATAAAATGCATACTTTTTACAAATCTTGGACTTCTTAAAACTGCAGTAGATGGTTTAAAAAATATAGCTCTACCTTAGGATTTTAACATAAAATAAATGGTGATCATGACTTTGCTGTCTGACTTGGGCCTATGTACAGCGCATCTGGAAAGTATTCACGGTGCTTTACTTTTTCCACATATTATGTCACAGCCTTATTCCAAAATGGATGAAATTCATTTTGTTCCTCAAAATTCTACATACGAAACCCCATGACAATGTGAAAAAAAATGAGATTTTTCCAATTTTATTAAAAATAAAAAAAACGAAGAAATCACACACAAGTATTCATTGTCTTTGCCACGAAGCTAAAAATTGAGGTCAGGTGCATCATATTTCCAGTGATCGTCATTGAGATCTTTCTGCAGCTTAATTGGAGTCCACCTGGAGTAAATTTAGTTGATTGGACATGATTTGGAAAGGCACAAACCAAGCATGAAGTTAAAAAAAAATAGTCTGTAGACCTCCAAAACAGGATTGTCTCGAGGCACCAATTTCGGGAAGGGTAGAGATGCAGTTCTGGTGCTTCGAAGTTCCCAGTGAGCACAGTGGCCGCCATCATCTGAAAATGGAAGTTGTTCCGATCCACCAGAACTCTTACTAGAGCTGGCCGCCCGTCTAAACTGAGTGATCGGGGAGAAGGGCCTTAGTTTGGGAGGTGACAAGAACCCCATGGTCACTCTGTCAGATCTCCAGCATTCCTCTGTGGAGAGAGGACAATCTTCCAGAAGGGCAACCATCTCTGCAACAATCCACCAATCAGGCTTGTATGGTAGAGTGGCCAGATGGAAGCCACTCCGTAGTAAAAGGCACGTGGCAGCCGTCTGGAGTTTCCCAAAAGGCACCTGAAGGACTCTCAATGAGAAGCATTCTTTAGTGTGCAGCAATGTACAGAATCATCCTGGATGAAAACATGCTCCACAGCGCTTTTGACCTCAGATTGGGGCGACTGTTCATCTTTCAGCAGGACAATGACCCAAAGCACACAGCCAAGATATCAAAGGAGGGGCTTCAGGACAACTCTGAATGTCCTTGAGTGGACCAGCCAGAGCCCAGACCTGAATCTGATTGAACATCTCTGGAGAGATCTGAAAATGGCTGTGCACCGACGCTCCCCATCCATCCTGATTGCGCTTGAGAGATGCTGCAAAGAGGAATGGGAAAGACTGCCCAAAGTTAGGTGCGCCAAGCTTGTGGCATCATATTCAAGCAAATATGAGGCTGTAATTGCTGCCAAAGGTGCATCAACAAACTATTGAGCAAAGGATGTGAATACTTTTTTTTTTTTTTCTTTCATGTTGTCATCCTGGAGTGCTGTGAATAGAATTTTGAGGTTGGGGGGGGGGGGGGGGGGAGGGGGGGAATTGATTTTTGGAATAGGGCTATAACATAAAATGTGGAAAAAGTGAAGCACTGTGAATACTTTTTGGATGCTCTGTCAAAAGTATAAAAATAAATATGAACAAAATGTACCAAAGTGCCTCTGCTGCATTTTCTCACATTGTGAAAGTTGGAACAGTTGATTGACATGTGAATGTTCTCAGGTGTTGTCAACTATCTTTTCTTAACTTTTCTATAAGATGTACTTTTTAGGCACATTTATCCTTAATAAATGTGTATGTTTGCATTAGTGGAGGTCTATTTATTGTAGGAGTGATACCATATTTTTCAGTTTGTTCTGTGAATGGCTGAGAGATTCTTCTCTTTTCTGAGATGCTTTTGTATTTACTCCTCTTTTCAGCAGTGTGGGCAGCAGGGAAAACATTGCAGGTAGAGCTGAGTGTACTGTTTAATATTGAGTAGAATGGTAGACAAATGGGAATTCAGGGTCCCATATGTACTGGGCTGCCAAAAATGGAGGGTTGCTTTGCATTTCGAAAAGATATTTTATGTAAATTAAAAAGTAGCGTAGGGTTAAACAATGTAAGTTACCCCGGCCCCCAAGGCAGAAGCCACTTCTCAATAATCAAAGAGATGATGTATATAGACTGGTGGTAAGACATTTTCACACATTTGTAAAGTACATGAATGTCATGAAAATACTTGGCTTTTAATGATTGATTAAAACTAGCCTTTTTTTCTGCGGTAGACTGTACAAAATGCATCTTTAGAAAAAATGTGGAACTTGATGTTCAAATTTTCATTTATTTTTGGTTTCTAAGGACTTGTCACAATCTGGTTACACTGCCGATACATTATATTTGGGTACAGTTGTATGAACCGATGACTTTGTAATGTACAGATGTTTAGGAATGGCTAAAAGACTTTGACTTGTCTGAATGTATGATTCACTTTCTTGGATCTGCTCTGAGCTCCTTAAACCCATTGCAATGTACAGTATGTTGGTCAGTCATATGAGTATGATCAAACACTTTTTATATTGTTACAGAGCAGCTACCAGGTATAGGCAGTCACGCTTACTAAGACTAAGAGAATAAGTAAGAATGTATTAATCTCGAAGGAAATTGTTTGGCCATGGTGCCGAAACAGAAAGCATTGCTTTATACTTAGTACAGCATGTTTATGCAAAATGACTGAGACACAGTTGCAGTTTGACAGTATTGCACACAGCTCTCAGTAACTGAAAACTCTGATCGTTATGTATTCATCCTGCAGAAGGGGGAGGAGTTATACAGTCTGATTGTCACAGGTAGGGAGGACCTCCTATAGCTTTCTGTGATGCACCTCTGTGGCCTTAGTCTTTGGCTGTAGGTCCTCTGACAGGACATCAGTGTGGCATGCAGGGGATGGGAGGTGTTGTCCTGGACGGTGAGCAGTTTTCTCAACATCCTCCTCTCCCACACCTCTACCACAGACTCCGCTCCACCCCCAGGACAGAGCTAGCACTCCTGATGAGCTTGCTGAGTTTGTTCATGTCAGCTGCCTTCAGCCTGCTGTCCCAGCACACTACAGCATAGATGACAACGCTGGAGACCGCTGAATGATAAAACATCTGCAACATATTTCTGCAGACATCGAAAGATCTGAGTCTCCTGAGGAAGTACAGTCAGCTCTGAGCTTTCTTATACACAGCGTCTGTGTTTACACTGTGTTTATACCCAGGTACTTATAGTAGTCCACAATGTCCACCTCAGTTCCATTAATGGTGACTGGGTTTGGGCGAATCTTCCATCTTCTGAAGTCCCCCACCAGCTCCTTCGTCTTAGATACATTGAACTGCAGGAGGTTGAGTCCACACCACTCCACAAATCTATCCACCACATACGTGTACTCAGCCTCCTGGTCACTGCTGATGCAGCCCGCAATGGCAGAGTCATCTGAAAACTTCAGCAGGTGGCAGGACTGTGACCAGAACCTGAAGTCTGAGGTGTAGATTGTGAACAGAAAGGGAGACGGGACTGTCCCCTGTGGTGCCTCCGTACTGCTCCTGATGGTGTTGGATGTCATGCCTCGAAGCCTCACATACTGTGAGGTAGTTGGTAATCCAGGCCACCAGTGGATCCTCCACCTTTATGTCACGTAGCTTATGGCTGAGCAAGTCGGGCCAGATGGTGTTGAACGCACTGGAGAAGTCGAAGAATATGACTCACAGTGCTGCCTGCCTCTTCCAGGTGAGAATAAGCTCTTAGGGTAGCATGAAGATGATTGCATCCTCCACTCGCCTGTTGGGCTAGTACGCAAACTGCAAGGGGTCCAGTGACGATTCATTGACTATGCGGAAGTTAGGCAGATCAGGGGTCTTGACTTTGGCAAGTTGAGATGTTTTAAGTTTATGAAGAATCCATGTACCCACCCAGTAATGTAGTTGGGTGTGTGTATGATTTTTAGAAAACTCAAAAATAAGAGTTGTGCACCACATTCTTATTTCTATGAAGGATGTATCTTATGGAATAATTCTGCCCCACAAAAATATGAGTCTCAACACATACCATATTTTCCGGAGTGTGAATCAGATGTATGAATTGCACTTGTCAAAAAAAAAAACTCTTTGAGGAGGGAGAGAGAGCAACATTACTTAGTAAATTACAGCTGTATGTCACCATGGAACACTCAGTCTCATTTGTCTAAGTGTTTGTCATTTGAAACCTCTGTTTTTATTTTTTAAAGGGAGTGGATGGGTAAAGTAGAGCGTGTAAGGTCTCGGACATCAGACAGTCAAGAGGGCTGGAAGGATGGTTCAGAGGACCACAGTGGCAGCAAAGCATCATGGGCAGACAGTGTAGATCCCAGAGCCCCATCGCCTGGTAGCATTGGACAGTATAGTAAATCAACTGGTCAGCAGGACTACCAGGTAACTCCAGTATGCCTTGCATGATAGAGCTCTGAAGTGTGACATCACGTATCTAACAACCCTCAAATTATTTCCACACCACCTTTTTCAAAAATGACTATTTTGTTGTCAAGATCAGTCTAAGTGCAATGTGGAGGCTTTTTCATCCTCATGTGCAGCAGTGAGAACAGTAACATTTATCACAACATTGTAACTTCTTTCTTTCATGCTAGTTTACAAATTCCTCAGTCACCTGGACAATAATTACAACATTCCACATGATCAGATTTGTAGTGATTTCCCCCCGAAACCCGTGTCATGGTTTTGAAAAGTAGAAGACCGAGACGATTATAAACACATTAATTTTTTTCCCTTGCAACGGCTTCTGTAGAACCACTAATGCATTTGTGAAGGGTTTGTGACATCAGCACTTCAGAGCTCTATATTACTTGTTATACAAGATAGATGTTGCATCTAAAGCTTTGTGAACATTTCTTTTCTCCAGAGTGGTGGTCGTTCTGGTGGAGGTGGAGCACAGCGTGCAAGTAAACCTCCAGCCACAGTACCAACTGGTGCTGATGAAGAATCTGAGGCCTGGCGACAGAAGCGCAAGAAATCTTCGGAGGTTTCCGAAGCTGTAGAACGAGCCAGGCGTAGAAGAGAGGAAGAGGAGAGACGGATGGAGGAACAGCGGCTTGCTGCTTGTGCTGAAAAACTTAAACGTCTCAATGAGAAACACCGGCAGACAACTGAGGGCAAACCTGCCCCAAGTCACACTGCCGGTGATGATGTGGTAGTTACATGTGTTGAAATTCCCACATCAGCACCTCCTGCTGTATCCAGCACTGCATCAGTTCCAGTCCCTGTTTCACAGTCACAAGCACCTATCGCGCAGGCTCCTTTACCTGAGAGGATTGATCAAGACCGGGAAAGGGAGAGAGTTGAACAAAGTGCGAAGGAGGAAGAGGATGCTCAGTTGCCTTGTCAGCCCAGCTCTCCAGTTCCGAGACCTGTGGCCATTACTTCAGAGCCTCAGACAGAGGGAGATGTTTCCCTGGCAGAGGTCAGCCCTTTGATGGAGGGGAGTCCAACTGAAAGAACAGCAGTACCTATTCGAGACTATTTCAACATGGAGGATAACAGATGTGAGTGAGCTCACAGGATTGTGAATGTTCCTTCACAGGATATGTAAATAGCCAAGTCATTGATCATGTCGATGTTTTTTTTTTTGTGTGTGTGTGTCCGGTCTCTTGCAGTGGATGAGCCCCATCTGTGTTTGTCCCATATGGACACTCGCAGTGGCGAGGAATCCTCAGTCACAGCACAACAGCTGGAAGGAGAAGCGGCAACATCTATACGTCCTTCTGTTACCTCAGGATATTCTAAACAGTTCCAGAAGTCTCTTCCTCCACGTTTTCTCAGACAACAGGTAAGGTTGCGTTGTTTGGGCTTCCTTGTCCAGTAGATTAGATTAGATTAAATTTATTGGTCCCCGAAGGGAAATTTGTCTTCGACTGTACAATACATTATACATAACAAGACAGACAACGCAGTAAACACAAAGTAATAACTGGATTGCCACGGATCATATCATGAAATGTGAAAGTAGTTGTTGTTAAATGCGAAAATATACGAGGTCTGTTAGAAAAGTATCCGACCTTTTTATGTTTTCAAAAACCTGATGGATTTGAATCACGTGTGCTTGCATGAGCAAACCTTGAACCTTCGTGCGCATTCGTGATTTTTTTTTTTTCCACGCCTGTCGGTTGCGTCATTTGCTTGTAAGCAGCCTTTGTGTGAAGATGGGTGGAGTCGCTCGTCATTTTTTCTTTGCAAGGAAATGGCGGAACGACTGGAGCAGCGCGACTGCATCAAATTTTGTCAGAAACTGGACGACAGCCAGGTGGAAAGACAGAATTTGCATGATGCTTGAAAATACAATCTGTCAAATTAATCACTTCGACATCTTAAGATAGTTGAATCTCACACTAATCCACAAGTGTTTTTTTTGTTTGTTTTTTCACAAAATTGTCCTTAGATATTCTTACTTGCATATTGTCATCAATTGTCCTACAGGAGCAGATGAAGCAGCAACAGTGGCAGCAGCAGCAGAGTGGGGGTTCTGTGTCACCATCAGCAACTAGTGGAGTTTCAGCTGCCCAACAGCAACAACATCGCTCCATGTATCAGCCCATGGGTCCCCACCACCAACACCTGGCTTCAATGGGGTTTGACCCACGCTGGCTCATGATGCAGTCCTACATAGATCCCCGCATGATGTCAGGACGACCACCAATCGATATGCCAACTAACATTCATCCTGGTAAGAACGTGTGGCAATTGAAATAATAAATATTTGGGGTTCTTCATGTTGATGCCTGAATTAACGTGGGAAAATCTCATTATGCTGTGAAATGAGACATCTGTGCAAGAGAATCTTTTCAAAGCTAATCTGTTCTATTCAGGGAGAATGCCTCCCAAGCAGATTGTGCGCAGAGATCCAGGTGAAAACTCGAGCTCCAGTTCTGACTCTTTTGACCACTTGACCCGACCTGTTCGTGACCATGGCCTGCCGTCAGAGTCACGGATGGTATGGGGATCTGACCCATATCCACAGACGGAGCCGTTACTTTCTGCTACTCCTAAGGGACGAGATGATAAGGAGGCCAGGTAAAAGAAATGCTGATCATCCTGCATGGGATTATTAATCTGACTCCCATGTGACACTAGCTGTTGTTTCCTCACAGGCTGGATACTGGTTTGGATCTGGACAGGAGCCTCCAGGCTATATACCCACAAGACAATGGCACATTGGACTCTAGGAAAAGCAGCTTCTTTCGGGACCCTACAGAGTCGCTGTCACCCTTTACTCAGGGTTCTGATGAGATACCAGGGCATCTTGACAGGGTCCCTGTGGGATCGAACTTCAGCCCCGAAGAATCAGGTCTTCCGAGTGGAGAAGTTGAAGCTCTCAATCATGCCATGCTACAGAGAAGTGTTTCCCATGGTTCCAGTCAGTCTCTCAAACTGGAAGAGCCCAGGTTTGAGGGACTTGCAATGGGAACAAAATCAACAGAGCTGCAGGACACAGGAGAAAGGGCTGATGATAAAGCTAAGAATGAGCTCTACTCTCAGGCTGCAGTGACAAACAGTAGAACTACGCCCCCAACTGATGGAATCCACAAACCAGAGAAACTGACTCTGATACCACCCAACAAGCAGAAATCTGAGTTGCGTTGGGGTGGGAGGTCTGGTCCTGGGAGGAGAGATGGGCCAGGTGGAGAGAGACCTGTTCGCAGGTCTGGCCCAATTAAAAAACCTGTCCTAAGGGACATGAAAGAAGAACGGGAGCAGAGAGAAGAGCGAGAGAAACGACATGAGCGAGGAGATAGGGGTGATCGGCCCAAAAAGGAATTGTTAACAAAATCATCTACACCAGCAACAGCAGCAGCTGTGTGTGATGGTGGCTCTAGATCTCAGGGTGATGGCAAGAAAGAACTTGTTGAGGTTGAAGATTCACCCACTGTACTTGAGAGAACAAAAGAGTCCCAACATTCTTCTGGAGCTCCCACTTCTTCATCTCAGGAGGACAAAGTGGACAAGCCACACAGTCATGACAGACGCTCTGAACCCAAGCTACCTACCAGGAAAGAGTCCAACCTTCCACCACGTGCTTACCGACGAGACGAGAGAGAGAGGGAACGTGAGAGAGATAAAGAAATAGAAAAGGAAAGAGACTGGCCTCTTGACTCTGGGTTTAAAGGACGTGGTCGAGGGGAATATTATTCTAGAGGACGCAGCTATCGGGGAACTTACAGTGGCCGAGGTAGGGGGAGCCGTGGTAGATGTAGAGCAGAGTATCCTTATAGAGAGCCCCGTTCACGTTCTGATTTACCTTCATCTGGTGGTGCTTCTGTGTTTCGTAATCGAGAAGAAAGTGAGACTCGCAGCGAGAGCTCTGACTTTGAGGTGATACCTAAACGCAGACGACGGCGGGGTTCAGACACAGATTCTGAAAGTGAAGGTGGGAGGGAATCTGCCAGTGATACTGGACCCTCTGATCGTGAACCTAGTACCAAACCTTGTCGTCCTGTCAGACGAGACTTCCCTACAGAATCTCGGTCTGGCCCACAGAAGCCAGGCTTTGGACCCCCTCATATGGGAGAAAAGGGTGGACCCAGAGGAGATGATGAAGCTAGACCCAAACCAGGATTCCTTCCTAAAGGAGAACCTTCACGACGAGGAAGAGGAGGACTCTATAGTAGACGGGGTGGAACAAGAGAGCGCGGAGGACCTCGTTCTGCTCCTCTTAGACGGTCAGCAGCTAGAGAATTGTCTTCACAGTGGCCTTCTAAACCCATGGAAACCTTTAGGCCAGAAGACACTGAGTCCACAGCTTCTAGATATGACAATCCCACTGACCGACGTCCACCAAAATCTGAGGGAAAGAAATTTGGAGAGAGCGGACCTCCGAATAGAGAGAGGCCTCGTCGGTCTAGGCCAGCACGACCCCCCAGACAAGACAAACCTCCCCGTTTCCGGCGGTTGAAGGAGCGGGAGGTTACAGTGTTAACTGGTGGAGAGACTACATCAAGTCCCCCTGTTTCTCTGTCCTCGATGCCTCCTGCTGTGCCTACCTCTGCCCCTGGTTCAGTCTCCATCTCTTCAACCCTGTCTCGGGCTCCCGGGACCCCTGTTACTGTGCTTACAGACGTGGCAGCCACGATACCTGCCTCTGACCTGCCCTCTTCTGTAGAAACAACTGAGACAGGCAGCCCCAACATCACTGCCATTGGTACAAAATCCCCTGACTTGTCTAACCAGAACTCCTCAGATCAAGCCAATGAGGAATGGGAAACTGCTTCTGAAAGCAGTGATTTTAATGAAAGGAGAGAACGAGAAGAAAGGAAAGGAACAGTAGACATTAACTATACTGCAGCCAATGCTTTTCCCAGCACACCTGCACCCCCCCGGGACACTTTGACCACCAGTAAAAACTCTCCAGACGGAGGTGTGACTCAAAAACGGGAAGGACTTCCAGTAGCCAAGAGGAGTTTCTCAAGCCAGAGGCCTACAGAGAGACAGAATCGCAGAGGAAACAGTGGAGCAAAACCAGGCCGCAGTTACACTGGGGCCAAGGGAGAAAGGAGGGGAGGTGCTAAAGGTGGCCGCAAAGGGTGAGTTTAAAGCAAACATGTTTAATGTGTTGAGGGATTTTCATTTTACACTTCAACACTCCCAAGCTTTTACTGCAAGGCCCTTTTGTTGAAAGAATTATTTATTTATTTAGTACCACCAAAACGCGCACTAAACTATATTACTATAAAAATTTTAGGAGTGTATCTGTGTAGGCTCTCAGTTGTCCAGGTGGTTTCCATAGTAGAGAAGCTTGAATCTTCGACTGGACTGGGTTGCTTGACGTGAGGACGTTTTGCTTCAAATCACAGAAGCTTCCTCAGCTAAAATTCTTGCTCTGGTAGTCTGACTTCTGTCTTGACTTTTGTAGAGAAGAATAAACCAGAAGCCAACAAAAGCTGGAGTTTTTAACCTAACCAGACCCTCCTACCAAGAGGCCGACTGCTATAGGCTAGTGACTAAACAATAGCTCTAATTAGCACCTATTGTGCTCTAATTAGCACTCTCCTAATGATGGGATGGAAGCCTCCCCTGATGGCTCCCTTGACGACTCTCCTGATGACGTGAATGACTCATTACCATGAACAAAAGACTGAAACTGCTTTGACCTGAGTACCCCATTGTAAACAGGGGACAAAGCGTGTCTGAGACCCGCCACCCAGTTAAGGCTGGGTTTCAACTGTTGTGAATCTAATCACTGGCAACGATTCGATACGCACCTTGATACTCTACCAACGAAACAATACATGACGATGCGATACAATTCACCCCTGATTTGATCTGTATTTGATGGCGGTTCAATTCCTCACAATGAGATTTGGTGCAATACTATTAATGATAGGTATTGAAGATTTTATCTATCGATCCAATTCTTTATCGATTTCTTTATCAATACCGCTTGTGAATTTTCTTTCTAAAAAAGTAGACTTTACAGGATTTCTATGTCAACATTTTATTGAGTCTTAAAGTAAATAAATATGAAATTGGTCATTGGGTCCTTGATGTCTGGACATAAAAATCAATCAAATCTGGGTGTAGTCACTGGATCCTTGATCTCTGGACAGAAATAGAAATAAACAAAATCTGTAGTTTTTGTCAAAAGCATTTCTTTTCAGATATTATTGACACAAATATAACTCCATAGACTCTGCACTGAGCCCTTAGAGCTGGCTGCACTGCACGTCAGTATGTAATTCTTAAGAAACGGGAGATGTCTCATTTTTTGGGGGGGGGGGGTAGATCAGTTGCAGTTTGTTTGTATTATAACGTTTGGAAAGAGGGGTCATTTGATTTAGAACAGTGATTTGCTCTGAAGATATTAATTCAGACTGAAATCTGCGTGGCTCTTTGGAGCTATGCACTTTGGAGCTAGGCTGGGCACACACTGTACGATATTTTCAATCGTTGTACTTGGCTCCAGCTCAAACTGTGCGACAAAACCGCAGGGTTTAAAAGTCCAGAGTGCACGATTCATGTTCTCACACTGTACGGCCCGATGCTCTGATGCGATCTGACTGCTCACATTGTACGTTCAAAAACCACACAACGGGCTCGTGTTTCCAGAAGCAAAACTTTTTTTTTTTTTTTTTTACATTCTCATGCCTATCAGCATGCGCAGTGAGTGAAATCAGGTGGGGGGAGACTGAGCGCATATATTCGCGCGCGCACACACAGCAGACAGCAACATGATTCACGAGAGGACGGTCAAAAAAGAAAACATTCATAGCAGGTGTTGCTACTTACACTGTTGTATAAATAAACTATTTCATACGGAGTCTTACAGCTGTGCAAGGTGTAGCAACTTACTCTCTCATCTGTCGTAAATCCTGGTGTGTGTGTGTGTGTGTGTGTGTGTGTGTGTGTGTGTGTGTGTGTGTGTGTGTGTGTGTGCGCGCACGCATATACATTCAGTCTCCCCTAACCTCATTCCACTCACTGTGCGCGCTGATAGGCATGAACTTTAATATGATATTAGGTTATTGCGAGGGAACGCAATAAAAAAAACACAAGACTTTACATGAGATCACTGTTTGCTCTCTCTGGTGTTTGCTCATGGACAGTGTGCGAGGTAATCAGCGTGTAGATGCTTATAGCGCTGCTTCCACAGAGCGGACCCCTCACGAGTCACGACGGCCGACCAAAATATCAAACATGTTTGATTTTCATCCGACCATACGATTCCTGATCGGGAGGTGGTCGTGAGATGTTAAACGCAGATCGTTACTCCATGTAGACTGCACGATGCGGGGCGCACGATTAAGCTGAAACTCGGCGCGATCCAAAAAATTCTCGCACGAGTGAAAAATCGGCTGAAAAAGGGCCAAAACTGGGACAGTGTAAGCCCAGCCTAAGCCTGGTTCACGCGACAGGATTTTAAAATTATCTTTAGGTTTCCAAAACCTGAGACCACACACGTGAAGATAAAACAATCATAGCTAAGGAGAACAACACCACACACCAACATTCACAGCTCAGACAGGAAATCTCGCAAAATCTCTCGAGATTAAATGTGACTTCAGAGTAAACAAACGGAGATACTTGTGGACTATTTAAAACAGAGGGGAAAAAAACAATAGAAAAAGAAAAGGCGTTCTTTAAAGGAGCGGAGACAGCGTGACCACTGGACTTTCTGGTAAGTCAAAACAGCTGTTTTGATTTTATTTTCCACTCCGTACGTCCATCACCTTGCTTTCTGATTGGCTGCACGTCACATTCAGCAGGCTGCATGCTCGTTTGTGGTCGGAGGACACCACACACAGTGCGATATCGGGCCAAAAAAGTCCAACATGTTGAATATCCCCGATTTGTGATCGGAGCGCTCCTGACGTCCTTCCGAGCAGATCAGAGCGCTCTTAACACACCACACATGGCAGGATTATCTGATAAGATTATCTTTAGCATCATCACGATTTTGTGGCCTTAGTCCCACAAAACAGAGGATATTATTATTTCTATTTCCTTTACACGATGGACAACTTCGGGCTGAGCTCCTCACACCAGCTGATGCTCATGCCAGAAAACAATCGCGTAAATAGACATTCTTATTTTCTTTTCTGTGCCAAAGCAAAAGAACACCACCTCTGATTGAAACCATCTGTGGGTGGTGAGCTGGGGGAGGCTACAGGAAGGCTCCTGATGTCAGTCATTCAGTATGGCCATGTCTTCATGATTTTTGCTTCTGCGCTATAACTCAAGGATGTCTTGTCTGGTTGAAACTATTTACCAGACTATTGGGAGAGGTGAAAGGAAGTGTCATTTTGCAAATGGGGGTAAATACACAATACAAATACACCATATATCATCTTTCAAGCACCAGTCTTTATCTGTCAAAATGATTTGAAGACTTTATCACCTCTACTATAAAACCATACACCAATTTAACACTGGAGTGGTGGTAGTGGGGAGGCATGTGCCATGCTTTGTGTTGTTCTTGTCCTTGTTGCCAACATGATTTTTAATTGTTTAGTCCTGCAGCTCAGCAGAACTCTGAAGCATTAGTAGCTGGGGGAACAGGCCAGAGGCCTGCAAAAGACCAGCCTTCCCGTCGTAAAGAAGAGGCCAAACAGGCTGCCAAAAAGCCCAAAGAAAATGCCCTTTCTCAGTTTGATCTCAACAATTATGCCAGTAAGTGGACATAACTAACTTGTACCCAGACATCTGTCTCTCTCTCTCTTCCTCACAAGCCCGAGTACTGGTGATTATTGCATGAAATCTAAATGTAGAAGTCTGCCTTCTTCCTTGTCTTTTAATCTAGGTGTTGTTATTATTGATGACCACCCAGAAGTCACTACTACAGAAGACCCACAGTCCAGCACTAATGATGATGGCTTTACAGAGGTAGTCTCTCGGAAGCAACAAAAACGGCTGCAGGATGAAGAGAAACGAAAAAAGGAAGAGCAGACCACTCAAGTGGGTACAGGATTAAAACCTGAAAACTTTGTAAAGTGTGTATGAGTGTTAACATTGGCACTGTTTTCACAGAACTGGGGTAAGAAAGGCTCTGGTGAGAAGAACAGAGGGGGTGGAGGGAAGCTGCCACCTAGATTTGCTAAAAAACAGCCATCACATCAGCAGCAGGCTTCTCAGGCTCCTGTGACCCCACAGAGTCAGCCGCAACCCCCAAGTTCTGTGCCACAGCACTCACACATTGCCACCGCTCAGCCTGCTGTGTCCTCTCAGACTCTGGAAGGAATGGTGGCTCCTCTAGCCTCCATACCTCCTGCAAACATGGACTTCACCTCAAAGAGCCTTCCCCCTTCATCCACACAGACGCATAGCACTCTGGGTACAGAACTGTGGGAGAACAAGGTTACAAGCTCCACTGTCGTTTCTGATGTCAAGAAGCGTAAGTGAATGCATATTTGTTGATCTCTTAAGCCTGTTTGACTATTTTAAACAGGCTTTTTCCTCAGCACTTCTATCTCACTTCAGTTCAAGAATGGATTTTTCATGGTGCACTTGTCTTGTGAACCTAATTTATATTTTACAGTTGGTCCAATTAGTCCTCCTCAACCACCTTCTGTGAGTGCCTGGAACAAACCGCTTACCTCTTTTAGTGGCACTGTCACTTCTGAGGTATATTTTATGTACTGGCTTAATTTTGAGCATACAACTGAGTCTTCCTCTTGACTCTTGCCAATTATTTTTGGCATTTAGTCAATTATGAAATTAAGCATTTTGCCCTTTGCAGATACTTACAACTTGTTTTGTTTTTCATTTTAGGGTGTAAAGCCCAGTGCAGAGGGCAGTGTAGAATTGACAATAGACAATATTCAGTTTGGCGCACCATCGTCTGCAGGCAGTACTGACAGTGATGGAGTACCAGCCTTGCTTGAACCTGGGTCTGACAACAAACTACCTGCTCCCAAAGAACAGCGACAGAAGCAGTCTCGTGCTGGCCCCATCAAAACACAGAAGGTAATGCTTTTGTGAGAAAATGAACATTTTGTACTGTTGAAGAATGATTCGTCATAAATCACTGAAGCTAGGGTTGTCAAAAAATAAATTAAAAATCAATACTCGGTAATGGATACAAATGATTTTATATCTTATTTGATATGCCTTTTCAACTGAATTGATATCAATGGTCTTCACTTGCTTTGGCTTAACGTCTTACAGCACCCACCATTGTGTTATCAAAAATGGTATAGAGTATTTTCCTCGGTATCTGTATAGAGTTTGAAATTCTGGGATCATGACAACCTTAGAAACTACTATGTCTCTATTTTATCCCTCTTTCTTCCTAGCTTCCTGAGATGGAACCAGTAGAAACCAAGGAGTACAAACCAGGGCCCATTGGTAAAGAGCGTTCTCTGAAGAACCGCAAAGCCAAAGATGCACGTGGAGGAGAAAATGAGGGATTGGAAGCAGGGGTGCCTGGAGGAGGGGTCAATAGAGCCACAAATGCCAGTCCTCCCACCAGTGATGCCACAGTACCAGAACTTGGGGGAGACATAGAAGGCATGATCACAGTCCCCTCAGCAGAGTATAATAGTAACACTAAGGTACGTGTCACTGAATTACTGTCTTAGCATATACTTATAGACTTTGCACTGGATGTTCGGATGAAATAACTGGATAACTATGTACAGGTACATCTTAAAAAATTACAATATTGTGAAAAAGTAAAAAAAAAAAAAAAAAAAAATGTCAGATATTTCAGAGTGAAATTTTTACGTATTCTAGTCTCAACACATAGAGACTAAATTCTTTGTAATTTTTAAATTTTGATAATTGCAGCCAAACAGGCTTCCAAGGGGTGGCAACCCTTGGACACCATGGTGAACACCGGTGGTCAGGGAACCGGCCGACTGAAGGAGTCCTTTCGAGATACGTTATCTCGGAGGACTCCGGAGGCAGTTGCAAGGTACTGACAGACCCGAAGGGCAGCAGCCTCTATTGTGGGGGAGGCAAAGCAGTGGGTGTGGGAGGAATCCAGAGCAACCATGGAGAAGGACGTTCAGTCAGCACCAAGGTGCTTCTGGCGGACTGTGAGGCACCTCAGGAGGGGAAAACGGGGCACCATCCATGCTGTCTACAGTAAGGATGGGACTCTCTTGACCTCAACTGAGGATGTAATCCAGCACTGAAAGGAACACTTTGAGGAACTCCTGCATCAGACCGGAGCACCCTCTATAGTAGGGGCAGAGCTCGAAGCTGATGTGGGATTATCATCAATTTCCCTGGTGGAAGTCACTGGGATAGTCAAACAACTCTGCAGTGGCAAAGCCCCAGGGGGTTGGGATCCGTCCAAAAATGCTGAAGGCTCTGGGTGTGGCTGGATTGTCTTGGATGAGACGTCTCTTCAATATTGCGTTGAGGTCTGGGGCAGTGCCTAAGGAGTGGTGAACTGAGGTGGTGGTCCCCATATTTAAAAAAGGAGACCAGAGAGTGTGTGCCAATTACAGGGGCATCACACTACTCAGCCTCCCTGCTAAAGTCTACTCCAGGGTGCTGGAAAGGAGGGTTCACCCGATAGTTGAACCTCAGATTGAGCAGGAGCAGTGCGGGTTCCATCCTGGTTGTGGAACAACCGACCAGCTCTTCACTCTCACAAGGATCCGAGAGGGGGCTTGGGAGTATGCCCATCGAGTCTGCATGTGTTCTGGACTTTGAGAAGGCGTATGGGTACCCATGGGAGGTGCTGCAAGAGTGAAGGGATCCCTTCTCAGGGCCATCCAATCTCTGTACTCACAAAACAAGAGTCTTTGTTCGGCTGCTCTGCAGTAAGTCAGACTTGTTTTCCGGTGGGGGTTGGCCTCCGCCAGGGCTGCCTTGTCATCCATCCTGTTTGTGATATTCATGGACAGGATATCAAGGCGTAGTCAGGAGGAGGCGGGTTTTCAGTTCGGTGGGCTCAGGGTCTGATCATTGCGTTTTGCAGATGATGTGGTCCTGTTGCCTTCATCGGTCTGTGACCTCCAACACTCAGATCAGTTCACAGCCGAGTGTGAAGCGGCTGGGATGAGGATCAGTACCTCTAAATCTGAGGCCATGGTTCTCAGCAGGAAAACCGATGGATTGCCTACTCCGGGTAGAAAATGTGGTCTTGCCCCTAGTGAAGGAGTTAGTACCTTGTGGCTTGGGAAACCCAGTCTGGGGTCCCCTACTGATGCTGTTGCCTTCATGACCCAATCCCGGATAAGCGGTTGAAGATGAGTGATAATTACAGCCTACAGTGCCACAAAAAAAATTGAAAATGCACATTTCAAAATATTAGAATATAAAAAAAGTTATAATTCAGAAATGTCTAGCTTCTGAAAAGTATGCTCATTTATGCACTTGGTATTTGGTTGTGGCTCCTTCTGAATGAATTCCTGCATCAGTGAGGTGTGGTGTGGAGGCAATCACTGCTGAGGTGTTCTGAAAGTCCTGGTTCCTTTAATGGCACCCTTCAGGTTGTCTGGATTGTTGGATCTAGTGTCTCTAATCCTCCTCTTGGCAATACCCCATAGAGAATCTGTGAGGGATTGTCTATAGGTACAGTCAAATACAGTAATACTGTGGTCAGCAAACCAGTTATTAGTAGTTTGGGCACTGTGTGCAGATACCAAGTCCTGTTGCAAAAGGAAATTAACATCTCTAGAAGGCTTGTCAGCAAACGGAAGCATGAGGTGTTCTAAAACGGTAGACGGCTGGGTTGACATTGGACATGATAAAACGCAGTGGACCAACACCAGTGGGTGACATTTCGCTAAATCATCACTGAGTGTGGTAACTTCACACTGAACTTCGAGCAGCTTGGATTCTGTCTCTCTACACTCTTTTTCCAGACGCTGGGACTTTGATTACTAAATTAAATGCTAAATTTACTTTTATCTGAAAAGACAACTTTGGACTTCTGAGCATTGCTTTGTTCTTTTTCTCCTTACGCCAGGTAAGACATTTCTGACATTCTCTGGTCTTGGCACCACGAATACAACACGTGTAGCCCATTTCCTGAACACACCTGTGTGTGTTGGCTCTTGATGCACTGGCTCCAGCCTCAGTCCACCCCTTCTGAATTTCCCCCAAGTTCTGGAATCGGCTTTGCTGGGAAATCATCTCCAGGCTGTGGTCGGTCATGTTGCTTCTGTATCTTTTCCGAATACACGTTTCCTTTCCAGTCAACTTTCCATGACTATGCTTGGATCCAGAACTCTGAACAGCCAAGGCTTTCAGCATTGACAGTCTGTGGCATAATTCCCTCTGGATGGTGTCCATTAGTGTCTTCTTGACATCTGTCAAGTCAGCAGTCTTCCCCGTGACTGTGGTTGTGTGTAGTGAGCCAGATTTGAGAGATTAATGTGGTTCATCTTGCATAAATAGTGACTGAAATAAAATACAGGGTCACCCAAACAAAAAACCCAGAACCCATTAAAATTGTAATAAATCCTACAAAGTCTTTCAGTCTGTGTACGATCATTCCCCAAAGTTTATCTTGGTTGCTTTGTATAAAGGTCATGTTCCTTCAGAATTATCATCAAAACTGTATGATTTGTTGGCAAAACAGGCATCCAGGCAAAATGTCTTTCCTTGGATGACCAAAACATGTTGATGAAGACGATTGTTCCAATCGTCTTCCCCAACATGTTTTGAGAGCGGCGCAGGTGTATGGAAGGTGTGGGCAGGCATGAGTGCCGCAGCAGCCGTGCTGATGAATGTCCCGTCCATCGCAGCCATTGTTGCAGCTGTCAACGGAACAACTGCCGGCCACCAGGTGATCCTATCCACCATTGTAGGGGGGGGTGTGGGAAACCCAGGGAGGAAGGCAGGGGGCCTGTGAGACCAACATGATCAACTCTCCGGTCAGGGACAGGGAAACGAGCCAGGGACGCTTTGGAATGACAGTGGATATTGGAGTGTTGACAATCGCTTCAGGGGTTCACCCAGTCTTTAACGTCCTTTTTGAGCCCGTCACGTCCATGCGGGGGGTCGTGGCTGCCCTGTGGTGCTATTGCAGAGCAGCCTGGTACCCCCCTCACCAAAAGTGGTGTCTGTCAGCTGCGGCCCAGTGCCCACAGCCCTAAGTGCCTGCACCTCTGGGTCAGTGGTCTGATCAGCTGCCATGCAGGTGTAGTCTAGCGAGGTGGGCAGTCTGCGAACAAGTTCATCTTTCCCACAACATGCTGTATGTCTGTGGGGAACTGTGAGATATCAAACAGCTGTCGATGTTGTCGTGCGAACCAGGGCTCAGCCACTTCCACTGTGGCAAAACTCAGCGGTTTGTGATTGACAAAAGCTGTACCACTGACCCTCCGGCAATGTGCACAAGTGTCGAATGACGAAGGGACCCATGGCATCATCACTGCCATCCAGGCGCTGATGAGTTGGAGTCTGTGCCGGCAGCAGACAGCTGCTCTCTGGCCATCAGGTCCCCGTTCTGGCGTTTGGTGGGGAGGGAGGCTGCTGCTAAGGCATGGGCCTCCAAAAGATGAAGCAGGCTCACCATGTTCACTGTCATGATCCTGTCTGAATACCCTTCAGAAAGGTTAAAAAGACAGACATCTCGGTCTCCAGTGTGTGCACCAGTCACAAGCTGGTACCACAAAGCGGAATGTAATAGCTGAAATTTTGTGCATAGAAAAGCATAAAATTCAACATATCCATCAAAGACCATCAAAGTTTAAAGAAGAATTTTCTATGTTTCGATATGAATAGCTTTAAATTGCACAGACTGAGCTCTGCAGATGCCATATTTGCTCTGAGAGTGCCGATAGTAAGTATAATTCATGTTTTTTAAGGGGTTTTTCGTTTGTCTTTACAAATCCACCTGAGATTTAAGGACAAACTTTTCCTACACCTTCATCAGTGTTTTGTGTGAGGCTTCACAAATATTCTTGTCATAACCACTGCGCCAATAAAACTGTGGCCATGTGTATCCTAAATGGATTTATTCTGTTTTGTTTTCAGGAGTCTGTAACAGACTACACCACCCCTTCATCCTCCCTGGCTGAAGGTGTTCCAGCAGGAGGAAACAAAATGGAAGAGAGTTTAGTTGCCAATGTGAGTACACATTATACTGGCGGGGGATTTAGGGGTTGTCCATTTTTGGTCTCGTGTCTATATAGCATCTCCCTCACCCCAGTTGCTCTCAAAGAGAATGGTATATATGCAGCCACCTTGAGGGGAAAAAAAACCTCTCCACCTAGCCTCTTAAACTCCACACCCCCAAAGTGGGTTCCTTTTTTGTTGTTTTTTTTTTTGTTGTTGTTTTGTTTTTTGTGCTCCAGCTCAGCGCTTTTGTTAAACTTCTCAGACAGCCGCCTTATATCATCAGACACAAGGGGGTTATTCTAATCCAATTCCATCATTTGCACAGTTTATTTTTCTGTAAGTAATTTGGTCAGCAAAGCTTACCGTAGCAACAGCATCTTCGTGCCAAACTGGAAATTCTGTGAGCAGGTCCACAGAGTTCTCCATCTCATCAGCTGCATTGACTAATTCTGTATCAGAATCCACATTAATACTTTTGTATGGTATCGTAAATCCACTTATTTCAGCATAGTTGTCACCCCGCCAGTTTCTCTCACTCTCAGCTGATGCGCCATTATTGACACTTGCGCAGTAACGCAGTCGGGGTGCGGAGTAATACTTGTAGAAGACCCTCCTATTGAGTTCGTGACCAATTTTCCGGGAGCAATTTTTTAATGCAGATTCTTGGAGACTGGCCCAAAATAAAAGATTTTAGCTTGGGGTATCTTTCTCAAAAGTGTGGGCTAACTCCACCAGGGGGCATTATTCAAAATGGCTGCCAAAAATCTATGATGTACCTTATTTTCACTTTTTACTGGCCTAGAATATTCATCTTGGTGTCTAAATGTATGTTTTGGAGGTCCAGGAATTCATTTCTGCCCTAAAAAGTAATTTATATGGAACACCAGAGGCAAAAATCCAAGATGGCTTCTATAATGGCTACCGTAAATAGGAAAACGGGTATTATGCTCCTCTTTGATACTAATAGGGCATGTAATACCTCAAAAACAGGGTTTTTAAGAGTGTTTAGTCCAGTTTTGTATGTTACAAAGCTCTAACATGTCTGTATATTGAGATATTCAAGATGGTGGCCAAAATGGCTACCACATATGGCCAGATGGCTACAGTTATCCCCCCCTCCCCATGAGTGATAAAAGCACATGTTTTTGACAAGTTTGGCATATCTCAATGAACATGAAGTGGATAGTCATACTTAAATGTAAAAGTCTCATTTCTTTTCAACCATTGATGTCTTTTACATACAATAATGTGTAACACCAAGTTCATAGCACATAAAATGTAACAGTCTAGATAGAAATGTAACAACTTTATAATAACAAACAAGATTTATACACTCTCATTATCAATATGTCAGGTTCAGAGTTCTCCGAGTCAGGTAAAATCATCGTTACAAAACAGTCAAAAATCCTCTGTCACTGTAATCATCGTCTCTAATCAGACGTGTCATCTTCAACCACGTCCTGCAAGGATCCCAGAAGGTCTTTGGGTAGGCATGGCTTTGTGTATCTAAGGGAGACACATTTACCATTGTCAAGTTTCCAACCACTGTTTAGTGGTGATGGGATCAGCTCTTTCATGTGAAAGTAAAGAAAGAGATGAGACTGGTAGTTAACTCTGCACTTTCAGGTTGTGGGAGTCTCTGTCAGGAGGATTCTTGATGTTGATTTCTTTTTGAGACTCTTCCACTTCAAAGCACTCACCTGCCCTAGTGTCTTGCTGGATTTGTCACCGTAGATGTACTGTACGATGAATAAGGCTGTCTTGTCCAGGACGTCTTGTGAAGCAGGAACTGACTTTCCCACAGACTACAGTATTTCCCTAGCTTTGTTGCACAAACCTTTGCTGAACACAGATAGCTTTCCATGGCCATAGAATACCGAAGTCTTATCACAGCCACTTAGAACATAGAGTTGTATGATGATGTCCTGGACAGCTCGTTCATCCTCCTGCCATCTGGTCTTGGCATTCTCGCTGTGTGCTTGTTCATTTTCAGTAGACATGGCAATATCACACAATGAAGATCTCACTTTGTTAACAATATTAACAGTGCGGGTGTGAGTGAACAGCATCTTATTTTTTAAGATCTTTAGCCAACCAGCCTTCAGCTTGGAGCCTTTGTTCATGGTCATTTCAATCCACAGGTCTAGAGGCAGGCACGAGTAGGGCTTGCATGTCATGGATTGAGCAAACAGGCCAGTTGCCATGTAGTGAGCTTTGTCTTCTGGAAGACTTTCCATCTCCAGCCAGAACTCAACTAACCACCTTCCGTAGTTAGTGTTGTCAAACCCTTGCAGCCAAGGAATCATGAGCTGACAGAAGCCTTGAATGCATCCCAATCATGTGTTCGCAAGACATGGAAGTTCATCATCAGAGTTTCAGTCATGACCAGAAAGCTTAGCCAGAATCTTGCCATGGGACTGTCACTGGTTTCCAACTGTTCCAGTTCCTGGGTGACCATGTTCACGAGTTCAGGATCTTCTTCCGGTACCTCATACGCTCATACGATCTTCTTCCGGTACCTCATTCTGCTGAAGTTGCTGAATCCTGACGTACTTGCAGGTTTGCTTTGACATCATCAGATTGAATCCTCATCATTCTCCATGGCAAGTTTCACAAGTCATCTCATGAGGGCTTCATACATGAGCCAGAGACATCTCATTCCTCGCTTGTAATGTTTTCCTCAAAGGCCCTGCTCCACTGATCCCTCAGCAATCACTCCAGCTGCTACCAACAGATCTGACAAGCCTGATTCCTGAAACCTCTTGTACATGGCTGACATGAATGAGCAGTACATGTGAAAGGGTCCTCTGAATGGACAAATTATAGCAAAACCATGTATTACTATCATTCATAGTGAAAATAACTGTAGCCATATGTGGTAGCCATTTTGGCCGCCATCTTGAATATCTCAATATACAGACAAGTTAGAGCTTGTAACATACAAAATTGGACTAAACACCCTGACACCCTGTCGTTGAGGTATTACATCCCTATTACCGTATTTTCTGCACCATAAGGCGTGCCGGATTATAAGGTGCACCCTCAATTAGCGGGTACTTAACCCTTACAAAAGGCGCACGCTAAAACGGTGAGTTTATTTGAACTTTTTAACAACTTTGAACTACCGGTATTTAACAATATTGTACTCACATTATTTTTTATTATGGTTCTGTCACAAATCCATCGAAGTCCTCATCTTCTGTGTCTGAATTGAACAGCTGGGCAATTTCGCCATCAAACATCATCATCACTATCGTTTTTGCCTTCAGGCGAATGGTGACTGTAGAGACGCTTCTCCTGGCTGTTCTTTGTTCAATGACCCATTGCTTGAGTTGGTCTTCTAGCTGTGGCCACCTCGCTTTGTTTCTGCGGAAACTCCGTTTGGTCTTTTTAACTTGGCGCAGTTCATTTTCTTGTTTCCTCTCGCAGGTGCGCTATTCCCATGAACAACCGCGTAACTGATAGCCTGCAGTTTGAATTGTGCCTCGTAAGCATGTCTCTTCACTGGTGCTATTTTCGGGGGTCCTTAGACAAACAAATGTTGTTTTGCAGGATACCTGTAATATACGGTAACTACCGGAGGAGTGGCGGAGGTAAATGTACGTACCACGGACTCTTCTCTGATTGGTTTATCGCTGGCAACCTACGTACTCTACGCTACCAGTGTACGTACTTTACATATTACGTCCCTGTGGCAGCGGGAAATGGTCCGATATTCCGACGGTCAAAGACAATGTCGGTCGTTTTTACAGATTTTGGAATTCAGTGCTCACATAAGGCGCACCGGATTATAGGGCGCACGGCCGATTTTTGTGAAAATGTAAGGCTTTTAGGTGCGCCTTATGGTGCTGAAAATATGGTAGTATCAAATAGGAGCATAATACCCGTTTTCCTATTTACGGTAGCCATTATGGCAGCCATGTTTGATTTTTGCCTCTGGTGTTCCGTATAAATTACTTTTTAGGTCAGAAATGAATTCCTGGACCTCCAAAACATACATTTAGACACCAAGATGAATTTTCTAGGCCAGTCAAAGTCCACACTTTGAGAAAGATACCCCAGCTAAAATCTCTTATTTTGGCCCAGTCTCCAAGACTCTGCATTAAAAAATTGCTCCCGGAAAATTGGTCACGAACTCAATAGGAGGGTCCTCTACTATACATCAAATGTGAAAAGATTGAATATTTTGCCACCGTCTGCTCGATATTTTATGGTCTGAAATCTCACACGATTATCAGATTTGCGGAACAAATGTATTTGGATTAGAATTACTTTTCACACACAACAACACAGACGGTGGCAGAAGACATCAAAACAGACTGTGACAAATTATTATACAAAGCTTGACTCAGCAATTAAAATTATTACAGAAAGTCATGTTTCCACAGTAATGATCAATATTTGAACAGAAATGAAGTGATAAAGCTGACATCCATGTTTAAAAAATACATATATATATATATATATAATAACATATAATAATTCTATTTACAGTTTGCTCCACTGCACACAGATGTAAATTTTCATAATAAGTGTGGCTTATTAAATGCATTGAGATTTTTAAAGCTAGGAATACAGTTCTTACGGTTTTGTCAGGTATCGTTACATCCACTGTTTGCACATTTCCAATACAGTGTTGACAGATTCCAAATCCATCATCATGTGATGCTGGATTATCAATTGGCCCACAACAAACTGGCACAAGGGGGAACCCTAGGCCTTGTCTATTACAGCTGAAACAACTAATCGAGTTAATCGATTAAAATCGATTATTAAAATAGTTGTCGACTAATTTAGTCATCGATTAGTTGCTAAATAACTTTGTTTTACCGCAAATGTTTCGTTTCTTCCTTATAATCAACTGAGCTTTGCTTTGAATCTTGAACCAATGAAGAAGTGCTTCGTTGGTTTCATTTGTTTTATTTTGCTTTATCTTAATTTTTCTCCACTAAAACCCCAAAGAGCATATGTCTATGAGGAATATTTACCTTTTTGATGTTATAACTGACCTGTTATGGTCTTCTGAAACAGGTGATAAATGTATTTTATGCTAACGCCGATGCTCACGCGTTAGCATGTCTATGGCGTTTTCGATGTTAAAGTTAGCATTAAGCTGCTTTCAGCATGTTTGTGCATTCATTTTCTGTATAATAATTAATGGCTCAGCGTTTGTTGTCGTAAAAGAGTCAAATGTATTTTATTTTATTTATATAATAATAGCAACAATAATAATAGTAATAATAACTAATAATGCTACAATACAGTTTTAGAGAAAGAGACATGAGTCGCATGTGTCATTGTGAAATGACCACATAGTTTACAAGTTATACAGAGAATGTTGCACATATGAGTCAGGCTACAGTTTTTGATTTAGGTTTTATGGTTAACTGGT
Source organism: Thalassophryne amazonica (assembly GCF_902500255.1). NCBI lineage: Eukaryota > Metazoa > Chordata > Actinopteri > Batrachoidiformes > Batrachoididae > Thalassophryne > Thalassophryne amazonica. The sequence continues at coordinate 85,992,554 of NC_047112.1, forward strand.
TATGCTAATTGCTCATTTGCAGCAACAAAAATCCCTCTTTTTTTCACCATATATTTTATAACATTTATGTTTCAATGTTGTTTTATGGCAACTCAGCACTTTGATAAAGCAGTGTCTTTTGAAATAATTATTTTTGTTCTTTATTATAAACTGTTGTATTCTTTATTTTATATTTCAGCCAAGTGCCATTTGACGATGTGTTGATTTCTCAAGTATTTTACATTTTCAAATAATGTTCTGTTGTTAAATAAAGTGATGGAAGGAGATAAAAATTGTTTCCCTGGCACATTTAAAAAAAAAAATTCCCCGCTAATCCGATTAATCATGTCGAAACCCCATCAGATTCATCGTTGTTCCAAATAATCGTTTGTTGCAGCCCTACTTTGTACAGACAACAGCCAAGACCTAATGTTTCAGTCAGCAGTCTTTGGGACATAAATTCATCACTCCAGTTATGGTTGATGTCCTTTGCACAACCTTGCAAACAGAAATTTGTAAACATTATTCTTTGTTGAAAATATTAGTTTTGTGCAGTGGCACTATGAGACTAGGTGTTTAATGGCCATTCTGTTCTTATTAAAGAGAAGAAGAATTGAGATGTGTGTTTATTCATTACATGTGCCAACTTTACAGGGCACTTTGATCATTTTATTTTGCCTTGTTTGGAAGTATGCTGATGCAGTAGTTCCCCTTACACCCATCTGGATTAAAGTAAAGCAGTTCTGTTCTACAGAGTTGTTTAGCAGTACCTGTCTATTTCTGTACACTTGACGTTACATTTTGTTTTTAGGTGGCACTTCCGCACTCACTGCCTCTCCCTCGAAGAGAGACTCTGCAGCAGAACTCCAGCCTCAGCACCGTCTCACCTGCGACTGTTGACCTGACACTAAAGGTAATCGCACGTTATATTCTTGGAAGTTTCACCTTGGTAAGTACCATTTATGGTGCTACGGCAGGCCAAGATCCCCAGCTGAGTTTCAGGATTTTTCAATATTTCTCATTCTCATGCCTGCTAATGTCTAAGCAGATCTCTAAGATACAAATTTATGCTGATACAGGTAGGGAAAAGCAAATGGTTCAACCCCCCAAAAAATGCAGGAGAATGTACCAGAGTTCTTACAAAATCTCTGAGCTTCTGGGGCCAAGGTGGCCCCTGGACCCCAGGTGGCCCCTGGACCCCCTGCCTTTGCCCCAGTCAAATATGTAAGACTGTAAACATTTACTGGGACGAATCCTGGTTTTCCTCTTTTGTTTGCCTTCCTCTATCCATGTCCCTGAGTTAAAAAGTGCTTATTACACAACCAGTGACAAGGGCAGTGTGTGAATATCTGGAGTTGGTCACCTTCTGTAAAGTCATGACAAATTTGATAAATTTTCAACATATTTTGATTTGGAATAGAAAGTGTAGTGTTCCCATTGCATTTGTGTGAATGGAAATAAAAGCTGTTATCAGTATTTTGAGCTTTGCTCACTTTTTAAAGACACTATTATTCTTTTCATTTCCCCCTCCCCCACTGGGGAGGGTGGTATACGTGTTCCTCAAGCTCGGGTCCTCTACCAGAGGCCTGGGAGTTTGAGGGTTTGCCACCGTATCTTAGCTGTTCCTAGGACTGCACTCTTCTTAACAGAGGCCTCTGATGTTGTGACTGGAATATCCTGGAGCCACTCATCCAGTTTAGGGGTTACCACTTTTAGTGCTCCTGTTACCACTGGGACTGCTTTAGACTTTACCTTCCACATTTGCCCCACTTGTTTCTTCAGCCCTTGGTACTTCTCGATTTTCTTGTGCTCCTTCTTTCTGTTGTTGATGTCAGCTGCGATTGCCACATCAATCACAACTACCGTCTTCTTTCCCATGTCACCCACCACGTCTGGTTTGTTGGCTAGCAGCTACTTGTCTAATATTTGAAGTCCCACAGGACCTTAGCCCTGTCGTTTTCAACCACCTTCAGCAGTGTGTCCCATGTGAACTTAGGGAATTTCTAATCCGTATGCAGCGCAGATGTTCCTGTGCACAATTCCTGACATTTAGCTCTGCCCCTCAGTGTACGCTGTTCCAGCTTGCATCCTGTTACTGTGTGCTGGAGTGTCTCTGGGGCACATTTACACAGCAACCAACTTGAGTCCGGGGTTGTGTGGGTTTCCTCCAGGTGCTCTGGTTTTCTCCCACAATCAAAACCTTGCTTGTTTAGGGTCTTTTCCTTTCTGATCAAGATGATCTGTTCGTGTTCTTCCTTCTTTTTAGATTTTTTTTTTTTTTTTTTTTTACTTTTTTATTTATTTATTTATTTTTTTGCTGAGGTGTATGTAAATGTATGTCTAACTTAAAGAATCATCACGTACACTCATTCAGTCATTTCTGTTCTTCAGATGGAGTCGGCTCGAAAAGCATGGGAGAACTCTCCAAGTCTGGAGAAGAATTCACCAGTCACATCATCCTCTTCACCCATTACCTCCTGTGCCTCCTCATATTCTTCTTTCTCCTCAGCCTCTATGCCACAGATCCCTGTGGCTTCTGTTACACCCAGTACCTCACTATCAGGTAACATAACTTTCTCTTGTATGAACTGTGTAGCTTCTACATTTTGCTCCTTGTCAGCTCGTTTGTCTTAATGCTTCTTTTGCACACTGACGTGTCTGTGTGGTTTGTCATTCACTGTCCATAGTATCAAGAATTCAAAGTGTTCATATTGACATCTGAATTGATTTCTGCCCTGCAGGTTCTAGTACTTACACAACATCATCCCTCAGTACCAAAACCACCACAGCCTCTGACCCCCCGAACATCTGTAAGGTGAAACCTCAGCAGCTACAGGGTGGAAGCCTGTCCTCATCCAGTAGTAGCAGCAGTAACAGCTTCTCTCAGCTCGGATGTGTGCCTCCTCTTCTACCCCAACAGCAGCAGACCCCGCAGGTGTATGTGTCTCAATCTGCAGCAGGTGAGAGAAAAAAACAATTCCACAACTTAGAGCACAGTAGTAGTTTTTGGTTATTGTGAAATAATTTTGTTTCTGGGTGCAAAGTAAACTAATGAATACATCCCAAATAAAACTGATGTTTGGAAATACTGTGTTGAAAACTCCTTGCTGTTTAAAAAAAAAAAAAAAAAAGCACTTGGAAAATCTTGACAAACGAGTAATTTCGTAATGATTTTGTCCTCATCTGTATACGGGAGTGACATTTGGGATTATTCCAATGCCATTCCATAGAAGTTTCCTCAGGCATCTTTAAGTGCAGCTCATTACATTCTTAAGGAGAGCTGAGTCGATTTAAGTTGGGTGGTACTGTAAATAAATGATAAATTTCTGGTGTCATCTGATCAATAGGCCGAGGTGGTAGCTTTCACACATTGTATTCAGTCTTGTCAAGTAGTTACATGGTAATGGTTTGTTCCAATCATGCTGGACCTCAAAAATTAATTACACATTTTAGATAAGCTTGGCCTCTTTTCTCTGGAACACTTATGGAGCTCTTAACTGGAGATGCAGCAAACTGTGTCGTGCGTAGGTTCAAAGATATTAATTTACAGGACTAGCTGAGCCAGGTGAGCGTAAATTCCCTTTATAATAATTATAAGATGTGTAAAGTAAGAAACTGGTTAGAAAGTTATTTAACAAAATTAAGTTACAGGGAGTAATCAATCTTTGGAAAAGATTCATTTGGTAAATCTTGAACAAAATGTTAAATTTCACAGGGGGGCTAATTTGAGTCATCTGTAGGACTGGGTTATAGCAAGGACCGCACAATGCGATCCATATCACAATACTTTGCTATGATATGACTATTGGACAGTGATTGAAGTTTTCTGAGAATTCCTGGTAATCTGGGTTTTTACTTCAATGGTAAACATTTCTGTTGTCGCAGACCGAATGGTCCGCCTCTAAAAATTGGTCCGCCCTGCCTCCACTGCTCATGCATCATTTCAGACCACAGCAGCACATCGGAGACGGAGTCTCTTCACCCAAAGCAATCAAATGGATTGTGATTATTAACCATCAGTTGACTAGGTAAAACCTCTGAAGTCAGTTCCAAGCAGAAACAAGGCAGTTTTAAGCAGAAACAAGGCAAAATCGGTGACGGAGGTGCAGTGAATGCAACTGCTAGCAGCTTGTGCTGCTGTGGCGTTCTGATCACTTCCTCCGTCTTTTATGATGAAATAATGCTGAATTTATGTGGAAATGATAGTTGCACAAAAGCTTCAGATATTTGTCACTGAGATAGATAACTGGAGTGCAGTTTTAACCACGTCTGATGATGCATGCGCAGTGAAGGCAGGGCGGGCCGATTTTTAGTGGGGACCATTCGGTCTGCAACATGGATTACTTTTGTTTTCCTGACCCTCGTTGGATTTACCGTATTTTTTGCACCATAAGGCGCACCGGATTATAAAGCGCGCACTCAATTAGCGGGTACTTAACCCTTACAAAAGGCGCACCGGATTATAAGGCGCACGCCTCAATTAGCGGGTACTTAACCCTTACAAAAGGCGCACGCTAAAACATACAGTCTACAAAAAAAAAAGTCACGGAAGCAAAATGGTGAGTTTTAGAACTTTTTAACAACTCTGAACTATCGGTATTTAACAATATAGTACTCACATTATTTTTTATTATGGTTCTGTCACAAATCCATCGAAGTCTTCATCTTCTGTGTCTGAATTGAACAGCTGGTCTTCTAGCTGTGGCCACCTCGCTTTGTTTCCGCGGAAACTCCGTTTGTCTTTTTAACTTGGCGCAGTTCATTTTCTTGTTTCCTCTCGCAGCTGCTCTATTCCCATGAACAACCGCGTAACTGATAGCCTGCAGTTTGAATTGTGCCTCGTAAGCATGTCTCTTCGCTGGCGCCATTTTCGGGGGTCCTTAGACAAACAAATGTTGCTTTGCAGGATACCTGTAGTATACGGTAACTACCGGAGGAGTGGCGGAGGTAAGTGTATGTACCACGGACTCTTCTCTGATTGGTTTACCGCTGGCAGCGTACGTACTTTACATATTACGTAATGTTCTCCGATTGGTTTATCACTGCCAGGGTACGTACTCTACGCTGCTAGCGTACGTACTTTACGTATTACGTCCTTGTGTCAGCGGGAAATGGTCCAATATTCCGACGGTCAAAGACGTCGGTCGTTTTTACAGATTTTGGAATTCAGTGCTCACATAAGACGCACCGGATTATAGGGCGCATGGCCGATTTTTGTGGAAATTTAAGGCTTTTAGGTGCGCCTTATGGTGCGGAAAATACAGTAGTCTGTGGTCTATTTCGTGATGCTTGTATTTGTAAAATTGTTTGGAAGAGTCTCTGAGACATCACCGTGGATTTTAAGTCTCTCGTTTTCACATCCTGAGCCGAGACAGAAGGTTAAATGTAACGTGCCGCTGCTCGTCCACACGTCAGCCATTGAGAGACGCTGTTACAGATTTTACTGATGAACTCTGCATCATGATGAAATTACAAGACAAATGGCTGGAAATGTTGTTCTGTTGCAGGGAGATGATTTAAAGTTCATCAGGACTATATTCAAATAGGACCGGTTTGAGCAAAAAGTACCAAAAGGCCGACCCAACTTTTGTTTGTATCATGTTTGTATAGAAAAGCTGACACTTCCACTAAGTCTGATCTTATTATATTATGTTTTTTTGTTGTCGGTTGATGTTGTTGAAGGTATTTCACACAAACAAAAATCTGTCTTGAATTTACTTCAAACTGTCTCCTTTGCAAACTGGATATGTTTATTTTATTTATTGAGCTAGCCTGCTAAATGTGCATTTTATGGATTTCATCTGCTACATGGGTGTGAAATATTCATATGCAAGAACATATAAACATTTAACATGCTTGTAGAAGTCAAGTACTGGTGTGATAAACGTTTGTGTATCGTTTTGCACGACACACAAATTATCAGTATCCCAGAAATGCTGACGTCAACACTGAATGCAAAACAATCCATGTTACTGTGTTTGCATTTATAGAATTGAATAAGAATCAAAGTTAAACCCAAGCTGGTGTTCCTGAGAACACAGTAGGTGCAGCTTTACTTGTATCAAATTTTAGTTTTGTTCATGTTTAGACACTATCAGTTGTTACAAAAGCAAAAATTGCTGAAGTCAAATATTTAGATAAATGTAGAGAGAGAACAGTAACAGTTCAGTGTGAATGTTTTTATGAAATGGTAACACTGCATTCTAATCCATCTGACACTTTGCCATCTTGCCAATAAGGGAAAATATGCTTTTTATAACTAAAATGAGCAGGAAAATGGGACTGAGAAATAGTTCTTATTTAGCGTATTAATTGCACCAAATTGCATGTAGTATTTCAAAGTTTTCTGGGGGCGGTCCCCCATACTCCCCACTAGGAGTGGCAGCTCTCGTGTCATGGAAAAAAAAAATTAGAGTATAAAAACTTGTATACCACATGGGTGGTCTAATATTTGCATCACAGTGTACTGATTTTCCTCTCCCTGTTTCTATCAAAACTTCTGAATTCAGGTTCTGCAGCTCAAATTCCAGCATTCTATATGGACACTAGCCACCTCTTCAGCACCCCCCATCCACGCTTGGCTCCCCCCTCCCTTGCACAGCAGCAGGGTTTCCAGCCTGGTCTCTCACAGGTGGGGATCTCAGAGTTCAGGAAAATATTGCAGAAAAGCTTTAATACTGAGTACACTTAGCTTTCTTTTTCTACCCTCTAGCCGACAGCAGTGCAGCAGATTCCTATTCCAATCTACGCCCCACTGCAAGGGCAGCCTCAACACCAACACACTCACCAGGCCCAGCTAGGACTCGGCGCTGGTCCTCCAGTCTCCCAGCCACAGGACCTGTTCAGTTCTTCTTTGCAACCTTATAGGTAACACATACAACCCCTGGCAAAAATTATGGAATCACCGGCCTCAGAGGATGTTCATTCAGTTGTTTAATTTTGTAGAAAAAAAGCAGATCACAGACATGACACAAAACTAAAGTCATTTCAAATGGCAACTTTCTGGCTTTAAGAAACACTATAAGAAATCAAGAAAAAAAGATTGTGGCAGTCAGTAACGGTTATTTTTTTAGACCAAGCAGAGGAAAAAAATATGGAATCACTAAATTATGGAATCACCCTGTAAATTTTCATCCCCCAAATTAACACCTGCATCAAATCAGATCTGCTTATTGACATTGACCCTATGCCATGACATTGACCCTATGTGTCTTTTTGCAAGGAATGTTTTTGCAGTTTTTGCTCTATGGCAAGATGCATTATCATCTTGAAAAATGATTTCATCATCCCCAAACATCCTTTCAATTGTCCAAAATATCAACATAAACTTGTGCATTTATTGATGATGTAATGACAGCCATCTCCCCAGTGCCTTTACCTGACATGCAGCCCCATATCATCGACTGTGGAAATTTACATGTTCTCTTCAGGCAGTCATCTTTATAAATCTCATTGAAAAGGCACCAAACAAAAGTTCCAGCATCATCACCTTGCCCAATGCAGATTCGAGATTCATCACTGAATATGACTTTCATCCACAGTCCACGATTGCTTTTCTTTAGCCCATTGTAACCTTGTTTTTTTCTGTTTAGGTGTTAATGATGCCTTTTGTTTAGCTTTTCTGTATGTAAATCCCATTTCCTTTAGGCGGTTTCTTACAGTTTGGTCACAGATGTTGACTCCAGTTTCCTCTCATTCATTCCTCATTTGTTTTGTTGTACATTTTTCGATTTTTGAGACATATTGCTTTACGTTTTCTGTCTTGAGGCTTTGATGTCTTCCTTGGTCTACCAGTATGTTTGCCTTTAACAACCTTCCCATGTTGTTTGTATTTGGTCCAGAGTTTAGACACAGCTGACTGTGAACAATCAACATCTTTTGCAACATTGCGTGATGATTTACTCTCTTTTAAGAGTTTGATAATCCTCTCCTTTGTTTCAATTGACATCTCTCGTGTTAGAGCCATGGTTCATGTCAGTCCACTTGGTGCAGCAGCTCTCCAAGGTGTGATCACTCCTTTTTAGATGCAGACTAACGAGCAGATCTGATATGATGCAGGTGTTAGTTTTGGGGATGAAAATTTACAGGGTGATTCCATAATTTTTTCCTCAGAATTGAGTGATTCCATTTTTTTTCCTCTGCTTGGTCTAAAAAAGTAACCGTTACTGACTGCCACAATCTTTTTTTCTTGATCTCTTATAGTGTTTCTTAAAGCCAGAAAGTTGCCATTTGAAATGACTTTAGTTTTGTGTCATGTCTGTGATCTGCTTTTTTTCTACAAAATTAAACAACTGAATGAACATCCTCCGAGGCCGGTGATTCCATAATTTTTGCCAGGGGTTGTACTGTGGGTGTTTGATTCTCTGCTCCACATCATGAAAAATACTGTATTCCTGTCTTGAGAAATCATACCTCACACAAAGGTTTGGGGAGGTGCACACAAGATCTGTTAATAAGGCAGACGGTGCATCTGGAAAATATTCAGTGCTTCACTCTTTCCACATTATATGTTACAGCCTTATTCCAAAAAACAATATTTTTTTCCCATCTCATAAAAAAAACTAAGTGTTCACACCCTTTGCTTAATACTTTGTTGATGTACCTTTGGCAGCAATTACAGCCTCAAGTCTTCTTGAATATGATGTCACAAGCTTGGTGCACCTATCTTTGGACACTTTTGTCCATTCCTCTTTGCAGCACCTCTTAACCTCTATCAGGTTGGATGGGGAGTGTCGTGCACAGCCATTTTCAGATATCTCCGGAGATGTTCAATCAGATTCAGGTCTGTGCTCTGGCTGGGCCACTCAGGGACATTCACAGTGTTATCCTGAAGCCACTTCTTTGATATCTTGGCTGTGTGCTTAGGGTCCTTGTCTTGCTAAATTTGCCCCAGTCTGAGGTCAAGAGTGCTCTGGAGCAGGATTTCATCCAGGATGTCTCTGTACATTGCTGCATTCATCTTTCCCTCAATCCTGACTAGTCTCCCAGTTTATGCCGCTGAAAAACATCCCCACAGCATGATGCTGTCCCCACCATGTTTCACTATAGGGATGGTGCCTGGTTTCCTCCAAACATGCCACCTGGCATTCACACCAAAGAGTTCAATCTTTGTCTCATCAGAACAGAGTCTTTTGTTTCTGATGGTCTGCATCCTTCAGGTGCCTTTTGGCAAACTCCAGGTGGGCTGCCATGTGCCTTTTACTAAGGAGTCTAGCCACTGTACCACACAGGCCTGATTGGTGGATTGCTGCAGAGATGGTTATCCTTTTGGAAGGTTCCTCTCTCTCCACAGAGGAATGCTGGAGCTCTCACAAAGTGTCCATCGGGTTCTTGGTCACCTCCCTGACTAAAGCCCTTCACCCCCAATCGCTCAGTTTACACAGGTGACCAGCTCTAGGAAGAGTCCTGGCAGATTCAAACGTCTTCCCTTTATGGATGATGGAGGCCACTGTGCTCATTGGGACCTTCAAAGCAGCAGAAATGTTTCTGTACCCTTCCCCAGATTTGTGCCTCTAGACAATCCTGTCTCAGAGGTCTACAGACAATTCCTTTGACTTCATGTTTGGTTTGTGCTCTGATGTGCGCTGTCAAGTGTGGGACCTTATATGTAGACAGATGTGTGCTTTTCCAAATCATGTCCATTCAACTGAATTTACCCCAAGTGGACTTCAATTAAGCTGTAGAAACATCTCAAGGATGATCAGTAGAAACGGTATGCACCTGAGTTCAATTTTGAGCTTCATGGCAAAGGCTGTGAATACTTGCGTACATGTGATTTGTTTGTTGTTGGTTTTTATATATATATATATATATATATATAAATTTTGAGGGAAAAATGAACTTCTTCCATTTTGGAATGAGGCTATAACAAATGTGGAAAAAGTGAAGTGCTGTGAATACTTGACGGATGCACTGTATAAGCAAAAGTCATTGGTGGGTAAATTTCACTGAAACATCACACAGTGGAAGCACAATATATAAATATGTACATGAAGAAATTAATTGCAACCTGACCTCCAACGTATTCATGTATTTGACCATAAAACATTTATTTGCCACCAGTATAATAAATATGCAAGCAACTAGTATGTCACAGCTGTTGTGCCAGCTGTCTGATCCTGCTGCCCAACTCTGTCCTCTCAGGTCTCAGCAGGCATTCATGCAGAGCAGCCTGTCACAGCCGTCCATGATGTTATCTGGACCGTCTCTGCACAGCTATCCTGGTGTGCAGGCACCTGAGCTGGCAAAGCCTCAGTCCAGTCTGGCCTATCAGCAGCCTTCTTCCACTCAGCATATTCCCATTCTGTTTGAACCTCAGCTCAACCAGCCCTCTGGTATGGGAGGATCCCAGCTCATTGATACTCACCTGCTGCAGGTACCCAAGCTACTTGCAGCAAGTATTTCACACCAACTTCAGATGCTAGTCTGCAGCAGTACCTTTGTATTTATCTAATGTGAATAGTTCTATAATATTTCTCTCTCTTATGCAGGCTCGACAGGGAATAAATCAACATTCAAACATGTACTCAGGACAAGTACAACAGCACAGCCAGAGTAGTTACTATAGCAACACCCAGTCTCCCAGTTCTGCAATGCAACAGGTAAAGGACATGGAATAAAATTGGTCCATTTCTGTTAACTATTTAGTCGAGAAAATCCTTTAGAAAATGGTTCAAGAACCCAAAAATGCCTAAAACGGTTAAGTTTGCAATAGTGTGAACAAAAGCACCAAACTACCTGTGCTTTTGTTTTAACCTGTTGCAGAGTTGCTCTGATGTCACAAGTATTAAGGGGTGTGGACAAAATCGGTGTTCAGGTCCATTGTTTGTGAGACATGGAGGATTGACTGAATGTGCTGCACACATCTTTGTAGAGGACATTAAAAAAAAGATAATGCATTAGAGTACTGACTCCCTCGTACCACATATGTATTCGCATGTGCCACCATGAGGAGCTGTCTGCCATCACTTGAGGGCTGGAACTCCTCCAAAACAATGTAAGCCAGTCATTCAACAATGAAGCAGTACGTAAATAAAGCTTTGAGCAGGAGTCACTAATCTTCATAATGTGCAGTTTAAGCTTGAGAGCATTCAGTGAGTTACAGCAATGCACAAGTCTGTCTGTGCATACAACATTTTATAAATTTGTGCATCAGTCTTGCATACTTTAGCAGAAAGTATTCAAAATTAGCTGTATTTATATCTAGCTCTATGGTAAAACTTGCACCAGACTGTGGCTGCAGAGGACAAATTTCAAAGCTGAGGGTTGATCATTGCACTTTTTTCCCCAAACTTGTGAATTTTTTCAGAATTGACAGATATCTGGATAACTGAATAATGGTTTAAGGTTTAGTTTGGTATGTTTTTACAATGTATTCTGTCTTTCAGGTTACAGTTCCTCTGCCTGCTTCCCAGCTGTCCTTGCCAAACTTTGGCTCAGGTGGAGGTCAGCCCCTCTTGGCGCTGCCTCCCACTCCTCCCCAGGCACAACCTCCCAACATCAGCAGACAGCCACCAGTCTCCCAGCCATACAGAGGCATTATGGGTCCTAACCACAACATGATGCAGCCTCCCACCAGCAAGGTAACACAGTGTTAAGGAGATTAGGGATTTTTTTGTTGTTTTTATTTTGTTTTTAATAGGGAAGTTTAAACTGTGACCTCTCCATGTTGACACCTTGTAGATGGACATGGATCTGAAATTATTTGGCAGTGGGATGGATGTGAAGCCTGGTACACCACCTGTTAGTGCCAGAAGCACCACACCCACCTCTAGTCCTTACAGGTACCAGCCACAAATTTGCTCATTTACTCACTCACTCACTGTCATTCTCTCTCTCTTACTCTCTCACACACAACCAACAAGCCAAACGGGTTTGATTTCCTACCTGAAGAATTTAATGGGGGTCATACTGCACACATTTGTGGCAAGGTAGTATGAGTAATTGAGACCCTGTTCAGACTGAGGTTTGCAATCCTGCTGAAGCCACATAAGTCTTTTATTGGTCTAAATGGCGCAAACTGGATTTAAGCCTTATTGTTTTTTTATGACTCAACCCACCTTGAGCGGTATTTGCCGCAGTCTGAACGCAAATGTGGCTATCTTAGGGACCATGACGTCAAACTACATCAGTGTGGTCACAGTGACTACGTTTACATGCCATTAATATTCGGGTTAAGGTCAATATTCCGGTTTCTGAATCATTAGGAATAACCCGTTTACATGCTTAAGCAGTTACTCCTGTGTACATGGTCATTGGTATCATTTGGAATATCCCTATCTAAACAGAGAGACACGTCTTCCACCGGTGCTTGATTTGGTCTGGCGTTCGTGCAAATCCTGCTTCGTGTAAAACCCCTCATTACACACTTTATACACTCTTCTCAAACAGGCATTAACATTTTCTCACTTTTCTCTCCTGTGTAAACACTCACTTTTTTCTTCTGGGCGAGAAGATTATAAACAGACACACACAGAGCACAATGCGTGTGCTGTCCCTTCACTCACTGCCTCCGGGGGTACGGATGCGGAACCCGCAAAGAATCCAAGTCATGGCCGCTGAGCTCTGCGGCTGTGGTATACCTAGACCCTGCGGTGCTGTGGATTTTTTCTACAAGAAATCTATCCTTGCAGGCTGCCTCCGCATCAAAACAGCGAGCGTAGTCTCTGTACCTGTTGGCGCAGCTCCGCACAGCAGAGAGGGGGGCGGTGTGAGTGGCCCGTTGCGGCACTTACCGAGCTCGCAGACACAGTAAGCACATCGGATGCAGAGCAATCGCGGTGATGCCGACTGGCCCGCCTGATAAGGGCGCAGAACACAATGCGCTGTTTACATCTGCTTCTGTGGTGTCCGGTGGGTTGCGCGCGCTGCATACAAGTAGTTGCCGTACTCAAAAGACCAAGATTCCTTGCAGATAGGACATGCGCAGAAGACAAAATAATGTTCCTTTCTATGTGGATATCCCAATGCGCGTTTATATGACCTGATATTCGGGTTAGAAAAGGAGTAACCCAGGGGTCTTATTCGGGTTTTTAAAAACCGGAATATGAGCATATTCGGGTTTTTGCAGGTGTTTACATGGCCGTGCTCAACCGGGTTATTGCTAATATTCCGGTTATGAAAGGGTTATTGGCTGCATGTAAACATAGTCAGTGTCTTCTCCAGTAAAGTGCTCAGTAAAACAACCTTCTTTCTCTGGGGTACCTTATCGCCACACGGAAACGAAACGAAAACGAAAATACTTTTCTGTGTAACCGCTTCAGCGGCCCTTGAGCGTGTTGTCTCGTAGAGTTTGTGCACGACAGATGATGTCACATTTCCACGGAGATCTGCCACTTTTTGGTTTTTGAGTGTTTTGCCGTGATATGTCTCACTGTTCATGAGAGAGAGCTAAAGAGTCGTCTGGATTTATTTTGGGTGGGTGTGTGCGCGTGCGTTTCTCCGTCATTGATGGACAGCGTCAGCTAAATCAGCAGACAAATAACACCTTTTACTGGATATTTTAAGCATAGAAAACTGACACCCTTGAAAAATAAATAAATAAAAAAAGATAAAACAAAAACCTTTGCAGGGACTAAAAAAAAAGTCACAAATATTGTGCTCTTCAGAAAACTTTTTTTTTCCCCTTCTTTTGACCAGAGCTCCACATGGCGATCTGTGAGTCAAACTCATGATGAAACGATTGATGTTAAAAAAAA